>NC_138660.1:4781973-5427285 GCF_964273445.1 Streptopelia decaocto | reverse complement strand
ACCTATAATTAGAGGCTCTGTCAAAGCTTTGGAGCTAAAGCAGCCCTGCCGCACGGACTCCTGCTTTGGAGGCTGCTGCACACATCTGTTTGTATTGGACCGGGCCTGGGGAAAGAGAAGCTGTGGTCCTCTCTGCAACCCTGTTGAGAGCACAAACTTCATGACCTGGCATCCTGATGGTCGTTAAACTGAGAGTGCCTTTGGTACAGGAAAGGTCAGGGCTGGCGATCTGTCCAGCTAAAGTCCCCGAGAATGAGTTGTTCCTTCACCGGGAGAATCGCTTACGTTTTGTGAACAGCTCTCTTTGAAAAGAACCATTGGGCACAGTGAGCCATGGAAACTCTGACTGCCTGATTCGCTCTGTGTTTAAGTTAGGAAATGCTTTGTCGCCCTCATGCCTGATCTGGGGCAGTGGCTGCCGAAAGAAGCAGCGCAGCGGTGCCTGAGGGGTTAAACGGTTGTGAGCGGCCTCTGGGGAACAGGGGACCAGGAGCTGCTGATGGTGTGAAACTGGCGGAACTGGGCGGTGTGGGGGAGATGGCCTGGGATTCGTCTGTGAGCACCGAAACAGGAGGGAGCTCGTGTTTTTGTTTCACCCCCAACTCCCAGGATGCTGGTTTGATTGGATGAGGTTCGATCAACAGGTGTAGCCTCCCCAAAGCTCACTTCCAAGTTAAGTCCTTCCTCAGTGTGCTGGTAAGCTGGGTTTAAATAACCTGGTGGTCTAAAACCTCTGCGCCATCTCACCTAAGCGCAGCCTGTGGGGTGTTGGAAATCCTCCCAAAGCAGGGCTGTGCTCTCGCCCCGGTTCCCACGAGGAAGTGACAGTGGTGACAGTGGCTCGGCGGGAGTGAAAGTGCCCGCGGGGAGGGGGCAGAGCAGCGGAGGAGGAGGAGGAAGCTGCCAGCGAGTTTTAAACAGCTCACGGTTGCCGCTGAAGCCGGTGGTGCCGCTGGCCCCGGGGAAGGGCCTCTCTGCTTTCCTTGGCTGCGGAAACGCTCCTTGTGCTGCAGGATCTCGCTCCAGCTGATGGAGGAACAGAAGGGAAGGAGGATGCGAGCGGAGATGCCAGTGTTAAATCCAAGCGCTCTTTATGCGGGAACATAAAGTTGGATCCTCTCAGCCTGTTTGCCGAGCGACTTGGCGTGACATTTTGACAGTGATCAATAGCAAAAGCACACAATCTCCTGCTCTCCTCGCGGTGGAGATTTAAACTGAACTAGCCAGGAGCAGTGTAAAAATAGACCTTTTTAAAAATTTTTTTCCCCCCCCACCCCATCCTGTTACACTTAAAGCCACGGGCCGGATCCTGGAGTCTCCTCCCTGCTGCTGCGAGAAACACCAGGCGTGTGTTCTTTGCTGAATGATTTTCCGCGGGCAGGGCAGACACCGCTGTCTCTGCTGACGGGCGCTGGGGTTTGTTCCTATTGCGGACATGGGGGCGGCGGAGCCCGAGCGTTGGCCGGGGCTGCCGGCTCTCCGTGGCGTTGCAGGAGCTTGCGTGGACTGTGCTAAGATGGGCAATCAGCCAGTGCTGCTGCTGTTGAGCATACGCAGGCGGCCGGCTCTGTGTGTTTGGGAGCTCCGAGGTGAAACAGAGCGCTCTCTTTTTTAGATAGCTGCTCTCCCGGCGAGGCTCATTTGGATTAAGGTTCGTTTGCCCCCATGCTCTCCTGTTCCCAAGGAGGAACCCGAACGTGGCGACCAAATCGCCGAGCAAATCGCTGTAGAGAAACCAGCTCCCGTGTGCTCTCAGACTGTGTTTTTCACGCTTAATCTGCAGCTTTTCTGACCCAGGCACCTGGAATTGGAGTGACTTCTCTGCTTTTCTGCTCCTTCCAGGATCTAAAAGAGAAGAAGGAAGTTGTTGAAGAAACAGAAAATGGCAGAGATGCACCAGCCAACGGCAACGCTGTGAGTATGGCTGAGATCCGCAGGGGGAGGCAGCCCTAATGCCAGAGCTGCCTTATTTTCCTCCCCTTTCTTGCTTTTGCGGTGGTCTTGTCCCCAGCCCTGCTGGAGAGGGGACCCCTCCAAATGGCAGCACTGTGCTGTGCAGAGCCCTCCAGCCTTTGGGGCTTCGAGTCCAACAGACATTTGGAGCCTGCGGGCAGTTGGTTTGTGCGCAGAAGGGAAGGCTGGGCTCGAATCCTCTCCCTGAAAGCCGTGTGAGGCTGTGTCCGGGCTGCCTGCTTCCCAGGCGCTGGAAAAGGAGAGGAAGAAAGAAAAAAGGAAACAAAAAAAGAAACCCCAAACCCTACGGTTACAGTGTTACAATCAGTTGAGCAGGGGAAACACATTGTGTACAAGTAAACCCGGTTGGTTTCCTATTTTTAGCACTCCGGGGGAAATTCACTCTGCTGCATTTCTGTGTGTCACAAGAGCCTTTGCAGTCTTTGTCTTGGCATCAAAGCTGCAGCTCCGAGTTACTCTGGACTCGATCCTTCGTGCTGCCCGTGTCGTGCGGAGGTGGGCGGGATGTGGGACGCGGGTCTGGGGCTCCGCTGGGCTGGTGCTTTGGGCAGGAAAGGGGACGCACGCTTCTGCCCAACAGCTCTTCCCCCTCCTCCCTTCCCTGGTGCATTTTTTTAAGTGATGTTTTGTCTTGCCAAGGAGAACGATGAAAATGGAGAGCAGGAGGCTGACAACGAAGTAGATGAAGAGGAAGAAGAAGGTGGTGAGGAAGAGGACGAGGAGGAAGAGGGTGATGGTAACTTTCTTTGTTCCCCCCACCCCTGCCCTGGCCAGCGGGCTCCCCAGAGC
Source organism: Streptopelia decaocto (assembly GCF_964273445.1). Taxonomy (NCBI): domain Eukaryota; kingdom Metazoa; phylum Chordata; class Aves; order Columbiformes; family Columbidae; genus Streptopelia; species Streptopelia decaocto. The sequence goes on along the minus strand of NC_138660.1, from coordinate 5,424,522 downwards.
ACCTGCCCCTTGCCACTGCGGCCGGGGAGCTCTTGCCAGCTGGGCTCAGTCCTTCCTTGCTCACCAGTGCTACCAACACGGGGAGTGAAGTCAGCTTTGAATCCATTCCAGCAGGCTGAGGGCAGATTCCTTCCGTCCTCCCTCCTCTGGCCAGACGGCACCGTACGGCCGCGCTGAATAAGCGCATTAGCCCTTCTGTGCGAGTCGTAAAACCTGCCCTTGACTCTTGCGATCGCAACTGCTGCTGCAGATGTGAGTTCTGGTCGGTGGGACGGGGACAGCCCTGGACGGCCGTGCCTTGGCACGAGGGATAGGTCACCACGCTTGTTCGTGGAGCAGCGCGAGCTGGCGCTGATCCCCTCTCCATGTGCAGCGGGCAGGGGAACCTGCAGCGCTTCCCCGCTCCTCCAGTGGGAGCGGGCGGACTTGCTTTAATCCCGGCCTGTCCGCGGTGTCCTGCGTCTCCCTGCCCTCCCCTGCTCCTGAGCCGGCCCAGCCTGGAGGTGGGTTTTGGCAGCAGTGACCAGAAATCCAGCAGTGACTTGCCGAATCACTTCTCACCCTCCCCACTATTATTTTTTTGTTTCCTCCCCAAGATCTACTTGGATGAATAACATTGTTTATTTTTATCACTCGTTAAGGCTGGCAGAAAACCATTCTTGTTATGCTGAGATGAACTTGAGGCGCTTGATTAGCTGTTACTAGGTTAATCCCCTGTGAATTTGGGGTTTATGTGCTGACCTACTAACCTGTGGGTTAGTTTTGGGAGATGGGGACAGGGCTTGAAATGTACCAAGTGTTAGGCCAGTGCCAATTTGGATGGTGTAAGCAGGTAAAGCTGCCTCCTTTGGGGTCGCGCTCCGCTCTCAGCAGCGTGCTGTGTGTGCCCTTTGGTGGGGGAAAGCTGGGAATTGTGGCCCTGTTCATACTCAGGATTTTAACCCCTGGGGACAGGGCACAGTGTGGTTATGTGCTGTCCTGAGCTCATCTACCTCCAACCCTGCTCCGGGGTGGTAGAGCGAGGAACACTCGCCTCTCCCCGCTCACCTGGGGCAGGAGGGGGATGCAGCAGGTGCGTGTGTGGAGTGGAAGCGTTGCTTGGATACAGCTGTGACAAGCCCGGGGAGCTTCGTTCCCGCAGTGCCAGCCCCGCTCTCGCCAGCCTGCCGAGCGCGGACACGGTTTGGCGGGCGGTGCTGGAGGTGCGAGCACCTTGCTGGGATCGTGCACGGGCTCTGTCTGTCCGCGCCCGCTGCCCTTGAGTGATCCCTGCCCGAGAGCTGCACCTGAGCCGCTGAACGCTGCGGGAAAGAGATTTAAAGGCAGCGAGTGCAGCTTGCATCAGCTTTTTCCCAACCCTCGAGGCCAAACTTCATCCTGGAGTTTGACAGCAGAGGGGAGCTTGAGGGTGTATTTTTCTCACCCTTCTCCCCATCCCATCTCGTTATTTGCTTTGCTTAAAGCAGCTCAAAGAACTAAAAATGCTCCCAATCAGCTTGTCGCTGTCACCTGACCCGCCGGCCGGCCTGGTGAGTGTGGTGGCCGCCGGGGTGTTGATCCATCACCAGGAGCTAATCTTGGCCCTTCCCGCCGCAGGGGCCGCGCTCTGGCTGAGCACACGCCGCGAAGGGAGGATGGGCTGACCTTAATCCCCCCGGCTGTCTATACGTGTGGCTCGTGGCGGTGGTTTAAAGCCAGCTTACGGGCCTTAGCGCTCTAAGTTCTAGTAGGGTCTCCTGTTACACAAGAGGTTTGTCTCGGCAGCCGAGAGGTTGTTCCTCCTCCAGGGCCTCCGGTCTTGCCTCTGACCCCCCAAAACTGGCCGACTGTGGTAGACTTGGTCGTTCTGATCCACTGGCCTACTTGAGCTCGAAGTGGGTCAAAGCCCAGAGCTCTGCTCATCCTCTCTGACTGCAAGATAACTTGGTAGCATTTGTTTGCTGTTCTGATAATTAGAAAGTGTTCTGACTCAGAACTAATGCGTTCTGGCTCTCTTAACTCATTAAAGATGGACTAATAGCTGCGAAGGGAAGCAGAAGTAATCTGGAGCAGTTAGGCAGAGCAGCTACTAGGTAGTTTTTTCCTTTTTTTAATTTTTCCTGTGATTTCAGCATTCATGCTAGGTGCTGCTTTCGCTGTCTTGTTGCCTGTGGTATAAATGCAGCGTGATCCAGGCTCAGAGCTGCAAATCCTTGTTTCCCCTTTGGGTCACATCAGTTGGAAGGTGCCCCAAAAGCAGCCCCTGTTTCTTCAGGCACTCACTGTTCTGCAATGGGGCACTGGGCATCACCATGGGGGGGGGCTGAGCCAGGATTAAACCCAGAGGTGCTGGGCCCCTGCGAGAGGATCTTATGGTCCTGTCCTTGTCCATGCAGGTGAGGAAGAAGACGGCGATGAAGATGACGAAGCCGAGGGAGCCACAGGCAAACGGGCAGCTGAGGATGACGAGGTAGGGAAGACCGGCCAGCCCCTCGCAGCCACCCTGGAGAGTTTGGGGGTGTCGGTGGGGCTGGGCTGGCTCTGGGGCTGGGATGCAGTATCCATGCGCTCCCTGTGCCTCTCCGGGGACACGTCCCCGTTCCGTTTATACACTGGCCTTGTTAGTGGGGTGTTCGCTCTGGCTGTGGGGAGCCCTGGGGTGCTCATGTCGGGGAGCTCCCCGAGCTGGCTGCGAGAGACCATCTTGCATGGGGGAGAAACAATTGTTGCTCCGTCCATGAGCAGGAGAGGGACCCAGAGCCCTCTCTCCTGCCTTGACGCGGCTCTCACCAGCCCCCCCATTCCCCATCCCCTCTCCTAACGCCTTTGCTTTCGCCCCCCAGGATGACGACGTCGATCCCAAGAAGCAGAAAACCGATGAAGATGACTAGGCAGCAAATTATTATTATTATTGTTTGTTTTGTTCTGTTTTTTTTTTAAATAAGGAGGAAAACAACAAAAAAGGCCAGCGCGTCCTCTTCACCCTTGGGAGCCCCCTTCCCTCCCAGTGCAAGCCCCTCCCCACACACCCCCCTTCCTCCCCCCTCCGCCGTGGTCATCCTCACCAAGTAGAGTGAACCCCGTCCCTGGCCCCCCCGGCGCGGCGCTGCCACTCAACCAACATACGAAACGATTCGCCCGTTAGCAGGGAGAGAAAACCCCCCTTTCCCCACACACCCCCTCCCCCCCAAGCACCAAAACTTCAAGGCCCTGCTTTCTTTCTTAAAAGTACTTTAAAGGAGAATTTGTTTGTATTTTTTATTTACATTTTATATTTTTGTACATATTGTTAGGAGGTCCGCCATTTTTAAGTGATCTCGGATTGACCAAAAGGGGGGCTTTGAAGTGTATATCTCTCTTGTTACCTATCTCTGACTTTACTTGTGGTGTGACCAGGCCCAAACCATTATCTCAAAGGAGAATAAAACAAAACCTTGTAAAAAAATTAAAAAAAAAAAAGACAAAAATGCAAAAAAAAAAAAATTTACAATCTTATTCTGAGCATTCCAGTAACTTTTTTTTGTGTATGTACTTTAGCTGTACCATAGATCGTGGTTTGTATGAGGTGGCAAGGCCAAAGATAAAAAGGTTTTCTTTTTTTTTGTTGGTTTTTTTTTTTCTGTCTATGAAGTTGCTGTTTATTTTTTTTTCTCTTTTTTTGGCCTGTTTGATGTATGTGTGAAACAATGTTGTCCAACAATAAACCGGAATTTTATTTTGCTGAGTTGTCCTAACAAGGCTGCCTCCCAACTGCTGCTTTTTGGTTTAGTTTTCATTTGTTTTGGTTTATTTTTAGTTTTATTTTATTTATTTATTTCTCCCCTCCTTTACCTTCTTTCTTTTGTTTTGCTTTGGGCTTGGGCTGTGAAGAGAGTTGGACGGAGGGTAGAGGGGGGTGCGGGGTGTTGATGGGGGTGCCTGGGGGATGTGGTCCTGCTGGTGTCTGCAGTGTGTGGCTGTGATGTCCCCTGTTGGGGGACATTTCTCAGGGATGTCCTTGGGGGAAAAGAGACCCCCAGGATCATAGAGTCCAACCATAAACTAACTACCACTAACCCATGTCCCTAAGAACCTGTCACTGTGCCCACAGCATGGCCTCTGCACTGTCCTGCTGTTTTTTGGGGGGGGGTATTGGTGGGGATGAGTTAGACTGGGAAACCATGGGAGATACAGGCTAAATGGATGTGAGGTGGGATGCAGGGTGCTCAGCGATCCTGTCCATCTAGGATCAGGTTTAGGGGTTGCATTTGGATGATGTGGGGATGAGGAACCAAACCCCACAATCATTGCACTGTCTGCTGTGGGTGGGTGACCCTCTGGTTTTGGGATGGTGGGTGCTCAGGCCACACGGGTGCCTCTCCTTTGGCTTGTTCACCCCTGTGTGCTTTGACAGTGCCCAGTAGGGACTGAATTCAGCCAGAACTGCTCCCTGGGGATGCTCCAGCCCCCCCCAGCAATTCCTGGGGTGCCACCTCATGGAGGTTTGGTGGTGGGACCCTGGGGTTTGTTTGTCTGCTTTAACTAAACCATAATGCTGTAACTTAACCCAAACCTCTGCTGCTTTGCTCTTAACCTTCCTCCAACTAATTTTTCCTCCCTCCTCTAGGGCATTGGAGCCCGGAATAGCTCAGCCTGCTTTGCCAGGTGTGTGGAGACCGTTTGCAGGAACCCGCCTTGTATCTGCCTCCCAACTCCTTGTCCTGGCTCAGGCAGGTCCCCTTTCGCTGGCCTGGGCTGTGCTGAAGTCAAAAGCTTCACCGTGTGGTCTCGTTTCCTTCTCAAGCTGCAATCCCAGCGGTTGATGTTGAGATGCTGCGGAGTGATCTCTATTTTATGTTGTTTTAAAATAAAAGAGGAACCATCGTGCATTTAACGCACTGGCTGTGAGGGTCACAGCTCCTGATCCCCTGGAGCAGCCAGGTCACTTACTCTGTATTTACACCGGCGGCAAATAAGCTCAAAATCTGGTTCCTTGTCCTTAATTATCCAACTAATCACAGTGCTGGGTGATAGATAGCTTATCAGATTTACCGCCTTGCTTCGCGGGCCGTATCCAGCCCTGCCTCTCACCTGCCTGGGTGCTGGTGGCAGGGCTGGAGGCCAGCGCCAGGTTTGATAAGCAGGTGCTCTGATGTCCCCGATGGGATGTGACAACACGGGAGTGGCAGACAGCGCGGCTGTCACCGGGTGTCACCGTGCGGCTGGGCGCTGCTCTGTTGTGCTGTGCCTGCGTCCCCCCCATGGCTGCCCCGTGCACCGCGATGGGTCTGACGGTGTGATCGACCGTGTGCGGTTCGAGCTGGTGCTCGTGGATTTGCGAGGCAAATTATTCAAATAAGCTTCTGCAGCTGAGGAGCTGGGGGGAGCAGGCTCTGCCTGTCACCCAGATGTGGGGACCCTGCATTCACATCTGGGGAGATTTTGGGGGAGCAGTGGCCTCACTGCCCCCCGATACAGAGCAGGACCTGTCCTGCAGCCCCCCAAAACCTGTGAGTCTTGGGTAGTAGGGTTGTCTTGGGTGTGGGGGATGCACAGAGCACTGGGGGTGAGGAGAGGGCAAGGTCGGGTGACCCCCGAACCTCCAGCTGCTGAGGTCCCCATGGCCACTGGGGATGGAGAGGCCACCCCCACTGTGCAGGGCAGCCGGGTGTTCCTGCACTGCACCCCTCTTGGCTGGGTCCTGGGGGTCTGGCAGCCCCCCCCACCCCATGACCCCTGGTTGTGCTCCCACATTTTGGGTGCAGAGGGGACAGATGTTGCCCCCGCTGCGGAGCAGGGAGGGGACGGCTGAGACCGGGCACAGCTCAGTGCATGGGCCACCCCGGGGAGCCCCTCCCAGCCCGACCACAGCCAATCCCCGCACACCAGGACAGCCTGCCAGCCAATCCCACACTGCCACCTGTCCCTCCCTGCCCCTCCCACCTCATGCTGCCTCCACCAATCACAATCAAGCAATGCCCAAGCCTGACCAATCTCAGTCTGCCACCTGTGCTTACCCCCAGCCAACCACGTGCTGCCACCTGTCTCAGCCTTCACAGCAGCTGCCCACCAATCACAGGGTGAGGGAGACTGTGCTCAGCCAATCCAGAGCTGCCACCTCTCAGCTATCCCAGCCAATCAGAGGCAGCCACACCCCACTGAGGGGTATAAAGGCCCCTGGGCGCTGGGTTTCTCCCTGCCATTTGAGGTTGTCCTGGGGGGTGGTTGTTGGAAGTTCCTGCTGCTTGTGTGGTTCTGGAGGGGGTGAAGGCTTGAAGGTGGCTTTTCATGTCATTTGGTGCTCGATGCCACGTGGGGCCTTCTGGGTGCAGCCAAAATGCTGCAGGGATTGCTCAGCTGGATGTTGTCTTTGGATGAGGACCAGGAGCAGCAGGTCCCCCCCAGCAGGAGAGGGCTTGGGGCAGTTGTGCCAGCTGAAGGCACCTCCAGGGATCTTAGAAATGGTCTCCCTGGTGAGCTGGGCTTGTGACCTGGGGGGTCCCACCTGCCTCTGGTGTGCAGAAGATGATCTCCAGGGCCGGGCTGGTGCACAGCACTGGAGGTGAAGAGGATGTGGCCGCTGTGTGCTTCCAGGCGTGGTGTCGTGATCCTGGGTCCCTCACCTGGAGCTCCACAGGTCCCACGTTCAGCTGCAGTGTGCGGAGCAGAGGTGCTGCTTGTTCTGTTCCTCCTCTGCAGGTGTGACCTCTCTGTCACAGGTGATTTGAACCCTCGTCGGAGTGCTGGTCACGGTGGTCCTGGAGACCATGGAGGCGAGTGGCTGAAGCTGTTCTGGGCTGTGCTGGCTCACTGCTGAAGATAGCCCAGGAACCTCCCGAATGTAGCCATCAGTAGAGCTACTGGGTGCCTTGTACAAGTCTGGAAGGACTCAAGCCTTGCCGATGTGAAGAGGTGACCCCTTCAACCAAGGACAACCCTTCCCAAGGCCTCTGATGTGGCTGGATCTCGGCTGGAGCAACAGTGTCCTGCGAGCGGCTGAACAACGAGCTGAATTGAGAGCAGCTTCCACATGGTCGTCTTGAAATGTGGTGCCCTGTAGAGCTGTGCTACCAAAGGTCACAAGCCAGTATAACCAGTGGGGGTGAGCCTGTGCCCTGTGGGCAACTGGGCTAGGTTTGGACCAGGAGACCCATCTCCAGTCCTGACCTCTTGCCTGTGGTAGGTTAGGACCTGTTCCATCAGCTCGAGCTTGTCCTGCACCAGCCGTAGCTTTTAGTTATCCTCCTCCAAAGTTATTCTTGTTGCATCTTGACAACCTTCATGAAATTTGGAGCACCTTGAAGGCTTGGTGGAGAACCTGCCTGTGGGGAATGCAGGACTTGGACTCCACACTGGACACAGGCTGGGGGTAATGGTGCAGTTTGTGTCTGGGCAAATAATTGGCATCTGCTTAAGCGATGGAGTGAAATTGCCTGCCAGGCATGGCTCCTCGAGATCACAAACGCAGAAGCGCTTCTGGGGCATTGCTGCTGAAAATAGACATGAAGAGCTGTTCCTCTGGCAGAGCAATTGCCACCCAGCTCGGTGTGAGGGGGCCCAAGGGAGCAGCCCCCTCGGGAGCAGCTGGGGAGGCCTGGGGCCCTTGGCCAGCCTTGGTTGATCCCACGGAGCAAAGATGCATCTCCGAAGTGGCGAAGGGATGTCTGTGCTTGCTCTGGGAGCTGGCTGGTGTGGGCAGGAGAGCCTGGCCCATGCTGAGGAGCAGATGTGGGAGATCCAGCTCCTGTCTTGTCCCTGGCTGTCACATGCCCCACAGCCTGTCTCCCTCGGTGAGCTCTGCTCCTGGACCCTGACTTGGTAGCTGGGGGGAACTGCTGGTCCCCAACCCCGTGGAGGTCCTCAGGATCTGAAGTGCAGCTGGATGCTGATCCCTGCTGCCAGGTCTCCTTGGGGCCACCACCCCAATCCTTCCCTGCTGTGGGGTGGGAGCAGGGCTGGGGTGCCTGTGGCTCCTCTCGCACAGACACAGGGAATCCTCCATCCTTCCCTCAACTGATGGCTGCTCCGTCTTGTCAGGCTGAGCAGATCCTCTCCCAAGGGCAGGAGAAAGGACTCTGGGTGATGCTCAGCTTCGCATACCCCAAGGAGGACCCTGGCCCCCTCATAGTGCTGCACCACGCGTGACCCGGGAGGAGATCTGGGAGGAAGCGAGTCCCACACTTCAGGTGGTGACCTGGAGAGGCTCTTGTGTCCCTTTTTTAAGGAAGCCCAAGGAAGGCAGCTGGGGGATGAGAAAGTTCAACGCAATTAGCCCTTGGAGAATCCACAGGGATGGAGACCTCAGGCTGTAAATCTGCAGGGACGAGGTCTTTGCATGTGTCCTTGCCTGCCAGGATGGAGGCCTGAAGGGCTCTGCCTCTCCCTGCGTGTTGTCTGGGGGTCAGGTGGGGACCTGGGTCCTCCAGCTTGCTTTGGGCACGGGGCTCTGTGTCATCTCTCCTTTGCTGCAGGTAGAGCGGGTGCCTGGCCTGGTCTCTCAAGGAGCTGGAAACCAGCACCCTCTTACATGGCTTGGGGCAGGAGGTACAAGGGGTGATGCAGCTCATCCCCAAAGCTGGAAATCTGGGTGCTCAGTTGGTGCATGACCCATGGGCAGCACCGAGGAGGACAACCCATGGCAGGTATGAGCCACCCGCTCCCCAGCCGGCAGCGCAGGCACTGCCAGCCCCCAGATCCACAGGCAGAGAAGGGACGTGGCTCTGAATTGTAGGGCTGGAGTCAAACCCCCAGCTTTGCAGGGGCTGGGTCCCTGTCCCGGGGCAAAGCCCCCTTAACCCTGCTTGCCCCCCACCCAAGGTGAGGACACGCTGCTTCCCTGGGGGCACCCTGGTATGGGCTGTAGGAGCAAAGCTGCAGCTCTGGGGCGATGCCGTGGGGAATGAGCAGCAGGCAGGAGTGGGGCTGTGGGAAGGGGTAAGTGTGGGGCACCTGCCCCAAGTAAGTGCAGGAGATGCTGCTTCCAGCCCCATGCGCTGCACTGTGGGGTGGCTGTGGGGCTGGTCCCCATGGTGCTGTGTTTGGCCATGGGGAGCCCCGCTGAGCAGTTTGCCATGGCCTTGGGCTCTCGGGGCTTCTCATACATCCCCTGGCTTGGCAGCGTTAGGGACAAAAGAGGGACGAAGACGGACTCAGCGTGCCCAGTCCAGCACAGGGGCTGCTCCTCTCTTAGCGTAGAGCGGGTGGCGTGTCCCAGCCCGTGTGACCTGCCAGCCCGTGCGGTGACCCGGGCCGTGTCCTTCCCGCTCGGCTGGCGCGGTGCGGTCCGGCAGTACCGCTGTATTGCGGCAGTATCGCTGTATTGCAGCACCATCTAGCGCTGTGGGATGGGGAAGCGCAGCACCCGAGCGCTCCTCTCCAGAGCTGCGGCGGCACCGTGGGGAGAGGCCGTGGCTGTCCCGTGTCCGTGGGTTGTGCTGCCAAGGTCAACTTGCCAGGAAACCCAACCAGGCTGTTGGTGCTGGGGATGAACAGGCAGAACAGCGTGTCTGCTGGCCCGTCCCCACGCTGTGCCCCTGCGCTGGGCCAGGGAATCTCCTGCGAGGATGTCAGGAGCAGCAACATGTGCTGACATTCCCAGTTCCTGAGCCAAATGTGTCTGGCCTCAGCTGCTGGTTTTGCCACCCTCTTCCATGGAAATTGGGCCACCCTCTTCTATGCAAATTTGGCCTCTGCCCTCTCCTCCAGATACTTTTGCTTCTCTGTCAGCCAGGTGACGCCAGCTCTGTAAGTCCCTCACTGGGAGGGTCTTCACATCCATCTTATGGCTTCCTTCTGCATCCCTCATGGTTTCTTGGTGCCTGTTTTCCACAGCTGGTGTGAGTGTGATCCCTTCCCACAGCTTGTCACTGTCCCACGTTTGCACACCTGGGGCAATGCCAGCCATTTCCACCCTGGCTTCTGGGACACCAGTGGACCTTTCTGCAGCACTGTCCTGTTGTCCCCTCCTCCCCTTGCTCTGTGTCCCCACCTCGTCATCCCTCCTGGGTGCCTGCCATGTTCCCTATCCTGCCTGGTGCTGGGAGATCGGGCAGGATTTTGGTGCCCCAGTCCTGTGGCACCAAGGGGCTGGTGGCCAGAGGCTCCCTATGGCAGGAGGAGTTGGGCACCTGGGGCCCTTTGTGGGAGCTGCCCTCCTGTCTTTGGGGACAGATGGGGCTGTGCCCATGTCACCTGGCAGCCCCGAAGTCGCTGTGTCCCCATGTCGATGCCTGTCTGGGGCTCTGCCTGCCCTGGAGATGCAGGATCTGTGTCCCCCCTCCAAAAGGGACACAGGGACTTGAACCTTCCCAGTCCTCCTGTCCCTCTCCCGGCGCTGCTGGGGGATGACAGAGCCAGATGAGCAGGGACAAGGTGGCGGTGGCACCGTGGGCTGCGAAGCGCCGCCTGCCCGCGCCGCCGGCACCCGCGGGAAGGTAAGAGTAGCAAAGCAGACACCGAACATAATGTGGCCCTGGGCTGTTTGTGCTCCTTTTGTTCGCCAGTAACCTTCGTGAATCAGCTAATTAACTGCATTAGGACGGCTCGGCTTCCCCGCCTGAGCGTTATTGGGCAGGGCAGATCTGGGGCAGGGCGCCAGCGGGAGCCCCGGTTCGGCTTTGCTGGGCGGTCAGGCAGCTCGGAGTGCCCATGGTGGCCGGGGACGGTGCCAGGGTGGGTCACAGCCTGCTGGGGTGCTGGCGATGGGCACCGAGGGTGCGTGCTGTGCGGTGGGGAGGAGCTGGCCCTGTCCCCATCACCTGCAGGCAAGAGCCCAATGCACCCAGGTCCCTGCAGCCAGCCCAGCATCCCATCGACAGGGGTTTATCTTCACCATAAGCTGTGCTCTTGTGTCAGGGAGCTTCTGTGGTGCGACGGACCCCCAAAACTATGCAGAGAGCTTTCTGAAAGCCAGAAGTGTTGTGTGTCACCCTCCTGTGTTGCCTCTCTGCTGTGCAACACCCCAGCTTGGAGGGCTCCCGGGGGAAGACACAGCTGCAGGGTGAGGATGAAACTTGTCTTTCACAGGCTTCACCCCAAATCTGTGTCTGCCCGCAGGCTCTGCACGTCCCCAGCTCTCTCCTGCTTCTCCCTCCCTTCCCCTGCTTCCCGGCGTGCCTGTGCAGCCTCCGGCTGTGTGTCCAGGCCCTGCAGGCCCACCCTGCTCTCACCACCAGGTTTCCCAGGCTGCTGGGGCGGCTCACAGCCCTCCTGACATGGGGCTGCTCCCCGTGGGGCGGCCGCCCGGCTGGCAAGGAGCAGCCTCACGCGTTCCTGGCCCAGGCTGTTGCAGAAACAAACACCCGCTGTGTGCCGGCGGCTGGAAGTTACTCGTGTCCACCATGGGAGCTGCCGAAGCCAAAACACCCCAGCTGTGAACAACGAGGTGGGGATTCACCCCCCGCTGCTGCTGCTGCTGGATCCGGGTGGTTCCGTCTCCCGAGTGTTGCTTGCCCAGGCACATCCCGACGGCTCCAGGAAGCCCCAGGTGAGCCGGGGCTTTTGCGAGCGGTTGGGCTTTAGGAAGGGCCCTGTGTGGCAAGAGGCTCCTCACCTGGCCCAGACGGGTTCAACCCCTCCCAAAATTGCCCCTCTCACCACCGTGGAGCCCACACCTCGCACTGAGCCCTGTGTGTGGGCCAGGCTGGGGGAAGATTCCCTGTCCTGGAGATGCTGGTTGGGGCTGAGAGTTACCAGGTGGGAACTGTTTTGGTAAATAAAATGGGGAATCGCTGTGTTGCTCCCCACTCCTCCCCCAGCTGCCTTTGCCCGGAGGGTGGCATGGGGCTGCCCTCACGCTATGGCCAGAACCACCCTGGGCACAGGGACAGGTGGTGGCAGTGGTGACACCCACCCCCAGGACCTCCTGCTCCGCTCTCGCCCTTTCCAGCCCCACTTTTCCCTTTGCTGTCACCTTTGTTGCCCCAGTGCCAACGGCCCCGTGCAAGGGAGCTGGGAGCTGTCAGCACCATGTGCCAGCCCTGGGGACAGGCCGTGCTGAGGGCAGCGTGCTGGCAGTGTCACCTGCCCCTTTTCCCAGGGCTGCCCAGTCCCCATCAGCCCCCAGTGAGGGGACCCAGACGGCTGTGCCGCCATCCAGAGACCTGGACAGACTGGAGAGCTGGGCAGGGAAAAATTTAATGAAATATAACAAGGGCAAGTGTAGAGTCTTGAATCTGGGCAGGAACAACCCCAGGTTCCAGTATAATTTGGGGAATGACCTATTGGAGAGCAGCGTAGGGGAAAGGGACCTGGGGGTCCTGGTGGACAGCAGGGTGACCATGAGCCAGCACTGGGCCCTTGTGGCCAGGAAGCCAATGGTACCTGGGGTGGGTTAGAAGGGGGTGGTCAGTAGGTCAGAGAGGTTCTCCTGCCCCTCTGCTCTGCCCTGGGGAGACCACACCTGCAATATTGTGTCCGGTTGTGGCCCCTCAGTTCCAGCAGGACAGGGAACTGCTGGAGAGAGTCCAGCGCAGCCACCAAGATGCTGAAGGGAGTGGAGCATCTCCCGTGTGAGGAAAGGCTGAGGGAGCTGGGGCTCTGGAGCCGGACAAGAGGAGACTGAGGGGTGACCTCATTAATGTTTTTTAAATATATAAAGGGTGAGTGTCAGGAGGATGGAGTCAGGCTCTTCTCGGTGACAACCAGTGATAGGACAAGGGGCAATGGGTACAAACTGGAACACAGGAGGTTCCACTTAAATATGAGAAGAAACTTCTTCTCAGTGAGGGTGGCAGAGCCTGGAACAGGCTGCCCAGGGAGGTTGTGGAGTCTCCTTCTGTGCAGACATTCCAACCCGCCTGGACACCTTCCTGTGTAACCTCATCTGGGTGTTCCTGCTCCATGGGGGGATTGGGCTGGATGAGCTTTCCAGGTCCCTTCCGATCCCTGACACTCTGTGATTCTGTGACCCACAGCTGCCTGTGCCAAGCTCGGGCTTCCGCTCTGGGCACCCAGGGGCCCTTCACCTGGATTTTGGGGGAAGGGGGGGTGTCTGATCAGATCACACTGTCTCCCCCACCATAGCGGGGCCTTTCTGCTGGCTGGATCCAGCCCCCTGCTCTTCCCTGGCCCCGCCGTTTGCTCCATCGGTTCTCCCAGGGGTGCTGGTGGGGGCCGGGGGGGCTGGTGGGACTGGTCCGGGCCAGGAGCGGCTGAGCTGCCCGCGATTCCCCACGGAGCCGCTGGAGGGCGGCAATGACCCGCCGCAGAGCCGCTGCCGCGGGGCCGGCAGCTCCAACTGGGTGAACTGGGCGAACTGGGGCAGCTCGGGCCAGGCAGGGGAGGGAGGGGGCTCCGGAGGCCCCCCCGGGCTGCCTTAGGACCAACATCCCTCCGGTGTCCTTTTCCAGGGCAGTTCACCCCGTGGGAGCTGCAGCCACCTGTGGGAGCAGCCGCCTGAGCCCCAGAGAGGCACTTGCTCTCAAGACCTTTTGAATTTTTCCTTTTTGGTTGCCTCTTGTCTCTTTGACTGGGATCAGCACCACTGGGTGGTGTTTGTGGTGGGTGCAGGAGGGAGGTTTGGTTCATCTCTTTGTATCAGGGCTGGGTCACGCTGCCCTGTGAGTCCATCAGCGAGGCCTCCTGAGAAGGTGCCACAAGGGCAAATGCTCTTCTCATGGGCATTAATGCTCCAAATTCAATTTACCTAAAAAAAATTGTGCTGCATCCCTCCCACATACACCCCATGGCTGAATTAAGGATCCGAAATGAGGCGTTTTATTTCCCTGTGACTCTCCCGAGACTCTCAAGCCCAACCACAGGACAGGTCAACCAAGGTGTTGAGCATCATAAAGCTGCCCGTGATGTGTAAGAGCAGATGCTGGAGATGCTCTCCCACCCCTTCCCAAGATTTTAATGTTCTAGAGCTAATCGTAAATGAGAAGGGGAAGAGCAGCGATGGGGCTCGAGAAGCCTGTGATTGCAAAATCGCTGCTGTGTGTTATTGAAGCCGTGCAGACCTGGGGACTGTTGGTATCGGCAAATGCGGGCACAGCTGGGCTGACGCTGGTGGGCTCAAGGGAACACGGGTTTCCAGAGGGGTTTGTGCATCCCCAGGAACTTGCAAAGCAGAGCAGCACAGGGCCGGGCAAACAGGGCGAACTGCCCCGAGGGATTAACAGAAAGAAACGAGGCAGAGGAGAAACCCTGGTTGGAGCAGTCGGGAAACCTTTGCTGCTGGTCAGCTGGAGGAAGGGAAATTGGACAAGGAAATGTGGCTGTGGAAGAAGCAGGGCTGTGGAAATCCCTGCGCTGCTGCTGGCCCGAGGGACAGGAATCTGCTGCGAGGTTTTTATAACAGGAAGGAAAACGCACAGAACTAACATTTCTTCCCTTCTTTGGACGGTAGGAATGTTTTAATTGAGAAACTTGTTTTAATTACATTAGGTGATATCACAGTCTATTTTACAAGTTCAGGATAAGAGGATGTGTGGACCAGTTACACAGAAAAACCAGTGAAAGCATAAAAACCTACAACATGAGAAAAACGAGAAGGTTAACTTAATTTAACTTAATCTCCCACAAACAAAACGCATCGAGAGTTTGGTGTGAAATGGAAGATTATACCAGGATCCAGAGAAGTACAAAGGATGAGACTAACATAGTTTACAGTATTGGTTCTGCATGACCATCGTTTGCCCGTGTTCAGAGACAGCCGCTGTTCCCCAGTGCGTTGCTGAGCAGGTGGTTCTGTCTCTAAGGGTTTGGTCTGGTCTTGTCAGAGGAGAAAGCAAAATAACTGATGGGCAAAGGTCACGACTGACGCTGAGCTGGTCCCCGGGGTCGCCGCCTATGGGAGTGTCTTCCACTGGATAGTCGGGGGGTTCTGCACCAAGAACTGTATGGAGGAAAACTAAAACAGCTCCAAAAAGCCCCATCTCAAACGTAGAAAAGTCTCACTCTGGAAGTGCTTACGAGAAGGTCGTCATCATAGAATTTGGTTTCTATAATAACATTACCACTGCGGAAGGAAAAGAGGAGAAAAAGAGTATTAGAAGAGTGCACGAACAGCAAACAACTGCTCCTCACCCGCCTGGGCTGACACCTCACCCCTGCAACACCGGCTTTGGTTTGGAGCCGCACGCGATGGGCACCGTGTCCGGCTGCGGGGCTGACGGATCCCTGCGCTGCATTCCCGCACCGGGCAGGACCCCCGGCCCTCCCTTGCACCCCCTTTCTGGGCGCGGTGCCGCGCAGGCTGCAGTGCGCTCACAAACAGCCACCTCCTGCTCGTTTCTGTTGCTAAAAACAAACCAGCCGTCCCAGCGCCTTCGGGTCCCTCTCTCCTGCAGTGATTTGTGAAAACCGATGGGAGTTCTTTTTTTATTCCCCATCTCTCTCCTCTAGTGCTGAGCAAGACACTTCAAACCACTTAACATGTCATTCCTCTCAAGAAGTGCTTAAATACGAACACACAAGCATATTTTATACGAACTGCAATGGGAGTGTATATGGGTGTGACGAAAGCTCTGATTATTTAAGTTGCTGACTTTGAGATTTTGGCAGATGAAAGTAAGAACTTTGGGGCCATTACAGCACTTGAGCAGTGTGATGTGACCACGTCTAAAATCGAAGGAGCGGTTCCACCGCTGCTGTGGCTCTCGGTATCTGTAACACGGGCACTGCTGAACCTGGCACAGTGTGAGGTTTGTGCTGTGGCGTGGCCATTGAACTCAAGTGCCTGGGAATGTTGATGTCCAGTCATCCTGGGAATGCCTCAGTTAGCACCAAATAGCCCAGCTCCCCTCTCTCCTGCTACGGAAACACCGAGGTGAACATGACGTCTTTGGGAGTATCAGAAAGCGAGGGGCTCCGCTCTCCAAGGCCTGGCAGCTGAAAAAGGCTGATTTCTTTGGGGGACAAAAACACCTTTGGATTTCTTTGGGTTGGTGATTCTAGCGTCAAGCCTCAAGAATGACTTGAGGACACCTCCACGAATAGGAGAGAGATCCGAGCTGCCCTCGGACAAGCGGACAGACTCCAGGGAAAGAATGGGACACTGGAAAATCCTCAAGGTCACTCGAGAACTGGAGTCTCATAACTTCCAGTCTCCCAAATGCCTTGATTTCCCGAGATGGTCAAAACCAACTTGTCAGACATCTTTGTTTCTTCACTCTGATTCCCAAACCTGGCTCCTCCTGTACTGACTGAAAGCCACCAGCTCTGGGAGCCGAGGATGCGTGTAGCACCTACGAGGTTCTGAGCACTATTCAAACACTGACGCTCTCTTCGGAGTCCACTCTCTTTGAAACGTGCTGTGAATAGAAATCAGCGATGGTAGTTCCCGTCCCAGTGCCTTCTCTATGCGACTGGCTTTCCTCCAGACGGGCCGAGAGGGAAAGCGCTGGGGAGGGAGGGGAGGTCTTCCAAAGGACACGGTGACCTTGCGGCGAGACTGGCTGCTCCCCGTCTGCCTCTTGTTGGCAGGAGGATTCCCAAACCCTTCTGTCCCTGCTGGCAACGTGCTCCTCGTGCATTTGCCAGCACCCATCGAGCGCTGCAGGGAGGGCGGCTTCTTGTCAGCAACTGCAGCTTCCCAGGGGCTCCCTCGAGGAGTCTTTTCCCTCATCCCATCAAAGCTCGTGCCCGGCACACGTTATTCCAAGCCCAAGCGATCGCTGACCTACTCAGAGGTAAGTGTGCGAACAGTGGCCAGGACTAGACGTTTATGAGGAAGGTGTATGAATCTCTTTATGGTAAAATGACTCTTTCCTACCTGTTAAGGGTATTTCATCCCCAGATACAACTCCATATGGCTACGCGTATAGTTTATAATCCAAAGTAAAAGACACAAGGCTTGGCAAAATAGTACAGTGATGAAACAAACAGTAGAGCAGATGGGTGATATACTGCGTGAAAAACAACCACCTTGGACAAGAGTCAGTGATCAAGAGCTGGATTTGGAAATGGCCAAAACATCTATTTTTTAATTTTTTTCTGGATGTAAGGAGTATTAAGCTGCAAAGCATTTTAAAATCCTTTCACGATTCGCCTTTCAAAAAAAATTAAGCAACTCTAATAAAGGCTCAGTTCCACTTTCTCCAAACTTTTATAGCTATATTAATGCAAATTGGGCCTATGGGAAAGAAGGTAATGAGGTTGGCTGAGCCCCTTTTCTCTCTCTACAGCTAACAGTAGTGAGGGTGATTCAGGGCTGGTAGCAGCTCCCACTCTTCCTTCCCCCTGCGGCCCCCAAGGAAATGCCACACACGGCTCTTTCTTTGCCTGCTCGCAGATGCTGTAAGCCCAAGGCACTCACGTTAAAACGTTTGCTGGCATCATCTGTGATTCAGGTGCTGCCTCTATCAAGGACTGCCAAGTGTTTGTGGAGTTAGGAATCACAAAACCGAATTCAAAGAACCATTCTGCAAAGTAAAAAGAAGATCCAGAGGCATTTGAAAGAAGACAAAATCCACAAATGGTCCTTTTGCTTTTTACCCGACAGGCTGGGGAACTCCCTGAACTGTCCTGCTGTACTGCCAACATTTTATATTTACATTACTTTGTACAGCTTAAGCTGTACGAAGCCTGGCCCTCCTCTTAAAGCAGATACTCCCTTTCTAAAATAGCTGATGGTCATGATAAAGCCACGCCACTTCCTTAGCATTCAGTAGAAATTTCAACACACCTAATTGGGAACCGGGGAACCACACTCCCCCTCTTGCAGACACCCCCGGATCCAGTTGGGACTTAAGTGCACACCTGGTTGCCCAAAAGACAAGGAGCTCAATGTTTTGTCCCCCCTCCTCCACCCCAGATTAAGAGTAACACCGCAGTGAGGGAGATCAGATGTGCAGCTACGCAGTCACAGGGACAATACTTGGTGGCACCGCTGTAACCAAACCAGAGGCTCCTCCAGTCTGGGTGCTTCTGGGGAAGATGCATGAATCCCCACACTGGGTGACTCTAAAATAACCTGTTTCCTTGCCTCAGGCAGCCCGCAGTGGATTTATGCCTTGAAGCATGATTACTCAGATTTTTTGCTTACATAACGAAGTGTTAATACACTTATGAAATGCTATCGCTAATACTGTGGCCCATTAGTCCTGACAAGATGAGCGCTTCAGTGCTACTCCGAAAAATTAAAATCACTGTGTTCAACCCAGTTTAGTTTCTCTAATCCCCGCCGCGCTGGGGTCCGCGCACAGAGCACATACGCACCTTCTAGACACTGCCCTTTGAAATACACTTTCTGCTCCAGTCGGAATTTTTCCATCTGTTCTGCTGAGGAAAAGTTTAACTCCCGAGACACTGCTTTGCATTTCAGGATTTTTTTAGGAACTCGAGCTGTGAAACAGATAGAGAAGCATTATTTGAACACAATAAAACAAACCCAGCCACCTCAGGCGCTATTATAATATACTTTGAAATAATGATTAGCACTGGTGCAAGAGAAATGCAAACACAAAGGACTTTGTTTTTACATTTGCAGGAGTGAAATCCAAGATGCAAATAGGTTGAGTACCTTGCCCAGAGGCAGGAATGAAACTTGTGACAGAACCAGGGGTACAACACTGATCTCTCAGACTCCTGGTTAAAACCCACAGTTCTTCAAGTTGAAATATGAGATGCGACTTGAGTTTTTCCTTTCGAAGTGTGCTGAGGATCACTAGCGGCCGAAGGGCTGCTTAGTACACAAGTGAGTCCGCCCTTCTCGCTTCCCCTTCCCTTTCAGACTCTGCATCCCCAGCAAACCACAAACGGTCGTTTCCCAGCCCAGCAGCACGTTTCAGCCATCTCACACGGCTCTGTAAAAGTGCCCAAAATGTCTGTTTGGGAGCGTTGATTAATACGCCGAAAGGTCCTAATCAGGAGAATACAGGGGAGAGTCAATATAGTAAAAATCTCCCAAGCCCGTCATGCTTCAGTGGTGTGATTGTACGTAACCCTTCCTGCGTATTAGAAAATGTTTCATGTAATTTTATTAGAAATAAAGAGGGGAGGGAATACAGCTGGCATGTGCTTTATGAGCCAAACTGTTCTTAAATGCAAAGTGTATCAAAACATCCGTGTTTAATAAAAGGAAGAGTCTACCAAAGCTCAGGAGAATCCCTCTGATGTAGAACAGTTTAATGGAGCAGGAGGCTGACACGACACCAATCTAGAGAGCTGGAGGGTTAGGGAGCATAAGCTGCTGTCCTATCCTATGGCAAAGTACACAGCCCACGGTTTGTTTTAGCAAAAAAATAAAGGTAAAGAAAGGAAGTTAAAAGTGTAAGGGAAGAGTTTTAAATGTAAAAGCTAATTATTTTTAGTCTTCTTTACTTTCGGCATAGAGATCTGCGTGGCACCATCCTGCACTGCCCGCAAGGACAGACCACACCTGTTGTGAATAAACATCCTTTTGCAGTGAAGTGTAAAGTGACTCGTTAAAACTATTCTGCAGTTTAGTAATTACATTTCTTTCAGTCCCCAAGACAAACTGCTAAGAGTGTTTGCTTTATTATTGCGAAACTACAGAAAGGGTTACTTTTAATAGCAGTAGGACTGTGTAGTCTTTAAACCCCTGACCTAAGAGATTTTAATATTTATAGCATCAAGCAGAAAAACCTTAATTGAAATGATTTACTTTAAATTCATTTTAATTTATACTTCTTTTTCCCATTAAAGAGAGAAGAGAAAGAAGTTTGATTCTCATCAGTTAGGACCATTTTAAAACAGGCTGAAATGCAGGTAAGCATAGACTTTATCCTAAATTTAGTATTGCTTTTTGTTAGCTTGAGGGTATACTATACCTGTACATTCATTTAAGCACTTATATAGCTAACATTCATTTAGTCATATACTTAATTCTGATCAATTAGAAACGGACAAATTATACATATCTAATTTACTAAGCAAGTAACTTGGGTCCAACTGAATTCAGTTAGAAACTGAAATTCAATTAAAATATCCATATCATGTTTTCATGTCGTTTAATACAACTATCTTAAATATGCAGGACAAGTAAGAAAGCAAGCTATCTTAGCCAGACTTATTTTATATTTCAAACTACATCTTTTCTTAGATAATGAAAGGTTATTTGTACTTCCTGAACGAAAGGTGGCTGTGGTGGCTGGGGATTCTACAAGTGCCAGACCTCAGCAGCTTACTGCAAAATTAGATTTATTTGTGTATTGGAAGAAACCAAACTTGACAGATTTGCACCTCCCAGATTGCCCTCCCCCTGGCAGATGCTGGTTTAGATGGTTAATTCCAGTTTCAGGTCCTCAGGCAGTGATTTTCACTACTTTCAGTGGTTCAATGTTAAGACTTGGGTAGCAATCCAATATCACATTAATAATATTTTTATTTGAGCGGTAATAGTAAGTTTAGGTTGTAATGCACTATTATGATTTGAAACTTAAGAGTTCATTTTTTTTAAAAGAAATCTGTACTTAAATCAAATACAAGTCCTGTTCGAAAAGCAAACAGGAGTCCTGTTTAAATGACATATATTTTATTCACTCTGATATAGGTTTGATTCTTTGTTTGCTATGGCTAGTCTGTGATTTGCCCCGAATGGCCACAGAACAACCCTCCCACACACACATGTCCTGTATAACGACTTTGAGACACACATGGCCTTCATTTTAAAACAATTATTCTATTTGCCTTCATGGTTTCTGCTCTGTACCAGAATCCCATTTCCTCACACTTTCTTCTAACTCATAGTCAGATTATCCTCCTTTGTTGGAGACCTCTCCCCTTTCTTAGCCAATTTATTGAGAATAATCTATTAATCTCAGCCTTCTTTTCTTGCTAAGCCATACAGGTATGTTTTTTTTTCCTTGCTTCTCCCAAGGAAGACCATCCTCCCATCCGTAATCTTTTCAGTAGCTTCTCCTAATAGCTCTTCCCTGCACCTGCTCCAGTTTCCACTCATCCGTCTTCTAGATGGGTGACTGAACTGCACACCAGATAAGGTCTTAACAACCCCTTGTACAATGGGCATTAATCTCATGCCAGAGCATGCTTTAATTAATTCCCCAAGTGACTCTGAGGGAGGTGAGGGCTCCTGTTTTATACGTGAGGAAAATCTGTGGCAGAGCGAGGTGGTGTGATTTGCCAGCGAGAAAGATGGCAGGAGGGAGCTGGGGCGACACAACCAGCCCTTGGGGGAGGACACAGCAAAGAGGAGTCAAAGACCAGCTGCGCAGCCAAGGAGGAGCTTGTACAGCACAAAATCCGGGAAGATTTGGAATACTTCTGGCTGATTTTCCTCTGCTTTCCTCATTCCTCCTACGTCTTCCGTTACATGGTTATTTCACTAACCTGCAGTTTAAGATATTTTGTATTGAACTAACGAATGACCACATTTCTTTTGAGAGTTGTATTTCAATTGCTTTCCTACAGTTGTATATGAAGGTGCTGGAATGTTTTTCTTTAATATAGGTATCTTGTAGAATAGTCATGAGTAAATATCTGTTAAGGCCTATCAGCAGAACTGTTTGCTGTTACCCTGAAAATAGAGACAGGGTCGGTATTAATTTTTTTTCCAAAAGATGCTTACTTTTGTACATGTATAGCTGCCTGGACACTATTTAAATTGACTTTTTAAAATGAACTGTAACTAGGTCTTATTTTTGGAGTAGGGCTTATATTTCCAGCATCCTGAAAAATCCTGCTAGGGCTTATTTTCGGGGTATGTCTTATTTTCAGGGAAACAGGGTAGCACTGATATGAGAATGTGAATACAACTAGCAAGGCTGAAGAAGACAAAGCTTGGAAAACACTCTTAGTGATCACTGAGTCACAGCTTTGCTTTCCTCTCGCTCTGACCTGCATCCTGGCATCAGGCCACTCTTATGCTGAGACAACCTACTACTGGTCCTATTAGTGAACTCTTCTCATAAAGCGGATGAATGTTGACTGGGGACCAAATGAGGAGAAGACAACTTGTTTCTCTTGTCCCTTAAGCTGGCTTTGAAACGAGGTATATTGCTAGACTACTGGGCTCACAGTGTTTTGCCACAGATGTTCTGTATGCTCTCTGGGCAGAGAAGGATCTTTATATGCTGGTTGCTTCCTTCAGACAGACACAACAGATTTTCCAATTTATGGGAGAGGTAAGGCCTAGTAGTGACAGGCAGAACTCACTCCTTGATGTTTAACCACAAATAAATCAACGTCACTAGCATAATTAAATACCCAAGTTCACTCCACTTACTGGAGATCACATAATACAAAAGCCTTCAAAATTAATTAAGTGAGGTCAGACCCTTCATAGAGCCAAAGCAAAGCTCCTGGCAAGGGACGTTACCAAGTCCTCTGCTATTTAGCGAGGACAGAAGTGGATGGGCAAGAGGCCTTCCTAGCAATGGTAGAGGGACAGAGAGCAGAGCAAATGTGCCAGGTCTAAAAGCAGAGCTCAAATTTAGTGCAGGAGAATATTAGGACAGCAGTGGCCAGGCAAGATGTATGCTTCTTCCCCACTGGTTCTCCGTTTGAACTCTACCTTGAGTAAACCCTGTTGTTATACTAAGAAAAGCCGATATATTTTTATACTTTTCATTTTGGAAGCAACACGTGACCTAGCAAAGGTTGTCCACTCGTTCCTTACCCAGCTGAGCTCCCTGCTTAACACTGTTTAACTTGTCCCCTTTGCAAGCCACTGATCCATTCCCACCCTTCTCCCTGTGTCTCCAGGTTATTGTGGCGGAAGCCTCTGAAGGTGTCCAGTCACAACCAGGACGTGTCCTTCAAAGCAGAGGTTCACTCGCAGCTCTGATGACCCAGACACACAGCCACCCAGCTCCAAAATGTGCACGGTACCTTCATGCTCCACTCCAGGTACGGACAGATCTTCTGTTCCTTGCCAGAGGATTTTCCCTGTTTCCGCATCCCGAAGGTTCATCCAGTTTCTGATTGGGAAGCAATTAAGGAAAACAAGCTATCTGCATCCCTAAATGCTGCGCCTACTATTCTTTGCTAAGCCCTGAAATAGGTGAGTAGCTGTGTTTCAGTTGTGTTCTGTGATTCTCAGGAGGCAAATGAAAAGACACACTTTTTCCCAGAAAATAAATGAACAAACCAACCCTTGACCAGAATGAATGCAACAAGAGTTGTATAGTCACAGATTTCGTTTTCATGTTAGGCTGAAGCTTGTTAACCTCATTTATCATTTTCTGCTGCTTCCAGAGGATAAAGGCAATGTCACTGTGCTGCAGAGAAGCAAGACCATTGCTAACAGATAATTCTACACAAACTATTGCTGTTGTCCAGCATTTGAAAAATGCTAGAAAAAGAAGTACTCCCTATATAACATGGGAAAAAGAACAGCACCCGATTGAGCTTGTTTTCCTAGCTTACAAAATATGAATATCAAGGGTTGTTCCATTGCTGTTGACCTGGTAACTGCCACTCATGGGAATTCTTCAGCTGCCGAGTGCTAAGCAAAGAGAGCTCCTCTCTCTTCGCTCTCAGCAAGTGAGGCTGTGCTGGCTTTCAAAAAGCCCAGATCAGTGAATCAGTCCTTAAATTTACAGACAAGTAGGAAACACATTTTCAAAGAGACAATTAATAATGATCTTAAGCACACCTTTGAAATATCTCTCCCATAGCGTAACTCAGACATCGACACATCAGAAGGAGCCTGCACGATGCCGCCTTGAACAGGGACGCAGCCGTCGCTGAACCAGCATCCTGGGCCACAGCTCGTCAAGCAGCCTGAATAGAGTAGGATTTGTGAGATAAGGTCACACAAACCATCACCTTTCCAGGTATTTCCTTTTGCTGGTTTATGGCAGTGCACTCAGTACTCAGTACTTCTTAAGATACTGGAAACCATCTGGGAGAGGGGGAGACCAACTGCTTGAGGAACTGATTGGGGAGGTAGAGAAACAGAAGAGGGACAATATGGACCTTGATGTAGGTATAAATAGGAGCTGTCAGAGATATGCATATTGAACTCATCCTCTAACATACACAGTTTCCAGGCAGACTCACACAAACTTGTCACATTGATCACATTTTTCCAGAGCTCCAGGGAAGAAACAGATGCTTTAGCAAGTTTTGCATTACAGGGTAAGATTTGTTTTAAAATTATGTGTGTGGAGGAGGGAAGGGAAGATGGTTGCTTCAGTGCAGATGTGAGGAGCCTTTCTTTTCCTGAAGACTGGCCAAACTTTCCATGTCCCACTGAAAGGACAAGAGGGAGGACAAAGGTGGGAGCATGGAGTCTCTTTACACAGGCAAGGCCTTACAGCTTCCAAAACTTGGCAACAACTTGAACCACGGGAAGAGGGAGCATAGGGCAGCCTGCTTATGTCCTTCTAGACTTGTTCTAAAACACAAAATAGCTACCACTTGCTCTGGGATTAGGGCAAAAGTGAAAGGGGAGGAAGATGGAAAGCATCATGTTTGGAGGGCCCCGTATTCCACCTCTATATCTAGGCAGAAAGCTGGAAAGCGGAGATGTGTCCCCGACTACCAGAGCAAGGGAAACGGGGGCTGTAGGCAGGCAGGACACAGAAAGAAAATGAGCAGCAGCGCGGACAGGAGAACCTGCCGCGGGGCTGGGCACTTCATGTGGTGCTGGCTGGAAACTGGAAAAAAAAGTCCCCAGCCAACACAACCCACAGGATGGAACCTCCCCAACTGTAATTTAAAATGTCCAAAAAAATCCACCATTTTTAGATCCATCTTCCCACAGACAAACATACAAACTAGTCAGGGTGAGGCTATTTGCATAGAAAGCAGTGTGCAGTCTATCGAATGCCTTGTATGAGGGGAAAATGACAAATGAAACAATCTGAGCGTTTCACTGGCAAATTCATTTATCTTCACAACACCTTGCAATGCAAACTATCAGCAGCACAGTAATTCAGTATATTGGGCACTTGATTATCAGAAAGTTATACTAGCTTTAAAAAAATGATCCCCTTCAGAAGTATTTACTTGCTATTTGTTCACTATCAATATCAGTGTGATTTCTGAGCAAACAGGTCTGGCCATAGGCTGGGTGGTACCAAACTGAGCTGTGTTTGGGTTCCTCTGAACGGGAAACACTACCCAGAACTCTGCACGGGAGCCGATGCAGCCTCCCAAGCGCTGCACCGGTGCTCTAATTAATGCACCCTCTTTCTTTTTCCTTGTCATGCTGTGCGTTACCTTCCCGTTCCTCGTCCTTTATTGGCTTTTGGAGTAGTCTGAAATCACATTTGCCATTTTCTAAAGTGTTACATCAGAAATGCCCTTCAAAGAGTATACGTAGCCTCACAGCTTAATTATTGTCCTTGCTTGAAATACATAGTTACAGGGTGACAGTGACCTACTATTTCTGGTGAGAGAAAACGCCACTGTAGACTACAGACCTCTGTCGCTTCTCTCTAATCAGGGTTTATTTCTCAATCCAGTCGTGCTGAACAACGCTGTATGTGTGAACATTTGGGGTGTTAGACTTTTATAAAGCGCTATCAGACTTTATTCTGTATTGATGTTCCACTGTAAGAGTAAAGCCATGCAGGACAGCCTGCCCTGTGCTCTGTATTCTGACTGTCAAATTAAAGATGAAGGATAAATAAAAAGCTCAGGACTGTGTCCCTGCTGATGAGAGCATGTAGGTCAGCAATGGATGCCTCAGTTCCTAGAAAATGTCTTGTATTTAAACAATTTAGACGCTGCTAACCCATGGATATTCCATATCAAATGAAGAAAGGTTTAGTGTCAGCGTAGCCAAAGGCTTTCTGATCTAGCAGACACATGTGCAGATTGAGAACACGTTTTCCAGCTTCTGCAAGTAAAAAAATGAAATCAACCTGCTATTCAGAGTGTACATACAGAGTTAAAATATGTGGGTCCAGATATATTTTAAGGGGTCAGAATACTCCAGCCAGTTCATAAGGTTTTTTTTTCCCAGTAACTAAGCATTATTAAAAGGGAAGAACAAATGATCAAATCTTATAAGTGCACACACACAATCCTCTTCTACTGGTAAAAAAACTTCATGTTCAGGAGAATAACTCTTCAAAAATATAAATGTTTAAAAAGAAACAGGCATCTGAAAAAACTTCCTAAGTCAAACTTGAGATCATTTATAAAACTTAACTGTAATGGAATTAAAAAAAAAAAGGGCAAAACCCATCACAAGTGATTTTTTGGCAAGGGAATACCTGACAAAGCAGCAGCTGTGCTGCTTACCTAGTTAGCAGCTTATCACACTATTTCTGTCATCTTGGATAGAAAGGCTGGTACTAGGACATACCCCAGAGTGAATAAAATGGAGATGTCGAACCAAACCCACACACACTGTTATCTTCTAATGTGTTTAATTGGTTTAAGATTCTTCCATCCCAGCATGAGAGATATTGTTACTAAAAATAAAAAGTGCTCCATCTTCCGAGCAGCAGTGGAGACCTGCAGGCAGGATGAAGAGGGCATTTTGAGTATTATTGAAAAGGAGAAAGTAAATTAATATAGGTTTAACACAATTACTCTTTTTGAAGAGGCTCATGTCAAGCCACCTGGCAGGGGTAGCGAAGGAGAGTAAGTAGAGAGCCAGGCAGTTACAGCTTTGTGAAGTGAATATATATGAAAAAAAAAAAAAGGAAGAACAATAGTTTATTCTTAATTCAGCTTCTCATTTTAAAATCACAAGAATGCTCTTACACCATTAAGTTTTCATTCTCCTGGATTTTGCCGTTTTTTTTTTTAGGAAATAATGTCTGATTTAAGACTCAATAGATCAAATACTCTTCAATCCTGAAGGCAAGGAAGGATTAGGTAGAACAGCAGAAGGAAGGGTGTACTGTTGATCTATTTATACTCCACCACCTATTGGGTCAGCAAAGTCTTACATAAAAGCTTTGTAGTAGCTGGAATTTGACTTGCTTTATATACGTGACATGAATTAGCTTCCTCACAGACCTACTTTGCTTAGCCCGATGAATGGAAATGGTTTGTGCATTTCTAAATCCAAGTTTTGTTGTCTTGAATACCTCTGATGTCAGAACAGAAATCCTTTCTTTTTAGTATCTGTCATAGACGTCACCTCGTTCAAACAAATCAAAATATACACACTTATCTTTAAGTGCTTTAGCATTGCAAAAGATTCCCATGTATTACCACAGTGGTAATTAAGAATAACCTTGAAGGAAGAGAATGGGTATAAACAAAACTAACCATTAAAGTATTACGGGGTTAAAGAAGTTCTGCCCCAGTCTCCCTGACTATTATTTGTAAGTTGCAATGTTTAGCACTTTTGAATATTTTAAAGGCTGCGGCAACCAGCAGGTGCCTTTCCTTCCACTAAATGATCCATTTTTCATTTTATTCCTTGCTGTTTAGACTGTTCTAAAACCTTAGGAACTGGTGCTCTCTTGCCTTTCATAATAAAAGCAAGTCTAATGTTGATAACCACTCCTGGAAGGGAAGGTTTGCCAGATCATCTTTGCCAGATTATTTTTTTTTACATGAAATGCAGTATTAAGAACAATTCACTACATGCCAGGTGCAAACAGGATCTCAGCTATTGCATGTTAAGAATTGTCCTATGGGCCAAATGACAAAGAGAAGGTGGAGAAGGGGAGCTGAAAGCCCTGAACCATCCAGACTTAATCTCTGTTGCAGACCAAGAAAGGCTTCTGATCTGGACGGCCCAACTTTCACTCCTGATTCCACATCACTTGTTGTGAAAAGCAGACACAACCAGGCACTCGTGACACGGGTGAGCGTGTTTCTTGAAATAATGTCACAGATAAGTAAAGATCAAACTTTAGGTATTACGTTTTTATCAGATATATTTTCCCAGAATAAGTGCATCTCAATTCTTTCAATCCAGTCTGAGGAGTCAGGACCAAAATAAATAACACAAAATAACTACCAAACTACAGGATTATGAAGCAGGCCACCCAAACGGCCTTGTGCTTCTACTCCACTCATGCCATTCACCCTCTAATCTTTCCAATCTCTAATCTCACTTTTTATTGCAGCTCCCAAATCCCGCTTGTGCAGAACTCTTAATTGTGTGCTTCATTTAAGTATATGCACAGACATTGCGCTGAATCAGGTCCTTGAGTTCACTCTGCACTCAAGAGAAAAGGAGTCTTTCCTCCTACTCTGAGGCTGAAATTCAGCGCAAAATCAAATCTGAAGGAACTGAATGAGCATCTATCCATTCTGTCTAGGAACAGAAGTATCCAAACAAACACACAAACTGGAAGCTACTCCTTAAACACAACTGGAGCCTTTGGGCACAGCCCTGTCGAGGTCTCCTGCTTTCACACAGCAGCACACCCCTCTGGGTTCCAGATCAGTCAGAGAGTGAACTATGATGGCTCTTACGGGGGCAGGTATTTTTTAAAACTCTGCTATTATAAACCAAATTTCCTGGAGTGATGCACAAGATACAAATGATGGGAGGTGCTGGGGACTGGAAAGGCGCCCTATTAACCCCTCGAGTGGAAGGAAGCCAGTTATGCCTTGAAGCGCTCCTGACACTCACTGTAAAAGAGCCTGGTTTTAAAGTCTGCACAGAGCAAACTGCTGTGCAACACAAGCCGGGGAGATCAACTGATAATGTGAACCACACGGCAAAATGCAGCAGAAGACCTCAGCAACCAACAAAGTCATTTCTCAGCAAATGATGTAATCAGAGGGATATATTTAACAGCTATAGCATCACAGCAAAAGAATCAACACAATATCATGTGCTTATATGCTTGTACCTCCCTTTTTACCTTCCCCCTCACATCTTTGCTTGCAGATGCTGTCTATATGGATCTTATATCCCCACATATTTTCATCTAACATCAGACAGCCCTGGATTAAGCTGTTCTTGGCCTGTACTTGGAAAGACAGTCATATTACCGAGTACCATGTCAACCTTACCTTGTTGTAATAGGAGTTTATGCTAATATTGCTACATTATATTATATTAAGTAGACCTCAGATAATTTCTGCTTTGGAAATGCAGTAAAGCCAAGTCCAACATTTGCTAATGAAAATCTTATGCAGAATATCCAGTTTAACGTGTGTGCTTTTCAAACAGTTTAGGTTGAATAATACAATTATTATTCGTTATTTTCATCAAAATGAACAATTAACATACATCGTTATTTCACAGCATTCTGGTGATGTTACATAGCAGAAAAAGGCACAGAGTTTGCTTTCCATTAGTTTACGTTTAATTTTCACTCTTGTCATTTTGCAAACTGAGCCAGGCTTCTGTTTCTCTCACTTCTCTCCTCCTCAAACCAAAGGAGCAAGAAACAAATGGATTTACATTTTGAAGGAAAGAGTTACAGATGTACTGAGATGAAGCTCAGGGTCATCAGGAGAGAAACAGGTAAAAAAGAATAAATTACAGAGGTCTGCAAACAGCTGAACTAGGGGCAGATGTAGACACTATCGTTTCAAGATTACTCCTCTGTCCAGATGAGTCTAATCTTGTAGAAGCTTAACTCTCCTACAAATTCCTGCAATTTTTGTCACTGCTGAGCAATTGGAACCAATTTAGGCATTTGCAAAGAACCTTTGGACAAAAGCAACAATGTGTGACATTCCCCTGCAGCAGCTGAGAAATCTGCCTCGCTGCCCTGACGTACCAGAAAGGCCACGTCGACAACACTCGTGGAGCGTGTGCCAGGTAATTCTCCAGAACTGAGCTCAGCCTAAAAAGATGAACCACTTCTAAGCTCCTAAGGAAAATAACTAAGATTTGAGATCCCTGACAACTAAAGTTAAAGGAAAAACCAAAATACACTTGTGGTACATCGAATAAAAAGTTGTTTAAAGTGGGAATAAGCTCCAAATCAAATCTATACAAGCAAATCACCAGCTTATGGGGCAGGTTCTCCTGTCAGAGGGAGCATTTCTGTGTTTTCTATGCCAGATCTGTGGAAGTGCGTTGTTTGCTACTATTAGAAATGTGTTTTTTTTCCTCTAGAAACAGATGTTAAAATGGTTCCTAGAAGCAGATGACAGTGCCAAAAGAAAAGCAAGCTGAAGCGATGCAGTGGTTTTGTGCTGCTTTCTGCTGCTTATGTTTTTAGGCTTTTCTTTGCCTTCTCTGAATAGGCTTGACAGAATTCCTTTATACCAACGCCCCAGCAGGAGAAACACCATGCGATCACATCTGGAGATTGCTTTCCATCCTAGGTAGCAAAACAATCAATAACTTAGAAAAACTCATCATTACTTGCAGGACCATCTCAGAAGAATGAATTGCACAAAGACAATTATTCTTCCTTTTCCAGTGCGCTAACAGTCAACTCCTCCCCATCTTCCCTGCATTTTAAATGGATCTCAAAAATTAGCAGGTTAGAAAAGCTTGAGCTCATGCTAAGAGCCTTTTGAATATTAACATAATTAATGTCATCAGTAATACTCTGAGTTTGCAGAAACAGCAGGTGAATCAATGGGAATGATGTATTAATCCGAGAAAAGAATGTGACCTTTAAAATCTGTAGGGCTTTATCAGAATGCAATTTTAAAGTGGGTTGCTTGCAGCAACTGAATGTAACTGAAGAGAAAACTAATGGAGAGTCCACATAGACGAGGGAAACTAAAAATGCAATTGAAACTAAAGCACTGGGGCCTCCTTACAGATGCCCATCTATGTCAAATGTGAAGCAACTCACAGGACAGCTTGAGAAGCCAATCCAGGGAATGCTATGATGAGGGAGAGGCACTTAAAAGAACAACATTCCTGCAATTTAAATCTGGCTGGATAGAGATTTTTTAAATCCAGAACGCTTAAAATTAAATGCTTTAAACCCCCAAACAATTTGGAATAAAAAGAGCATGTGGTTCAGTTTGCCCACTTTTTAATTTTAGCACATCAAACGATTTTCCTTTCTGCAAGTGAATGCTGAAAGTGATTCGGCGATGGAAACAACTTCATTTTGTCGTCACTACTTCAGAACATTCAATCATTTCAACACAGCTGAACTATTATGATAATATTTCAAGTTTCTCAGCAATAAGTGAACTAGAGGGAGTTTCAGGGAAATAATCTATCGAGGGGTTCTGGTGAATAACTTCATTTTCATAGATGAGGTTGTAACCAGAGCCCTCAGAGGACCTTACCTCCCTGTAAATCATTCTGGCCTATTGTTCTTTGCAGGGTTGAAACACAAGATGTCAAAACAGTCATGCAATGAAAATGGCTTTAATGGAATGAGGTATTTTGAACCTTGATATGCCTCTTTATTTTATATTATTATTAAATTGTTTTGAAACATACATTATATTGGCTTGTTCATAAAGGAAGGCTTGGCTTGATTTCACGTCGTTCTTGCAACACTGTAGGAGTGGATTTTTTTTTACATCTAAAAGGATCTTCACACTTTCCCTTACTGACGGGACCAGACCTGAGAGAGGAACAAAGGCTTCTTTGATCAGATTTTTAAATGGGATAAACATGGCTGCTTAGCTGGCGTTTTCATATAGTTCCACTTGAATGACCTGTACCCTTGTGTGAAGAGTGGGGAAAAAAACCTAAAAGGCTTTAAAAAGGCAGTTTTATATAGCACTGTTTGTGGCCAGTCGATGCCTTTGTTCCTTGAAGGCCTCTGCAATAATTTCTCTATTGAGCAAAGTGATGTTTATTGAAAATGGCATCGCTGAGCATCAGCAGGTTCCCCTGCTGTTTGGTTTATCTGTCCTCTGAACTCCAAGCAACATCTCGGTCTGAAAGGGTCCCCCTGGTAAAATAAGCAACTGACAACACAAAAAGCCTAGATGACTTCCAACTGCCAGTGCTTATGTTGTGACTACATGCTCTCCCCCCATTAATCTTTATGGTTTTTTCTCCTTCACCTCATGACTCTTCTTACAAAGCTCTCTAGCACACCAGCCTATTGAGCTCCAATAAACCATAGATTTATCAGATTCATGTATTTGAGGAGAATACGTAATTTACTGGAGGTATTAATGTATCATGCACTTATAAGAACAGATCTGCAGACTGGAAATTGATGGGAGATGAGGCTTTGGCACTAACTCCCTCACTGCGGTACCAGTTTGAACAGCTTCACACTATCGCTACCTGGGGCTACCCAGGAGAGGAGACAAATCCTGTAATTTAACTAGAAAGATAGGATGTCCAGCTGAATAGGCAATACGCTGCAGCTCGGTGACTACTAACTTAATTCTTAGTACTAAGTGCTGCTTCAAAAACTTCCAATACCATTCTCAAAGTAGCTTTTTAGTAACTGTATATTGTAGAGGCTGGGAAATAAGCCTGAAGGTTTGCCCACAGCCACAGTGAATCAGTAAGAGAAGAGGAAAGAGATCTCAGGAGGTGTTTGGCTTCAAATCTTGTTCTTCAATAGCCAATATTGTCTCTCTTCAGCCAGGCAGGAACTGTGCTCTCTGGCTCATGGAAACTCTTGCTCTGACTTGGAGCGACTTTGCAGCAGCACAAATCGCAGCAATCACGCTACAGAGCTGGTGGTTTCCTTCACTCCATGTTTTTCTGGCTTTTGATGGTTTCTCATTCACCCTAACTAGGAAGCAGGGGGGGTCTGAAGCGCTGCCAAGAATTACTAATGGAAGTGAGGGGCAGGAAGGAAATAAAGATGACTGGTTGCAGAATTAGAAGTACTTTTTAGTGTCTAAAATGGCATATTAAAGCAGGACAAAAAGTAGATGTATGAGCTCTGACAATAGAAGCAAAATGCTTCTAGCTAGAAAAATGAGGAAAACTCTGAAACTTATCCATAATACTCTTGTTGGCTAAGACAACTTTAAAGCACCAGAAATATAAAATAGGGGAGTCATGGGGGAAAATACTGCATTTGTTCCCTTCTTGGTTCATTTTAATTCAGAGTTCCTGTGAAAACGCTTAATTTCCTTTTCAGTTTTTAACTCTGGACACTCAAGCATATTTTGAGCTCACACAAAGTGCTTCAGCAAAGTCCATCTGTGGGTCATGCTTAATATCACAGGTTGTTCTGTTGTTCACTTAAGAGACATAATCAGCTAAGTTAAAAAATCTCCCCAATTCTAAAACCTAGAGATGCCTCTGTACTGGGTTTGCGTGGCAAGGTTTTGGTAGCAGGAGGTCTACAGAGATTACTTCTGTGAGAAGCCACTAGAAGCTTCCCCCATGTCCAACAGAGCCAAGATGGATCTGCCACTAGCCAAGGCTGAGCCATCAGCGATGGTGGTAGCACCTCTGGGATAACATAATTAAGAAGGAGAAAACAAAACAAAAACCAACACCTGCTCAATTGCAGCCAGAGAGAAAAGTGAAAATATGTGAGAGAAACGACTTTGCAAACACCAAGGTCAGTGCAGAAGAAGAAGGGGAGGAGGTGCTCCAGGTGCTGGAGAAGAGATTCCCCTGCAGCCCGTGGAGGTTAATGATGGAGCAGGTATCTACCTGCAGCCCGTGGAGGTTAATGATGGAGCAGATATCCACCTGCAGCCCGTGGAGGTTAATGATGGAGCAGGTATCCACCTGCAGCCCGTGGAGGTTAATGATGGAGCAGATATCTACCTGCAGCCCGTGGAGGGCCTCACACTGCAGCAGTTGGATGCCTGAAGAAGGCTGTGACCTGCTGGGAAGCCCATGCTGGAGCAGGTTTGCTGGCAGGACCTGTGGCATTGTGGAGAGAGGAGCCCAAGCTGGAGTGGGTTTGCTGGCAGGACTGGTGGCTCCATGGAGGACCCATGCTGGAGCAATCTGCTCCTGAAGGGCTGCACCATGTGGAAGAGACCTGTGCTGGAGCAGAAGAAGAGTGCAAGGACTTCTCCCCTGAGGATGAAGTAGCGGCACAGACAGTGTGTGACACACTGACTGCAACCCACACTCCCTGTCCCTCCGTGCTGCTGGGGGAGGAGGTAAAGAATTTGGGAGTAAAGTTAAGCCTAGGAAGAAGGGAGAAGTGGGGGGAAGGTGTTTGAAGATTTGGTTTTATTTCTCATTATCCTACTCTGATTTGTTTGGTAACAAATTAAACTAATTTCCCCAAGCCAAGTCTGTTTGGCGCACGATGGTAACTTCTGAGTGATCTCCCTGTTCTTATCTTGACCCACAAGCCTTTTGCTATTTTTTTCTCTCCCCTGTCCAGCTGAGGACGGGAGTGACAGAGCGGTTTGGTGGGTACCTGCCATCCCGCCAGGGCCAACCCACCACAGCAGTTTCTAACGTGCTTTCATATACAGGGCTTCATTCCACAAAATTTCATTAGGTGTAAAGAGGGAGCCCAATGAATGAGTGGAAACACAGCACTTTCTCATGTATTCAAATTGCCCTTAAAATTGCCAGCTCTGGGAACTGTAGCAATAACTTTGCAAAATACGGTCAGCAGTTAATCTGAAAGGACAAAGTCTTAGGACAAATGCTACGGCTGTTCGTTGCTGGCAGGGACACGCAGGCACCATTTTGTACAAAGGCACCAACTATTTTGTGCAGAATGGTGTTCAGAGATTATAATCTAAGGGATTATTAAGAGCTGAACCAATATAAACATATTTTGTTAAAATCCAAACAGCTGGACAGCACCTTCACTCCATCAGCACTCTCACAGTCAGACTCAGAACACGAGCAGTGAATCGTCAAGCCGTTAGTCTAAGTTTAGGGAAAATGCCAAGTCTTGAAGCTGTTTTGTTAAAATAAAATAAACTCTGCGCTAAGCAGAGCTGGGCTTCCAAAATGAACACCACCTGACCAGCTCTATTAAAAGGATCCACGAATGGACCCATAACACTGAGATATCCTCTTACACTGCATTGTAATGGAACTGTATGTGGGACTGGCTGTTTCCACAGCTATTGAAGCTTCCCAGAGTGGGACTGCAGGCAGGCAGCTGCTACAGGGAAGAGTTCATCCTGCTGCATCTTGTCTTGTTTCCTTTTTTCATTACACTGTTCCAGAATCTGCTGGGATCAGAGCAGAACAAGGCCTAAGGAAAGTCCTGGAATTAAAAAACCAAAAAACCCCAAACTTCTGGAAAAAAGCAGTGAGCTTCAGCAGTAAGTTTTTCCTAACTTAACTTTGCTTGAAAAAGTTTCCAGTAGTTCCAGCCTCACCAGATCCAGCTGAGAACAGGGAAGGACTCATTTTTCACTTACACTTGTATTGTTTTTATGCAGTCTATTAACACACCCAGTTTAAAATTCTTTCAAATCTTAGATATCTACCTGTAGTTGAACTTCTAAATATAGGGCTGCCGTTTTTGTTTTCACAAAATCCCATCCAGAAACATGTATGTTTGTTTTGATGGAGCTCCTCTGTTTGTGAAGGATGTCTGAACATTTGCTAGCCATATCTGATCAGATTGCTCCACACTGGGCAATTATAAGGAGAAACAGCACATGTTTCAGCAAAGATGCACACTGACCATACAGCTGGTACCCCGATGGAGATAATCAGGGGTTTGGTAGCTCCTACCTGGAACAACTTTGGTGTTTTAGCACTGTTTGCATTTTGGGAGTCACTCTCTACTAGGGGAATAACTTCTTGTAAAAATAATATTGGCTACTTTGTTACACAAATAGGTACAACATCCTTTCAGAAAAGGATGCCAATGTACTTAGAAAAGCCTCACGTGAACTCGCTGCATACTCTGCAAAATGGTAACTGATTCTTACTTGAAGTTAGAAGAAACAAACCTATGGGGAAGCCAGTTTGTGCGGAGTGCATTTTAGTTCAACCAAGATGAGCTGCTTGGCTTCCTAACACTTGTTCTATTTATTCCTCTACTACAATCTTCTCAGCATGACGTCTTTAACAAGGAGATCACAACATCCTTGATACTGGCCAGGGAGATTAAGCAACACACACACACACAAGGAGAAAGCAAGTCTTTGAGATTTAACTCAAAATCTACGCTGGTTTGCCATAAAGATTTGACATTTAAACGAGTGTATAATGTTAATCTTCCACTGATATTAGACTGTTGAATAGGTATTATATTACAGGATATAACCAAACCACTTACTTTTGAAAATATATTTGTTTTTTTACTATATAAAAGCTGTCTGCTGATTTTTCCCGGGGGTGTCTTATGTTCCTGGGAGATATGAATTTCACGTTGGACTTGCCCATGCCCAGCTGGTACTTAGACCACAAGCTGGGGAACAAGGGGTTTGGTTTTCATTTTTCACAAAGCTCAAACACACTATTACCCACTAGAATGTCAACTGATAAACAATCAGAGCAAAGTCCATCTATTTTTGAGCTGACCAGTAACAGATTTTATAGTACTTCTTTACAAGATTCATTTGTATAACAAGGGTCCCAAGAATATAATGGAAGTAATTAACCTCTCATTTCTGTGTTCACATTTGTAAGTCTGCTTTAGGGTGAGAAACAGGGAAAGAGAAAAGAGGATCGCAGTTGAAACAAAAAGAGAATTTACCTCTTGTCAGTAGCCTGGCCACACTACAAAGCGAGTACACAAAGCAGCAATAAATTAGGGTTTTTTAAATAGAAAAACTAACCAACAATCTTAGCTGCAACTGCATAGCTGAATGCTCAGATGTGTGGCATGCAAAGCGCCTTTCATTTCAATAAGTCTGCTTTAATTGCTTATTTTCTATCTTCTGCCATTGTAAGACAAACAAAGATGCCATTGAGGATGCATCTCCCCTGATAAGGCAATCAGAACGTGAGCCTGCAGTTACAGTAATATTTTGCATAAAGGCTTCCCTTATATTTATTCATTCAAAAGATCTCTAATTTCAAAACCCCCCAATTTTACTAAGCTGCCACCCTCAACAGTGCAAAAATGATTCCGGATTCTTTTGTGTCTGTACTCCAAGCTGCTAAACTGGGCTTCCTCTCTTTAGAGAACCTTTATTTATTCCATTTCCAGGGATAAAAAAGGCTGGGTACAGTAATATGTCTAGCAATTCAACCACATTGGCTCTTCATACTACCATTCCTTCGGACTGCTGCCCATGCCAAAAATCAGCACCACGCAGGTCACACATACAGGGCGCACACGCTGCGTAGACATCTATGTTTGTAAAGTCTCCTACTAATCATTCCTGTGCTGCCATAAAGCAACATTAAGTAGGCGATTAGAGCATTCACAAAGGAAATAGTCCTGCTAGATTGGTTGCCTCTCTCAGATGGATACTGTTTACTCAAGAATTTTACTGTAATTTCTGTTGGCAAAAAATATGCCACACAGAACAAATATATATTCTACCTTTTAGGGGAATCCTTTTTCTCAGTCTTCTTAAAAAAATCAGCAAAACCCAAACAAAACTTGTAGCAGCTGCAGATCCACAAATTCTGCAAATTAAGGGGAAGACATGGGTCAGTCCTCCTAGACTGAGCTGTACACTCCTTAAATATCCCTTGGAGAAAGACCATTCTGCGGAGAAGTATTGGTATGAGAAGTAAGGTGAAAATGTTCTCACACAGATATACGTACTAAGAGAGAAGAAACAGGTTATCTACCACAGGAGCAGCCACCTCCTCCCTCTCTACCGAAGTACCCCTGTTGATGTAGAGCAGAGCACAAAAGATTAACGTATGAGACAGTGGAAATCTGAATAGGAAAATCAGCAGTTGTCTGTGATAGCTTAGCCCTGGTATTCTTCTCAGTTGAACTAAACAACTTGGACATTCAAACTCTATATCATTAAAGAGAGTTAATTTTAAGACCAAGTCTCTTTACAATCCTACTCCAGTTCGATGATGAAGGTGCAGTGAGTATGTCAAGTGACAGACTCACATCATTTCTTTACATATTTACATCCTGAATGTGTTTTAAAGGGGACAGATCTTGAAAACAGAACATGCATTTTTTTAATCCTAGTTGAGTTAGCTGCTCTTCAAGTTTGAAAACCTCTTAGTTTCCAGGATAATTTTTACCTAGCATTACCTATAAAATTAAGACTAAATTTTATACTTAATCTTTATTCAAGGTATCAGTGAGAACTCTGCTTCCTGTTAAAGTTTTTGTGTAATCCAGTAAGTTTCTTCACCCCATTAAAATGATAAGAAAACTATTATACTTGTTGAAGCTATAACAAAAATAAAGCCTTAAAAAGCAGCAATGTTTCTACCTATGAAGAAAAATGACAGTTCTTGAAAGCAATCTCAAAAGCCTCCTGCAGAATTCCTGAAACTCCAGACTTCCTTAAATGTAAATTACAGAATCTCACAGCTTCGATAGTAAGATTATTCCATGTCACCTGTTGTAAGCAAAGCTTTCTTCACTCATCCTCTCTAGACTAAAATTAAAGCACTTCTTCAGATCTACAAGAAAAATCGAATCCCATTTGTGCCTCTACAAAGACTATTGGGATATTTTTTCTTCTGAAGATCAGCACTATGTCCACAAACATTAGTGCAGCTGATAAAAACTACTATACACAAAATAAATAATATTAACTTATTGGCAAAGCAATCCTAGCCAATGTTGCTGAACATGAATTTCTTCTCTCGGTACAAGCAGCATGAAGAAATCTGAAGCCAGGGCAGTGAACACACAGGCTCAGAGATCAGCTGTACGGGATCAGGTCTGCTAAGGCCTCCCTGGGACTTATAAGAACATTTAGTCTGCTGGGTCAATCTGCCTTATGGTTCAGACACTGATTACATCCCGACAGAAAGAGATGAGAAAGCGATATCCATCTGCTTCTGTGCCGTCATTCACTCAGCACCCATAATTTTGTTTGGACACAACAAGGTCTGTTAACTCGATGACATCTATAAAAGATGGCACTGATGATGTTTGCTTGAAGAACTGCTTCTGTGTAGACTAAGAGCTCTGATAGGCACGTTTGCCTTCCCCTTCTCTTTTGGAGGGTACCAGATGGATCTGTTAATGAATGTGGTTGAGCTGCTGAGAACAGCAATGAGCCCAGGGGAGATTCCAGCAGTACTGTCAAGTGAGGTATCCACCCATACAGAACAAAACAAAAAATCACCATTGAGCAAGACTGTAAAAACTCCTTTTAGGGAAAACCTGTAGCTCAGTTTCCACAGAGACATGTCTTGGTTTCAGAGAGGTCTGCAAAAGAGGAAGAATTCATTTGTGCAAAGGACTTCAGGGACTTGGGGATTTTTATTTGAGCGTGGAACCATTAGGCTGTCTGTTAGCACTCCAGATCCCCACCAGATCAATAAAGCCTGCAGCCATTACATCTGATAGCTCCTACCTTCCAGGAAATGAGCTTGTGACTTTTATTCTAATTGTTAATAGGCAGGTGTTCACACCACCAAAATCAACAGTAGTGCGAGCTCTTAGAGATTCTTGTTGGAGTGACATAAAAAGTACAAATAAAAGATCAAGCACTGAATTTCTCTTGCATTCACACACCGATTCCATCTAAACTCCCCTTGTTCTACTGACACAGAATTTATTCCTCAATACCTTATCAACACCATGTTAATTTTTAAACAGTACCTTTCACTAGCAATTGAATTAATTAGGAGCTTGTCAATGCATAGGAGCCAATCCAGACTAAGGCATGGAGTGAATCTAGAGTTGAGCTAACTATCCCTTATTTAACCTTTGCCTGAATATTCTGCATCAAGAGAGTCCAAATCCAAAGCTTTGACATGACTTCTGTGATTCGGAACTGGACACACTCATCCTGGGATAAAGGCATGCACAGTGGGGAAATCAAGCAGAAATAGTTCAGCTGGAGTAAATGTTAAGCATATAAACCCTATGGTTTTATCTAGATTAGAGCTTTTTGCAACAGCAGAGCCACCTTTTCTTTGACACTGGGGAAGAGAAGCAGAGACGCTGCTTTATCTCAGTGCAGTATATTTGCGTACTGTAGCTACATCAGTTCAAAAACTCCTGGCACTGAAAAGCTCTGTGTTGCCCAAGCCACTTGGCATAAAGCTGGTGTGTATTCCCTCGGGGTGGGATTACAGCTCTGTGTGCTATTCAGGAAAATAGGCCAGACAATTGAACTTCCTTTCCCAGGTACGTTCATTTGCCCTGTTTCACAAGTACTGCTGAAACGCAACAAAAATTAATGAAATCCTGAAAAGATACACTTCACACAGCTTCCAAACCAAATGCCAATTGCAGCCTTCAGAGAAAAGGTGAAACAAGTACTGGTGCTGCAGTACATCTGTTAATTAGTCGACAAGGATTTGTGTTTATGACAAGAATGAAAATTAACAATTGCAGCAGAAGTAATACCAGCTCTACGGTTTTGTTCAGTCTCCCAGCAATACGCAGCACATCCCCACTGGCACCACTGTGACATCAGAGCTGGTCGGGCAGAAGTCACTCAGCTCTACTAAAGGCGGTTCACTCAAAGCACTTTAGGCTTTCTTGAACCTCTGCACCTTTAACACTGCCCCACAGTATCTCACACACACTACCCCTCGCTGTTTCAATCCAGCATTGTTCTGTAACCAGGGATACATCTAGAGATCACCACGGGTTCTCTGGGAAAGCAACTCAGTATCCTTGAAATGTAATTAGAGAATCACAAGGGGATTTAATCTTATTGAGATTTTATAGTAAAACAGTATTTAGCCCTGGCACTAACACTCTTCACCTAATAAACAAAATAAAAATTCAAATCAGCCAGAGAAACAGCTACGACAAGCACTTTCATAAAGTCCACAATGACAAACGCCAATCTGCTATTTGCTGACGCGGCACAGCAGAGGAACAAGTCACCCTTTTCCTGGCACCAGCCTAAATGCTCCCTCAGATACACAACCCATGTCGACAGTACTGGCCTGAATCTCAGTGGACTTACAAATACTTCCTGTGGTGTTCTCTTTTGGTTTTGTTGGTTGGTTGGTTGGTTGGTTGGGTTTTTTTGTTGTTGTTTTTGGTTGGTTGGTTGGTTGGTTTGGTTTGGTTTGGTTTTATGGGTTTCGTTTGTGGTGTTGTTGTTTTAAAGTTGGGCTATATGTGCGTGAGAAATGAGCACACTTTAGCCTTATAAAAAGTACAACCCTTCCAGCCAGGGCCTCCATGAATAAACACGAAGAGCATCTTCACTGCCAGCTACTCTATTTTTCCAGGGATGAACTGGCAAAAATTATTACAAACACTCTCAACACCAAGCCAAGGGAGTTAAGTAAGGATGTGATTAATTAGGTGAATGTGAGAGGCCCTTGAAACTCGCAGGACAAGGCCACAGTGAGAATCAAAGGTGGTTCTCCAAGGGATAAGAGAAAAACAGGTCATGGATCTGAGCCATGGAAGTAGTTACATCTCTGGAGCACTATGCAAGTTATTGAAAGAACCATTTTGTAGCATCTTTTTTAAAGCCATTTTTCCTCTGCTGACATGGCACTGTTATTTTTGAGAGCCAAGAACAATTTCCGCTGACATGATAGGAGGCTGCTATACAAAACAAGCCATTTTGGGATACATGGTATGAAAAACATAGGATATAAAAATCAATAGCTGCTACGTGGGACACGAGTAAGTCACTTAACGAAGCGAAAGCAGTAAATTAGCTTAATGGCAGGACCACATGCTGCAATATAGATCAAACAATCTTTGGTTTTCCACTTAAAAGTGACAGGACTAAGATCATTCAAGGGAAACAAGTTCATTATCTTGTCTCTTCTGAGAAAGAGAGGAAAGCTTAGAGCACACACACCAAGTGGAGAATCAAATGAAAATTGAAAATACAGTCAGAAGGGAATGATTGGCAGTTGCATGAGGAAACTAATCTTGTAAATGGACCAGAGGCTGCTGAACACAGAGGCAGAGAGGAGGAATAAAGGGGGATTTACACAGATTGAGGCACAACTCTCAAAAAACAAGGACTCCATATCAGAATTACAGGGCTTTTTTAGGAACCTACTAGAATATGAGAAGTGCTTAAATCTGCTGTGTGGATTAGTGATTTGACAGTTTAACCATCCTGGTATCTTCCAGCATTAGACAGCATGGCAGTCTGAAAGGAGAGTAAGTTGTTCAGAAAAGCACTACAGCAACACACTGAAATTACAAGTAAAAACCACATTTCTAAATGAGTTTAGAATAGGTAAAATACTAATATTTGGTTCTGAATGTTCCACTTTCATCAGTCTCCACAGATATACTGATGTGAACTACACTGATGTGAAGCACTGAGCGTGTCATGAGGGGACCTCCTGAAGACGGACGGTCTCTCCAAACCAGCATCTCTGCTTTAACATGCACTGGAATTCAGATGAAGAATTACAGTGGGAATACAATAATGAAATCTCCGCTGAAATGACACAAAAGCGATGCCTCTGTTATATCCAAGCAGCTCCTATAGCTTTCATTGTCAATAAAATTCATAGTTACGTTTATACTAAGATTATAATAAGCTTGTAGCTATATGGTAATGTTCAGAGTATTTGTAATCTGTTTTAATCGAAATTTATTAATGTATTTTTCAGCTAGGAATATATTATTTCTGCCATGGAAAAAGCACAGCATGTGTAAATAATACAATTAGCTGCAGTTCACAAGTGGATTATTTCAATTCCGTTATTAATAATAACAAAATAATCACAATTTAGTTACTAAAAAGGCAGAGTTACACACAGCCGATACAAATATTGTTTTTTAAAAATTATTTTGTTGTTTTAAAGTGTGTATCTTCATAATCTTTTATGTTAACGTGAATGTCAATGCTGTGAAGTTATACACAGAAAGCTCAAAAAATGCCACAATTAGCATTCTCTGGACTCTTTACAGGTGTGCCTACGTTAAAATACAATCTTTATTTATTTGAATTTGCATCTTTTCAAACATGCCCCTTGCTCTTTCATGGCACTTACTATCTCAGACCTGGCAAAACTGGGACTTGTGCAAACAACATTATTAAGCAGGATAACAAGGAACTATTGTTTTATCAGTGAAACAAATGCAAGAGACCATCATGAACCATGAAACATTTTCACCTGGCCTCTGGCAGGGCTGTATTTAAATGAGAAAGAGGGCCTTGAGAAGGGCATATGGCTGCAGGTTTTAGAGGAGTGGAGGTTTGTTTTGCAGCTGCCTGGTTAATGCCTCACCTCTACTTTGTGGAGATGGGGAGAAAGAGGTTATGGTGGGGCTGCCAGTGGTGAGAAGGGAACTTCGATCTTCTTTTCTGAGGAACAAACCAGAGCCTTGAAGAGGTGAGCTTACAACTTTCCTCAGGCAACCTTTATTTTTATTTTCTAAGTAGTACTTCAGGCTACTTTAAGATACATCTATAGGTTTGTGAGTTTTTGTTCGTTTAAAACTCTGAAGAACTTATTCTAATGGAAAATGCTAGGAGAACACGGGTACTGTTTTTTCTTTCTTTCAATAAAGCAAAATGTTTCTCTGTAGAAGCTGAGCTTAAGGACAGTGTTATGCTAGTATAATGCAGATACTGTTTAAATGCGGATAGCTGTTTAAATATTGTATTATTATAGCAACAGTGTGATTGTAATGATTCCTGGCAGGTTAATGAGGGTAACATAAACAAGCAGCTCAAACTGCATTGAAAAACATACTAGCTTTCTGTTCTCTTTCTGGAAAGAGCATTTCTTAAATAACATGTATTTATTCTCCAAGGCTGCATGGGATTTTTCAGACAATTATTTCCTATGTCTGGATCATTATGACAGTTGTAGGAGAACAGAGTCTCCAAGGGCACTTGCTCCATGGTCCCAGACCCTGTGTGTGACTTTGACAGGTGTCTTGGTAGGAACTTGTCGCATGGCAC
The DNA here is from genome assembly GCF_964273445.1 of Streptopelia decaocto. NCBI lineage: Eukaryota > Metazoa > Chordata > Aves > Columbiformes > Columbidae > Streptopelia > Streptopelia decaocto. Next base: position 5,381,016 of record NC_138660.1, on the reverse strand, counting down.
ATTAACACTGAAGTTTTCTTGCATGGAACAAGAGAAGATGACTGCTTTAAAGTTATCTTAAGTGCACTTCTCTTACTTAAAGAAGTTATGTGACCACAGATTTAGCAATGTCAAGTCAACAGTGCTGAGCTAGGATTTTAGAATTGGTGCTGCAAGGGTGACTGAGTGTGGTAATGTGAGAAACGTCCTCAGGTGAGTCAGTGCTGGAGAAGATGGTGTGAAGCTGCATTGAGAACAATCCATCTGATTTAAGACCAAGGCTGTGGGCATGACACCTGCCAGCGGCAGTGGTTGAAGGTGGTTCACAGCACCCCCAGCTGCTGTCTACTTTCTCCCTCAAATCTAACAGCTGAGCTGTTTGTAAAACTGCTAACCTGATCTACTTGACCAGCACAGGTCTCTGCTCCTTAACCTATTGCTTAAGCTGTTTAAGCCAGTATGCCTCATTCTGACTGAAACAGGAGGTTGTGGTGCTCATCTGAGCAGCTCAGCTAGTAAATCTGAAAACAAGGTAACGAGCAGCTGGGGATGGTAATCTATGCTCTGCACAGCTGCTGGGACAGAAGCACACATCAAGAGGAATGTAAAGGCAGTTATCTTTCAGATGTCCTCCCTCTGAAGAAGCAACAAACCCACACCACTTCCTGGATTGAGCTACTTTTTTTTTTTTTTAAGATCACTTCAAGGTTAATAAGATTCAAGTGATATCACAATCAGAAGGGCTTTTTTCCTCCTTGTCTCAGTTTCTGGGAAATGAAGTAACTTTTACTAGAGAAACAAGTCTTAAGTGGGACTGTGACTTGCAGGCAATACTCTAATGCACTAAAGAATCCACCCTAAAGGCTTAAACTGGCAGTCAAGTATCTTCAGAGGTGACCCCTGTATTAAAGGTCAGTAGATACTTCTTGGTGTCCACTTTCCAGATGGGTTGGCCTATTCCACCATATGGAGGTACAGTAATGGGGATGATGGTTCTTCTACCCTCTCTCTGCAAACTTATTCCTGTGAGCATGGCTGGGTTGCTGCAGAACTCCCTTTAAGAACAGAGCCAGCAACAGTCTGTGCCAACAGATGCATGGAAGATCAGTTCTTCCATAGTGAGCGTCACTATAAGCATTTCCCAAACACAGAAGGAATTTTTATTTAAGGCCATGCAAATAGCTTTTTTTTCCTGTTTTCTAAAAACAGAATTCCCTTTGACTTTCTAACCCAAAGTGACTTCATGTTGACTCTCTGCTTGCCCAGCAGACTGTCCCTGATTAGAAGTTTCTGACACTCTTAATAAAACCTGAGATGGATTTCTTGGTTCCAAGCACATGTAACCTTCCTTTTGGAAAGGCTTAAATTGAGTAATCTGAAGTGATGAGGACAGAGGCACACAGGTAGTCTGCTTGGGGGGGTATACATTAATTGGTGATTACAGTGTAGGATCCCACTCCCTTTTTCTTGATCAATAAATAGGAAGAGGTGGATATAGTCAGCTGTTCCAAGGACCAAATGAGCTTTTGACTCACTACAGAGTAGATGAAGCTTATGTACACAGTGTAGCATACAGACTGGCCCATATAAATACTGCTCTGTAGAATTATTAGAAAGTAAAATCCCCTGCTCTCCCATTTTCTCTAATGGAAGACAATGTTGCTCCTAGCTAGCTAAGTGATCCTTTCAATACAGCAGTGGATAAACTTAATAACGTGATGCTTTTGTGCACTGTTATCCCAAAGGCTGACTGAAAACAAATTATTTTCCTTTTTACCTAAGCCTGCCGTTCTTCTAGAAGAATGTTGCCTGATATTCTAGTCATGAACATAATCAACTCAAAGTTTCACTGATGAGTGAATTAATCTGATACTGTTTCCCTTAAGTCTCTTCTATACTTAACATTTCTGTCACAGTGAGAAAGCTGTTCAGGAGAAATCTGACAATGTAATCTCAGGTTCATAATCACAACTGAAAATCCTGCCTGTCCATCAGATCTAGCAATATGCAGCTGAGATGTGGTTCCTACTGTTGTTCACAAGAACCTCAGTAACTATCATGTGTCTTCTGGGCAGAGCTTCCCGAGACATCTGAGAAGACACAGCAGGACAGATGTCGAACGGCTTTGGGAACTTCACGGTAATGCCCCATCAGTGTATGGGGGTGTCCTCTCAAAAACTGTCTTCTATTGTTTAACACTGCTCCGGGAGTGATGCTACACCGGTGTCAAACCTCCTGTTTCTGTGGGTGCTCCTGATGTAGTGTCAGCATAAAAAGGCAGCCCCTGAGAATGGTTTTTAGTATTTAGTGCTTAGTACTGTAGTTTTTTTGCACATCAAGTGTAAATACATGATCTGCTTCTTAAGATGTAGAAGCAAGAGACATGCTAAAATCACCTTTTGTGTGCTTACTGAACTAACTTTTGATAAATTTTGCTATACTAATATGCAGAAGAAGACAAAATTCAATATTGCCAGGTGGACCTTAAGAGATCATCATGTTTTCTGCTTGTTATGTATATCTGGGAACTTAGCAACCTCATGCTTCTACACAAACTTTGACTATTTAGGTGTAAACAAAGGATTGCCTTATCTTTATTGGAGGGTCTGAGCTCAAATTTGAAGCTGCCTTAATTTCCCAGCTTAGAGATGGGGAAATAGAAGAGGCTTATATTGCATGGATTGTGGAAGTCAAGGTAGAGTGCCTTATATGAAGTTCATAAGATAGCAAAATTTTGACTCAAAATTCTTTCCAGATGTTAAATTCAGAGGTAAACATGTGCAAGGGCAAGCTTAATCAGCTTTCAAGCTAAGACTGCTTTAGCTAACAGAAAACTCTTTTTTTCAGAGACACAGGAGACACATCAGATGTCTGTATCAAAACACCTACTCTGAACGGTAACTATTTAATTTCAGGATTTTTAGATGCCTTCCCTACTTGTCTATATCTGTGCAAGCGTGTTTTCTTCTGTACATGTTGGCTGTGAAGATGCGTGGGGGTGGAGCGAGGAGTGTGGAAGAAGCTGTATCAATTATCACTTGATGGATTAAATGACTATGTTCTGCTCTGTGGACATTCTGTAACAATGACTGTAGCATAAGGCGCCAAAGACTTCCAAGGATTTTGATCTCAGCCAAGGATGTACAGAGTAATTGATATTATTCTCCCTTATTTCCTCTATGTCATATTAAGATAATATTGCTAATGACAACTGTATTATTTTAGGTATCTTACTAGGTCAACAATAAGGAAGCAATTAAAAATACCGGAATCATAATTCTAGTGAAATGCTGGGTGGGTAAGCTTTGAAGAGATAAAAGGACACATCGTATAACTAAATTCTAACAAGGTGTCAAAGCACTATTGCTGACTAAAAAGAAGAACTCGAACTTCAATGTCAGTTTACACTTTCAAATCAGTGTTGGTTAAGATGTATTATCTGTAGCACCTGGCAACTCATTTGTGTCTGGGGATGGTGGAATGCTCGATGCCACTTTCAACACTGAGCAGACTGCATTAAATCTGAAATGCAGAAAACCAACAGCAGTTCAGACAGCCTTCCTATGGAAGGAACAGTAAACAATGCAAATCACTGTTTAAACATCATTGAATATTTAAACTTTTGTTTCAATTGAAGTGAACAGGGTGGGGGGGTGCATGAAGTCTTTGGTGTTCATTGAGGAACCAGGCAGGTAAACCCAAAACTGTTAAAACTTCTCCTATGTTATTTGCAGATATGCCTCGTGACTTTATGCATAAGAAACATGAGAAGTCTGTGTCTAGGATGGCAGAAGTACAGATCAACATTTACTGCAGAACTTCTGTAAGTGCTGGAAAAAACCCTGATATGGTAAAGATACTGTGGTCACAGTGACAATTACTTAAATACCAAGTACAATCTGGTTAAAGGTTCTTGATGCTGCCAGGGTGAGAACTTATTCTGCGGTCAAACTGGGAACATGGACAGCTCTTGCTTGTAAAGTACCCTTTAGACAGAGAAGGGCTAATCAGAGTTCAAGAACAACAGAAGACCAGTTTTACGTATCACAGAAATAATGAACTCTGTGTTAGACAAACGAAAGTTGCAGTTTTTAGAAACCAGAAACATGGATGGAGAGCACAAACTCATCTTTTTTAGAGTGTTTTAAGATTGCACTGGTGCAAGCTACATGCAAGTTCTGCTTTGGGTCTCTCCAGAATACACTGCCCAGAAGCTGGGCAGCCCTGCTCCCTCTTTTAGCTGGCCAGCATCTCCTTTTAACCCATGAAGTTGGTGATTCATCTTTCTACTCGATTGCAAGAAGTCTAAACAAACTGAGATCTGAGGAAGCCCCAGAGGAAACCTCAAAACAAAGGGGAATTTTTTAAGCCAACTAAAGCTGCTATCTTGTTAGTTTCATAAATACTACAACAGTTTAGCTGCTTGTTCACTTAAAATGCTTAAGATCTACTGGCCTAACAAATTGGAAACTTGGTTTGATGGAGCTTCTCAACTTCTGAATGCTGCATCAAAGTAGTTCAAAGCTTCAGTGACTATCTAGTAGTTGATAGGCAAGACTGTTATTGACCACAGTTTCTCTGTGTACAGCAGAAACAAGATTAGAAAGTTAGAAACAGAAGTCTCTCTGTCCGCAGAGTAATATAAAGTTCACAGAATCTCTTAAGGATTTCTGGTATAACTCTATTTTTATTACAGCTCTATCTGTCTTTCTAAGAGGTTAATGCTCAGCTAGAATGATTGTCTAGACAGAAAAACAATGGTGAGAGAAGGATTGTAAGAAGCTCTGGGAGCTGGCAGGATGTTGCACAGGGAACTTTGAGGATTCCAGAAAGCAGGACAGCCTTTGACATACAAAGATTTGCCTACAAATGTGGGAGTGCTTGAGCTACTGGCATATGTTTATACTGACCACAAATACTAGTGTCGTAACTCCATAATTATTCTGACCTATAGTTAATATTGTCTCTTTGTGCCTATGTTCACCATATTAATTTTGTTTTAGAAGACTTCTGAAGTACAGTAAAATACACTGCATAGCCTTAAATGGAAGCTCATGGTGAAGCTTAACCTAAACTGATAAATATCTATATGGCAATTAACGCTACAGAGATCCAGTTCTGATGAGACTCCTCTGTACAGAAGCAAATAAAATAGGTGATATCCTGTTTGACTTGTAAGATTTAAAATAGAAAATGAATGTGCTTACTCATATGTTGAGAGGTTAGTATTAGCACCTTTACTATGCTATGAGACCCAACTGGATTTGTTTGGATTTTTTCTTCCTTGCTGTTCTGCCTGCAACATTGCAGGAAGAAGAGCATAAAGAAGCTGAACTGTGGTCCCTCAAGAGTTGGATGTGAATCTGTTGTTGCAAACCATGACTGGATATTTCTAATCTATAGCACGGGTGCTATGTAAGAAAGTGAAGTGCATACACTTTCGAAATGTTGGGAAACCAAATAAAATAGGATAGCTGTCTACAATGTCTACATAGAGCATTAAAAAACAATAATCCTCAAACCAAAACTGTGCGTGTTTATATTGGCACAAAGGTAAATAGGCAACCCACAAATTATGAAGGGGCCTGGTGGCAGGGAAGCTGTAGAAAACAGAAACAAGCAAACAAAAACCACCTAGGTTTTGTGTTTTCCCCTGTTAGGGAAATAAATTATCAGTGTTACTTTATAATGAGAAAGTATGATAAATACATTTAATTGCGTGCATTACCTCTAAAGATAAAATGAGAAAATGAAACCTGAAGAATGCATTGAAATGGTGAGGGTCAAGTAAAATACTGCTCTCTAGCTTGACAGAGTAACTGGCCCATCTTCTGGAGAAAGAAGGCATAATCAAATTTCATGCATTTGAGATTATAGGACCATCATGCATAAATACTTGCAAAAATAGGACTTGGCTAATATTCCAGAGCAATATTAGTCTGCATTTTCATAGTACCAGACTACCTGTAGCTACTATCAGGTAAGTGTAACAACTGCTGTTCAGGTGAGTGCCTTCAAAACAGGGAGCTGATGAAGAAGCACTTTCTGAAGAAGTGACAAACTCTCTAAGTTTTTGCTGCCTGCAAGTATCTAATATTTCTCCCCTGGTTTTAATCTTTTTCAAAATAGTGAAATCCATGAGAAGAGGGAGTAAATGCTTCTGGCCTGAGTTTCAGGACACTAGCCACAACATGTTTTTGCGCTTGTGTCATAGAGGAAGGAAAGCAGATCTTTGCATTGAAGAGGGTGGATTTGGACTATAATTTCCACAGCAGCATGTCCCAATCAGTTGGAAAGCTTGTAATTAACCTCTTCTCAGGAATCACAAGTAAACAATCTGTTTGAGGAAACTCTGATTACTCAATGCGAACTGGAATTCCAACTAGAGTGCCTGTTCCTGTGTTACAGCAAGTATTTTGGAAGCCTGCTTCCTCAATGACACTTTCTACTGCATCAACTGGTCTTGCCACACAAGGAAACTAATACAGACAGACCCGAGGTGTAATACTGTGCTAGTTTCTTGTGCTAAAATCAAGTTCAATTTAAAGTGCCAAGCTTGCAGGGTGTGCTTAAATCTGTTGAGTTGAACGCCTTCCCTCCTGGGAGGGGAGGAAAAAGTTTTCAAGTACTCAAAGTATAAACTTAACAGCTTTCAGAGTGTGTTTCTCTTCCTTTCTATTAAGTAAATTGAATTAGCACACACAGCAGCAGAGTGGGTGGAAGGTAAAGCACCTCTTTAAAATGTAATGCTCTGTAGAATACAGGCTCACTCTTAGAGAAGGAAGCAGGAGTCTGGGGTGGTGGCTGCGTGACAGCCAGCGCATCACATCTGGGCATGAGGAGTTTCCTGTGGGGATGGCGCAGTGTCTCGAGGCTTCCTCATAAATGAGGAATGTCTGTTCAGCCACTCTTCTGGTTTTCTAAAACCATATATAGATTTTTTTTTTTTTCCCCAGCTATTTTAGCTTGCTAGAAGTTCCAGTTATGAAATGTTTGGAGAAAACTTTTGAGTTTCTCAAACTTTATGCTACCTGGCCTGCATGGCAGACAGTGACCTGAGCTGCTGAAGTACTAAAATGTATTTTTTTGAGAAGCACAGTCAAGGCTTTGCTTAAAACTGTCCTGTAAGTAGCAAAAATCATATCAGGTTTTCTTTTCAAGGACAAGCAATGGAAGACTAAACTTGAGGTACCTCAACGTGGAACTGTGGAGTATTTCTACTCAAGCTTCTTGTCCATGCTACAGCTGCTTGAGATAATACAAGCTGACCTTAGGTTTGTCTCACATTTCAAAGGGCAAAAAGCATTTTCTACTTAAGCCAACAAACAATTAAATGGTTAATTCATCCGAAGTTGGACAAATGCCTTCATGTAAATTCTACTCTACAGCAAAGACTATACACAAATGCATGCAAAAAGTACTTAAAAATTTGTTCCTTAGGCTTAACTTCCCAGGCACTCCTCACTTTTCCCAACAGCTTAGTCTGGTTTTCTCAGAAGCTTATTCTTCTTCTAATTGCCAGCAAAAAAAGGTTTTTAAATCATGTTTTGACAGCTAAAATACTACATCTTCATAAATAAAGAGAACTGTCAACAGTGTTAACGCAGAAGCAAAGGAACCAGATGTGGTTCTAACAGCTGGGGGAGGGGACAGTTATTCAAAAGTTAAAAGCATCTGCTTATAGTTTGATAGCATTTATCTGTCTAAATCCAACCTAGAAAATTAGATCCTGGTACAGCTGGCATAGAGATTATGAATATATTGCTGCACAAAAAGCCACACTGTTTAGAAATAATAGTATTGAATGAAAAGAGCATTCTGTTGACTTTCACTGTAAAACAGAAAACAAACTGACCCACAATAATTTTCTGGCATCTAAAGACCAAGCTAGCAAGACTGCATCTATCCTCTAAGCTTACAACAATCTGCTATAGTAAAATACAGTAGTTTTATTTTACATGTGGCATATTTCTCCCACCTTCAGTCTGCACATGGGCCTTTAGGTTGAGCCTTTCTCTGCTCCACTGAAATTCTGGGTTGAGAAGGGTGCACATGGGATCTTGCTTCTCCTCCAAGCTCAGACCTATCTCACTTCACCAGCATTAAATTCACATTCAGATAACACAGACATGAAATAAGAATGCCTTTCTGAAAGCCGCAACATGAAAAGTTTTAAAATAAACTGCACAGGATGGCATTAACGCCTAGAGTAGGTCGATGCTAGCAATAAACGATATTGTATGACCAACACAATGTCTGCTGGTACCTCACGATGTGAAAGGATCAGGATATTTGGCTGCTTCTGGACCTGAACACCAAGTGTTTCCTCTCCAAGCAGAGGTGCCTCAGTGCGGGCTGGAGGGGAAGGGACCGGATCCTCCCGGGAGCTGAGCCGCTTCACCTGCTCCCGTAAGCCGTTCTCGCTGCGGAGGCGGGCGGGTCCCGCTGCTCCGGGGCCGCCGCCTCCCGGCCCAGCCCCGCTCCGCCGGCGGACAGCTCCGGGAATGCCGCCCCCACCGCCCTGGGGGCTCTGGCCATCTGCCACCTCCTGGATGGGGACCCGGCGCCTGACAGCAGCGCCCCGGGACGCAGGGACGGGAGCCAGGGCCCAGCGCCACGGGGGCTCCTTTCCCGCTCCCCGCGGCCGGACCGGCCCCGCGGGGGTTCAGCCGCTCCCCGCGGTGTGGGGGGGGGAGGACGCCGGCGGGAACAGCCCAGCTGGGGAGACGTTTCCATGACAACCCCCTTCCCGCCTCGGGGCCCTGCACGCGCCCTCGCCACAGGGGGGCGACGATCCCCGTACTCCCCCCTCCCTCCTTCCCGGCCGGGACCCGCCCGCCTCACGGCCCCCGTCGGGAGGATACAGCTTGAAGCCCCGGAGGATCTCCTTGGCCCGCTCGTCCGTGGCCGACATGGTCCTGCCGCGCCGCGCCGCGGGCGGACGGGGCTGGGCCGGGCTGGCCTGGCTGCGCGGCCCTGGGCGGGAAGGCAGCGGTGACAGCGACGCCTCAGGACCCCCCCCCACCCCACCCCCCACACTCCCTCGCACCCGCCACTGGCCGGCGCAACCAACCCGAGCGGCCTCACGCTACCCCGCCCACCCGGCCAGCCACACTGGCCAATCAACCGCTGTCGCCTCCTCACCGCCCCGCCTTCTGGCGCAGGAAGGACGGCGCGGCTGACCAATCAGACAGCGGGGCTGCGCCCCCGCCCTCACTCCCCCATTCAAGGGCGGCTGCGCAGCGGTCGTTAAGGCGCACGCCTCGGCCCAGCCTGACGTCGCTGGGGGACGGGAGTCGCCGCAGGACAAACCTTTCCCGGCCGCTCCGGCGCTGTGAGGCTGGGCCGCGGGGGGGCGCGGGCCGCGACCGGCGGAGGGAGCGGGCGCCCCTGCAGGCGGCGGCTCGGACGAGGGGGAGCCTGGGGTGAAGAGCCACCACAGGCTGGAGGAGCAGCCGCCCCACGAGGGCCCTCACGGGTCGGTGCGAACGCGCCTGGGCCGCTGACGCTCGGCCGGCGCTTCTCCTCACACCGCGGGTGGGTCCGGCGGGGAATTCGTCCCTCGGGCCGCTGGGCGGTAGCGCGGCCCAGCTCCAGCCGTGGGTTTGGGCGGTTCTGGGGCCACGGGGGCTTGCTGGGTTCAGAGCAAGTGCTGCGTGCCCAGGCCGGAGCTTAGAGGGACAGCGTGATGGAGAAAGTTTAAAATAAATAGTTTGTTTTCCCTAGAACAAGGCCTTTTTTTGTACAGCAGAAATTTGGCCTTTGTGTAACAAAGTAGATTGTGGGGGAAAGTCTCTGGTTCTTTAGCACATCCCAGAAGCCAGGCTATTCTTTAACAGGGGTACGACAAATTAACTCATCCATTAACAATCTGAGCGTAGCTACTAGAAAGCATTAATAAATCATGAGGAAAATAAAGGCAGCTGTTGTAATCCGGGCTCAGAACAGAACCAGCGAACAATCACGGTGCCATCAATACATTCATGGCTCCACTTGCCTCCAAATCAGCCACTGTACAAATGAGAAGAACATGAACATTAATAAAGGTCGAGTTTAATGCATAAGGACAAGGCCACTGCCAGTATAACCAATAAGAGATCTTAATAATAAAAATAGGTAGCATTTATTTCCCTGATGTATGTGATCCATGCTCAGTTCCACACCATCGGTTTTAAAGCGTATGAGCAGATCATTTTGAGTCTGGGCGCAGTGCCAGCGGTGCGTTATGCTAATATATATCTATCTTTTATTAAGAGTCCTTCCTGGGTTTTAGATGGGCTGTGTAATTGCATGCTATCTGAGGATGAGGGACTAAAGATCACAGAGGGGAAACGACTGATGGCAAGAAGAGGAGACTTGAAGAAGGCAGAAACAAATTGTCATGTGTGTGGGAAGAGCCTACCAGGTGGAAGTATGACATGCCAGTTTACACAAGGCGTAAGGAACTCAATTCTGCCTCTGTTCAGGCTCCTCAGAGATGAAAGAGCCAAAGACCAAATGGATCTCACAGCAAGGAACTCTCGCAGCATCAAAGGGCTTCTCTAGCACAGGGGTAGGAGTGTTTCCAGAATTTGGACTTGGGGCCTCTGTGTTTTCTGGCCAAATTGCCCCCAGAACTACTGGCCATTCAGTCATGGGCAGATGCTTCTGCTCTAACGTGGCCATGGTGCCAACAGTTGATTTTATCTTGCTTTATGTTTTTGGGAAGGAAAAGTGTTACAGATGCTTTAGGAAACAGATCCTCATCCTGGTGGCTCAATCTAGCCTTGTGAATGGTTTCTGAATATAATGTGCATTATGTGAGTTATTGTTAAGGTCCTATATTGTCTTAGCATACCTCTTTTCACAAGTTTTGTATTTAAACCATCTTATTTATGAAAGGTGAGGAGAAAGGTACAAAACACAGAAGTACCTGCTTTCACTGTCAGCCCTCTCCTTGGTGAGGCCAGATGTTAATTTTCTTGCCAATGACACATCAGAATTGGGACTTTGTAAGGGGAAGATGCAGCTCCAGAACCGTGTCCCGCAGCCCTGGGAGGCGCAGACCTACAAAAGGCACAGCTGGTGCCACCAGCCTGGCAGGCAGAGGCACAGAGTGCTGAAGAGCCTGAAGAACCAGACTCCAAACTCAGTGTGACACGAGCTACAGGACAGAGGGGTGTCACTGTGTTAATCATGCCCTTCCTGTTCTCTATCCCTTACAGGTGACTTTGTAGCCTCATGCCTTGGCTTCTGACTGAGGGAAGCTGTGTTCTCAGTGTTTCTCTGGGGCTCCATGACCCCACTGCTTGAGGAGATTATTCTGTATTTATGGTTTATTTTCTCAGGCAATGCAGGGAAATAAGGTGAATTATCTGCTACCTAAAAGGGACCTGGACTGCAGAATCACAAGGGGAAGAGATGGGGTGAGTCAAGAGATAATGCCAACATTAAAAGATAAAATGGATTAACATCTCCCTGCACACAGAAAGCCGCGTGGGCAGAGCAAGAGGTTGCAATAGCAGTTTAAAAGGGGACGAGACAGCTGGGCATCCTTGTATTTTTCTCTTTAAAAAAAATATATCCATCCCAAAAGCTGAGCTTAGCTGATGCTATCCTTCAAATCCAAGTCATTCAGCCAGGCTTGCTGTCGACAATTGGGAGGTGTCAGGGCAGCCTAACAGACCCTCCTGGCTGACCTACACCAGGCCAACACAGCTGGTTTGTACCCACAGGCTCCAGCAAGAGGTTGCAAAAAGGATCCATGGGAAATTGCTCACTACCATATATTTCCATTTCTATTTCAGTCTGGGATTTCAGCTTTAACAACTCTTGAGACAAATGAGGCCATGCACTGCTTGCCCAAGGCAACTGTTCCAGCTTGTCTGTGGGGTAACACCAGCCATGGTTGAGGGCCTGTTTAGGATGTGATTAAAGAGGTAATTCTCCCTCCCCATGCAGATGAGATCTAAGTGTGGCTTAAGTAAATTACTGAATGGCTTGTTATAGCCCTGGCTGAGTTCCCTTCCTGCACAGAGCCTGTTTTTTTTACATCCAATTTGCTGTTAAGCCCAGAGTGTTGCAAAAGCATCCCAACAGCTGCATGTCTGCACTTGTCTGACACCCCTTCTCTGGACGATGGGACACTGGGGACCTGCTGCGGATGGCTCTGAGGCGCAGGCTAAGCCCCATTGGTTTCCTAATGGTTTCTGGCGTTGATTCCTTGAAAGCTCTCCTGTCTTTGTGCTGCCGGTCCACGGTTTGATATTCAGGGACTACCTGATTAAAAGCCAGAAGCACTTTGCTCTTCACTAAAGGATTTTTAACAGACACATGCTTTATTCACAGCATGGCATGGATGAGCATACAGATCTTAGGAAGGGTAAGAACCCAAAAATCCCTCTTGTTTCTACCCCTGCTCTTCTACCACCTGGAGAGGCTTTTGGCCCCTGGTCTGTGTCCTGGAGAGAATCTCGTCCTCTCCAGCTCCCTGTCTGCTCTCCCACTTCACAGACTGAGCTTTGCCCTTTGCTTTGACATCGGTATGGGCCATTTTTCTATGGAGTTTAAAAGAACTTCTAGCACCTTGTGCTCTTTCACCTCATCTCTTGGCATTTTTCCATTCATGCCCTGGGAGGACCGGCCCGAGGGGCTGGGATGGCAGCCTCCATCATCCTGCCGTGTGCAACTGTTCTGTCCTTTATTGCCGTTAACGGCCCCATTTACAGCTTCCCTGGCATTGCCTGTTTCTTGCCATAAAATCATGGAATCATAGAACGTCCTGAGTTGGAATGGACCCACAAGGATCATTGAGTCCAGCTCCTGTCCCTGCACAGGACAACCCCACAGTTCACACCGTGTGTCTGAGGGCATTGTCCAGTCTCTTCTTGAACACTGTCAGGCCTGGGGCTGTGACACCTCCCTGGGGAGCCTGTTCAGTGTCCAGCACCCTCTGGGTGAAGAAACTTTTCCTCCCGTCCAATCTAAACCTCCCCTGGGACATGTTCCTGCCATTCCCTCTGGTTCTGTCATTGGTCACTAAAGAGAAGAGATCGGCTCCTACCCTTCCTCCTCCCTGTGTGAGGAAGCTGTAACCACGATGAGGTCTCACCCGTCTCCTACAGGCTGAACAAACCAAGTGACTTTAGCCGCTTGTCATACGGCTTCCTCTTCAAACCCTTCACCAGCTCCGTAGCCCTCTTCTGGACACTGTAGTAGCTTCTTACATTTTTTATCCTGTGGCACCCAGCCCTGCACACAGTGCTCCAGGTGAGGCCACACCAGAGCAGAGTGGGACAATCGTCTCCCTGCCCGGCTGGCCATGCTGTGCTGGATGCACCCAGGACACAGTTGGCCGTCTTGGCTGCCAGGGCGCACTGTTGGCTCATGTTCAACTCGCCATCGACCAGAACCCTCCCCACGGAAGGAACAGGAAGATTTAATCCCCTCTGAAGGCTGTGGCACACACAAGGATTCAAAAGAGGAGCGGGACCTGTACGTGTGGCACAGATGCGCTGCCACACCGTCAGAACAAAGAACACGCCAAAGCCCGGCCTTACAACGCTGGCCCTTCGCACAGGCCGTCCTGGAGCACAAACCCCCGCGATGCCGCCGCAGCACCTCGTGTCCCCATGTCCCCGAACCAGAGAGGCAGGAACTTCTGCCGGCCACTGAGCAGCCGCTCGGATGCGCTGAGGCGCCGTTCGCTCTGGGGCTGCTGAGGCGCAGCCCGGCGGGGCCGCCCCCTGCCCCGGGGTCCAGCCGGTGTCACCCCCGCCGCGCACGGGCCTGGCCCCGTTGCCGGGGATGCCGGGGGAGGTTCCCGCGCCCCGCGGCCCCTCCGCACCGGAACGTTCGCCGCGCGGCCGCGCGTTCCGGGGGAAGGAGCCGCGCGGGGGACGCCGGCGCCGCCATCATGGCGGCCTGAGGCGCGGCGGGGACGGCGCCGGGAGCCGCGGGGCGGGAGGCCCGGCGGAGAGGTAACAGCGGGGGAGGGAGGAGCTGCCCGTCCGCTCCTCCTCGCACCGGCCCTTTCCCTTCCCCGCTCCGCGGCCGCGTCTGGGCGCTGCCCGGCGTGCGGCTGCCCGAGCCCTGTGAAACGAGCGGGGCGGCGGTGAGGGGCGGGAGGGCCCCGCGGCGGGACCCCGGGGGAATCATCCTATATGGGCCGGGGCTCGGCCCGCACGGTGGGGCCCGGCTCCCGGCCCGGCGGGGCCCGAGCGCCCTCCCGGGGGTCTGTGGGGACGGCGGGCCGGGGTCCTGGCTCCCTCCCGGGGGTCCTGGCTCCCTCCCGGGGGGTCTGCAAAACCCCTTCAGGTGCCTTGGAAGGGCCACAGCAAGGCCTGGCGGGGGGAAAGAAGTCCGGTTTATCCCCGTGCGCGGGTTATTGCAGCCTTAGGGCAAGCTCCGTTAAAGTGTCTTGTGTTTGTATTTCAGTCGCTTCTCGCCAGGTTAAGTCGGGTGTGGAAGGAGCAGCGGGGCAGTCCCGGTGACACGGTTGTGCAGACGGGTTGTGGTAGCAACAGTTAACGTGGAAAGGGGGAAAGAGTTTCCGATCCTTTCCTAGCAGGGCAGGGGTGCAGCCAACCGGTCTTTTGTAACCTCATACACCAGCGTGCGCTTTGGTGACCTGTGAGGGAGAACAATAGCTTGGGAGCCGCAAAATCTGGATCTCATTGCCAGCTCAGTCAGTTCAGGCGCTTTCCCGAGCAGACTGTCTGTCCTCGGTGTCTGTTCCTTATCTGTGAGCGGGGACAGCAGTACTGGTGTACCCTCAGGTGTGTTAGGAAGCCACATTGAGCCTTGTATTGCAGGGATTTCTCTGTTGAAACAGGGGTACTGTTCAGTCAGCCTGCACCTGTGCCCTTGATGAAAAAAATCCCAAAGAGACTACACTGAGAACGGAGAAATCTTTGTGTGGAGAGTGCAAAAGATTTCCCCACGCTGATCAAGACCATTTGTACCTGTAATGGAATGGAGTAAAGTGTATTTTTAGAGTAATAAGGGAAGCTGGCTGCTTGCTGTCATGTCTCATGATGAAAAGGTGCAAACACCTGTGTGACTGTGCCACCCCCATGAGGGCAGATGTGGTCACACAGAACGAGACAGGTTCTCTGGTGTCTGGTTTTCTCCACCAGCGTAAAGGTTGCCTGCTATACTTGAGGACTATTTGATATAAACCTAACAGAAAAACCCTCTGATCTGCAAAGTTCTTTGTTTGTGTCTGAATAGTATGCTTCAATTTCTTAGTTGTTTGTAAATAAATAACTTATTTTGTTGAACTTGTTAATAAATAGTGTTTTACATTTCAAAAGCAGCATGTTGTGCTGGGAGACAACATTCACACCAGAAATGTCAGGCAGCAGCTGAAGACAAAGACCTCTCTTTATGGGGACTTAAATAGAGCCTTTGTAGAAAGGGTATTTTTATCACTTAAGCTTTCCAGTTAAACCAAAATACTTTAACTGTACAATGTAGACTGGTAAGCTACTTACAGACCACAGTTCTTTTTGCCTTTTAGGCTCAGAAAGTTATAGGAATTATGTATGCGTGCTTTATCTGTAGCTGATGTGAAAGGAAAAACGACAATGGTGCAGACCTTCAAGGTGGATAAATTCTTCACAGAGAATTAAACGAGTTTTGGGAAGGAGGCAGCTTTATCTGGGCTCTAGTAGACACAGTAATAAACATCTTTGCAGTTAGCATTATTTGGCAGCATCAGTAGAAGAAAAAGTCTGAAAACAGCATGGAATCACATAGTCACAGAATGGTTTGGGTTGGAAGGAACCTTAAAGATCATCTAGTTCCAAACCCCCTGCCATGGGCAGAGGTACCTTCCACCAGACCAGGTTGCTCAAAGCAAGTTGTTCAACTTGGCCTTGAACACTTCCAGGGATGAACATCCACAGCTTCTCTGGGCAGCCTGTTCCAGGGCCTCACTATCCTCATGGTGAACAATTTCTTCCTAATGTCTAAATTAAATCTCCCCTTTTTCAGTTTAAAGCCATTACCCCATGTCCTATCACTACAAGCCCTTGTAAAAAGTCCCTCTCCAGCTCCTTCCTCTGGAATCTAAACTCCTTTCCTACCAGCAGTTGTGGATCCTTTTAGGGAACTGACCAGACAGTCTGCAGAAATTTTGCTCAGATATTTTCTGAATTGTTTTTGCTCCCCAGATAAAGCGGCACCGGAGCCTGCAGGGTTCCTGGCCTGCCCTCTGAATGCCAAAGGAAGACCTGGCTCTGCTGGCGCCAAAACATTGCTATGCTGAGCGTACCTTCTGATCTGCTGGCAGACAGTATTCAGCAGAGCAGAAGGGATGTATTAATATTGTGTTCTTTTATTGACAGGTTGAAAACCTAGAATGGCAGGAGAACAGAAACCGTCCTGCAATCTCCTAGAGCAGTTTATTTTACTAGCCAAAGGTACAAGTGGCTCGGCTCTGACTGCTCTTATAAATCAAGTGCTGGAGGCTCCTGGGGTTTATGTCTTCGGGGAGCTATTGGAGTTAACAAATGTGCAAGAGGTAAGAGATGAGTTTCTATCCTAATGTCCCTTCTGCACTCCCAGTGTAAGGGATCCCCAGAAGTTTCCACGGACAGCCTGTGCATTAAATTTCTGTGCCAGCAGAGGCCTAGTGTGACTTATCTTGCTTCTGAGATGTTAAGTGTATGAAAGATTGATGTTGCTTTTGCCTTTGTATATTAGGTGTTAAAAAACACCTATATAAAGCTTTGCTACCTTATTGTGATTGCTAGTGCAGCAAAAACCTGGCAGCACCACAGTGACAATTTTAAGAAGGCACCTAGCCAGCCAACAGTGAAAAAATCCCTTTCTACTCCTTCGTTGTCCTGGAAAGCATAACTTCAGTGCTCTCCAGAAGTCTTTGTGAACAGATGTCTAGCATATCAGGCCTGGGTGGTAACCAAATCCAAACCATGTCAAACAAAGGTGGAAAGTAAGTTCCAGAGCTTTTATTTAGAGAGGCTGGCCAGCACCCTGCTCTACTGTAATAAGGGAATCGAGGTTGAGTATCTCTGCAGCTGGGATAACATGGCATACAGCAATTTTGACTTTCCAAATGGGCTCTTAGATATGCTGGAAAATGCCTCTATGGTTATTCAGCATCAAATCACAAGTACGTTTTTTTTTCCTGACTTTGTGTGCGTCAAATAGTATTGAAAAAAAATGAATAAAAGTCACTGCTTGGTGCTGCCGTTATTCCAGGGAGGTGTTTGCATATGAGAGGACTGCTGTTACCTTCAAATGCACTCAACTTAAAATGTTCTAGCTTGCTCTGCTTTGAAGTTTTTGTGGCTCTGCAGGTGAGCTGTCTTAGCTTTCCCAATAATAGCATGGATGCTTAACCAGCCAACACTGTTGCTTGCTTGCTTGTCACATGATGAGAAGAGCTGGCCCTGTAGCATGTCAGTTGAAATTAAAAGCCATCTTCTTCTTTTACCTCCTGTGATGCTGCACAGAGCAGTTGACAGTTGAAACTGTAGTTAAGTTCTAGTGCATAGAAACAGCTGGATCATCTTGACTCTAAAACTGTGAAATTTGCTGATGTTTCTGAGGCCTTAGAAAGGGTCCAGCTCTTTAAGATCAGGACAGAATTGCTTTTCTGGGTACTGCTTGTCCTATGCAGACTTAAAATGTTTTCTGGAGAAGCTGCCTACCAGTGTCATGTTGGCTGTTACTGTTACTGTGTTACATGGAATTTCTTTTGTTTTCTTCCCATCCAGCTTGCTGAAGGATCTAATGCTGCTTATTTCCAGTTGCTGAAACTGTTTGCGTATGGAACGTACCCAGATTATGTAGGTAAGAGACTGGGTTGCCCTTTAGAACTGTCAGAGACAGTTTCTTGCTTTCTGTGGTACCTGGTGTAGTGTGGCTGAGTCCAAGAACAGAATTTGCTTGGGAGGGGAGTTGTTTGTAGGGCATCTCTGGGTCATATGTGCTTTTTAAGTGCTAAAATGTGGAGGAAGGGCTAGAGAATATGGTGTCTTACTGGTTTGGACTGGACTGCAGTACTGCATTGAGTTGGCCTGTAGCAGTATTGATTAACGTTCACAGGCCACTTACCTCTGTGCAGTGCAAGTTCAGAAATCTGTTTTGAAATTTAGATGACACTGGTTATGGAAGCTGCAGAAAACTTAGACAAAATTGTTCTGCATTATTTATAAAAACCTGTATAGCTTACGGGGTAACCTTTTATTCTGTGACGGCATTGTTGAAACAAAATGAAGCATTTCTTAGCTAGAACAGAAATTGAAATAATGACTTATACAGCTTCAAAAAGACTATGTGTGAATCATCTTAGTATCTGTCGAGATGTGCTTTTATCTCTGGTGCTTATGCTTCCATTCTGCTACAATTTACTACTTCATTTGTGGGTAGAAGCCTAATCCAGACCATTAAAGAATGTGACAAATAATTCTGTCAGAGTGCTGGCTATCACTGTGGTGGATGAGCTGTCTAGTTCCTGTAAGGAGAAGTGGCATCTGTAAGTGCAAGGACTGGAAATTCCAGTGGCTGTGGAGCAACAGGAGCCTCATGAATTCTGTGACTGATTACAGGATGCGTTTGCTATGCATGGGTCTTGTGTCCCAGCACATGACAGCGCAGTTTGTTCTTTCTTTTCTAGTGAGGAAAGAGAAAGGGAGGAAAGTAGTCAAAATGTAGAGCATTGAATGAGGTGGGGTGGATGGGAGAACTTGAGTGGCCCTGAAACACTAATTTCCATTAAAGCAGATATTTTAAAGAGTTTGTTTTTCACTTTGGAAAGCTGCCAGTTTCCTTTCTGGTTTTAAATATTCATGGGGTACATGAATATAATACAACGAAAGTGAGGCCATGTAAGTATCTAGATTAATAATTTCTCCTCTCTTCCTCAGCCTGGTACTTTACACCACAATCTGCAGCTCTTCAGAGAAATGAAACCAGCTGTATTTACAACCAGATCAGCAAAGGGGAAAGATTTTGTTCTGTCGCTTGTTAATGAAATAATGAGATGGTGGTAGAAACAAAGCAATGACCCGCTATTTTGGCAGGACACCGCTTGTGTAGATGTGAATTACGTTCTAATTCAAAAACCAGAATTACTAAAGAAGCAGAAGAGAATGGAATTGCCAACTTGGTTTTTGCTTTTTCCTTTCTCCTGGGTGTGCTCATCTATCAGCAGCAGCAGCTTTCTCTGCTCACCAGCACCCACAGTAGCTGGAGCAGTTCAGCCTTTCAGGGTTTAGTAACTAGCCTGCAGTTCTGCAGCCTGGATTTTATAATTCTCAAAGGAAAAGTCCTGAATCTTGTGTCTTGTGTCTTTTTAACATCAACAGCAAACAAAGATAACCTGCCTGAATTAACAGCGACTCAGAAAAACAAGCTGAAACACTTGACGATTGTAAGCCTGGCTTCCAGAATGAAGGTAAAGTACACTGTGTATGACAGCAGCTGTCTTTGTTTTTGAAAATGGCATCGATTCCATAGTGTTGAAGTCGTATCAGACTGCATGAGTACTCACAAAAAATCCTGCAACTGGGAAAGTAACTGTAATGTGCAGTGTTCTCTCGTGGTGCATTGGGATGTGAGCTTAGTGGACTTGCATGGATGAGATGTGGGAGTGTCAGAACTGCCGTGCAAATTGATCAGTAAGGCCTGTGAAACTTTGTATGGCTTTTTTCACTGCTGGAGGTGGAGAATCATTCTTAACGTCACTTTTTGTTCTAGAAAAAAGACTAAGGAACACTCTTAATTTCTTCTACAATCCCATTACCTTTTCTCCTCCAGAACACGCTATGCCAAAGCTTCAGGAACTACCAGAGTTGTGTCAGAATAATAGGTAGCCGAGTAGCAGGTGTTTGTTCTGCCATGGTCAGTCACTGCTGTACGTGCAGGCTAAAGTGTAGGATGCAATAAACATTTGGGTCTTGACCCTCTGGGACTTAGCTGTTTGTTCTCGGTGTAGGACTGTTAACTCATTCTTGGACTTGCTGTTTTTAGTGCATTCCCTATTCTGTGTTGCTGAAGGACCTGGATATGAGGAATCTGAGGGAGTTGGAAGATCTGATTATTGAAGCAGTTTATACAGATATTATCCAAGGGAAGCTGGATCAACGAAACCAGGTGCTAGAAGTGGATTTTTGTATCGGCAGAGACATTCAGAAGAAGGACATCAGTAACATTGTCAAAACACTCCAGGAATGGTGAGGCAGTCTCTCTACCTTCCTCGTTCTGGTACATAGCTTGTCCTGTCTTTTTCTTATTCCTCAAAGTTTTAAGTGCTGGCTCAATTTTGCTGTGTTCCATTATCAGGAATCTTACGCTCTAAGTGCGCACTTGTAGGAGTCTGTTGAGCAAGTTTTCCAAGATCCCATCTGGGATTCAATTTTTGTTACGTATCAAGTCAGACTATACTGGGTATTGAGATTCTGCTCTCTCTGTAACTTTTACATGACAGAACGCCAACGAGGGGTCAAGGCCTTTTCAAACAAATGTACAAAACTGCACTCATGGTCTTATGGTGGGAGCTACTCCTCTTTCTGCTGTTACACTTGATAACAAAACCAGAACCGTCCAATAGTTTTCAGCCTCTTATACTGTGATGAAAGTGGCATGGGCAAATTCTAGAGAATCAGAGTTCTTTGGAGGGGAAGTCTCAGATGCCTTTGTTTGCCTTCTCTTTGTTCCTGCAAATGCAGGCTGCGTGCAGCCGGATTGGGACTGCGGTGCTATCTTTTTGTACCTTTGCCAGGAAGCTGCTTCTCATCGTTTTGTAGGATTCCCTTCTCACCCAAAGAAATTCCCCTATAGACTGTGGAGCCTGTAGCAAGTTCTGAGCTGAGTAGGAATCACTTCCTAGTTGCTATGGTGCATGAAAAGTAATTAAACTGCTGGGCAAATATGCTGTCCTGAGGTGGGGGCAGGTTTTTTGCTTCTCTACTCCAACTCCCTCAATCCCATCTCAGTGGGAGAGCTCTGGCAGCTTCCAGGACCTTACAGCATTGTCTGGAAGGTAACAATGAGCCCACTGCCAATTCCCTTTCTGTCCTCTCCAGTTACAAGTTCCGTGTTGGAGAAGTGCTCTTGTCTTTTGAATGCTTAACAGGCTGGGGAATTCTTTGTCTGACTTAATTTTAAAATTTTACTTTTGAAAAATGTGTTACATCCCCATTTAAACAGTAATTCTGATTGAAAAGGAGGTTGAAAATGCATTGAACTTGCACTTACTTCTTGATGGGCAGGTAAGAGTAACAAGGACTATCTAAAGAATGCTGTGAAATACATTGAGTAAACAGCAAAGCTTTTTCCTGCCAGCTTTTTGGAACTCTAATCTTTAAGCAGGAAGTATAAATTTCATAATCTCTTAAACTTCTAGGCGAGCATGACTTTTCAAATTACCTGATGGAGCTGTTCCACAGACAACTTGTAAACACTGGCATTGTTTGTATCTTGCAGGTGTGATGGTTGTGAAGCGGTTCTTTTAGGAATTGAGCAGCAAGTACTTAGAGCCAACCAATACAAAGAGAACCATCATCGAACTCAACAGCAGGTAGAGATGGAGGTGGGTACAGAGTGACTTCAGACCATTCTATGCTTTTTGATAAATGTTTGTTCACTGAAGAATACACCTGGTAGCCCCTGTTTGATGGTTGTGGCTTGTCTGAAGTAGGCTAGCAAACATGCAAATCAGATGTGCTGGTCTGCGGTAGGAAGAAAACACATCTGCTTCCAGGTGGTAACACCACAAACATCAAATTTGCTCACTCTGAGCAGGTTGGAACTTTTATTGATACATTTTTATAAGTTTAGACTATGTTTTTAACACAGAGCTTGGATGCAATTCTGTTCCTTTTAGGGAAGGGAGGCAGGAAGGAAAAACAGTTCCCTTTGTTTTAAACCTGGAAGTGTAGTTAACAACAATCTCTAGTCTCATTGCTTTTGCACAAAGTGCCCTCAGCAGCTTCCCTCAGGGGCTTGGGATCAAGTTGAGCACCCAGAGCGGATTCTCTGACACGATCTCTTCAGCTCCTGCCCCTGTTGCGTTTGAGCTGGGCGGTAGATGGCAGCACGGGAACGCCATCTGAGCCCCTGCTGATGTGTATTTACTTGTGTGAACAAATCTTGGCTAATACAGCTGTAAAGGTGAAAATGGTCCTCCCGAGACACTTGCTCAGGGTTTATTTCTTGCAGAGTGCTGCACCCCTGCAGGTTTACGTTCGCCTTCTGAAGCAGCGTATGCTTGGCGGCTTGATTGGCATCCAGTGGCACATTTGCTTTGCCACATGCCTTTGGCCTGGAGTTGGCACATGACTCCCAAACTTATTTTGGCCTGGGGTTGGTTGTTTGGGTTTTTTTTTAAGGTTTGCTCATTGTATTTCTGTTGAACCCTACAGGGTTCTAGGGGACAGAGCGCGGTGCCTGGTTCTGTCTCTCAGCCAGAGTAGTAGAAACACTACTGCTGCCTCCCACAAAACCAATTTGTGTTCCCACTTCTAGCAAATATCTGTGGCTCAGCCAGCCAGCCAGGCCAAATGGCATTTTCCCTTTTCAAGTGCTGTCCTAAGTGCAAGTTTGTTTCTTTCACAATCTCCTTTGTCCTTCCTACTTCTGGCCAGCAGAATGGTAGGATGGCTGCCTTCTACACCAACGTGCCTCCAGACAGCCCAAAAAGTTGTACAATATTGTGCTGTTGTCTTTTAGGAAAAAAAATATAGTAATCTCTGGTTATTCCATATTGAACCCAGACTGGAAATATTAACAGCTCTGGTGCTAAGTGAGGATGAAACATTATATTTAATAAACTCAAGTGTAGAGCTTGTTTCTGGTGGGAGAGTTTATTTTATAATCTTCACTCTATAATCCAGAGGTTTTTCAATATGTTTAAGAACAGCATTTCTGCTGCGATGGGAGGAAGAAGCAGGTGCTGATTCACTGTCTCTTCTTGGCCAGGTCACAAACATAAAGAAAACATTAAAAGCTACAGCCTCGTCGTCGGCACAGGAGATGGAACAGCAACTGGTAGAGCGAGAGTGCCCTCCACACACAGAACAAAGGCAGCCCACAAAGAAGATGTCCAAAGTCAAAGGGCTGGTCTCCAGCCGTCACTAGAACATACCATCTAAATGTCATTCAGCTACGAATGACAACAGGAGGAGCAAGAAAGGGCCTGCGTCTCCTTTTTCAGTGGGTTCTGGGCCAATCCCTTCCAGGCTGGGAGATAAAGGCCCTGTTTGAATACAGCTCCCAGTTAGCAGCACCTGGCTAAGTTACACTGTGCAGCCCCTTTTAATTTCCAGGGTGTCCCTGTTCTGGTCCTGTACAGAGGGACTTATAAAGAGAGGGACTAACCAAAAGAGGCAGGACAAAAAAATATGTGGCTAGTTTTGCTCCCTCCCAGCCAGTCTCATTGCTGCTTAACCTTGAGGAAGCTGCTGTACTGAATCAGATCTTGGGAGAGCTTCTATAGCAATTCTCTGAATCCCAGGGTTGAAGTGTGGCTACCAAAGCCAGGCTGGGAGCGAGGAAGCCATCAACACAGATCTTTTCATTCCCAAAGGGAGCGCAGAAAGGTTTCTAGGCCAGGAACTGCTTTACATGGAAGTCTTCAGCCTTTCCACTACCCCTGGCTATTTTAAACTGGGGTGAAATTCACACTACCTCGCTCTGTGAAGATGAGATCCAGTGCTGGGCTGTTTACTTAACTGTCTGTTTACTGCCCTTACCAAGCCCGTTAATCTGGCACAGATTTAAAGCACTGTTCTGCATCTCTGAGGCACCAATACAATAAGGAGGGAGCAGGCTGCTCTTCCGAGCCTTCCTTCTTGCAGGTAGTTATTGGCATATTAGAAACTGTGTTCCTTCTGAATGTGATGTGTCCTCCCAGAGCTGCTTGTGAGTTGTTTCCCCCACTGATACCTTCAAACCTTCAAAGGGTAACGTGTTCGCTCTTCCTTGGATGCTCACGACAGCCGTCGGCATAGAAGAAGAGCCCGTTTAGCATTGTGGCAGGCTGGGGGCCCAGGACCCACTGGCAGGGATCGCAGCAGCATCCCCTTGCTGAAGCAATGGACTTGACTTAGTCTTTCTGAATTTTGAACACTTTCAGGTTGTATTTTCCTCCCCTCTCTTTTTTTTTGTACATTGTTGTGATTCTAAAGCATTTCAGCCTTTGTTTTGTGTTTTTTTTTTTTATTTGTTACAGTCTAACTTCAGGTGATTTGCACCTATTTTGGCAAGGTGTGGGTGTTTTTTTTAAGGGGGAGGATGGGGTTGGCATTGAAACAGCAATTCACAAAAAAAGCACATTTTAGAAAAAAATTAAAAATGCTGATTTAATGTTGGAGTCTGGAGTCTTGGCTTTGGGGCTGCTTTAGGCTCGTGGTCCAACAGCACTTGTTCACTTGAGCATTTACTCAGTTCTTGATGTTATGTTGTCAGAAGATCCGACTCGTGTAGAAGGGTTTGTGACAAAGCCAGTAGCTGAGCCTAATGTCCTGAGCCTAAACACCTCTGATGCCTGATTGTGGAAGGCTTGTAGTTGAGCTCGGTATTAGGCCAGTCGGTTCCTTCCTCTGGGTCTGGCAAGATCCTGCTTTGCAGTTTGGCTCCTGCATTTCACTTCATTCCATGCTGTAAAGAGAAGGACTTTCTGTGAGCGGGCAGGGGAGCAGTTTAAGCTGAGCACTGTGACAGTGCTCCAGTCCTGCAGCCAGCTGTCACCTGCATGCACTTGTGCAACGCACGTGCCTTCCTCTTATTGCTACCGGAATTCTTTGCTGCCTGTGTGTTTTCAGTCCTCAGTCACACAACTTGTTCACTTGTGAAAGTAAATGCCTCTCCATTTCTTCTCCTGCAGTGCAGACACACCAGCTTTCAGTCTCGAGAGGTGGATCTAAATACCTCCCATCCAGCTGCCTCCAGGTCAAGTCCCTTGGTTTCTCATTCTTCACCAGCTCTCTGCCCGCTAGAAATGCCAGCCAAAAAGCTCCCAGTGAAGGATGAGGAGTGAATAAGGCCAGAGCACGAAGCCTTCCCCTGGATCTCAAGGGAACTGTTTCCCAAGCAGTGGCAGTTCTACTTTCTGTACTGGCTTCTCCCCGCTGACAGCTGCTCAGGGGTGTAGGTGGACTGAGTGTACCCGAGTATAATAGATCTGTGTGACGGAGATGGAGTGAGTCTGTTTCTGGCTTCCCACGTGGGCGGCTGCAGTGTACTGGTCATCCAGTTCCTCATTAGGTTTGACTAGTGAGGAGGGGTTCTGTGGCCCTCACTAGCTCTTTTCTTTCCTTCCTATTTTTAATAAGAGGCAGGAGGAACGCAAATGCCTTTGGAAATCGTTTTGCCTCCTCGGCAAGCCACGGTCTGCTGGGGAAATAGATGTGAATTTGGCATCCTCGGTGTTTGTTCCCTGCCAGTTACAGGAGTCACATTAGTTTGCAGAAGCTTCTTCAGTGTGTTGGAAGTTTTCGAGTTTGTTCTTACGTTTTTGCTGTTCTCAAAGCCTGGCTGGGGGTGAAGATCTTATTTGTGCTTCGGTACACATTGCCTTTAATCAGCAAAGAAGCAAGGGAGGAAACAGCACTTTGAATAAAGAGCTGTCCCATGCTTGATGGTGAGAGAGGACGGAGAAGAGAATGGGGTGTTGGGGAGAACTGATCTGTTTGCATGTTTGGCTTTCCTGGTGTGCCAGCGACGCGCTTGGTGCCGCAAAAGGAGGGGGGCATCTTTGCAACGAGCCCAGTCTGAGATGAGTCATTAACAAATGACATGCACAGAGTACCTGGGGGAGGCAAACAGCTCTGCAGCAGCTGGTTAATGAATCTGGCTTGAAGGAAAGAGTTAGAAGCTATTCCAGGAATGAAGCAGAAGGCACAGTTGTTAACAGGGAAGGGTGCGGGGGGTGCTATGCTGGTTGAGAAGGACAACAGATAAAGATTGCATTGGGTTACTGTGACTGCAGGGAGGGCAGCAGCTCAGAGCAAGAGTTGCGTGAATTGGGAGCTGAATTGCAGACAGTTTGAAGCGGGGAGTGCCTGGGGAGTTTAATTGTGCTATGGGAACAAGAGGGACATGTAATCAGAGGTGGATTTGATGCAGACTCCCATGTGCAACATGTGCCTGCTGGAGGCAGCTACCGCAGCTGGACACTGACTGCTCGCTGATGTGGGAGAGCATCCCGCCCGACTTTGTTTTATGGCAGCACCGGGCTGCTCCAGCTGCAGCTCACTGCAAGATTGCAGAGGGACAGACTTCAGGCTATTGAACTTCTGTTTGCCTCTTCCACCCAGAGGGAGACAAAGTAGACAGAGCTGCCTCCCCTCTGCTCTTTGGGGCTTTATTGTCTGGCTTTGTGTTCTGCAGCTCCACTTGTACCAGCACTTGTTTAATATGGCATTGAGCACTGAGCTGGAAAATGGAAGCGAGGATCTCAGCTGATTGCAGCGCTGGTAGGCTGCCCTAGCCCTAAAGCTGTGCCTCATGCTAACAAATGTCCCTGGCATTCCTGCTGTGACTCAGTTAATACCAGCTAACATCAGGCAATTCTGGAACATGCTAAAGCAACGCCGATGTCAATCTTTTTACAGAAAAAAAGTTTTGACTTGAAATGTATTGTTCTTATACTTCCATCCTCACCTCCTTAGGTAAGTTGAATGCCAGCTTAGTCTTCTGTTGAGAGCAGGAGGGGAAATAAGTAACGCTGACAGACCATTCTTTGTTCAGATTTGAGACCCATTCTGCAAACAATCTTGTGCAGACTTCATGGGTGCTTGTGGAGCTGTGTGCAGGTCTCTCTCCATGGGTCGGGTACAGGAGCAGGACCTGCAGAGCTGCTCTCCTGGGTGAGCCTGGGGAAAATGAAGCTTTTGATCCCATAGAAGAGAACCGCAGTAAGACATGGCCGTTTTCCCACCAGCCCTGCAAAGTGAATTTTGCTGAGCAGCTTTCTGTTCTTGGAAGAATGGAAAATGATACAGAACCCAATGGGCGGGTTTGGTTTTGCTTTTAGTGTTCTGCTTATCCCGTGATGGGAAAACGCTTTGGTCCATGTGTGCTTTCCCATTGCAGGGGAGGCGGAAGGGAGAGTGCCATCGGCTTTGATAGCTGTATTAGAATGTAACAAAACACATGGGTAAACAGACTTTTCCTAAACTTTCAGTTCTGTACAGGTTTCTACGAGTGCATCTAAGCTGTTTAGAGGCTTCCGATTTTTGAAAACCACATAAAACCCACGTCCTGCTGAGGTAAAACAGTCAAAACTTGTGCGTTGCTGGGTGTGTTGGTGCTGCTGCTGCTTACTTCAGTGTCTGAGCCTGTTGCAAACTTTGCAATGGAGAGAAACAGCGTTGCTCTTTGTTATTCTTAATAATGGGGAAATGGAGAAATTAAAGAACCCCCCCACAAGTATATAGACCCAGCTATCCAGATCTCTGACACCTACTCCCAAGCAAAGTTTTCTGGTGGTTTTTCCCTCCCACACTAAATCCTCTATAGCACCCGACTTAATGCAAGGGAACCAAAACCTGAATCTGTGTAGCTTGTTTTTGTGTAATCTGAGGAAGAATAACCCAAGGGCATCAAGAAAGGTAAATTAAAGTTTAGAGTCGTCTCGGTTCCTACTTGTAGCCTCAGCCTTGTATTTTTATTGTGGAATTTTAACCTGACAGTCTGATTGAATTTTTTGACAGAATTTTTAGAAACGTGTCATTGTTTCACTCTGCTCCGTGATGAAGGTTGGGGTCTCTCAGGGACTGTTGATATTTTGCTGATATTTCATCAAGTTTGGCCCTACCACAGAGCTACCAGAGGTAAGTGATCGGAGCGAGAGAGGTGGACTGCAAAGAGAGTATGTGTTTTCCCCCTTGCCTGTTTTGCTGCACCCTGTTTCTTAGTGACACTGAGATGATACCCGCATCTCTGACAGCGAACCAGGCAAAGGATTAGGCAGAGCAGCATTATGCTTCATTTCTCCAAATACAGAGGCGCTCACGTTTCTTTTTCCCACAGTGTGTAGACCTCGTGAGATGCCCTGACGTATTTGCTCCAGGATGCAAATTGCCTGACCATGGTAGCTGTGACCATGGCTTTTTCTTGTTGAGAAGATGTTCCTGCTGTAGTGAATGAATATTCACACTGGAAATTCTAGGTAGTAATGGGATGCCATAAGGTCATTTCACACTCCTGAAATGTGTATTTCCCCACAGAGTGCAAAAGAATTTTTGCCAGTAGTCATCGCTTGGTATAATTTTAGTAGACAGCTCCAGGTCTCCTAGAGAGGGTTGTGCATCTCGTTATCATTAGGGCATTGTTCAAATGCTCGTGCACACACGATACCTCTCTGTTTCCAGAAGAACCGATTGTGGTGGGTAAGGGAAGCCTCGCTCCATCAGATTGGCCTTTTTGTGAGTATTTTGAGCTAGTCTGACCACAGGGCCATGGGTATAAAGTTTGTCCAGCCCTCCAGACTCTTCCTGAAGATGCTGTTTGTCTCACCAGCCCTGGTGCTTGAGTTGATGCCTCTTCATCAGCACAGCACTAAGGCTGTCCTGCACTGATACAATAAGTAATATCTTGGTGTTTCATTGTCACCTTCGCAGCTGTTGGAGAGCAGCAGTTCCTACAGGATCACCTGCCCACCGTGATGCTATTTCTTTTACATCACGACTGTGAGATGACACCTCTCCTTGTTGGCAGACGAGCCAGGTGGGCAGGCATTACTCAGAGCTGTCCTGCACCTAGGGAGGCACAGGCTGTTGCCTGGTTTAGCATAATCGAAATTAAGGACAAGGACAGTGATATAAATAAGGGGCAAAGTGCAGAGCTGTGTCCAATTCCAGCTCTGCTACAGCTGCAGAAAGCAACCTTGGGCGAATCAGCTCCTCTGCAGCTGAGTTTCGCAGGACAGCCTGTCTCATGTGTGCTGACTTTGTGACAGAGGTTTGTGAAGTGCCTTGGTCTGGCTGGGCAGAGGTTCATTGCTCATGGAATAGAAGATGCATGTGGGTAGGAAGGGGGAATCTTAAAGCTTTTAAGCTTTTCTAGACGTCATCTTCCTCCTGTGTACCATACCCTTCTTTTTCCCTGGTGCAGATAAGGTGGTGCACGGTGGGAATATCAGCCTGGAGTTATGTGGGTAATACACCAGGTTAATTATGGAAGGGACAGGAAAAATAGCCTGTGCCGTTTTCAACAGTATCGAAGGGATGCTACCTAATGATTTTCCTATTAGCTCTTTTCCCAGCCTGCCAGAGCCACTGCAGAAATGTCATTTACAAAGGCAGTTTGCAACTCATTACCCTGGATTTTCACTGTAGTTCTGCTCCGGAGAATGTGGGCTTCTGCTGTGCGCCCCAACCTAATGAATTGCCTGATTTGGTTAGTGCCGCCATCCCTTCTGACAAGGTTAGTTGCTGACTGACAGGAAGGGGCCTCGATTCAATTCCCTTCTTGTTCTTGACTTGTGCTTGTGTCAGGTGCAGGCTCCCTCTGGAAGCTGCCCTGTGATCCCTTCCCTTTGTTTTTTCTGCATTCTGAGGGAAGCAGCCATGCTTAGAGAAATCCTAGAGCAAGAGGCAGGGGCATGTGTGCTGCTGCCCCCGGCAGTCCCTGCTCAATGCCTCAAGTCTCTTTCCAGCTGGAAAATTCCACTGCTCTCCTGCTCTGGGGCTCTGGGCTTTTCTTTTTCTTCATTGTTTTGGGATTTGCTGTCACCTGAGCTGGGCTTTGTAACTCTTCAGCAATAAATACTTTGGAAAAGCTGCTTTAATGGTACGAGGGAAAAACATGCAATGCGGGCTGGGGGAACAGAACTGATTTCCCACATGTTAGAGGGCAACTGTGTTCCTGTTGTGGGAGCTCCAAGGTCTGCTCCAGCCTGTTTGAGCTTTGCAAGGCGCTTGTGCAGCAGCACTGGAGAAAGTTCGTGTCCTTTTTCACTAGAGACCAGTGTGCTTTTCCAGGCTGGGGGCTGGGGCTCATCTCACGCTAGGAATAGCTCCTGGAGAGGGGAAATTGAGGCTCTTCCCTTGTCATTTCACGAGCGCTCCCACTTGGAAGCTGGATGTGGCTACTGCTCGTTGAGCTGGTAAAGCAGGAAGCGTGTATGTCCCATGGGTGCTTGTTTGACCTGCTGTGGACAGAGGAGCTCAGGACTCGATGATCCTTGTTGGTCCCTTCCAACTCAGGACATTCTGTGATTCTGTGACTCCTGCCGCCCTCGCTGCCCGGTGTGTACACACACCTCTGCGAAATGCCATTCTCTGAGTCCACTGCTGAGACATGGGGTGCCACCCCCGGGGCTGCAGCTTGCACCCAGGACGGCCCTTGCTGTTCAGTTGTGCTGTCTCCCTGCTGGGATGTGGCAAGGGAGTTTTCCAGTGCTGGCCCGCAGGGGAGGCGGTGACACGAGATCAGTTTGTTTCTGCTGCATGCGAGGCCTCTTCCCCTCTTAATTACATTCATGTGGCCCCCCTCTTTCCTGCCTGCCCTGTTTCCCACTGATCCTCTGTCAGGGAGACCCACCTGTGGCCTTATCAGGCACTCACTGTGCTCTGATGAGCTGTTTCCATTCCCCATCCTGGCCTGTCCGATGAACCGAGGAAGGGGCTTGTCAGCGCTCTGATAACTGAGCTCTGCCCGTCAGACCCTCCTGTGACCCCGGTGGTGGGTGCTGAGGTTGAGTGGATCTGAAAGCGTTCCCAAGTGCCCTTTCACCCCTTCTCTCTTGCGCATCAGCTCGCACCCTCCCCTGGGCACGACGTTGCTGTCCTGTGTTTGGGAAACCAGCACGCCGAGGGACAGGGTGACTTATCCCTGGTCAGAGCAGAAGCAGCAAAGCGAGGAACCAAGCTGTTATCCCTTTCCTCTGTGCAGGGAGCTTTCGCTCTGATCGCTCTCCTTCTGCCAAATTAGTGTCCTTTTGCAGTGCAGCTTTGTCCTTTTCCTCAGGCTTGCTCTTTTCCAGGAAGCCCAGTGGATGGAAGGGACTCATGATGCAGGGCAGTGCTTTTCCCCTCGGACTGCGGTGCAGAGGAGAGCTGGAAGTCCAGACCGTACGCAGCCCCAGGCTGTGACCTCCGAGATCTCTCCCAGCCTGAGCTCAGGTTGTGCCTCACATAAGTTGTCCAATTTTAGGGACTGAATTCCTGAGACCAAATTCTCTCTGCTCTGTTGAGGAGAGGCCTTCTGTCACCAGGCAGATGGTTTCATTTGATTCATTTGGCTTTGCAGCAAAAACCCAAAGCTGGAAGGGGAATTGCCCCTGCCTTGGTCCCAGCCTGGCACTCTGTTGTGGTCACTAATCTGGCTTCTTGCTCAAGGACAGGGACGCTGAGGGGGACCTGCACTACCAACTTCTTGCACCGCTGTTCAGAACTGGTGTGCAAGGTCTGGACAGTAAGTGCTTCCTTACTGTCCCCTAGGTTTGCTGGGTGACAATGGACAGTCCCCTCTGATGGGCATCTCTTGGGGAGCTCCTGGTACAGCCCCTCCTTTCCTCTACAGCTGTGTGGAGCTGGCAGGGTGACCTTCGCGGGGGTTTGTCTTACAGACCCCTGACAGCGGGTTGTCGTTGCCTACAGACATCTCTGGAGGGCTCTAGCTGCCCCTTGGGCAGAGCATGGAGCTGCTGGATGCCCTTGTCTCGCTTCCCTCCCTCCCAGGGTGTTGATTTTGTTCCCCATAGGTGACTTCTTACGTGGTTCATCAGCTGCTGCTCCCGATGCAGCTGGACTCTGTGGGCACCGTGAGGTGGGTTCCTGTCTCTGAGGCTTCACTCACACAAGGCTGGAAACATCACACGCGCCCTCCTAACCTGATGACTGAGCTGTGGAGTGTCTGGATGAATCCTCTTGTTCTCTAAACCAAATGTTCGCTAAGAGTTGGGGAGAATCTGGCTGGAGGTTTCTATGGTTTCCTGGTGGTTGCTAAGGAGAAGGATCTCTTTGCCTCTAGGTCTCGGTGATTTTCTTTTTGCCCTGTCCTAGGCACTGGAGCCCAGCAGAACATAACGCTCCTTGTTTCCCAGCTCACTACAATGGTCAGGGCGTAATTTGTGACTCCTGTCACGGCTGGGCTGGGCGCCTGCCGCTCTTTTTTTCTAAGGCCTCTTTGAAGAATAAGACCAAAGAGCCTCCATGGAGGAGTTTGTGTGTTTGCTGCTCTCCCTGCCCCCTCGCTTGCTGTTTCTTTTAGAGCTCCAAGTCATTTTAACGATTTATTTCATGCACTTTACATAGCAAGAAGCTGCAGCAACAGCTGTGTCCGTGCATCCTTACAGGCAGCCCTCAGTATATTTTAGTCTGTCTATGTATTGTCCCAGGCACAGTTAAACAAATCTCTGCTGGAGGAAGGGACTTTACAGCTTAGCGGTGAAGGTTTGGCAAATGGGAATATCAACAAGATACTTAGTGAGCTGCTGGATCCTGAGAATAACAGCGCCTTTGGCATAAAGATCCGCTGCCGGGGGCTGGATCCAGCGCGGTCTCTTTGCTGCTGTCGGCAGGGACTGCATCTCCATACAGCGCCCGGTGACACAGCCGGAGCCACGGGCTGGAATTCGGACCCAAACTCGCAGACTGGAAGCGGTTAAAACGCGTCTAGGCTGAACGCTGCTCTTGTCGCCGTGCTGTCGATCCAGGTCTAGGCTTGATCAGGATGGGCTTATTTCCACAGGTGCCACTCAGGGTCGGGCACGGTTGCTCTCGCGGTTGCTCAGCTGGGTTCCGCAGAGGTTTGCGGCCGCACGCAGCGCCGGGCGGGACTCGGTCCGTTGGAGCATCACAGG
This sequence comes from Streptopelia decaocto, assembly GCF_964273445.1. Lineage (NCBI taxonomy): Eukaryota > Metazoa > Chordata > Aves > Columbiformes > Columbidae > Streptopelia > Streptopelia decaocto. The sequence goes on along the minus strand of NC_138660.1, from coordinate 5,348,276 downwards.
ATCGGGCACAAGTTTACTTTTGTATACGGGATCAAAGCTTAAAATATCAGCTGGCCTTTCTCTAGCTCCTGACTTTTCTAAAACATCTGAACAATTTCTTCTTTAGCTCTGTTAAAATCAATCAATCTGACACTTAAATTGTATGTGAATTTGATAAATAAAGACAGGTTACAAAATGCCACATGGAATGATTTTTTTTTTTTTTTAAGTTTTTCAACTACTTAGGACAAAAAAATGTTACAATGCTTGACTTTTCATTTAGTTACATAAATAATTTTTTATAAATATCTCTTTATAAACAATATATAAATAGCTTTACAACATAAATACATTTATGCATGACATGAATTTACAAACAGCAACGTTATACAGCTGGCTTCATCAGTCTCTTGGAAAAGCACTGTCCCTTGTCTTGTTGAGTGTTTGTATATATATATATAATATATATAAGATAGAGAGCGCTTTTTGAAAAAATAACAAAACCAAAACAGCTGGTGCCATGACTCCTCGTACCAAAAAGAAAAAACACAGCCACATCTTTTGTCCATTCTGGGGAGGGTCTCTGCTCTTCTCGGCGTTGCCTGGGGGACGGCCCTGCTTGGCCACGGCAGGAGAAAATGGACTACGGCTTCAAAGCCCTGCGAGGAACAAGAACAAAGTGCCTGTTAGTGTTTGCCGTACCCGTCCCAAGGTGAAACCCCCACGAGAAGAATGCTGCTGTGGGGCTGGGGGATGCTGAGGTCAGCAGAACCCCCCCCTGAGCTTTTTGCTCGTGCTAAAGCAAGGAAGCAGCTCGCCCTTCACTGTTTGGTATTTAGGGCAGAGGCTGGGGAAAGCGTGCTGCTCCCCCTGGGTCTAGCAGAAATCTTCATTTTTCCTGATGATTATTTACTGAGAGCATGGGTGCGAGCTGGCTCTGCAGCACGTCTGCGCTTCTCAGAGCCCCGAGCTGGGCGATTCCTTGGGAGCACTGAGGAGCTGCTAGAGGAGGAGCGGCGGAGCAGCACCCATCCCTCCGGGCAGGGCCATGGACCAGCGCTGATGTCCTGCGGGACCCCTCCATGCCTGACTATCTGAATGCAGCGCCAGGGCACGTTCCTTTGAGCGGGGCCATGGGCAGGTTCTTCCTCAGGGGTGAGCGGCTGCTGGCAAGGACCAGGCCAGAGCGCTGCCTCACCCCAGCACTCCTGGGGGAGCTGGCAGGGGAGGAGCTGCCTTGCTTCTCCCAAACCAGTCCCTGCAAGGAGGTGATGCTTCTCTTGCTCATCAGTCCCTAAGCACAATGGCTATGGAGCACTGTGGGAAGAGCCTCTCCCAGCATCCCGTAACTTGCATGGAGGCATAAACCCAAGTTAGGAAAGCATCACCCTTGGCTGTCACCACAACTAAGAGACACCTGGGGAACTGGTGCATTGTTTTCTCTTAAATTAAAAGAATTAGAGCACAGCTGAGACAGGTGCTTCACTAACCCTCCCATGCACGTGGTGGGTACCCTGCCCTCCTATGACGGTCAAGTGTAGGGGGCTCAGAGCAACTGGGAACGTATACTACACCAGAGCTCCTTCTGCATCCTCCCTGGAGCTGCGGGTCTGGCTCATGAGGAAAGAGCCTGAGATGAGCAAGAGCTGAGATCTCTGACCCTTCTGCAGGGGCAGGCAAGGCAGCCGGGGGTGGTAGGAAGGACGGGGGTGCCATTAAAGCCAACTCTGGGGTCCCGCTCTCTCCCCACCAGCAGCACCGGGGGCTGCGGGTGGCTCAGCTGGTTAACTGTCCCCCGCCCGCCGGCACCGCGCATCCCACCCCGAGCGCCCCGCCGGCCGCGCACTCACCGCCAGGGGTCCCTCAGCAGCCGAGGCCGCTCATGGCGCCGATCCGGTCCAGCTTGAGCCCGAAGCAGCCCTTGCCCAGGCCCTTCTTATGGAGGCCCTTGTGGCGGCGGCCCGGCGGGTCCTGCAGCAGCCGCGCCCAGCCCGCCCGCGGCCGCCCCTCGGCCCGCGTCTCCCTCGCCTCCCGCGGGCCCGACCCGCCGCCTCCGCCGCCGCCGCTGCTGCTGCTGCGCTCCTTGTCCCGCTCCTTGTCCCGCTCCTTGTCCCGCTCCGCCGCCGCCTCGGGCGGAGCCGCTGCCGAGCCGCGGGAGGCCTGTGGGGAGGGAGGGGGTCAGAGCACCGCCGCCCCCCGGTGTCCGCCCCCCGGTGTCCGTCCCCCGCCGCCCCACTCGCGGCTGTGCGCTCAGGACAGCCCCCTCCCCGCGCGTCACGGTTGGGGACCCTCTACCGGCACTGTCCTGGTCACTGCACCCCCCCTAAAAAAGTGCTGGTGGTGCTGCGCCCCCCAGCTGTCCTGCTGTCACTGCACCGCCCTCCCCCGGTGATCTGAAGGGACCTGAAAGCTGGCAGGGGACGCGGTGACCCCAGTAGGGGCGTCCCCTGCCACCTTTCAGGTCCCTGCGGTCACTGTGTTCTCTGACGGCTTTCAGGCCCCTTCAGACTATGGGGCGCTGTTCCTGCCCCCAGCCCAGCGCCGGGGGATCACACAACTCTGAACAGCCCCCCCGTTGCACCCCTGCCTTGCAGAGTGTCCCCAGAAGCAGTGGTGAGATCAGGGCTCCCCACCCTTGTTCCCCCCGGTAGTTAATGCTCTCCAGGTCCCCTCACTTCTCTAGTTCTAACTCACAATTATGGGGGGCACAACCCACACCTCACCGCACCCCCATTTCCCAGCCCCCCCCGTCTCTTTTCCTGCTCAGGGCTGCTGCTCAACAAGCCCTGAGGTTGCTCATCTCCATTCACCGCCCTGACCCCCTCGCATCACCCCTTTCTCTGCAGCCTGCACCTCAGCTCCTCACAGGGACACCCCCAGTCCTGTCCCATCACTGTCCTGGGGTGCCCCTCAGCCCGTGTCCCCGTCTCTGTGCCAAGCCCTCGGAGCAGTGCCACCCAGTGTCGGTGGCCTCCGGTGCATCCCTCCTCCTCAGCATCCCGGGACACCCGGCTCCTTGGGGCACCCCCATTTGGGGTGCCCTTTCCCCGGGGGACACCCCAGGTGCCCCTGCCTGGCCTGTTTGGGGACGACTCTGGCCTCACCCCCTGCCTGCCATGCACCTGCTGCCCACCCCGCTCTGGGTCTGCTCCCCTTCCCCAGTGCCCAGCACGGGGGGGGTCCCTGGGGTGACACCGGGGAGCAGACTGCCACCCCCCCCAGCCCCGCTCCTACAGGGTACGGGACACACAGCGTCCCGTTCCAGCCCTGGTTTGGGCTGACATCCTCAGGACACACACGCCTGGGACAAGCTGGAGAAACACGGGTTCCTTTGGCACCTAAAAAGCCCGCGGGGAAGGAGGACCCTGCTTCGCGCTAACTCTGCCACCCCAAAGTCACCCCCACGTCTCCCCCCTTGTGCCCTTAGGACCCTGAGCGGGACGGGGAGAGGAGGGAGAGCCGGGGCAGCTCAGCCGTACCTTCTGCGGGAGCTGAGACGCCGGCTTCGCCTCCAGCCTGACGGAGAGCAGAGCGAGTAAAAGTCCTCCAGCCAGCAAGGGTGAGATCTGCATCCTGCGAGGCCGAGCGAGAGGGGGCCGGGGGGGCAGCGGGGAGCCAGGGGGAGCCCCGCGGAGCGGCCGGGACCACCGGGAGTCAAAGTTCAGAGCGGAGCCCCGAGGTCCCTCCTGCTGCCTGCAAAGTGCCGAGCTAGTGAACTTGGGCTTTCTGCTTCATTCATTTTATAACCCAACCTGCTCGGTGATGTCATCTAAACAACCAGGTCCAACCCGGCCTCCCACTCCACAATAGCAGGAATTTAAAGTGTGGGGGGGTGTCCCCTCTCCCCTGGCAGGAATAAATGACACATCAGCCCAAGGCAACTGGCTCAGGGAGCTGGAGAGCAGAAAGGGAAAGCGGGGGGCATTTGGTTTCATGCCCAGCCCCCCCAAACACTCCCGGACCCCCCCCTGCAAGTTGTCTGTCCTCCCCTTGCTCAGCTGCCCCGTGGCCCCTCTGCTCCCCCCCACTTCCCCAGTGACCCCCCGTGCAAGGACACGGGCCAGCCTGGGGTGGCCGTTGTGGGGTGTGGGGGTCCTGCTGGGGGGTTGAGCCCAAAAGACAGGAATGAGCACAAAAAGCACTTTTTTTTTTGTCTTCACATCCAGGATTAAATCAGAACCTGCTCATCTCCCAACTTCTCTCCCAGGCAAGAGAGGGGACGCTGCCCTCCCTGGCAGGGATGATGGGGACACAGGGGGCTGCGTGGGACAGTGGTGCTGCTTAAGGGCACCCAGGTGGGTCACCTGGCTTGGAGGGGGTGACCTGGTCCCTACGCTATCCTGGTGGGACTGGATGGCATCCCTGACCCTGGAGATGGGACTTTTCACACACCCTGGGGATGTCTTTCTGCAGGGCACAGACAGTGTCACAGGGTGGGGACAGGACCCCAAGTGCTGACCCACCCCAGGGCTGTGCAGCCTGCCCTCCTCCCACCTGCTCCTGCAGCTGGAGGATGCAGGAGAGGGATGTGATCCTGGGATTAACCCCAGTGGTTTGCAGGGGCTCTGAGGACACAGTGGGGACCCCCCTGCTCTCACCCTTCCCCTTCTGCAGCCTGGAGGGCAGGATCTGTGCTGCTGCTGCTGCTGTGCCTGGCACCGGGCAGCTCTGGGGCTCTGGTTACTTTTTGCCAATGGAACTGGGCACCATCCTGGCACCCTGGCTGGAGGGGATGCTCTAACTGGGATCAAGCCTGTGGAAATACCCATCCCCCTTTGCAGAAGCATGGAGGGCAGGATTGCACCAGGTTGAATTTGCTCCCCAAATCCTTTCCCTGGGACCAGGGAAATGCTCTCCCTCCTCTCCCTGGGGTCAGTCCCAGGCTGGTCCCTTCCTCCTGCTCCTTTTCTTGGACTTTCTGGGCTCTGCTGCTCCCCAAATCCTTGGGAAGCTGTCCCTGGGGGGCTATGGCTCTTTGGGGGTCTGTGTTTTCCCGGCTCTGGAGCAGGGAGATGTTTCCTTCTCCACAGCTCCGGCTACTGGGCACGGGACACTTCAAAGGAGATTGGCTTTTCAGCTCCATGTGAACGGGAGCTGGAAGGAGAAGGTCTCGGTGGTTTTTCCATCGTGCCTGCCAGGTGGAGACAACTTGGAGTTTTTGGAGTGTAAAGTTGTGCTTGGGCATTTGTCTGCGTGCAGGCAGAGCGAGGCGATGGAGCCGGGATTAGAGCCCACCCCGGGTTCCAGGGAGCTGTGGGTGCAGGCGAGGAGCAGAGAGAGGCCCCTTCTCTTGAGGTTCAGCTCTCATCCCCCCCAAAATGTGCCAAGATGGGGTGCGAGGAGAGGGTCTCTGCAGCACTACCCCCTTCAGCCGGGCTGGCGCGGGGGAAAGGGGAGCAGTGGGGAGCTGAGCCCTGGGTCTCCGCAACATGGGGCTGTTGGGGTGCCTGGGGACAACAGCGGTGTGTCAGCCAACACGGGGTCCAGCCATCACCGTCCCGGTTGCTGATGCTGCAGGCAGCCCTGCCTGGTGGCTTCTCCCAGGGGAGACCCAGGATGGGAAGGAGACCGGGGGGACGGCTGGGGGGCGATGCCACAGCATGGGGGGGAAGCGCTGCCTCCCTTGCCAGCAGCCCCCCCTCAAGCTGCGGGACACGGGGTCAGAGCAATATCAGAGCTTCTCCACCAGCCCTGTTGCTACAAATGCCACAGCACGGTCAGGTCTCAGCCAGCGCCTGCCTGCAGGAGGCTCGTCCCTCACCCTTGGCTTCACCAGAGTGGTTTTCATTAGTGTGTTTTCTTTGTCACACTGTGCAGAGCCTCGGGTTTTGGGGGGGGGGAGGCTGTGCTTTATAAATCCAATTAGTCTTGTTATTCAAATTACTTTGCCTTTTCTGCTGGAAGTCGCTGGAGTCAGAGTGGAGGCGCACAAAGCCTTTCCCTTAACTCAAACCAGATCGGAGCCACCACTGGGGTGGCAAAAGCTCAGAGTGGGGAGAAGAGGTGGGCAGGAAGGGGTTAAGAGCATGAAACTTTTGCTTCTGGGGATGGGGGCCTGAAAGCTTTTAACCCTTGCAGGAACGTGCCTGCCTTAGCCCACTGCCCTGCGGGATGCTCACACGGGCTGAGAACCGGTGCACTCGGGGCAGGTTTGGAAGCCGGGAGCGTGGGGTGGAGGGGGCTGCACTTGCTGGCGCTTCCAATGGGTGCTGGAGAGCAAAGGAGATCCTGCACAGTGTGACAAGGGCTGGAGGGGAGACACCCCCACCCATGGCACCCAGGGGCCCCGGGGACAGAGGGGCTCTGGGGCTGGTCCTGCCCCGAGGGACACCAGCGTTGAAACAGGGGTCATGGGGTGATGGGCTGCGGTGTGTTTGGTGAGGGGGTGGCTCAGGATGACCTAAGAAAAGTGTGAAAAAGCATATTTGACTGCTCTTCATGTGACATAATGTCCCCTGCACCCTTTCCCGTGTGACAGCAGACTAAGGGCTGTTCAGAGGTGTCTGAGTGCTGGCAGTGGTGCTGGCTCTATCCAGCCCAAATCTGAGCCTCTCACACCTTTAGATCCTCCCGGGCATCACCCAAAGCCAGGACATATCCGGCTCTACCTGAAAGCAGAGAATATCGCTGCTGCAGGGCTGAAAACGGGGAGATTCTGCCAAGTCTTCCCAACGCAGGGGTGACTCCTGCGAAGGGGGCTTGGGCAGGTTGGGGCCGTCAGTGTGTAGGGAGCAGGTGCGTGTGCGAGAGGGCACACGGGTCCCCGTGCCTGGGATGGGGAGGGATTCATCCCAGTGTGACTGGTGCCAGCATGATTTGGAGGGTGGGAGGAGACGGGTCACGGGGGTACGTGTGACAGCAGCACCGGGTGTTTCAGCCCCATCACAAGGAAGGGGTGAGCGATGCCTGCGGGTGAGGCTGGATCTTGCTGGGCAGTGCTTGGGCCCTCCTGGCTGAATTCAGGAACCAGCTTTCAGGCACCTTCCCATGGATGACCCCAAGAAGGTTTAAAACCTGACCGAGGTCTGCCCACCTCAGTCTGTTTAGACACAGGGCAGAAATGTGGACTCTAGCCTGAAGAAAGCCATGCCACCACAGCAGTAAAATCTATCCCCTTTTTCTTCCACTTGCTGTTCATTAGAGAGTGTGTTTCTGTATCGATTTGGGGAAATCACTGCCCTGATTGATGTCTCTTCCCCTGCCATGGGCCAGGGAGCGTTTCCTGACGGAGCGATGGATAATGCAGTGTGAGGATTTCCAGCTGATGTTGTGCAAGGGCTGGTTGTCCCTTTGCAAAAGAGACATCAGAAAGCTGCATGTGTGTGATGGAGATGCCAGAACAGTCAATATTTTCCCATGATCACTGGCCAACCCAAGGATCTGTTGGTTAAGAGCTGTCCCAAAGTCCATCGGTGGCTTTGGAACAAGCCCCAAAGCATTGCTGCCCTCTGCTCATCCTGCCCATGTTGCTCAGTACCCACCTGGGGCAGGGCCAGGGCAGTGGAGCAGGTACAAGGTTGGAGCAGGTACAAGGATGGAGCAGGTACAAGGATGGAGGAGATACAAGGATGGAGCAGGTACAAGGATGGAGGAGATACAAGGATGGAGCAGGTACAAGGATGGAGCAGGTACAAGGATGGAGGAGATACAAGGATGGAGCAGGTACAAGGATGGAGGAGATACAAGGATGGAGCAGGTACAAGGATGGAGGAGATACAAGGATGAAGCAGGTACAAGGATGGAGGAGATACAAGGATGGAGCAGGTACAAGGATGGAGCAGGTACAAGGATGAAGCAGGTACAAGGATGGAGGAGATACAAGGATGGAGCAGGTACAAGGATGGAGGAGGTACAAGGATGGAGGAGGTACAAGGATGGAGGAGGTACAAGGATGGAGCAGGTACAAGGATGGAGCAGGTACAAGGATGGAGGAGGTACAAGGATGGAGCAGGTACAAGGATGGAGGAGATACAAGGATGGAGCAGGTACAAGGATGAAGCAGGTACAAGGATGGAGGAGATACAAGGATGGAGCAGGTACAAGGATGGAGGAGGTACAAGGATGGAGCAGGTACAAGGATGGAGCAGGTACAAGGATGGAGGAGGTACAAGGATGGAGCAGGTACAAGGATGAAGCAGGTACAAGGACGGAGGAGATACAAGGATGGAGCAGGTACAAGGATGGAGGAGGTACAAGGATGGAGGAGGTACAAGGATGGAGCAGGTACAAGGATGGAGGAGGTACAAGGATGGAGGAGCCACATCCCCTCCAGCACAACCACCAACTAACAGTTTGCAGGAAGAAGACGTCCTGGTGTTTGCCAAGAGAACACCACTGAGGGTTTGAAGTGCCACAACAGGAACTTTTTTACAATTTATTGGGTTTTTTACAGGTTTTACAGTGCCTCTCTGGAGATCTGGTGATAGCAGGCTCGGCGAGATGCTGTTTTGAGGGAGGGATTACAGTTTGGCTGCAGGGATGAATGAGCAGCCGCTGGCGCAGGTGGTGGCAGGGGACGGTCTGGTCCCACCGCTGTGGCAGGATGCAGCAGGCGATGTTCCTCCTGGGGATGCTTTGAAACAAGCTTTTCTGGAGAATAACCCTGTAGCCCGCAAGGACAGGAGCACCAGGAGCTGAGGGGCTCAGATGTGGCTGCCAATAACCCCAGAGCCCGGGCAGCCACCAGTCTGTTGTGGGGACAGGGTGGCCCCCCATGCCGGGGTGCGATGCTCCTAGGGTGCTGTGGCAGCACAGGTGCCTGCTTCACCTCTGGGTCCCCACGTCTGAAACACTGATGGAGCTTTTGGCCTGTTTGAACATCCCTGGTGTTTACTTTGGATGTTGCTGCTGAATGAGGCGTTACAGGAAACACTACATGATTTTACATTTCCCCCGTCTCCTTTGGGTCTGGGAGAGGGCTCTGGCCAACTGAGCCAACATCGCCTCTTCCCAAACTGGGATCGTGATGGGGAGAGTCCCCGCAGAGCTGCACTGATGGGGCTGTAGGTGCAGCAAGGGCATGGGGACCAAGAGGGCATCTCTGTCTCTTCCCAAAACTCCCAGGACTGTGAGGGTGAGGAGACAAGCGAAAACCCCAGGCAGAGGCTCCTGGGTCTTTCTAGTGAAGTGCTGGTGTCCTGGCAAGAACTGTGTGTTTTCCCCTTGGGACTTGCTTTGGGGTTTCCCTGTTGGGATGTGCAATGTTGCCTGGGCTCCCCGGGATGCTCCACTCTCCTCCTCACTCTCTGGGTGTTTCTTTTCCCCGGGGCTGTGCTGGGATGGCCGTGCTCCAGGGCTGGCGGCTGCAAGAACACGACGTCTCAGGCTTTTGCTGAACAGAGAGAAAATGAAGCAATTCCAACGCACGGATGAGTCCACGCCATGAGCCTCCCTCTATGTTGGTCCTCAGAGGATACAAATTGCATCGCGTCCAGCTGCTGGCAGCCTCGGCTCTGCAGCTAACGCAGAAGCAGGTTGGTGGAATTTTCCAAGCTAAATGCCACGATCATCTTTGTCCTCCCTTTCTCAGATGCGTCTCCCCCAGAAATGGGTGTCTGGGAGCATTTCAGCCACAGCCAGGAGGTCACAACATCACCCCAGGCTTGTCAGTTTTGGCGCTGAGCATCCCTTTGGGGAGAGGTGCTGGCCCGGAAAGGCTGAAGGATGAGTTATCATCACCACGTTTGTCCCCACGGAAGCTGTGTCTCATGCAGTTCCCGAGCAGGGATCCAGTGTGGACAGACTCGCAGCATGTACCCAAGGGGGACCCCATGGCAGTGCCGGAGCCGGATGCCACCGCCGCACCACGTCACCCCGCGCAGCCCCGGGGGATCTGTGCCCCAACGCGCTACGTGTGCACCGAGCCGGGTGAGCAGGTCCTCACCGGCCCCGCGGCTCTGGCGGCGACGCACACCCGGCTTGGCAGCAGCTTCTTCCACCTGGCTCAGCTGGCAAAAACCTGTCACCCTTGGAGATGCTGTCAGCAGCTCCCTGGTGGCCCCACCACCAGCCCAAACGCCTCCCAGCCCCTCTGAGCCGGCTTCCCAGGAACCCAGTGCCAAGTGGCGGGAAGTCCCTTTTGGCACAGGCTCTTTGGGACAAAACCTTTGGGCTTCCCAGGAAGCATCCTGGAGCATCCTGGATGTGGGAAACCCCAGGGGATCGCTGCGATGAAGGGAGCCAAATCTGTGCTGGTCTCGGGGATGCTGGTGGTCAAGCCCTTGACCTCCCGCCAGGGCTGTGATCCTGCTGAAGCCAAATTTGGGCTTTCTGTCCTTTTTCTTTCTTTTTGGGAGGGGCCTGGTTGTCTTCCATGGGAGCATCTGTGCAGGCTGAGGAGCACAGGGTGGCCCTGGGCAGGGGGGCAGTGAGGGCAGGGGCAGATTTGGGCATGCCGGATGGCCGGACAGCCATGCGGAGCAGATGACAGCTTGTCCACGCCTGGGAACAGCCGGGGCCGCTGCTCCTGCATTTGGGGAGCGCTGCGGGCTGCAGGGTGTCACGGTGGCCCCATGGGCAGCCCGTGTGGACGTGCGGGGCTCCACAGCCCTAACCTTTTGCTACCAGACAGAATAACAATGCCGTCTCGCTGGGGTATAATGGCTGGTGTTTGCTTGAGATATAAAGGCACAGAGCTTTCACATGAGGTAATACTGATAAGTTACACTCTCACTCGTGGCTCCGCCTGCCAGCCGGCACTGGGGCTGGCAGTGGCCCCCACTTGCCTTCGCTGAGCCGGGACGTGCCGCTGGCCCCTCGGTCCCGCGGTCTCCGCTGGAGCATCACCCCTGTTTGCCCTCGGTGTGGTGTCCCCAGCCAGCCCACAGCCCCACAGTGGGCTCTGCAGGGGCTGTTCAGACCCCAGCCCGCGTGTGTGGGGTGGGGTGGCAGCGATGGGGGGCTGTGGGGTGAGTCCCTAACCCCAGGACTGTGGAGCAGCGTGGTCTGTTAGTCCCTGACTGCCTCAAAGGCACCTTTTCCATCCTGCTGGGGGTATCAGGTGGAGATGGAACTCACCGCATGTCTCCTGTCCTATGCACCTTGTCCCCTGACCCCAGGTCTTGCTGCCCACAAGCTCAGTACCTTGTTTCTCCGAAAATAAGACAGGGTCTTATACAATTTTTGCTCCAAAAGATGCTTACTTTTTTACATGTATATCTGCCTGGACACTATTTAAATTGACTTTCAAAATGAACTGTAACTAGGGCTTATTTTTGGAGTAGGGCTTATATTTCGAGCATCCTCAAAAATCATGCTAGGACTTATTTTCAAGGTAGGTTTTATTTTCAGGGAACAGCTACCTGCCTGGGTTTCCTGATGGGCCCATGGATCTGTGTCCCATCATGTGCTCCAGCACCCTGGGACCTCAGAGCTTTATCATCTGAAACCCCTTTGAGCACCTTTGGGACGCTCAGTCCTGCCACTGGCAGGACAGGAGGGTGCAGGGAAACCAAGGGCCAGGTTTCTAAAGAGATTTGGCTATCTATAAGCAGGGAGGAAGGGGCTTGAAGGTATCCAGGAGACAAAGCCAGGAGACCCCAGCTAAATCGGGAGCAAAGCACTGACTCTGCTGCTTTGATGTCCCACCCTGGCACCCCACCTCTTTCCTCCGCTGCCTCCTTCACCTCTTTCTTGGCTGCCTGTCCTTCTGTGCTGGGGTCTGGTTCTCCCTTTGCTGGATAAACATACCCAAACCAGACCTTTCCCCTGGCCTGGGGGGAGCTGCAAGTGTTCCTCCAGGCGTCTGAGGGAGATGGGAACCCAACAGTCCTGATCTTGGGTGGCTTGTTTCCCAACCAGAGGTATGGAGGGCTCAGGAGAAGACTGGAGAAGCTGAAGGACGGGTGGGGCAAGACCACATGCGTTGTGACACAGCAGATGGGTATCTACTGTGGAGAGAGATTTTTTGGCATATTTATGGTAATAAATCTGTCTCCCTGCCCTCTGTCCCCCCCCAAGCATGGCTTGTGTCCTCAGGTCAAGTGCCCAGAAGGCTCGCAGTGCCTGAGCGATGTCAAAGCAAGTGAGACTCTGGCTGAACTCTGGGTGCTTCTGCCGCAATCGAGACATTTCCAAGAGCGCTCAGAGGCTCCAGGGCGAACCCTTGGCCCCGCTCTGCCTTCGAGCATATCCTTGTGCCCTGCGGATCTGTCCTCTGGACAACAGCAGGGAGAGCACCCCTCTGCCCTCCACGCCCCTGCCACGGCCTGCAACCCAAAATATTCAGCATCAAAGAGAGGTGACAGGTTGGCAGGGGCGATGTTTCCACCTGCAGTGCCGCTTTGTGCCGGGTGGGCTGCGGGAAGCAGACGGAGGCACCAGAGGAACCGATTTGCTCCATCCAGGGTTGCCCTCGCAGAGTCATTTTGGGGCAGCTCCAGCCCCTTGGCCAGTCACTCCTGATTAACACTGATGTAAACGAGCACCGGGTGGGCCCTTAACTCCTCGCTGAAACCACAAGCAGAGGAGCCAAAGCCTTCGTAAGCGGGTGCTCCCGGCCAAGGAGCCACGTGGTGCTCTCGCCTCAGCCGAGGTGCCGCAACATGTTCCAGCCTCCAGCTTAGTTGGGGAGCAGCTACCAGTTACTGCCCGGGGGGAGATGGTGAGATAATCCTGCGCTGTGGGAAAGCAAGCTGGGACACCAGGCTGGGCTTGCTGCTACAGGACCCCAGGAAACGCGAGCACAGGGGAAAAATCTGCCCTTTTAGAAAGCCCAGGAGTCACCATGGAGGGTTGCAGGAGCAGCAGTGAGGCAACTGCTTCTTTCTGCTCTGCAGCCATGAGGATGGCATGGATGGAAGGTGGTGCCAAAGGCGAGACTGAAGCAGTCCAGCCCTTCCCTGGGAGGGATTGTGTTTGGTGAGAACCCACACGAGGCTCCAGCTTGCTGCCGCATTTGCACGTGGCCTCTTTCAAAGGGTGTGAAGGAGGCGAACGCAGCTTGTCCCGGCCACACGGGGATCTGCTGCGTGTCTGCGGGGCACTGGGAAGGCGACACTTATTCTCTGCATCTCCTCTTTGTCTGGGGCAGAACAAAAGGAGACACAAACGCAGGCTCTGCCCCATGGACCAGACCAGATTTCCAGATCTCCAGCTGCTGGCAGGAGAGGAGGGATGAGAAATGCTCTGCCAGTCTGCTGGGGCTCGCGGCCCCGCGTGCAGCAGGGCCCCAGCTGGAAGCAGGAGGCGAGGATGGCAGAGCCGTCCAGCCGAGCAGCCATATCCCTCTCGTCATGCATGATATCACCGCAAAAATGCAGGCCCCAGTGCCGGCAGCAGCACTAGCAAACCCCGAATCCCTCCAGCTTCCTCCCCCCATCTATCCTGTCCTGTGGAAGGAACAGACACGCTGAAGCTGCTGCAGCCAGTGGCACCACCTGGTGCAGGAGGGAACCTGTCCAAGCTCTGGGTTTGGCTTCACCCTCATGGGGAGTGAAGAAGAGCAGAGACATGACGTGACTTTAGTGGGTGGCACAGAGAGGAGCTGCTGGTACCACCTGGCTGGCAGGGGGAGAGGGGCAGAGGGGTTGGGAGCTCCTGTGTCCCCATTGCCCCATCTCTTGCCCTTCCAGGTGGGTGAGCTCCTTGCTCCTCAGTGCAGCAAGAGCAGCCTGGAGGGACAGTGTGGGCCAGCCCTGCACAGCTGGGGACATGACACGGCCGAGCCTGAGCAGAGCAGATGCCAACTGCCTTGCTTTGGCAGTAGCTGGGTGAGCAGGACACGGGGGTGCATGTGCTCTCCCACTCAAATTGTGATCCCCCGTGGCCATGCTCTCCCTGGGGCCATCTCCAGTGGAAATGCTGTCCATCCTCCGTTTTTGGGGCCGTTGTGGAGCAGCTCCTGTGCGGCTGGAGGCTCTGCTCATTCGGAGGGGGCTGCTCCCCTCCTCGCTGCCCAATGAGCGGCAGCTGCATGGCCGGTGTTCGCCTTCAGCAGCTCCATCTCAGAGGGGTCACCGTGGCTTCGTGGAGGCTCAGCAGTGCTGGATGGGAGCGCGGCTGCGGGGCTGGTTTGTGTCTTGGTGGGGCTGGTGACCATGGGTTGTGCTACACGCTGAGCAGACGCGGCCTCGTGTGCTTTAGAGGTAACCGGGACTGTGGCACCGACCCGCAGGGTCAGGAACAAGCACCACGGGTCAGGCGTCTTCCCCATCCCAAGTGAAGGGGCAGCACAGCCAGCCTGCTCAGCCCCACGTTCCTGCTGAACTGGGGGCTCCACACAGCCTTTCCCCACCAAAGCCCCCTTCCCCCACTCCTGGTGAGGCTGCTCTGGGCAGACAGCTCAAACAGGGTTGATTGAGGGTGCCGTGAGGCCAGTTTATTGCTCTCCAGTTCTTCTTCTGTCTGAAGTTCTTCGGCAAATGCAGCCCGAGTTTGCAGGGTGCCCAAAGCCCCTGCTCCCAGCCAGCCCCTGGGTCTGGCTCTGCTGTGAAGCCCCGTGGGAGCTCTGCAGGCACAGGAGGAGTGGGGAGCGACAAGTCCCAGCTCCTGACTCTGGTCTCGTGCTTTACCGTCACCCTCTGACGCAAAGGCTCTGACTTGTCCTCGAGGGGATCAGGCTGCTCAGCACCACAAGCTGGTCATTGCCCGGGTGGGTGGGCTGGAGGACCGGCAGGTTCCCTGGTGCCCAACCCCAGCGCTGGGGCAGCGTGAGGGCGCAGGGCCAGGAGCCGGTGCCGCTGTCCCCTGCGGGGACGGTGACGCCATTGGGTGTGAGGGACACCTATCCATGATGCATCTGGAGGGACAGGAGCAAAGCTCTGAGGGTTTCCAATGGGTCAACACCAGTCTCAGCTCTTCACAACATCAAATCAGCTAAACTATATATATATACACACACATATAATTTTTTTCACCTATCTGGCTGGAAACTTTGGCTGAAGCAGAAGAGCTGGCGGAGAACTGGAAGAAGCCACCACAGAGGCCTCAGCCGTGCTGGAAGGAGGGGAGGGGTCTGCAAACCCCGGGGACCAAGGTGACAGCCTGTGGGGACCTGCCGGGTGACAGCAGCTCCCGTCTGCAGCGCCCCGGCCCCGCGGGGACCCGGCAGCGGTCCCTGCTCAGCCCCGCAGGACGTGCCCCAGCCGGGCTGTCTGACCCGGGGGCACCGGCCTCAGCCACTCCGGAGGCTGCGGAGACCCCCGGGTCCCCCTGCCCACCCCCACCCGGCAGTGCCCCCCTCGCAGGGCCCATGCCGAGGTCGGTGCCCAGGCCCGGTGCCGCACAGGCGGACCCGGAGTATGTCACTGTCCCCCCGCCCGGGGTACGAGAGGCTGGGGCTGCGCTGTCAGGGAAGGAGCGAGCGCTTCGCGCGCGAGGCCTTCTGAGCCCTGCCGCGGCCCGTAGGCCGCCCCTGACCCGGAAGCGGACGGCGGGGGCGTTGGGACATTTAAACGGCGCGGCCGGCGCGGCGGGGGGAGCGGCGCGGCCGGTGAGTGGCGGGGCCCGGGGCCTCTTCGGCGGGACCGGCACCGGGGTCCGGGCAGGGGGCGGCCCGGCGGCGCTCAGGCCTTGTCAGCCCCGCGTTAGAGCTGCAGCGCGGGGCCGGGCCCGGCGGTTTGCGGGCTGGTGGGGCGGGCGCCGCCGGCTCCTGTCCCGAGCCCCGCGGCGGGGCGGTCACAGCCCGGGGGGCGGCGGGGGCTGCGGGCGGGAGCGCTGCTGGTGGTGCCCGGCGGGCGAGGGGCTGGTCCCGCGGGTGCGGCCCCGCAGCCCCGTCCCGGCCGCGCTGCCGGTGCTGGGGGCGGTTGTGGCGCTGGGACAGCCCGGGGGCGGGCGGGCGGGGGAGCCCGGGGCCGCTCCTCCCGACCGGCCGGGGGAACATACGCGGGGTGGTGTTCATGTCGAGCCTCGCCGAGCGACCGTCTCCCCCCGGCGCTGCCGTCCGTCTGTCCGCCGGTTCCCGCTGTCCCGGCTGTGCCCCCGGCCCGCCGGCTCTTGGGCAGCGCGCCGTTCCGGGCTGCCCGTGGGAAATGAAGCTATAACGTGTGGGGGCTTGTAATTCCATCTCCCCCTCTCCCCCCTTTTATTTTTTGTTTGTCTATGCTCCAATTCCAAACAATTAACGTAATTAAAGTTGCAGAAATTACAGCGGAGGCGAGGTGCAAATGTTTATTCTTGTAAATAAAGATGGCAAGCTCCTGTATCCCGGAACCAGTGTTTGGAGAGTAGCCTCGCTGGCTTTTATGAGTGTTATCTACTTCTGTTGGCAACGGCAGGAGGTGACGTTAAAAGCAAGCTCGCTGTAGACCTACCCGCGTGAGGGTTTTGTAATAGCGCTGTAGCAGGTCAGTCTATTAGAAAAGTTTAGCTATTGGCCAGCACCGATGGAAAATCTTAGGAACAAGAATCACAAACCACACAAAGAATTTTTCCTATGTATTCAGGGATTTTTAATTTTTTGCTTTGTGTTGCGAAGCCCGTTCACATCCGTGCTCAATTACTTAGGTAAATCTCACCGCAGCGTGTGTTGTTTCCCCGAAAGGGCCAGAGCAGGGACTGCGGGGAGGAGCTGGTGCTGCGGTTCTTGGTCCCTGTTGATTGATGCTCCGTTCCCAGGCAGCTTGTGCACAGAGGAGGCTGCCTGGGTGCTGGTCTGTGCAGCTGCAGCAGAGGGGAGAAGAGGGCCGGGGTGGATTGAAGCAAAATTCCAAGCACGCTGGGACTGGAGAAGGGAATATAAATTTCTCATCTGCTGGACTCCGTATTCTGCCCTGCCAACACCCCTGTGCTTACGGAAGTGAAGAGAGAGAGGTTTAATGGACAGTATCCTATATTTTAGAGTCCAGTGCCCATCAGTTCTGACATAGAAGAGATGACGGTAAGCCCTGAAGTTCTCAATGTACCAGTGGGGGCAAAGTTTGACTTCAAACATGCCTTGAAAGAAAAAGATGAGGCATTTTAATGAAAACCCACACAAGACAACAGTTGCACTGGGCTCCACTATCAATATATTTTTAGTTTGCTCTTTGATGTTAGCTACATCCGTGATCCCTTATGCCTTAGCTACAGCAAAAGGCATTGCTATATCCTGTCCGTACCTGTAATTTAGCTTAATAGTAGCTGAGGATAATTTCCTATGTTGTTTCACTCCAAAAACTTAAAAGCTAGAGCAGATTAAACAGGATTGGAAGATGCTTGATCTACTTAAGCTCCACACTTGTGTGGCAAAGGTGGAGGTGTAAAAACCGTCTACAGAAACTGGTGCTGGATGTGGCAGCAGCCAGTGTGTCTCAATCACTAAGAATTATGAGGTCTTGCAAGATATTTAGCTGTGCTGGGGAATTTATTGTATGTCAGTTGCACCAAGAGTGAGTTTATGGCTAGAAAGATGTGCTGAAATGATTGGTCTTGGTATTTGAAGCAAATGTTCTATATAATCTAGAAGCATCAGTCGCTGTTGGGGGATGTAACAGGCGGTGTATGCTTTTCACTGCAACGCTGAAGCCCTTTGGTAAGGATGAGGCTATTTTTGAAGACCCCAGCTTGGACATTACAAGATTTTACCTCTGATTACTGCTAAACTGATGCAGCTGATACAGTCCGTGAATCACTGCCTTAATTTACTCGGCTTTTTCAAAGGCATGGGGGAGTGGATTAAAGGAATCCCTTATATTTGGGGCATCTGCATCAGGACAAAAATCCTTGTTGTGTGTGGCGTATGGGCAGGTACGGCTTATGGGCCATGGTCACTGATGGGGACTCGGTGTGGGGCAGATGTTGAGCACATGGTGAAACCCCTTCCTCTGTTTGAGCCCAGAATTTCTATAAAGGTCAATACATTCTCATTTAGTACATTTTTCTGTCTTTTGGCATAATCAATTATTTGACACTTTGTTCCAAGAAAATAACCCTTTTTTTCCCCCCTGTGTCTATTTATAACTCTTTGAAGTCTGGCCCTTTTACTGCCCTATGGATCAGCCGGGGTATGCGAGAAGTTCTCCTTCTGCCCAAGGTGCCAGAGAGGGGGTGAGCAAGCCCGCCGCTCCCCAGAAGAACGCGTACGCCAGGCTGGTGCAGAAGCACCACAGCAGCCGGTTCCGCTCCTATTTGAACCACATTGCGCAGAAGATGCAGCTGGACGAGAGCACGTCCAACGAGCCCAGCTCGGATCTGGACTCACCCCTGAGGAGAGGCCTGGGGAAGGACAACCCAGCCAGGAATGGGTTGAACGTGCATGGTTACTCACCGGTCAGAACATCTCATCTAGAACAGCCCATGCCCGGAGGATTTGAGAACGATAAACCCCAAACCGCTCTGAACAGATATCCTCATAAAAAAAATGCAATTGTTAGCCCAGAAGGAGACTTGGAGGTGGAGGAAGACGACTATGTGCATCAGCATGGAGCTGCAGCTGACTTGATAAGTATGAGCGATGCCCTGGGTGGGAGAGTGTCGAACAGCCTGAGGCATCGCGCGGCTCTGCAGAAGTCCTCCGGTTCTGATGAAAAGGAAGAGGAGGACACATGGAGGAGGAAACACAAGAAACGAGGCAGGTGTCCTGCCAACACAGATACAGCAGCTGGACACTTGTTGACTGAGCAGTTTAGTGAGGATGTGCCGGCAATAAATTCCAGGAGGAACAGTCACTTGTCTCCAGGTCAAGTCCAAGGTGAGTTCGTGCTAATGAACTGTTTGGTCCATTTGCTACAATGACTGTGGGATTGAATGGGATGTTTTAGTCATGAGTGAGTTAACACGAGCCGGTTCTACTCTGTCCAAGTTAATCAGCCCTTAGTTACCTGTGGGTGGCTTTGTCCTGGTTTACAAGTAAGCCGTCGGCATGTGCGAATGGCTTTGTGTGGAGCCAGCTCAGTGCTGGCAGGACCTAATCCCCTGGCCTGGGCTCTGTGAATGTGGCTGTGCTGCTTCCAGGATCAGCTCAAGACCAGGAGAGCCCAATTTCTGTGTTGTAGAGTCCAAATTAAGAAGACTGCTGACTCAGAGTAGAGTCACGCTTTCCTCTGCGCTGCCTCTTTGTATCTGGAGTGCTGGTTTGCCTTTGTGGAGGGTCCAAGTCCATCTGTGCTCAGGAGCTAAGGTGCCTATATAATATCGAATTCCTGATACAGATTGTTGACTCCAGTAAATTTTGCCACTAGGAACAAAGAGACCACATCTTGCAGTGATGAAGTGAATGTGTCTCTTAAATGTGACGTTCAAGGCAAAAAGCCCACTTATGGAGATTAATTAAATCCTTTATTAGAACAAACAAACCAAAATCAAACCCCCAAACCACAGCATCAACAAGTAACTAAAGCCAATTTAAATTGGATCTCTCAGTGCAATGGGTTAAATCTTTCTCTGAATGTTGTTAATGGTGAAATACTTGTATAGCCTGATCTTATGAGCTGCTACTGAAGGAATTCATAAATGTCACAGCATTAAATTCTCTGTAACAAGTGGAAAAGAGATCAATTTCTTAGATGGGTAAGATGGGCCTGAGGCCTATCACAGCTCTTGGATTGGAAATCAAGTAAATCTGTAACTAAATCAATCTTACAAGACTATGCCCTGTCACTCAAGAGTGGCACGTAATGTGCTTTTTACAGGGTTTGTGGCATTTTTGAGGCTGTGACAGTAGATTATGTGCTACAGTTGGTAAACTTTCACGAGTTCCTGCAAGACAGATCATAGTCTGAGATTTAACACAAGTAAGTTATGCTGTAATTTGTTGATGAGCTTGATTTTTGGAAGGGTTTTTTTGGCATGCTTTGCTGTAACACTGTTAAATAGACTTTGTCCCTCACTCCCTCTTTCCCCTGTCAGCTTTTGGAGAGGAGGGAAGAGCAGCTAACAGAGGTGGATAGTCTGCAAGGCTTACAGTTTGTAGGCATGAAAATGAGAGGTACCTACATGGCTTTTAATCTAAAATAGAAACACCCTGACTTTCAAATGCAAGCACCTGTGGTTCCCTCCTGCTGTAGCTGGGAGTAGGGTTGCACAAACACTTTGAAAACCAGTTGTTTGTTTAGTGTAAAGACCTAGAGCAGAAAATGTTGACCCTCATGTTTGACCTCCCAGGTGGAAAACTCACACTGTGTGGAAAGGTTATTGGAAAATTATTTGCTTAAAAGTGACACCCTTCCTCTTCTTCCCCCCCTGCACTCCTGTGTAGCTGAGACTGGTTACTCTGCAGAACAATTGCAGGGACATGAAAACAATTTATTGGGGATGAAAGAAATAGGAAAAAAAAAATATATGTAATTTGATTCAGAGAAATGTCTCTTCTGCTGTTCAGTTTTAGTATATTTTAGTGCTCCTGTTGGACTGAACTGAAGGCTTTACAGTATGCAAGCTTAGGTATAAGAACTCACACATCACAGTTCCAGATTAATATTTTCTGACTTCAAAGGTTGTCTTTCTCTCTTGATGCTGATATAAGTCATATTACTTTGCACAGGCAGGTGTCTGGTTTGATCAGTTTAAATCAAGGCTTGTGAAACTGTGATGGCAAGAATCACTTCTGTCATAGCGGTGAGGCATATAATCTTTTCAGCAGTGACATTTCCTCACAAATTAACTCCGTTCAGGCTGTTGTAGGCTTTCCAAAAGGCTCTTTGAGCTAATCTCAAAGCCAAGCATCTCTTTATATCGCTGCTTTTCATTGTCCTCTTCTTAACAGCTCTGCAGCTCAGGCTTTAACCATGGTCAGGTTTGCAGCCATCCTAAAACTGAACGTGCTAAAGTTGAAGGCGAACGTGGAGGGCTGAGAAACGCCTTTGAGTGCTCTGGGTGGGCTGTTGGCTGCGAGGGGCCGAGAGGCTTGGAAGACAGAAATAATTTCCTAGCAGATAATGAGGAGATTGGCCCTGGTGGTCTCTGCTGGTGTTCCATATAGTAACTGCCTTTAGTGGCTATTGGAAAGTTTGCAGTTGAGAGAGTTGAGTGTGAACAAAACTTCATTGTCCCTCATCTGAAACATGTGGCACAGCCGCGAAACTGCGCATTGGATTCCCTGTGCAGCATCAGCACTCTGAGATTTGGGAGGATATAGGTACGTTTTGCAGATTGTTGTTCCTTTCTGTGCAGCTCTAACCTCTGTGAAGAGAATTGCCATAAAGCCTGCTCTTCTGAAGTTTCTTCTCAAACAAGCTCCAATAAGACAGAAAATAATCCTAAAATGCCAATTTAAATGATGATGCTTATAGTTTTTCATCTAATACAATTTCCCTGCTGGTACTTTTCCCTAAATCTCCAGTCCTCTAGGTTCCTTGGGTGTTAGAATTCAGTTAAACTTCCTTAACAGAAAGTCTTTTCTGAAGTCCCCTGGGTTGTTTTCTGGTTTCGATCAAAGTCTCTAAGGGTTTTCCCACTTCAATACAGAGTTAGTCATCGAAATCTCTTTTCAGACTGACTGATGTTTCTGTTGTAAAAGAGCTTAAAACCCCTTTTTCCTTGAGGACAGAAGTACCGACTCCTTCTGTGGCATCTGTCTGTCACATGCTAGTAGTTAGGATTTGCATGGCTGCTAAGTGGAACTTCATCTGAAATGTCTGTGGTGTGTTGCTTTATCAGTAAGTAGTTTAGACCAAGCGATGTGTTTTATTCAGGGCAGCGCGGTTTTGGTTGCTTTCTGAGTACGTGCGCTTCTCAGCCTGGTTTTGGGGGAACGTTGCTGTTTGATAGCGCAGTCCTGAGCCTGCTGGAAAGCCTAAAAACCAGACATCTGCAGAAGAGAACTGTCCTCCAAACATGGAGCGCAGCGTGGTCTTTGGGAACACCACCTCCTGGCCACACTCGGTTTCAGAGGATCTCGGGAGCTGGGACTGAGGTGGCTTTGATGCTGAAAATTTGGGTGGAGCAGGATGCTCGTGAAGGCGGGTTGCTACTGAAATAGGCTCAGGTTTTGCAGGGCTGGATATACAGTCTCAGTCTGTATCTGCAGACATCCTCCTTGGGAAGAACACACGACCAGCTTTGCTCGGCAGCCTCCTGAGGCTCCTCTCGTAAGAGCTTTGTGGGTTCATGGTGTGACTGAGGTATCTTGCCCAGCTGTCAGGGTCAGCGTGCCCCCTGAGTAGAAACAGATAATTCCTGGGTAACAACTCTGAAACAGTATATAGGATTTCCACGGCTCTTCCTGATTTATCATCTGACACGTTTATTTGCCCAGCCGGTGGTGCTTAACCCACTTGGGCAGCTTCCACGGAGCAGGCGTCGCTGGCAAGCGGGAGGGTGTTCAGCATCAGAGCTTTAAAAACAATCGTTGCTGTTGGATGGTGGTGGTGTGTTTGTGGCTACAACTCTGACATTGGAAAGGTTCAGGCTAGGTAAAGGCAATGTCCTGGAATAGCTTTCCTGTGTGCTTGATGGGCACAGCTGATCAAGAAATACCAAGATGAAAAGATGACAAAATGTTGGGGATTTTGTCTTTCCATTGTACGCTGCAGTAAATTTTGTATTTGCCTTTGTTTCTCTGGGGGAACTTCAGAGGGAGAGCCAGAGCTTCTGATTTTCTTGTAAAGCAAATTTAAGATTATGCTGCTTTTTAGTGATGAGCCTTCCAGTTCTTGCGTGGTGGAATTTAGTACTTTAAAATGCTGTTATCTCCCTATCTGGCACCAGTAAATGTGAGCCAGCGATCTAGTGAAGGCCGCAGCTCAATAAATGAAGAATGCTGGTTGCTGTGGAAATCTTTAAATCGTAGCTAGTCTTGCCAGATCCAATGTAACGTTCCTTAGATGCCGTTAATCATAGTAATAAGGTATGGGAGAGGAGGGAAAACTGGATTTACTGTATGGCCCCATCTGAGAAACACATGAAAAACAGAATTCTCCTTTCTCTAATGGTTTAGCAATGTCATCGCAAACATAAATTTCTCTTGTTTTTGTTAGAGAAAAATGTTGCGTTCCTGAATCTTGCGCAACCAATGTTTTTTGGCTAACATTGGCTATAGTATGTGAGTTAATATCTGATGTATCCTCTCCTGGGGAGATGAGATCCTGCCCTTGCAGGGACTGTGGGTTTTGTATGTGACCTAATAAGTGTCTTCCCTGCCCGGTGCCAGATTCCTGAACACGCCGCGGTGCAGTGGGACCGGGTTCCAAAGCAGGAGCCCTCGCACTTGGCAGCAAAGCTTTTATCTCCATGAAGCAGCTTCCTTCATGTACTGTAACACTTGTTGCTGTTAACCTGCTATTTTTGTTTTCTAATTAGATTTTTAAACTTCTTTTTGGCTCCAATCTCTGAAGTTAGGCCCCCATTCTGTAGCTCAGGTAACTATGCTTGTCAGTGTGGTGTTGTACCCAGGAAAATAATAGGCTTCTAGAAGAACTGAATTAATTTTTTAATTAGTTTTAAAGATTTTCTTTAATGTGACATGTCATCAAATTATGCAACAACAGGTCCTGTTGAGCTCCCTTAGTGTCAGTTTCTTATGGGATTAGGAGTTTGGTGATAAAGGTGTGTGGATGCTGGTGTATTAGCATAATAAATTCACAGCACATGTATAATGGTTTAAAAGCTGTTTAGCTGAGCTAATTAAATGCAGCAATAAATTGAGAATTGTTACCAACAGGTGTGTCTGGTTCCCACAGTGTCGTATTCTGACTCTGTGCTATTTAATACTTTTGTCAATCATCAGAAAGAAAATGTACAAGTAGGACCGAAGGCGTTTTGGGATGACTTGGAGACCACAGGGAGTATTGAATAATGGGGGCAGTTACTGGAAGCCGTCTGGATCACTTGGTGGACTGGGAGCAGGCAAGGCAAAATCCATTTATTGGGCCAGCGCAGATCCATGCTGGCGGTGCGAGGAACCCAGTGTGGGAAGCAACAGCTTGGAAGAAAAGTTTTGAGCTTTTGATGGATTAATCAGCTGAACATCCCCCTCCTGTGAAATGCAGCCAAAAGTGTAATGTATGAGCATGGGAACTGGAAGATGGAGCATGGACCGCGTGTGTCTGGCACGGCAGCAGCTTCTGCAGCCCCGTATCCTGCGGTGATGCCCTCTGTTCGGGGTGCAGTGATGAATTGATGAATACTCAGAGGACAGCCACAAGGAAGATTAAAACGCTGGGATCGTGAGTGAATGATTTGAGGAACCCTGCTTTACTTATCAAAGAGACGCTTGGGGGAAGGGAGCTTTCAGTAAATTGCCTACATGGGGAACAGACGTTCAAGAACAGGCTACTCAGCTGAGCAGATTATGATATAATGTGTTTGAGGCTAAACAAATCCAGGCTTGAAATACAGCACGATTCAGTGGTGAGGGTAAATGACCATTGGAACAGTTTTACCAAGGCTTGTGGTATGTAGGCTGTTACTGGCACATTTAAAAGCCCCAATAACAAATTCTACCCCCAAAAGATGCTGTAATTTGCATGGGAATTAATATAAAAAAGCCGTCTGTCCTCTGCTGTGGGTGAGGTCAGCCAGCCCACGCACCCCAGGCAGCTCCATCCCATTGTTCAGATAATCTCCGAGGTGTCTCCTTTGCCGTGGGTACCTGGGTAGGTAGGACAGATGTGTTGCAGCTGGTCCCAGTGGCTGATGGTGGTTCCTCTCCAGGCCATACCTGCTGCAGGGCTTTCACCACTGCCCTGCTCTCCAGCCTATGCTTCTGCGTCTCCTCTCCATGTCCTGGTGTCCATCTCCTGCCCGCCCACCCCAAGCCCCTGCTAAGAAGCTCCATGAAGTGCTGTGGGCTGCAAATCCCTCACTCCCTCTTGTGGGGAAATCCGAGCGACAGAAGAGTTGAAACTTGGCTGGGGCAGGATGGAAAACAAAATGTTGGGATCTCTTGCGTAAAATAATGTCTTCTGCGACAAAAATTAAAGTTTCCAGGGTGCTGAAGGAAAATGTCAACACCAGCAGCTGCAGCCCACAGATGCATGGGGCAGGTCATGCCTTGGAGAATTCTTCAGGCTCTCTACAGATAGAAGCCTTGCAGCAATAGTGCGTTTTTGTTCACTTTATGCTTTTAGGCATTTTCCCCACATAGTACTAAGAGTCGTGAATGACATACATACTACACTGAGTGAGCAGTACAGGGAGCAGTTCATCAGCAAATTGTCTTGTTCTGCAGCACATTTGGTAACCTCAGAATATGTATGAATCTGAAAGCAGTTCTTTCGTTTCTTCCGTTGTTAATGTCTTCTGGTACGTTTGCACTTGCTGTCAGGTATTTTGCCTTACAAAGCCTCTCGACTTCCTCTGATCTTCAAGCAACTTGCTTCCCTCAAACAAGCCCAGAGAAATCAAAAGGAGAACTTCTGCAATATTGCGCTTTTAAGGTGTTTTTTTTTGAAGAAGCCTTTTCACAGCGTGGTTGCTGGATAAAACCAAGAGCAAAAGGTATTGTGGGGGGTGGAAGGACGAGGGGGCAGCGTGGAACGGTGCAGTCATCAGGCGGAGCAGGTAGTGAGGAGGTCAGGAGCAGGGTGGAGCAGGTTCACAGAGAGTCCTGAAAACCAGAAGAGCTGTCTCCCCTCCCTGACAACGCCGCTGCGCTGCTGCACGCAGCTGGAGCACAGTAACTATTTTGATAAACTTTTAGTCTATTGCTACTAAATGAGTTTCGTCACCAACCCTTCGTGCAGAGCCTGGAATGGTATCTTTGGCTCCTACACTCCTGTAGTGTTCCTACAACACAAACCCTGCTGAGGAGTTGAATAAAACTGCAATTACTGTGAGTTACTGCAGTCAAAATCCTGCGAGCATCAGGATGCTTGGAAGTGTTTTGGAAGAGGAATCATGGTGTCGTGGGCACATGATCTTGGTGATCGGGAGCAGTTCCCACAGCATTGTTTTCCACAGCAGAAAGAATCCATTGTCCATTTTCCTTCATTTCAGTTTTTCAAAGCATAGGCCCTTTTAGAAAGCTGAAGTGAGCAGGAATGTTTTCATTTTGCCTAGTTCATACTGAAATCCAGGGGCACGCAGCACATGGGTCTGGAAAGGAGCATCTCTCTCTGCTCCTGACTTTCCTGAGTAGCCATGAATGTGGCACTTCACCTTTTTGCTCCCTCCATCCCCAAATAGGAATGCTTCTTCCTCAACATCTCATTGTGAGAATGCTGGATGTCTGAGTCTTTTCCAACCAGCTACAGTGGCGTGGTCACCTCATGGCCCCATGAACTCACAAACCATGACAACCTGTATTTCCCCATCCAGGAGTCACCAGCTGGGAGCCAGGCTGCCTTTCTGCAGCCAGCTTGTCCTCCATGCAGCAATAATCCCCTTTGTGCCTTTTTTTTTTTGTGGACATTCAACTCTTCTGTGCAGATTTTGGCAGACTTTCTGCCGAAAACGTTTAGAGAATCGCCTTCTCCAAAGAGGCAGGACCAGAGAGCTCTCCAGATTTGTTCCCGGGTGCACAGATGTCTCGCAGCCCCACCGTGTCCTCGTTTATGGATGCATAGACAAGCTGCTGGCTGGCACAGGCAGAGGAGCCGCGTCGCATTGTGCAGAGTTGCTGGTAACCAGTTGGGCTGCTGCTGGAGGAACTGGTTGCTTTGAATCACTATTAAACCCACGTTTAGGAGCTGCGCAGACAGGGCTTCACTTTAAGCGCCGTCTTCTCACCTTATTTTGATTTGTCTTGACGGTGGAAAGTTACAGTTTGTGCCGTGTCTGGGCTCTGGTGGCCCATGGAAAAGGGTCAATTAGTGGAGACTGGTGGGCATGGGAGCTCGATCTGGCAGCTGGATTTCAATACATTATCCACTCAGTTCGGGACGTTTGCATAGAATTTACATTTTGGCTGAGCCCGTGCATGTAAATGTAGGTCTGCATTGTTTCTCTTCTTTGAATGACTGTTTAATTAACTTTAAGCTTAATTATGCAATCTGCCATCTGCCAAAATCCCTACAGTGCAGTTGTATCACTGTCCTATTCCACTTCTGACAAGATGTTCCCTTTCCCAGAAGTTTCCTCTACTTTTCAGTTATTGAGATAATTTCAAATCATTCACATCTGGGTTATTTTTGAGGAGGAATCACAGCAACGTTGTAGGAACTGCCTCTGTGGTTGGACTTGGACCGAGCACAGGACTGGGCTGCAGAACCTCCGGTTTAGGATTCTTTGAGTTTACACTTCATCAGAGATGGAGCATCTCATTTTGTTATTTGCTCATGAGAAGGAAAATGTGCTCTCAGACCTTCTCTTAGACTCCAGATTGAGCATCTGAAATATTGCCTCCCAGGTTTATCTCCTGAGAGCCTCTTTGCTGCAGTGAAACCTCACTGAACTGATAACGTATCTCAAAGTCTTGCCTTTCCACTCCTACATCTCTAATGAATTCCTTCCCGTGACATCCTCATTTCTCTCTATTGCTTTGTCTTTAATCTCGAGCCATCTCTATTATTTAAGCATTTTGCTTCAAGATACTGTAAGATGCATGGAGGTTGTTCTCTTCCAAGGCTATTGGAGAGCTCTGAACTCCTTTAATCCACGTTGAGAGCCGTGTTGAGGTGTGGCTGTTCCAAGCACGGGCTGGAGCGGAGCTGACGATGGGTTTTGGTCCTGTTTGTGTTATTTAGGCTCTATCACCAGAGTTTTGCTTGAGATATCTTCCAAGGAGTGTCTTTTTTTCTTCCTGATACAAAATTCTTTCCCTGAGCAGCTATACCGACCGCTGTCTTTATGTATTTCCTTTTAAAAGAAAATAGAACAAAAAAGTACTTGGCTGTTACCATTAGTGGGACATTTAATCTTGTAAATCCGCACAATATTTTGTGGAGCATAAATAACTAGTTACTTCTGGCCTGTCTAAGGGCAGTGTTTTTTGTTGACATAACTTGCATTTGAGATCACTTTGGTGTTTGTTGGTTTTGCCTGTTGTTTTTGCCCATGTGTGGTAATTTGATGCCGGATATTGTAGTAGTCATTTAAGCGCCTGCAGTTTCTGAGTTAGTCACTTATATAATATGGCATATACTGGAGGTCACTGCTGAGCTGGAAATCAAAAACAATCTAATAAACGTGTTTTGGCTTTTAAAATTTGAGAGGAAATTATTTGAGAGGCTTCTTTGAGCAACAGAAAATATCAAATAGTGCTTAAATTGCCTGTTTAAGCATATGAAAGGGAAGGACATGGGGAACTCAGCAAAACTGCCTTGATGTTAATGCGGTTTGTACCGGCAAAGTGCGCTTTTGCTTGTAGGGTTTATGTGGCTGTGGAGAATGAAACTAATAGTTGCCTGGGACAAGAGTATCTGCACTAGGTCTGTGTCCATCCGGAGTTACCAGCCAAAACTGCGTCCCCCAGCTCATCAAAGCGGCACAGTTGGATTCACAGAAGTACCTGGGATGGGTTGTTCAGGGACTATGTAGGTTTGGCGATTTTTTGGGTGCTAGACATCTTTGCAAAACAGTTGGCTAAACTCTTGTATTGAGACTATTAATATACCCTGTTACAAATGGGCATCCACAGCGGCTCATAAAGCTGCAGGTAGAACTTCTTGGTAGGGCGGTGGGGAGTATTTGTTTGCTAAAAGACCAAAGCTGATGGTTTCTAACATTTGCTTTGCCAACTCCGCAGGGGTCAAGGGCCAGCCTGAAACCGTAGATCTGCGAGGTGATGCCTTGGGCTGCCAGATGGTTGGACTCTAATGCCTTGGGTCTCTAGCAAGGATGAGCAGGAACATGCTGTATTTAGCTTTCTTGCCATGCTTAACCTAGTCTGAACTAAATGGGAGTGTAGGACTAAGCAGGAGTTGGCATCAGGGTGGTTCTCATTGCCTTTAGTTGGTTAATTCCTGCTTTTGGAGCCTTCCAGCTCATGGGTGTATCCTTCCAGTGTTTTCTGAAGTGCATAGCTGGGCTGTCTTGAAGAATTAAATGTCAGGGAACCTCTTGGAAGGTTGGAAGGAAATTGGTTTAAGTCATTGAAATGTGTCAGCAATGAAATGAAACATTTTAGAAATATGGACAAATATTTAGTCGAGAGTGTCTCATTAACTGATAACAAATTGTTCTATTGCGTGTTATCAGTTCTGGGGCTATGCTTCTGTTTCTTCTCATGCTTATGCTAACTGTAAAGCGGACGTATTTGAAAGATTCCTTTGCATATCTAGATCATGATCTAATGCTGGGAAGCAATGGAAAATCCTCTCAGCAATAGCAGAGTTAGAGGAGGTGTTGATGCCCAGCCATGGACTGATAAAGGTAAGTAGTAGATGGAAGTATTTTGTGTTGGAAAAGTTTGTAACAACACCGTTCCATCCAACACTTTCAACATAATGTTTTGTTTGTTTTTTGTTAAGATGTAAAAGGAACCTTTGCGTGTTGACATAGCCGTCAGTGGGGTGAGTCCTAAACCTGTAGAGGTGTCACCAGCACAAATGTGGTGCTCTCACAGTCCTGCCCACCCCAGAGAGCTGGGTTAAATATAAATGATGTAGGTGGAAGCTTGGAGGTAAAAATGCCTAGTGGCAAGGTAGATGCCCTTTGACAGAAAAGGGGAAAGCTGTACCAAGTTGTCCATGTCTTGGAAGTCACTTAGATTTCTCAAGTTAAACTAATTCTTACTGGATCCTGGATGAGGGGTATCCAAAAGGTGATGAAAATTCAGTGAGGAATATTTTCCTTCTGTGTTAGTAGTAATCAAATAGCTTGACAGGTTTTGGAGGGAAGTTGGAGATGTTTCATTTTTGGTAGACAAAATTGAAGGTCTTGGTTCTTTCTTGTGTAAAGCAATATTCAAATTTTTATATAAAATTAAAGACTTTCTTGCCTTACTAACTTCATGTTCAGTTGAACATTTTAGTTGATTTAGTTGACCATCTAGTTGATAACTGACTAATAGATGTAAATTTAATTAAATGCAGTACTTTCTAAAACCTAAACCACAGAGTAACTTTGTATAAATGATGTCAGAATACGCTGATTTAAAACATCAAGCCTCCTCTTTTGCTGCAAGCCAGGTCAATTATTCTAGGAAGCTGCCCGCCTGCATTTTTTTTCCAAAATAAGAAAAGATTAATAGGTACTTAGGTTTAAAGACTAAAATGTGCCATTGCATGATGTCATTGTTGTTGTGACGGAGATGAAGCGCGATGGTTTGGATTCTGGACCGAGCTCCAGCGGAGCCCAACCGGCCACTGCTGGCCTGGGCTGCTGCCTCGGGGGCACCCCCAGCTCCATCCTTCCCCCCCGTGTCCTGCTTGTGTGTTTCTGCATCCCACAGGTGTTTCCCCTTCTCTAGTTTGAGTTGGTTCACTGCTCCGTGTGTGCAACACCATGTCCTGTGTAGGTGTCCCTCCGTCCCTCAGGCCTCCTTGCCTCATAGAGCTGTTGGGGTTCTTTCAACCCGTGTCCCTCCAGAGGACTTCACATAATGAAGAGTCAACCACCTTTCCTCAAATTGTTAACTCCTGTATTATTGGAAATGGGGGGGGGGGGTGGTGGTTGCTTCTCCAAAGTAGCAAGTGATAGGACAAGAGGAAATGGCCTCAAGTTGCACCAGGGGAGGTTTAGATTGGATATTAGCAAAAAGTTCTTCATGGAAAAGGGTGTTGGGCATTGGAACAGGCTGCCCAGGGCAGTGGTGGAGTCACCATCCCTGAAGAGGTTTAAAAGGCATTTAGATGAGGTCGTAAGGGACATGGTTTGGTGCTGGGGTTAGGTTATGGTTGGACTTGATGATCCTGAGGGTCTCTTCCAACCGAAATGATTCTATCATTCTAAATAGCAGAATATCTAGAAATTCCAGGCAGGTGGTGGCTGCATCCACAGAGAGCAGCTCCGTGCAGCCAGATAAACATTCCCACACACGTTGTGTTTGCTGTGCTTTGTGAACACGGCTGTGTCTTGTGTTAGAATTGCTTTGCGTTCAAGCTGGAGTGGTTCTGCACATGTAGACATGTTTGGTGCATTGTGGTTGCTTCAACCCCCCCTTAGGAGGTGTCAACCACCCCCAGCTCCCGCTGCCCCTTAGTCTCCCTTGTACTGAAGTGATTTTTAATTTTTTATTACATTTACTTATTTATTTAGTCATTGATTATTTTAATGCCTAGAATGTGGTGTTATTTTGTGTGACATCTTACCTTAAAAGGTTTTTTTCTATCTTATAAATCATGCAACCGTAACACCACAGAAAAAGTCAGACTTCTGACACATCCGGTGCTGGAACAGAGTTTAAGCTAGTCATAGGGGTTATTTCATAAAGAGTAGTCTCAACGTATCCCTTGCAATCTATAGAGCTGTCAGGGTAGAGTTTGCTTTGTGGAATGATGTCCATTTATCCATCAGAATATTAATGCTGGGCAGCAGAAAAGCCCATCATGAGAAGTATTTCTGACTTCCAGTTTTACGGGACAGGTGCGTTATAGAAGCAAATATTGAATCTAGTTGAAACAGATGGCGACCTGTAGTTAGCTCTCTTTCTTTTAACAGGAGAAATACAAGAAATTCAGAGTCATGCAGAATTCGATGTGTTCCAGTTGAATGCTAATTGTGACAGTTGTCTGTGGCTTTGTAACAGGGCTGGTTTTGTTTAGCTGTAAACATCATGGCCAAGGGGGTCAAATACTTACCCAAAGTGGTCGCGTATGGCTGGCTCACAAACCAGCTAAATCAAAGCAGAGTTTGTTCATTTGAGTCAATTCTTTTTTCTTTGGGTTTGTGTCTGAGTCTGAGCAGATGAAAAATCCCACCAGAGAGCAAGCCAAAGGTTTCAGTGTTGAAAACGGGCGAGCGCCTCGCTGCCCGTCTACTTTTCGTCACGGAAGATGCTTCTCTACCCTTTGCCGTTGCTCTGCATTATTTTTGGCAGTAGCGGCCCCAAACTTCTGAACCGATGGCCGTGGTGAGCGCTGGGCCAGCTCTGCTTGGCAGTGGCTAATTCTGGTTCTCAGCTCACCTCCCAACTCATGAGACATTTTATTTTCCCTCGTTTTAATTTTCTACTGTTTTTTTTGGTTTTTTTTTTTTTGGCTCCTTCCTAATTACATGTTAAGGTGTAGCCTCCTTTTAATCCCAAGTTCTTCAATTCGTAGTAGTATTTTCTGTGAGCTGCTGTCATAGAAACGAGGGCTTTAGAGGGCCTTACAAGCTCGTGTAACCCATTTCACTACCTCAAGGAAAAAACTAGTCCTTTCAGAGCAACTCTGGCAGACGTCTGTCTCACCTATTTTTAAGAACCTCCAACAAAGCAGATTGCGTGACCTCTCTGGGTGATCAGCCTAATGCTTTGCTCTTTTAATAGTGTGCCCAAGATCCCACCTATTGCAGTTTAAGTCAGATTCCTTCACCAAAATGTCTCTGGTGCCAATTCAAAAGCTGTTCTGCTCAGATCTCTCCAGTCCTTTTACTCTCGTTGGTTTTGAGCTTAATCTCTTGACCCTTGGGGCGTTTGCAAATCGGTTCATTGGGCGTTTGCAAATCGGTTAATTTTACTAACGGTTCCGTCTCACCGTGTGGTCCATACAGGTTATATTGCCTCATTCGCATTGGTTGAAACCTACATTTGTGCTCTTGCTGTGTTACAGCTGCAGCCTCCCTGGGACAGTCTCCTCTCTGAAAGCACGGGCAGACTATGAAAAGCTTGATGATTTAGAAAGAGGCCAAATGACGTTGCCCTTATTGTCACTGAACACAGCAGCCCTCTCTTCATTTCAGTGTCCCGTTTGGGGACACTCATGGGTCATTTAATCTCCTCCTGGGCTGAGCCAGCACCTCAAGTTGTCGCTCTGCCTTTCTTGGTGTCTCCTCTCCTGAATTAGGAGGTTTCCTCCCTCCTCCTGCTGATTTGCCTGTTATTATATATGGAAGTTGGGTAAAGTAGCAATTTTCTCTTATGGTATCATATTTTCGAAGATCTCCACTTAAGTACAGCTTTTTAAACTCACTGCTTCAGTGAGCAATCTGTGATTTCATTTGTGAACGATACCATACGTAAAAAAAAAAAAAATAATTAAAAGAATTGCCTTGTAACTTGGATAGCCCCATGGCAAATAAGTTGGCATCTCGCATTTTCTGACTTGCAGGTACAAGCTCGGAGCCGGGGCGCGTAGCCAGGAGGGGCTGGAAGGCAAAGCTGTGATGACATGTTCGGTATCCAGGTGGAGGGCCAAGAGGGCAGCTGCGCGGCGCGGGCTTGCATTCCAATGTGCTGATCCGTGGAACAGCGTTGGCACACGCTTTGGAAGCCGCTGCTCGCTCTCCTGGCTGTAGGGAAGGGGCTGAGGTGATGGCAGGGAAGGAGGGGGTGAGTCTTTGCAGGATATTTTCGTGTGATCGTGGCCTATTCTGAGCAGGCGGGACATTTGGAGCCTTGGCATTTCTTTGTGGTGTCATCATGTACCGTGCTGACTCTGGTAGCTCAAAAGTTAATTAGTCCAGAGTGAATTGCTGAGATTTTTTGTATTTTTTTGTCCTCCGTGATTCCTGAACTTCTTAATTAAGTTGTAGGGAAGTTGTATTTTCTCACTACTTGGGGGCTTAATGGGGTGGAAGTTTTGGAAACAGTTTAACGATTTCACATTTTATATGCTCTAATGAATTTCCCAGGATTTTGGAAGGGTTGTATCCAACTTTAGTACCGTAATTTCCAGAGTTTTATTTATACTAAAAGAAGTCAGTGGTGGATTAAGAGGCACAAAGAGCCAATAGATTGCAAATGAACTAATGAAGACATCATTTCTTTTGGTTGAAGAGCATGTCTCTCAGTTGTGACTTGTACTGAGGTACTGCAGACCATGAGTTTCAGCAGGACCACAAGCTGGCAATGGGGTTCCTCTTCCTTCCCCTGTTATTTCAAACCTGTGTTTGATTTCAGGTCCAGAAAGGAGAGGGTTTGCAAGGACCAGAAACAACTCGGAATCTGCAAGAAGTCCCCAGAACTTCGATAGGAAGAGACAACTCTCTGAATCACAGACAGAAACAATGAACAATTCAGACAGCAGAATAAGCCCTAGACAACTGGGAACTCCCAGAGGTATTAAAGCAGAGTGTGTACATGCTTCAGGAATAAGCTGCCTTGAAGCATGTGCTCAGCACTGTTAGAAGATGGGCTGGGATGAATGCTCTTAACTCTAAAATGAGCTGTAAAAGACTGTTGATTATTTGTAAAATGTGATTATTCCAGGCTTTTCGGTGCTCTGAAGTCGGGTGCCAGTATTTCTAGGCAAACTGTTCTCAGAAGTTCAAGTTTGGATACAAAGCCTCCGTACAGCTGCTGTTAAGATACGTAGACAAGTTCTATGGGCAAGATAACACTTATGAATTTTTGTTTGCAGGAGGATCCTATGCTGCTGTCCCAACATCAGGTGATAGGAAGAATCGAAATAAACCCACTCGAGGGAGGAAGAAGAGTATATTCGAAGCCTACATGTCAAAAGAAGATGTTTCAGCAGGACTGAAA
This sequence comes from Streptopelia decaocto, assembly GCF_964273445.1. NCBI lineage: Eukaryota > Metazoa > Chordata > Aves > Columbiformes > Columbidae > Streptopelia > Streptopelia decaocto. The sequence goes on along the minus strand of NC_138660.1, from coordinate 5,313,994 downwards.
AGGGGAGAGCTGATTCAGGTGCCTGGAACATAACACCACGAATGCTCTTGTGATAAGCCTGTGGAAATCACAGGCCATTTCTGGAAATCAGTGTCAGCTGGTTGTATGACAGGAAATTGATATACTGCTTCTAGATACTACAGGAAGATTTTCTTTCCCTTTCTCAGAAGGTTCTAGAAACGCAATGAAATCTTTTCCGTTCAGCTGAAGTATAGTTTGTGGTTTGATTGCATGTTCTGTAAAATTCCACGATCGCGATGAATTGCAGAATTCTGTTTGGATGTTCTGCTAGCCATGGTAGTCATTATTGTGGAGACACTTGCTTTTACAAATGATGCTCAAAAACACAGCAGATGCTGGCGGCCTCTGTGTTTGTCAGTTTAAGTAGAAATGAATGCCCTTTGCAAGATACTTCTTGCTGATATTCCTCACAAAGATGTTCATTAGTCATCAGCAATGAGGTGCAGACGCCTCTGCGTCCAGTCTGTTCTTCTTTTTTTCAATCTATCAAGTCTTCCCGGAAGTCTTCCTCAACAAAAAGTAAAGGGAGAGTGATGGTGCAGGTAATGCTGTGGTCCCTAGGGTCTCATAGTGCTGTGCCTACCAGGACATTGCAATAGCTTGTTATAAACTATAGTACAACTGGTTAAATTAATATCAAATGGCCAGGCAATGGTATTGGACCATTGGTTTGCTTTGCACTCCCTGAGGTCCTAGGGCTGACCCAGCCACTAGTGGATGACAGTGTGATTTACTGAAGTAAGGCTGGAGCTGAAGAGCCCATCAAGGTACAGAAAATAATTTGCATGTATGTGTATGGTTATTTGCCTTGAACAGCTAGCAGCAAGCATGTTCTCATTTTACTGATTCTAAAGATCAAAGATTGGACTTTGTGCTTCCATTTGGAGCAGCAAAACTGCAGCCATAGTTAGGCAGCAGTTCTCTGAATATTTAGCAAAATTTGTGGGTGGACCCACCATTTGTGTGGGTAGCTGGATCTTAAAGAGTTTGGCATAAAAGCAGGCAGGGCTGAGGTTCACTGAGATGTAGAAGAGGACGGTGTCCTGGGACCACTGCTCTAGTACTGTCCTCAACGTGCTGTAATGTTCTTCTGGACACGCCTGGTGTCCCAGTGAGATCAGTCTGGCTGGGGAAAAAAGGCAGGTGGAAGTCAGTGAGGGCATGAGAGACACTCATGCTGAGGCATCGTTTACCCAAACACACAACTGCTGCATTGCCATTTAATTAGTGTTGTAATGCTGATGAGGTGATGATACTTTTATCACTACATTGAAGTTGCAAATGGCATCACCTCACTTTTTGTCTGATTTCTTGTTATAATTGTATAGTAATTCTTGTTTAGTGATATAATGGTGTAATTTCTGGAGCTGTAATGAGGATTCCATATATGATTGCCTGATTCCATCCTGAAGACCAACCTGATGAGCTCTTAGCTTTCAGAAAAAAGACTATGTGGCATATCCCTGCTGCTGATCAGTGGTCCACTGGGCTGCTGAGACCTTCACATGACTATTGTGGACATTCACAATGGGAAGCAAATGGTGAGGGAAGAAATCAGAGCCTCAAGCTGTGACTTTCCCCCCATGGCTGCAGCAACTACAGCTTCTGCCTTATCTTCAGGAGTCTGTTTTTGGTAACGCAGCCTGATAGCATTAAGTGCAGCGTGTGTAAACTGCCGCTGAGGTCGAGTGCAGCTGCAGATGAGACAAACCAGACTATGACTACTACCTGAGAATCCCATTGAAATGCTGAGTCTCGGAGGACCTGTGATTGCATGCTCTCTGGCAGAAGAATCCCTAATTCTTGTAAATGCGTAGTGTCTACTCCAGGTCATGTGCTGCGTAACTGGAAGAGTCATACGTGCTCTCTTAGGCTGTATCTGTTTTCCTTTCATCCAGTTCCACATCTCAGGGAAGCAGTAGAAGCCGGACTTAATCATTTAGGGCTGAGTCTCAGATCATGAGCATCCCAGCTCAGTATCTCTCATCGTTAGCTCATTCGTCCTTATGATCTCACCAAGACCATTCATCATTGCAGTCTCAACCAGGACAGATGAGATCCTGAAAGCAACTCTCGTGAATGGACAAATACTCAGCACTGTTCTGTGCAATGGCAAGAGACATAGTGAATAAATACCTGTTGTGTTAATCTCCAAAAGCAGGGCGTTGGTCTGGCATAGTAACCTACAAAAATGCTACACAAGAGCCTGTGGAAGAGGAGAACAAAGCTATTGGTCTGAATCTGGTGGTCCTGAGCAAACTTGAGTGCTAGCCAGACAGAAGCGTGACTCTCTGAGCAAGGGCCGTCCCCTGGAGCATCATGGAAACACTGGATCTGCATATATTTGTGTGAGATCTTGAGAGATCTGTTAGAGAGAAGAGACCCTATCGTGAACTCTGAGGATGTCGCTGGACTCTGGCAATGCAGCTGTGCAACCAAGTGCTCCTGAAAGTCCAACCCACCGAAACTACCGGCAGACGTGGAGATCGCTCAGATAAAACACAAGTGCCACGAAGATTAAGCAGTCCTAGATCAGGAAGAACAAAAGTCTTATCTTTATGGGTGCTGATGTCTGTCAAATAATATTAGTCTTTATGGCTTCTGGTACTGTATCTGACATAACTCAGTTTTTGATCAGCGGCGTGGAGAAGTGCGCCCTGCGGGACTCGTGGCTTCATTTAATCCTGCAATGTGTGCAGCAGTGTCCTTCTGAAGGGAAGGGGATCCGAGCTCAGGTGCTTCGGGGAGTGCAGAATTCCCGCTTCCCCCCCAGTAAAGCTGCCTGCGGCGAGCAAGCTCCAGGCGTCTCAGGTTGGCTGGAATCACATCGGCTGGTCTGAAGGCAAACAAGATGGAATAACTGCTGCGTAGTTATGTAAGCGGACGGTGTTGGCGATACACAACAGATGAAGTCAGATTATGTATTAAGGAACGTTGACCCAAAGGACCGTAATCATCTTGTGAAGCACCCGCCAGAAACTCGTGTCTGCTCCTCAGCTGCAGTGTCGCCCAGACCCTCCCTGCAGGGCTGCTGGGCGCAGCGGGGCGAGAGCGCGGCGTGCGGAGCTGCAGAACCTGCCTCGCTGCGAAGAGGGTGTTTTTCCTTGGAAAGCTCTTCTTTTGTGGGTGTGAAGGCTGGGGTTTCCCTGATTTTCATAGATTCTTTTTTAAAAGGTGGCCTTGAGAGCAAGCAGATGCTTGAACCCTGACATTTTTGGTATATCATACGTACAAACAAATCTAGGTGTAAGTGTTGTGATAGCTGTTATAAACTGCTTGATTTGAGATGCTTGAAGTTCAGTCTGAGTGTTGCCTGCCGCGGTTCTAGCAGAGCAACTTGAAAAATCATGACCCTTCTCTATCTTGCTGGGGAAGCTCAATAAGGTTGGAAACTATTTTGGCAAGTATGTGTGGAGCTGACTTGAATCATCAGAAAGTGTTTTAGAAACCTTCCTGCAAACCTTTGTCTTCCCTTTCAAAACAAAGGTCCTACTGACATAAAAACACTGATAAATATAGAAGCTATTATGTGCAATGTATTGTAAAATAATACAACATTAGTGTGACATCATGAGGCTCCGCAGCCAGATCCTCACCCCCTAATACACATATGAGAACAGTTGTTCATTGCAGATGGGGAGAGTGACTGGTTCCAGATATGATATCACAGCGTGAAATGTACAACATCGTAAATAGCATTTTCATAGGCACAGATAATAGGGCCCATCTGCTTTCTAAGATAAATTTTGGGAGCTCCTTGCTTAAAGGAAGGAGCTGAAGTATTTTAATGCTGCTTGACGTAAGAATCCTCATGCTGATCATAATTAGGTGCTGCATATAAAATGTAGAGAAACAATGCCCGGTAAACGTGGTGACACTTTGCTCCTGTGTGTGTTTGCTGGAGCTGGGCATCCATGTGCCTGTAGCCGCTCCGGCGCCTTCTGGGCCATGGACGAAACTCCTGATTTTTCACGCGCATAATGCGCATTTGCACCTGGCTGATTGACAGCTGTCCCAAACTATTCGAGGGGATTCTGCAGAGTAGCACAGGATATCCCCTCATCTGCTTGATGCTGGTATTTGGAATTGTTTGACTCGTCGTCAAGCAGAGCAACCGTGCCTTTTCATTATTTTCCTTTCCCTCCGTAGCAGCTTCCTTTACTAACAGCGCGTTGTTTTTGATGGCTGATTCTGGGAAATAAGGGGAGAAAAAAGACCATTGGGAGTTTTTCATCAGTGGGTACCAGTGCTTTTAGAGGCTGGTGACAGCAAGTTTGCTCTCACTTTGCCTCATCATAAAGTATCCCCAGGGTTGCTCCCAGTGGGTTGTCTTTGTTTTCGTGCTGTTGTCCTGGGTTTTGCCTATCGTGTGGGTAATGTGCTCGTTAATACTAGTTACATAAGGCACAAATAAGACATCGCAGCAAAGTACTCAAATAATGCCTGAAGAATATAGAATGCATGGTGGTGGTATTTCCAAACTCGAGCAAACAAAAACAATGGAAAACCTTCATAAATCTGCACATTCTTCTTCAAGGCAGCAAAACTTCCACATGTAATCAGCCTTATTTTCCTATCGTCTGAGTGTTTCCCAGAATACATAAAAAAATGATATGCCGCAGTAAATTTTTAAGGAAGCAATTCCTGTGAGAGGTTCCTATGATTGCCTAACACAGAAGTACAAACAGATGGAATCTGGTCATGTAACAAATTGGCCAGCGTTGTTTCAAATACACAAGCGGAGAAAGTTTCACGGTTTCAGCCCAAAGCAGAAGCCTGTCTGAAGGCAGATTCCTCGTTGTGCTTCCGTAAGAATCAAATGCAGTTTTAACTGCAGTCATTCGAATCAGAATTCCCAGGCCCCTCTTGGGATGGGAATGGCACCATTACGTAGCCTGTGAGTCCTTTCTGCCTTTTTCTTGATGGAGCAGAGCATGAGCAGCACGACTGGTTGGTTTACTTTGGAGGGGTGATATGAATTTGCTGCAGGTGACTTGAGCTTTGGGTTGGCAGATGAAGCAGAAATAGATAACCATAGAGCTCCAAATGTATTTAAGATAGCTTGACTTTAAACAGAATTTAATCCTGTAGGCTTTACATGTTTGTTTTTTGGAAATTCCTTTTGATTATTCTTTGGAAATGTTCTTTATCACAGAGTTCCTGGTACTGTCTGTTTGCAGGAACAGCCTAAGCAGCCAGAGCCCCCCGAGCCTGGTACCTGCTGCCATGCGAGCTCAGCAGGTCAGCTTTTCCTCTTTCCTCCAAAATAAGCAAAACCAACACTCTGCTTTTCCAAAACAGAGCAAAACAAACCGTTTCTATTGTCTCTGTTTGTTAACGTAGTGGGTAGATGCTCAGCAGAAAATGTGTGAAGGAAACAGATCACCCAGTAGCAGCAACAAGTAATGACTCAACATCTCTTCGATGACAGGCTGCAGCAGATCAGCTTAAGTCTATCATGGAACTGCCTTTTGGCTGGAAATTGCTTGGATGCTAAGTTGTCAAGACTTGAAATGTATAATGGAAACTTAGATGTATCTGCTGTTTCTGAGTAGATATATTACCCACAGCTCTCTAATTTAACTGATGTTATATAAAATTAATAAGATTCAGGCATAATCTTTCTCCTTTTCTACTTTTTTTTTTTAAGGGACCCTTAAGAATAAATCCTAAGAAGTACCATGAAGCCTTCATTCCATCTCCAGTAAGTGTAATTGTATATTGCTTTAAAGTTCATAAGTGAAGGTGCATTAAGATAGGAGTTATGCTGTGCACGAAAGGTCACTCAGAGGTGAACTGAGTCGGAATAAATGAAAGTGATCTAGATTTTCTTTTAAATCAAATATTTCCAAACAAATCCTGCTTTTTCATACCTCAAAGAACTACTTACTTAGCTTGTGGAGAAATGGGGGATACTGCTGGGTCTCCCAGAAGCCAGCTGAGTTCAGGTTTGAGGACCACCAGCTAATGTAATCGGAAACCCTTGGTTTATGGCTGCAGAGGTTTTATAGATTTTCCACTGATTTAAGTTAATCTTCCCTAAACAAATATGCTCTCCATTTCGATCTGCTGCATGAGCTAATTTGAAAAGTCATTCCAGAAATAATATGCGTGATTCCTTTTCATGTGCCCGCTTTTGCACGAACTGTATCTTGGTTGGCTTGGGATGTGCTTCTGTCACATGGGACTGGCTTGTGCCTCTTATTTTGACAGAAAAGAAGGGCTCTTGCGATTTTGGGGGCTTCCAGTAGGGGTGGTGACCTCACAGCTGGCACAGCCAAGGCTTTTTATCTGGAACCAACTTGGTCAAAATGTTGCCGTCAATGAGAGAGAGTTTCGTATTGAGATGTTTTGATGGTGCGGGGGAGAGAAGGCAGAGCCTGCCCCGGGACGCTGAAACACTGACTCTGTTGTCCCTGCTGCTGACAGCGCTATTGTTTTGGGGCTTGGATTGAAAAATCTCGAAATTTGTGGTGTTGTCAGTTCACGTTGTTGATTTGGGATGGTGTGGAGCCCGCTTTGTTAGAGAAGGCCGGCGTTGCAGGGGTGGAGGAAGGCCGGGGGTGCACAAAGTAGATCAAGATGAACTATAGGAAGAAATAGAGAACAGCTCTTGGGTACATCAGCAGAGCAGCACTGTGTGTGTAATGAAGAATCACAGCTTTTCACTTTACAGGTGTCCTTGTAGGTGTGCTAAGTGTGAGCTGTTATACATATTATCTGAAATTAAAGAATGAAAGGTGAAATGAGAAACCCAGCTACTCACATGAGTATAACTGGACATTAGTCCAGTTAATTTACTGCTAATCACCCCAGTGTCCAGCTGTTGCCAAATGCAGTCGATTGCTCGCTGTTCTGCATGCAGGAATATGTACATTAAGGAGGGTTAGCTGAGGTTGTTATCTCGGCTATCTTTCTACTTTCCTTCCCTTTGTGGAGCTGAATACCAGAACCAGTCTGGTTCCCTTATAACAAGCTGAATCAACACCTGGATGAAGGTGACAGTGGCTGGTGTGGACACAAACCTCACTTTAAGGCAAATGTTTTAGGGAGGTTGTCCTTTATATAACGTTATCTGCCGTAATGGAGCATTTGCAGCCCTCATGTTCTGCAGGACTTCCCATCATTGCCAGATGCTGCAAGAGCTGCAGCTGTGAAAAAATCTCCCATTGTCTCCTGCTGTTGACTAGGGCACTGTATCCCTTTCTCTTCTTGGCTGTGGCTTCATGCGGTTCAAATGCCACAGCTGTTCACCTTCTAACACCAGAAGTCCCAGGGGGTTTCTTGCTGCAAATGTGCTCTGTCTGCTCGTCTCGTTGTTGCATGAGGGGTTGAGGAGAATGCCCAGGGCCTTTCTCAAAAGCTGCCCAGAGAATGGACCCAGGCATTTAAATCTCTGCCTCGCATCTCTAATCTTCCCTGCGCACGGTGGCGTGGTTGGAAATGCCAGCGTTGTCAATGTGAAGAACGATACTGCTGAGCGTGAGTGATGGAGTGAGTGTGCTGGGCTTGTGGAAGACACATCCAGAGCAGATGAAAGCACTGCAGGGGATGGAGAGCACTGCTGGTGATGCTCACAGGTGGCCACTGAGCAGTAAAAGCCCCATGTTCCCTGGAGGGGGCTGCAGAAGCCTCAAAACCATTCTATATGCACCTTGGGGACAGTTAAGGCTTTGCAAGTGATTTTGTTCTGTCGTGGTTCGGTGCCATTTTAATTGGACTGGTAATCTGAAGTGCCAGTTGTGCGGAGCTGGGGACACTGAAGGAAAAAGTGGGATGCACAAGCGTTCTTGGAAATGCTGAAGTTCATCTAAAAATCAGGAGACTGGAGCTCTAGACACAGAAGTGTTTTGCTCTGGAGAGAAAACAAAGCTGATGGCAAATTCACATTTACAGCTTGTGTGCACGTATTGAAACTAACTGCTGTAAAATGGGTGTGTGTACACATAGTTGACTGTATGTATATGGGTATATTGTTTGAGAGTGGCTGTAATTTAAGACAAGGCCCCTGCAGAGTATGGAGATACAGCTTTAACTGGGTGGTGTGACCCACCAGGCACCTTTACAGGGCTGGGGAAAGGGTCTGCCTTGTGTTTTCTTGGATATAGGAGAAAAGGGAAAAAGTGTAGAACAAACAAATTATGAATGCCAGACTGTGTCCTGCAGCGCAGAGCAACTATGTGTACAGACAAAAAAAAGTGCCGACATTTTCCTTAAAAAGTGACTTTGAACTTTTAATGTATGTAGTGGGTTTAGGTAAAGAGTTGGGGCAGAAGAGGGAGGGTGGGGAGAACTGAGGAATAAGACCATGTGTAAAAAATCTGGCTTTGTGGAAAGAACAGTTTCCAATTTGAATTATGTTGGTCCAAGAGGCTTTGCAATCTTTCTGCATCTAGTCATGGGAGGCAGCTTTCACACAGCTGTTGAGCTGCTGCTGCTTTTCTTTCTAAGAGTAATTTGGTCTCTTGGAGGATGTCCGTAGTTTCACATCATGGCAAGGTTCTGCCGTCTTATTGTTTTGGTATCTAAGCAGAGTAAGATATTGATGTGATATTAGGGCTTCGTGTTTTCAGGTTCTAAAAGAAGTTTTTCTTGGAGACTGAGCACACTGGTAGTTCTGATTGGATTTACTCAAGCATAAGAGACTCAGGGTTGTGTATCTGAGAAGTGACTGAAGTTGCAATTAAGATTTTAATTCTTGTGAGGCTCCTTTTTTCATCGAAAGACAAATACTAATCTAAAGAAACTCCTCCTCTTTTGTTGTACCTCAGAACCATGCAAAGATAGATCTCTCTAGAAAAGCTATGTTGACTGCTCATGTTGATACTAACTGCTCACCTTATGTAGCGTGTTCATGGCGTGTAAACAGACACATGAAATTTTTCATCTACTGAATTATGGGGAAACAAATGACAGCAGCAAGAGCACTGTCAATAATTAGCCAAAAAAAAAAGGACAAAACTAGCAATCCCCTAAAAACTAAAACCTTTGTGTTGGCGTCTTCAGGAAAGTTCATCTTTATTCAGCCCATGAAGAAAATCTTCCAAGCTAAATCTAGATGAGCCGAATGCCAAACATGTCTGGGGTGGATAATCATAGTGTGTACAATTACGAGAGGCTCTTGTGCAAGGTTGTTAACCCAGAGTATTGAGAGAAGGTGTCCTAGCATGTCTGTTACAGTAAAAGATCATCTGGCTTGCAGTTGGCATCTGTAGGCATAATTTTCTTGAACCTCTTCTAACACTGGTTGTGCCAAATGCAGCATATATGGTGTTAACTCATTTAAAAAAGAGGCTGCATCCCCAGCCATTCTCCAGGCCACCTTCACAGACCAACCTGCTGATCCCTTGTCCCACCTTTCCCATCGCACCAGCGCAGCAGCAGTTTTGCATGGGGCATTTTGCAGCAATGGTTTTGAAAATGTGTTCTGAACAGCAGCTTTGAGCGCTGGGGTTGGGAACTGGACCTGCGAGGAGCTGTGACTGCAGAGAACTCTCTCCCCATCCCAAGAGCAGCCGTAGAGGAGCTGAGCGGAGCCTGCAGACGATACGTCTTGAAGGCTTTTCTCTCTTGAATAAATAATGTGGAACTACTGTGCTGGCACATATATACAAAGGAGCTTATTTGCTGAAAGGTATTGCCTGTTGAAGGGCATATGGTAAATCCATTTCATTTCTGTGCGCGACCTGTGCAGGATGTTTGTCTCGGCAGGGTGTGCGTCTTTTTTGAGGACAGTGTTCTAAACCTCATAATAACTGTAATTTAATATGTTTTGGTCTGGCATTTATTTTTCTTCCTCTTTCACTAGGATGGGACTCGCGATATCTTTATTGATGGAGTGGTTGCTCGCAACAGAGCCCTGAATGGTGACATCGTGGTAGTGAAACTGCTTCCCAGGGAGCAATGGAAGGTGAGTTCGGTATATTTTTCTGTGATTTGGCAGGAAGAGCTTTTTACTGTTTTATTCACTAAACTTAGGGCCTGAGATAGAGAATTTCCTACAAATCAGGTTAGCTAAATTGCAGTCTGTGCTGCTGTAGATGGACTCTATCCACTGCAGTGTTTGGAAGCAGCAATACCTAAAATGTTGAAACCTCATTCTTTGCACAGAATGGCCCTTTTTGCCACTATGTGGAGAAGTCACACAGCCTCGATGACAAGGCTGGTTGAAAGCATGGTTGGCAGAGGTGACTTCTGGCATCTGTTATTTAGCCGTCTTCATGCTGTGGCATTTGATGGCTTTGTAGGTGTTTGCAGTTGCTTAAATATTCAACAAGAGCTGTTCACAAAGCTTTAGTAATGATTAATTCTCTAATCTGTGGGTCTTCAGTCCATGGAAAGCTTATCTTGTCACGGCTCCAGATCTTGTGGTAATACCCTTCTTTACATGAATGAAGAACGTGGGAAGTGACTGGAGCAATGCAAATGTGGGACAATCCTTTTTTTGTTTTCATGTCTGAGAATTTCACTAAGATCACTCTCTCTGGGTTTTTTTCTTTCACCGATCAAGCTCAGAGCCCTTTCAAACATCTGGATAGTTTTATCTTGTTTGTGGGTTTTCTTTTGACACCTCTATGCAAAAACAAAGTCCGTACTGCTTTAGTTGCTGGGAGATGTAAGCTACGGTAACACAGGTTTTTACACGTAAGTGCAACAGAACTGGCAGAAATTGTTTTCCAAACATATTTTTGAATTCTTATTGAGAACTTAAAGACTATGGTATATCTTTGGGACAAAAGTAATAATGAGGATGATTCCAGCAGTGTGTGAACTGGTCTGAACAACTTTGGGCTGATGCTTTTTAGTTGTTGTAGCTGCCTTCTCTGCCTGTTGTTGATTGAAGTTATGTGATTTTAGTCTTGCAAATGCAAAGTCTTAAGTCTGGTCATTTGCTGGAACTTCTACCATCTCTATTCAAATCTAACAGTAATTGAAATGATAGTTTGAAACATATTAGAACTTGTTTCTTCCTCTTAAATATGCATAAAATGAGTAAACCACCTAGGTATTTATTGACACGTGTAGGTGCTAAACTACCTTATGCAAAAGGCAATCATAAGTGGGATCTAAGATACCTATATACAAACATAGGAAAGAGGTCTGCTGCAATCTTTGTAACCTCTGAAAACAAATTTTGAGGGTGAAAGCAAAATTCCTTTGATAGCTATTTGAGAGTCCAAATCAGAGTTCACTAAAGCTGTGATGATTACTGTGTGTTTGAATCACTAAATCCATAGACGTAAATTATCTTTTATGTTAGACCATTTCATATAGTTGGAAAAATTGAGTCGTTTGGGTGCTTAGATCCTTTGCCAGGACCTGCCAGCACAAGGGCTTCTTTGTAGGCTTGATAAAGGTTGCCTGAGCTAGAAGCTTTCTCTGTGGTTTTCCATTTATATCTGGCTCTAAACAAAGATAATGCCTCTCTCTCTCTCTCTTATATCCTTATTCCTTCATATGTTTAATAGTAGTGCACTTTTATGAATACAAGAGGAAAGGTTCAGAATATCCTCCCTGCCCTGGGCAAACGCTGTAATAAATAGAACCAGTGGAGAAGTGGTGTCTGACTGCAAGGAGACAATTCAGAAGACTTTGCTGTTTGTAGTGCGATTGTGATTCTTCTTTGGTGAATTTAACCTTGCCAAAGGAAGTAGCTGGACACACCAATCATGTTTTTCAGCCACACAGGTGCTATGTAGTCTCATTTTTTGTTTCTTGCCATCAGCGATGACATCCCTTTTCCCTGTTCCCTGAATCTCTTGCTATGTGCTTGTGTTTGTGTTAGTTCTTTGGGAAAGGTGCCACTAAGTTGCACTGAAAGATATTGCATTCTGCCAAGTAATCCCTACTAATTAATGATAAACTGTTGCAACCTATTTTAGGTTTCTCCATTTGTTTAGTCTCATGCTGCTGCGAAGCTGCCACGTAAGTGTCTTGAGGGTTTTCTCCTTCCCGTTGGGCCTTTGGAACAAGCTGAACAGCTTCAATAATTTCCTTGAAAAATGTAAATGTATGGCATAAGTGATGCTGTCAGAGGAGACTTTACAGGCTCTGTACCTATTGGTTTGTTGGGACTGAGATGTGCGTGCGCATCGTTTTTATGGTTCACTATTCCCAACCCATTAGTCTGCGCTCCACCAAGAGCTGAGCTGGGTCTTTGGCTGATAGACCCGTGTCTTGCACAAGATGAAGTTGCTGGTGGGTCTGTACCTGCTGAGGTTCAAGGACCCTGGGGGCTCTGGGGGAGACCTTCCCCTTGCTGGTGGAGGTGATTCCTGCCATGGACCTTGTTGTGCAATGGGACACTGTAATGCTACATCTCAGCAATGGCAGGACTTGACTTGGCTGGAACCTCCGTTTGATTTATGTGTGTCAATGGGAGGAAGGGGGAGAACCTGTGACTGGTAAAACTGTGGATTTTTAGATAGGGAAATCTGTGTGTTTGCTTGAAGAGTTGAAAAAGTTAGGAGCTGCCCTGTACCCGGTGAGTCACTTTGTGGGTCAGGTGCCTGTGGGGCAAAAATACCGGCTGGAGAGCAGTTTATCCAGGAATATACTGTGTTCTGCTGCACCCATAATAGTGATACCTTACACAGGTATAAATGCCACAATGTAATGTAAGGGGATGGTGAAATACTCTAGAAGCCTGGCTATACTGTGTGTAATACCTCCTTGAGAGGGACAGCAGTATTTTCTTCCTCCAGCCCTCCCCTTCCTGGCTCAGCGGTGGGAAATTTATCAGGCTTGAATTTCTCACCATCATGTCCTTCCTTCCCAGCGTGTGCACCAAGTGCTTGGATGGTCCTCCTTGTGTTTATTCTGTCCCGTCTTCAAGCTGCCTTTGCTCATCCATCCTCCAGGAGAGTGCTTGCTGTTCGGTGATGCTCAGTTTGCCCAGTTCATATTTCTGTGCTTATGGTTAGTTCTGATCGAGAGCCAACGGTTCCAGTGTGGCACCACCGGCTCGAGGGAGAGACGCTTTGTCCCTGAAATCTGTTCCCTTGCCCTCCTGAAGAAGGTGGCTGTCGGCTTCGTGCCTCATGGTGACCGCGTTCAGAGGGTGGATTTCAGAAGTTCCTCTCCTGTCCTCTTGTGTTACGTCTTGGGAATATTGAGGTGCTATGGCAACTTTCAAATATTTAGCTTTTGCAAAGTAAGGTATTTGACTTAGACTGTTTTTCCAGGTACTTAACCTACTCTTAGCGAATGAAGTCAGAGTGTCGCTGCAGTCGGCTAGACCGTCCTCTCCTTACTTCAAGCTGCAGGGCTTCCCTGAATTTGTGCCTTTATCTTCTGGAAAAACGTCATGATAAAGGGTCGCCAGTGACAGAGGATTTACCTCAGACCTTGTCAATTATTCTGATCAAGAAGACAAATGGTGCTTTATTTCCTGACTGATTTTCACTGCTTTAACTTCCACTCATGGTTTCTTATTATATTTTATGGAGTTGAGCTTACATCAATTTCAAGAGCTTCAATTATACAGTGGCGTAATTACTGGAAGGAAAAAAAATGTTGATATGATGGTTACAGCAATATTTCTCAGGTTCATCAAGGAGGGAAGCGCTGTGTCAGTATAAATGATAAACCCAACCCATCTTTCCTCACAACCTCTTTTTGCTTTTACCGGCTGCTTAATTGCCAGACAGAATTTGTTTAATTTCAGTTATCTGCTTTGGTTTTTCTTGCAAGATGTAATTTCTTTGGTGGAGGGAAATAGCATAATAAGTCATTTGATATCACTTGGGGCTTGGATTCTTGGCCCAATCTCTGGTGCTTTTAGAGTAGTAGTTTATAACGTGGAATGTTTTTCATGACAACCGTCTCACGCATTGCATGCTATGGCTGCAATTTTAGAGTCTTAGTCTGAAAATAATACACGGACAAGGACTTTTTGCTGCTCAAAACTGCCCAAAAGGGATTTTGGGGTCCAACCCCCTATTGCTTGCTACAATATGCAGGAGAGATCACCAGTTCTGCATCTGCTTGCAGTAGTGATGTATTAAAATAATAACAATATATACTATGTATGTACATAAAATAATGACAGAGTAACCTGCCAGTTTCTCAGAAATCAGTGCCTGCGGGTCGTATCTTTTGTTGTTGTTGTTTCATGAATCATTTCCTCCTCAGGTTAAAGTGCTCCTTTGCACTATTTTCAGCTGGTTCTTTTGATCTCGTCAGAAGGTCTTCAAGGCCAAGGATGTGTAATTCTTCATTTACGTACAGCGTGTGCTGCTGGATAATGGGTCTGGCATTTTAGTCACGAAGTGTCTGAGAGTGATAGAAATAGTAATTCTTTATAGCTCCTGAAAGCACATGTTCCGTTCAACACCGAGGTGTCAGATACAATACAGCGTGACGGGAGATCTTAGAGCTGCCTCTTCTCGAGCCATACATCACAGATAAATATTTAAATGCTTTCTCTACAGAAGACATAAATTGCAATTCACTTTTCCTGGCTGTGACGGTTGTTGGCATAATTATGAACAAATGTAGAGAAGGAACATTTTGATTCAAGCAGATGTCACAAATATGACCGTGTATCGCTTGAACAGAGCTACATATCCTGGCAAATCACCACCTCTGACTGGTGGTGGAAACCTGTGAACCATTAGTTGTCCAGAGGGGATATGAGCTTTGGGTTTGTCCTGCTGAATAATTCACTTCCACCAAATTATTCTGAGAGCCAGTTTCTTCTCAAAATCTCCCAGCTAATGTAAGGATAACAGTCACTTAGGAGGAGATGGGGTTTTTAGAGGGTTATCACAGCAATGCTGTTTGAGTATAACAATCAAGAATGTTGTTTGGAAATATTACGTTTATAATACTAAAAAAAAAAAAAGCTCTGGAGAAGTCATTATTAAAAAAGTAAGTGTTCTGGCTCCATTGAAAGCATTCAAATGCAATTCATGATATCCAGGAGTGAAGTGGGAAACCAGCTAGGAAGATGTCCAGAAAAGCAAGGTTGCTGGTTGATGGATGCTTAGGGAGGAAGGGTGGGTGGTGTGTGTGGGGGGGGTGTGTGTTGCTTTTATTTATCTTTTTTTTTTAATTTTTAAAATATTTTAGTTTTGTTTTAGTTTGTTTTGCTGTAGACTTTATACCGAGGGCTGTAGGTTGATGGTAGCACACAGGTGCTCCCTTCCCCATCCTGGAAGATCCCCACACAGCACACACAGGTGGGATCTGGAGAAGCTTCATTAGGTGCTCACTTTGTGCTCGTGCCATTCTCCGGGTGGCCTCACGTTCCACGCTGCTGGGACCGATGGACCTTGGCTGTGGGCTGGTGTGGCTCTTTCCAGGCTTGGCTTAGCTCTGAACTGGCTTGATATGGAATAGCAATACAGTAGATTGATAGCAAAAATCTGATTAAAAAAAAAAACACAATAGGAAGTGTTGCTCACTGAGACATATGTGGCATTAAATTTGCTCTTCCTGCAGATGTTGCTTTCACGTTTTGTTAATCAAATGTCACTTGAAGTGAATCAACCGACGTCTTAAGGCAGTGAGTTTTAATAGCAAGGCCTGGCATGCTTTTTATGGTATATAATGATAAAATTGCTATAATGATCTGGGTTGCTAGATCACTATAATAATCTGAGATTGCCGTGGCCCGATGCTGCATTTATCCCGTGCCTCCCTCTGGATATGTAAAAGGAGGAGACAGAAATACATGATTTTCGGATGTTGTGAGCAAACTTACCTTTGCGAAAAGGACCTTTCCTGTCAATACCTGCTTCTTTGGGAAAGCCAAAACAAGTTTTTGAACAATTTAATGTCCTTTTTATTCTTCCGCCTTCTGTGCTGGGTAAGAGTGATATTGCGAAGCAAGTTGTTTAGGTAGGAAGGTGAATTTCTTTCTATTGACTGGCTGCATCCTGTCCTACCAGCACAGAATTTTATTGCAGATGTGGTTTGGCTGCACAGATGCAAAATAAGATAAAAACGTTACCTTTATATGAACAGTCAAGCGCTAAATAAGTATTCATCTCACATGTGGTCGCTTGTCATAGTCCCTGTGGAGCGATGGCAGGTGGGTCCCTTGGGAGGGGGGTGACTTCAGGCTGAGATGCTACTAAATTTCAGTGCCTGTTCCTGGAAGAGCTTCATCTTGGATGGAAGAAAGTGCTTGAGGGGCATCTGATTGTACTTTAGACTAGGAGTCAGGCCAGCATTTAATACCTCATCTCTGTTCCTTCTCACTTTTTCTTTTTCATGGTACTATTTTTTGGCTTTCTTGGTCACATGAATATAATCTAGTACAGCAAATTGTTTCCTTTAACAACTAGCTTTTCTTTAAGTGATTGTTTTAAACTCTATTCTTCCAAGTCTTCTGTAAATACACACACATCACAGTAGATTATTCTTAATCCAATCGCTTATGTAACCACTATCATTTTGGATTTTCCTTAGTTCTTGGTTCCTGTGGAATTAGTATTTCTTAGAACTGTTTGGTTTTTGCCAGTTTGGAGACTTATTTAATGATATCACATGAGTATTTGGAGCTCGTACCTTAAAAGAGAGAGGCAGAATACCTGTTGTTGTGATGGGACTGGTTTTTGGAATGTCACACATATTAAATTAACTTTTTATAAAAGCACTTTCTCAAAAGACTGTCCAGATTTTCAATAGTCTGTGTTTCTTTCAGATTTACATAGTTAAGAATAAGTTCAAATGAAGTGGACTGATAGTAAAAAAAGTCCCATCTGGCCTAAAATTTGTACAATGAATGTTATATTCTGTTTTTTTTTTTAAGGAGCTTGTACCCCTAATTTATCTTGATAGCTGGAGAAATGAAGAGCTACTGTGGCGCCGAAAAGCTGTTAATGTTTAAAGTCCCTAGGTGAGGTGGTTTTGGATTGTATCCTGAGTTCGGAAGAAAAGGAAAAGTGCTACTTGCCTATTTGCGTGTTTATTCTTGTTATCGGCTGGCAGAGAAGCAACAATTGGCTGTAGTATTTGCATGTGGTCAAAGCTACTGAGGTTGGCTCATAAACTATTTTCTCTTATTTCCTTAACTCATGTTTATTTTTCTTGAAGCCATCAATCAGAGGGACAAGGGATCTAGGATAGGGGTGGTTTATGTAAATGAAGAATTGCAGCGGCTGGAGGAGTGACAGGGCTTTTTCTACAACAGGATCTTTGGGGCGAGATGTGGGACCTCATTTATAACCACGTGGTTCCCGGAGATAAGGAAGATATTTGTCATCGGGGATGGGATGCCTTAAATTTGTTGTTGGCACAAGGTAATTTGTAACCGTCTAAGATAAAGTTGTCTGAAGCCTAATAGGTTTTGAATCAGCGTGCCGCCAGCTTCAGAGGGCTGGGATGGTGGTTCCTTCTCCCAAACTCCGTTCCTGTGCCTTCCTCCAGATGATGCAAAAGATAACCAGGCTGAGGACACGTCCTATCCTCCCACTCCCTCCTCTCCCAGCATTTTGACATTATTTGCTATGGGGGGATTCCCTTCTCAGATTTCTGAAGCTACACGCAAGAACTGGGAACAAGTCTATTATTGGTGCGCTATCACGCAGAGGAATGTGCCCAGTGATATATATGCATCAATAGCAATTTTCTTAACACTGCTAACATACGAAGTCTGTCTTGCTTGCTACTTGGTATTATCCTTCAGCCAATTAACATGCAAATCAACGCCCTGGAACCTCTAACTGCAGCAGCATCTTGAAGAATTGCAAGTGATGCTTTCAACCAAGTTTCTTGTTTAAGAGACGCCACTCAAAACACTGAAAGATAAGTTAAAATTCGTCCTGGTTATCTTTTCCAACTAATTCCTCACTGCTTCGGTAGTCGTGTCATTTATCGGTATGTGTTTGCTGATAAGACAACTGGTGTTTTCGAAGGTCCCAGATTCTATCTGCAGTTTCCAGCCTTAACTACCTGGAGGCTTTTAAAAAAGTTTTGGTAGCAACTGTAAGAAAATACTGCAGGGTAGACTGTTTCTCTGTTTTCTCACTGTTTCTATTGTTTTATTTTTGTTTTCAGTGTTCTATCACATTAGACAATAACTTCCATGAAAGTAGGTCTGTCTATGTCTCTTACGAGTTTTTTAGGTTTGCGGTACGCTAATGATTCATCCATCTGCAGCTGTATCATCTCCTGGGGCTGAAGCATTTCTTTGTTTTTAGCTTTGTCTCAATTATTTGAAAATAGAGAGCAGTGCCAAAACACATACTTTTAATTGAGCGGCTTTGGAAGTGTGAAAATGAAGACTTGGCGTGATCTAATTAGCGCTTGTGTATTTTGGGTTGCAAAAAGTGACTGATGAAGAATTCCCCAGACACTGTTCTCTGTTCTGTCTGAAAAAAGTCCTGCATAAAGGTATATATCCTGCTTAGTTCTTGTTAGAGCTTGGAAGCTTGACTGTAATGCTTTTGCTAATTAGCTGGCTGCCAGGACATCCTTCTGTTCTTGTCCTCCTTGCTTTTTGCTTGTTTGTTGGAGTGAGTATTGGCCGTTTTTGTGGAAATGGGTATTTCATTTACTGTGGTCTCTTTAAATCCCCCGTGGCATCGTGTTTGCCAGGTCGCTGCTCTCTGGGGAAGGTCCCACGGAGCTGTGTGAAGTGGAGGGTTAACTCAGCAGCTTCTCTTTCTTCCTGACCAACGGCTCTTCAGGGCAGTGGGGAGGGCAGTTCTGGTAAAAGCCTTTAGTGCCGTAGCTGGGTCACTCACCTCTATGCCCTCCTTGATTTTTTTTTTTTGCTGTAAAGTGAATTTCCTCTAGGGATTTATCTCTCCTTTTGATGTCAGATTGCCTGATTTTTAATTTTCTGTGCAGACCAGGTCTGCAGCCCCTTGTAGCAGCTACAGCTGCAGTGATGATCTGGCTTAAGTTTGGACTTGTAGCTCTTCTCCCCTGCCTATCGTACTGAAGAGATGCATAGGATCACCCCCGCTGCCCCTAGGTGAGAATAAATAGAATTGTAGAATAATTTTGGTTGGGAAAAGACCTTTAAGATTGTAGAGTCCAACTGTTAACCTGGCACTGTCAAGTCCACATCTATACCATGTCCATAGGAACCTCATCTACGCGTCTTTTAAACACCTCCAGGGTGGTGATTCAACCGCTTCCCTGGGCAGCGTGTTCCAATACCTGACAACCCTCGAAGTGAAGAAGTTTTGCTTAATATCCAATCTAAACCTCCCCTGGTGTAACTTGAGGCCATTTCCTCGGGCTCTGGGTGATTTTCTGGCTGAGCCGGGGGTGAGTGCTGTGCTGGCAAAGCCGTCTGGTGCTTGAGCTCCCCTCTTCAGACTGTGTTGTACCATATAGACATACACAAAGTTAATAGATGGCCATTAGTTTAATCTGATTTAGTTCGGTAGCGATGCTTCATGCATAGTCATAGCACCGTTCTGACAGCATGGCATTGCTTTATCTCCCGTTCCTGTTGTTTTTTCCCCATATTCCAGAAGCTTTCTCTAAAACTGCTTTTTCTTCTTAGTTGTTGAACTGTGTATGTAATATGTTTATCAGCTCAGATTCACATCTTGGAAACTTAATTTACCTTTTTATGTAATGCTTTATCAGTAACGCACGGTAACATTTCCTGGCAGGATATGCATTGTTAAAATCCATTTGTAGAAGAGAAAAAAAAACCCATAGAAACGGATGGCTCCCCTCTTGTAAGGTTCAAAAGTTTGTGAAGCAAAAAAGGAAAATGTTCTTCATGGTACCTGACATCATTTTGGTCCCACCGTGCTGCTTTCCCATGGGGTGACTCCTATCAGTGGCCAAGATACAGCAGAGCCCACAGACGAGGTGTGGTGGCCACCGCTGTCAAGTCAAGGAAAGGCTGGGAGGGGAGCGCTGGCCTTGTCAGGGCTGTGTCTCCATCTGTGCAGTAATTTCCTATGAGCCGACTGGGACACTGGGCAGACTTTTTGTTAACAAAACCACTACCGCATGTCAAAATGGATTTATCTTTTTTTTTTTTTTTTTTCTCCATTGTCTTTTTGTCAGTGAAGGAGTCAGCGTTATCCAGTTATTCAACTGTCTGCCCTCCTGCTCCGGCAAAGCCACTCAAACCAGTTAACACCACTGGTTTCTTGGGGATGAGTGGCTGATTTCAATGGCCTGGGAATGGTCCTGGGGCCTGAGGGTTGTATTTGAGCAATTAGTTGCTGTGATCATAAATAAACTGTTAGGCTGTGCTTCAGAACTCCAGTTCCCAAGCGCTGATTTCTGTTAAGTGCTTTGTGAGAGAAAGAAAAACATTAAAACAAAAAAACCTGCAGTTCTGCTGATCTCCACTAACAATGTATAATGCGTTCTGAGGGCCAGTGCTTGAGGGAAGGGCATTGTGCACAATGACAGCAACATATACATAACTCTCCATGCAGGGCTTTTGTGGTACTAGGAAATAGAGCTCCCAATGCCGGCGTCTCACCCTCTCTGATTAAACACCATGGTTTCACCAGCTAAGGATTGATTACTTCAGGAAGCGCTAAGTATTTGTGAAATGCTCTTCCTCCTGATATTTCACATCTGGATCCTTTTGTCTTTGCCCCAGCACCTCGGCAGGCTGGGTGTGCTCCCTCCTGGTGCCCGAATGCCGTCCCCTGCTCCTTGCCTCGGCCTTAACTTCTTATATGAAAGCAGCTGCTTGCATAGGTTGATCCGTGTCATTTAGGTGAGGTGAGTGAATCCTTTACTGAGCAGCTCCGTGCCCTTATGTCTGTTAAAGAAAAACCTCTATCCTTTTGCAGATGTGGTGTGAGGAGGCTCCTATGTCCTGGCTAGCAAGAAAACCGGGAAATGCTCTTTGTTTAGGCTGCATCAACCATCTTTAGGGTCAAGTATTTTTCCAGCCGAGTCCATGGCTGGACGTACGGTACATTATAGGATTATGGTATTAAAAAAAAGTGATGAAAAGCATGAACATGAAATTTTAAATTCCTCACGGGAAATGCTGTACTAGTTGCTGTCACCTTTTAAATTTTTTCAAGTCCCTTTATTTTCCAGGATTAGTTAGAATGGCATCGGAATAAATATCTTCCTGCCTGCATTGCATCCCCTCAGCTCTGAAATGAAGAATACTCTGGGCTTAGCAAACCCTCTGCTCTTGCCCAAGATATACCAGGGCAAGCTTGCTTTACATCTTTAAAAGGTACATATAACCTTTTCTTCGCAATAAAAACACCCCCACCCCCAGCATTAATTCTCTTTGATGCATAATTGTGAAAAAAATCATACACAAAACCTGTCAGCACAGTCTTCCTGATATTCTCCCTGTGCAGAAATAAATACAGAATAAATGAGTGAGTTGAGAATAGAGAATCGCAGTTCATGTGTCTTTGATAAATGACAATGAATATAGACAGACAGGGATGATTTAAAAAGTTTTCACTGAAGAAGGTTTAAATCATGCCTGAATACATTACACGTTACAGGATATTTATGCCTGTTTCAACACTATAGTTAAAGCTGAGCTTAGTCAACCTTGCTGTGTTACAAGCTTAGAGGACTGAGTGCAACCTACAATAAAACTTGCTCTGGGCAGAAAACCGACTTTAGAGGTTTGTTTTGAAGTTGGTGTTTTATGGACAAAATTTGGTAAGTCTATTCAGTGATTCTCCTCAAAGTAAAATACTGTGTGTTGAAATGGTTCCATTTCATGTTGTTGTACTTGTGGAAAGACTTCTGTGAAGAATTTTCTTGTAGGATGAACTTTGCAGCCGATGACTCCAGGATGAAAACTTGACAGAGGTTGCTTCTGCTTGGTTATAAGGGGGGAAGAAGAACAAAAGGAAAGACCCAAAGTCTTTAGGATGTGTTTAAGCTTTTGGGGACTGCTTTGGAAAAGCTAATACTCAGTAGAAGCAGATAACTTTAGAAACTAGGGAGACTTCATCTTCAGCAGTTGTTGGCATGTTAGACAGGAATGAGCCGCTCCCCATGGAGGTCATGAGTACGTTGGTATTTGTGTGGCAATTTGTTCAAGGGTGGTTGAAATTCCCAGGTAATGCATGGTTACATGAACTATAGCTTGCAAAGTTTCAAGCTAATATGTTGGAGCAACTCCTAAAAGTTCTGTGTTTTATTATTAAAGGGAAATAAGACCGACTGCGTCGTGTATTGGGGGCTGTAGCACGCTTGTTTCACTGTACCTCTGTTGCAATATCCATATGTTTTATATGACTTGCTGTGAAATATTTATACAGGTGAGAACGGTGTCTATAGTGAGACTGATTTGTGTATTAATTTACCGCCACCCCTAATTTTAAAGCACCATAGCAACTTTCTTCTTTTCTTTTAGATCAGGTCTCAGTGCTTTTAGAGCTTACTGGTCCTGGCTCATTGTTTTATATCATTGGCAGTTTTGAAGCTATTAAATGTTTATCTTTCAGTTGCAAACTCATCGCTTGCTTTGGTGCCATTTGAAGTGGAATTTGGTGGGAGCAGCTCATAAAGTCATGAATTGAGTGGTGTGAGAGTTGAAACCGGTTTCCATCCAGTTTTTGAAGTGTTGGTTTTATTTTTAACTAGCCTGCACTAAATGCTTGATAAATTGGGGGTGGATGGTCTATGCTGGTCAAAGGAAGGAATATGCTGTTAAGAAGTTATGAAAGCCATTCATATTGTAGAGCTTGGATAGAACATTTTAATTGTGCTCATAGGACTGTGCATAATACAGTAAAATAGCACAGGTGTGTTGTTACGGAGTGGGAACCAGTCCCTCCCAGGAGCTGGAAGAAACGGTGTGAACTGGTAGGTTGTCGATAACCTTTTGTATGTTTAACGAGACAAGTCTTTCCTTTTAATTGTTTCGCTGTGAGCAAACGCTTATCACCGGATATTTTTGGACTTGTATCCCTTTTAATTTGTTTTGGACCAGGGACTGTAAAAGCTGTTTAATCATCTGCAACATGCAGCAAGAGGTTGAACTTCAGCAAAGGGCGGTGAAGGGGGGACAGGGTTTCTGGGGGTGCTGATGCCATGGAGCAGTGTGTGTGTGCAGGGTATGGAGCAAGTGTTCCCCAGCTTGTTAGAATTGCTCATGCAAGAGCTGCAGTTACTCCTGGTTCACAATGTGCAACCCCCTGGTGTTATTACTCCTAGTGCTGTGTAACTGGGGGGTTATAAAGTGGTTTATTCAGTAGTTTGTGGGTGAGAACGGGTAGAGTGAAGTGGGAGAGTGTGTTCACGCTTCATCACTTCACATGGCCGATCTCTGCCCCTGTGTTACCTCCTTCATCTGCCTTTCTCTCCGCGGATCCTCCGGTGCCAGGGCCCAGAGTGGCCGAACTGTGGAGGTGCAAGTGGTGACTTTGGGTCCCAGATTGAGAACTGGGCTTAGAATTTGGATCCTGAGGCCAAACTGCCGTGCGAAGCGGTTTCTTCTGCTGCTAACAGTGTCGTGGCACAGGTATAGCAAATTAGCAACAGCGATTAGCTTGAAGGGTGAACAGACATTTCAAAACAAGGCAGAGAATTTAAGGAGGTATTAAGCAAAAAGGAAGTGGAGGATTTAGTGTTTACTTGAGAGGGCATTAACTCGGTTTTCACATGACCTCGAGGCAATGTAGATGCTTTGGGTACTAATAGTCTTTGATGTGGTAGCTGTCATGTATGGGTAGAATGGGAGTAGGCAAGTGGGAAGTTTGCCATGTCAGAGCTAACAAATACACTGGTTTTGCTGGTGAGAAAGCAAATGGAAGGGGTTTCCTAAAGCTGCGCCTGCCTGGGTAGGATCTGAGAACTTGCCCTTCTTCCTATTCTGTTTTATCAGCTTAAGATGAATGGCAAGCCCTTGTGTTTCATTATTGGAGACTTGTCAGAAGAGTCGATTAACAATCCAGAGCATTTGGATTCAATGTGATAAAACTAATCATAACAAAAGTATTTCAGTGCCTAACTTGAAGCCGTGAAGAAAATCTCGTTATCTTAGGAGTGTGTGTATATGAAAGGGCTAACTTTTCCTTTTTTCACAAGATAAACACGCACTCGGTTGGTGAGTTGCAGAGCACGGTGCTGTTTCCAGAGGCTGCTTTCCAAACTTCCCCGTGATGAAGTGGAGCTGAGATTTAGTCCTGTCCCGTGTGCAGTTTCAAGAATATACTTCTCAAGGCCTCTTAAGTTACATGGCAGAAGGTGTTATGGAAACAGCAAATTGAATGATACATAAATAATTGTGCTGAAGACAAATTGACTTTCTTCTCAGTTTTCTGGAGTAGCCTGCCTTTTTGCTGAGTGCAAATTTGCTTTCTTTTCCTTTTGTCAAGTTGCTTAAACAACTGTATTACAGTTTACTTTTGTAGATATTCTTGAAATAACTTCTTCCAGGTAAGGAAAACTGTTAAATGTCATCCCATACTTACTTTCACCCAGAGGGAAAGATTGAACAAGTGAAGATTGCTTTGAATTCAGCAGATTTGTATGAAGCAGCTTTGAATTTACTAAGCTTGTTTAAAGTGAAAGCCCAGCGTAGGTGCCTGTCTTAGAGTCCAATAATTGTACACAACGTACTGCAAGGGAGAGATACTCCCTTCCTTTTGCTAAAAAGGACTAGCAATCTGTAATTTATAGCACTGAATGTTTGCAGGTAGCACAGTCCAGGCTTAGCGTTAGAGCCGGTTACCTTGTAAAGGTTCAATTTGATTTCCATGTCCTGTAATTTCCAGTGTTGAAGTGAGAGTTCTTGTTGGATGACTAACACGTTTCAGCGCCGGTTAACGCGCTTCTGGAGACCCAGTGTTCTTCGTGTATTAAATGCTTTATTAATGACATAACCAGGTGTCAAGGGTCGTTCACAGTCACATGTTTTTGAGCCGCGCTTCTGAATTTTGCTGTTCTCAGATTGATTTTGCAAGCGTGTTGGATGGGGTTAACGCTTGACGCTGCGCTGCCTCCACATGTGGCCCGTCAGCACCTCGGCTTTGTACCTCTTAACACAGCTAAGCGTGTAATTTCTCTTGTATTTCTACTTTGCATTTGCTGCGTGTTTGTTGGGAGAATTGGGAGCGTATTCAGAATATTAAGAGGAATATATTACTACAGGTAGACACTGATTCTTTCAGTTTGGGGTATAACTCTTGCAGGCAATGTCACAGGTGGCTCATCACAGCTTTTGTGTCACCTGTGAGGTTCAGTGTGTCACAGCGTGCCGGCATCATTCCATTTGTTGCTGGAACATGAAATTTACCCTGAGGCAGAGGGGAGAACTCGTGGCAAGTCGTAGGGCAGAGCTTTAGTCTGTCAGCAGGGAATAGCTGCATTTTGTGTGACCGAGCATCACATATATAGCGGTGGGCTTCATCAGACTGGGCCAAAACTGGTGAAGCTCAATGTTAATAATTTCTGGGAATGGCCAAGCTATTAGGATTTGGAAGCACAATTCAAAGATTTTTCCAAGGTAGCCTGTGCTGACCACTAGGAGAAGAGTTTGCCCAAGAGAAATGAGTTATAAAGTAATTCAAGACTTACCTAAAAAACCTCTTGCACAACCAGAATTTAGTGACCAAGGTGCTGGCTTTATGCTGCCATCACCACTGCTTAACTCCCCAGTATTTTTTGTTTGCACCTGTTTTACTGATCTCATAACTGGCCATTGTTACAGAATGAACGTGGAATTTGGTTGAGACACCGACTTTTAGTTTTGGATGGAATATGAACTCTATCACAATAATGTTTCTGCACTTGTGATTATGGGCACTGTCACTATTTCCATTATAAATTTCTGGATTTTTTTTTAAAGGAGCTTAAAACTCAGTTGTAAAAATTTGTTCTCGGCAGAAAACTTGTATACAAAATCTCAGCTCGAATAAGGCTTTGTAATGAATTTTCAGAGAGGGAAAGAAAACCTGGAGTGCTCTGCAAGTTGAGGTTACAGAGGAAAAGCATACACTGCAATCTCTTGGTGGTGGTACCTGGCTTGTAGAGAAGTAGTACAACAGAAACCCCCCCTGTGTTAGTCCCTTGACCTGCATTATATTGTTATAATTCAATTTAAAATTTAACTTTTGATTCATTCTGTGGAAAAGCTTTTGATAAGCAGCATCCACTGCTAGGCAGGAGAAACAGACCAGAGGGTTCCAGGGAGCTCCGTGGTGGTCAGTCCTGCTCAGTGCAGGGAGGGGGTTTTTAAACTGCTTGTTGCAAAGGTGAGATAGACCTTGTTTATGGTAACAGTAAATCTTATTCTGAAGGAAAGAAGTAAAAATACGCCATTGCTATTTACTGCATTTTTCGGTGCTGCGGGAGATGCTGAAAGACCATGTTTAATCAATGTATATTTTCACTGGCTTAAATAAACCTGAATATTGACGTCATGAAAACACGCTGAGAAGCCTGGTGAAGGATGCTGATGCGTTTTACTCTCCTAATAAACACTGCTTCGAAATTTAATGAAGCATAACATGTTGCTAAAGGTAAATGCAAGCAGGCTGAGCTGCAGACATTTCACTTGCGGTGCTTGGTTTTTAATAAGATTCGTCACGAAGCAATGTGAGCAGATCCACATGACGCACATGCCAGCAGTCGTTTCCCTGCCACCATTTCAAGAGGAAACCTGGAGATACTGATTGTTTTCACTGTACGGAGAGAAAACACTGCAGCAATACATGTCCTCTGTAAAACGCCGAGCATCACCCGCCTGTGTCAAGAAGCATCTTTACTACACCTTGGGCCCCTATTTGTTTTAACTTCCATTAAGATGAGCTCCTTTCAAAGGCAGTATGTGTGTATTCTTGTTCTCATCTATTCCCTCCTGTTAATTTGTTTGATGTTAGCTTCCTAAAAGCTCTATGGAGCATTAACAATGTTGAAAACGTTTTGGCGCAGCCCTCGCTATGGTGTGTCCCTGGTTCTGACTGGGGCAACTGGGCACGACTAGAAAACACATAACCCTGGGAAAGATGCATTTTTTCGGAGGTGGCGATGTATGGAACCTGCCCCTTCAATGGGCATTTCCTTGCCTTCTTAGCAGGAGAAGACAGATGAGCCTTTTCCCCAGAGACACACCAGTTACTGTGTTCGTGTGCCTTCCCTTCCAGCTTGGCGTCTGTTGTGACAAGTTTGTGACTCTGTTTTAGAAAGAGGTTGGTTCTTTGCTACCATCGCTGTTGCTTGTGTATAGATGGAGCTACGTGACAAGTCACAGCAGACCAGTAGGTATGGAGAGCACCTTGGTGAACTGGTTTTGGTGCTGGAGGTGAGCTCAGTGAAGAAGTTTTTAATAAAAATTTAGTTTTCTGTTATTGTGATAGTCAATTATCTAAACACTTCAGAACCTGATAATTTAGTTCTAAAGGAGCTGATGTTTCATTTTTAAATGTTTTGATCGAGGTGATGATCTAATGGTCTAATGAACTAACTAAATGAACTAATTTTGGGAAGGCATGGTTAACCAAATTGCCAAAAATTCTCATTAGTAAGCGCCTGAAACTTATGGAGAGGTAGCAATACTATGGTTATAATTGTGGAGTCATTAATGTCTTTGCTTCTGTTTTGCTGTTCTAATGATGTTCCCAAGTGCAATACAACAGAGTGATTTCTCAGGTCATCTTTAAATAGGAATTCAATAATTGCTGTGATTAGCGATAAGCCTGTTAGCTTTATGTGTAGAAGCAGGGATTGGATTCCTGCCAGTGACAAAAAGAAGTGATGCTTTGCTTTTGGAACTGTGGGACGTTTGTTTCCATCCTGTCTTAATTTCGCCTAGCAGCTGTAAATTAATGCTGCCTTCCGTTCATGTGAGTGCCTGCTGTGAACGTCTGATCTGAGGCTGGGAAACCCTGAACGTGGGCTGTGTGGTTAAGCCTCAGTCCCAGGGTGGGAAGACAACAGAAAACCTCCCTCCATTCATGGAAAGCTAAGTGGTGTCTCCGTGTTTCTGATAAACCCCTAAGGGACCTAGGTGAAGTGTTTGGAAACATTAATCCTCACCTCTGCACATAAACACAAATATCATCCCTGTTTTCTGAGGGGAGAAATGCCCCCCTTGCTTTTTCCTGTGTCACCTGCCTCCTCAGCTGCATCAGTGTGTTTTTCCTTGATGTGCTCTTGCTTTGATACCCATGAAGCAGAGCCACCCAAGGTACTTCATTTATTAAAACTGTCGCGTATTTGTGTGCGTGGCTTTACCACAGCTGCTTTGCTATTTTCAGCTTTCTTTTCACACTTGGACTCTGCCTTGCGAGCCGTGTGAAATTCAGCTGTAACATCTTCAGGACAGCATATGTGGCTTTGCCTAGCACAGTGTCAAGTAGCGAAAAACAGGCAAGATGGATTGCATGGCTTACCAAAAGTCCTGAGTGATTGAGAGCAGGATTATTTTCCTTATACACTTCAAAAAGAATCTGTTGAGAGTCTAGGATAGATATGGAAGTCTGGGATTTCCTGGCTGTAATAGATTTAATAAGAAGGCAAGTCCCACCTGCGCTTTCTACCTGGGCATTCAAGGACTCCTCTGTGCATTTGAGCGAAACAGTCCCTAAGTCAGGAAGCCCAAATAAATGGATTTGCAGCAGTTTTAGGTCACATGTGGGGAAAATTCCCTCTTTGAAAACACAGCCTGTGTATTTGTGGGAGTCTTTGAGCAAAATGTGCTGCTGTCATCTCTCTCTTCTCCCCCACAGGCACTTTGGTTTTATGTTGCAGCGAGATGCTGTGCAGAGTCAGAATTTGCTGATATCAAATGTGATGGAATAAGTTTGGCTCACAGTCTTCACTTCAGAAATGACTTTAAGGGACACAGAAAGCTCTGAACAGTAGAGGAAGCTGTTATATTTTATCCCCACTGAATAATCTGATTTTCTTTTCCCTGATTTGCCAGGATTCTCTCCTCTAATTCCTTCCCTCTGCAGGTGGTTCTGTTCAGCCACAGCTGCCCCTGGGCATTGAGCCTTTTCAGTGCCCATTGCGGGGTGACGGGGAAGCTGCTGAATTCCCTGTGGTCTTGGTGTGCGTGACTGGAACTGGCGGCAGCCCAGCGTGCCAAAATACAGCTTACCTGCCGGTCAGTTGGTGTCTCAACCCATCTCCTAGAGGATGGAGTCAACCATAGTGAGAAACCACTCTGGCACATGGTACCTGCTGGCTCCTGTATGGAAAATGTAGTGTTAAAGTGGACTTGGACTTGGCAATTGGGGGAGGCAGCTGTTCTTGGTTGGAGCCATATTTTAATACAATTAAAATCTGATGTAGGAATTAACGTAGGTGCCGGTTTCCCTGGTGTGACAGGGTGCAGTCTGTAGGAGTAGGATCTAATTTTGCTGAGCTCGTTCGACGGGATTGAGTCAGGCGTAGCAGGATGCGCTCACTTTTGGCTTCTGTGTCCTCAAAGGAGCAGTCGACCTCAATGTAAGTGCAAGAACGTTCCTGCAGAAAATAAAATGAAATAAAGAAAGGGCAGTCCACCTGTTGACTGAATGCAGCCGTGAGATGGATGACTGGAAAGACGATGGAGCTGAAAACTGTTTGAAGCGCTCCTGGAGTGGGAGTCTCGGTGATACTTAAGCAGACTTGTTTATGTTCCTGATGCTCTTCACCCACTGTGTGAATAAACAAGCAGACCTGGGCTGACGGAACACACCAGTCAAAGGAAGTTCCCACTGGGGCTTATATACTCTGAAAACTTCCATAAATTGTTCTGTAATACGACAGTGTCCAA
Source organism: Streptopelia decaocto (assembly GCF_964273445.1). Taxonomy (NCBI): domain Eukaryota; kingdom Metazoa; phylum Chordata; class Aves; order Columbiformes; family Columbidae; genus Streptopelia; species Streptopelia decaocto. The sequence goes on along the minus strand of NC_138660.1, from coordinate 5,284,338 downwards.
TTATGGGTTTTCATAACAAGAGGCTTATTGGCAACCAGTAATGCAAGTTAACTGTGGAAATTTCTATTGCTTTTCTTGGCCGCCGTGCGCTTCCTGCACAGTGTGCGCTCTGTCCCAGGTGTGCCATTCTGCGCTTTGAAAGTGTGTCTGAGCACGGGCAGGGCTGAGACCCCCGGGAACCGGCGCTCGGAGCCCCAGCGAAAGGAACAGAAAAGGAAGGTGAGGAGCTTAAGGCACGAGCACCAACCTGTTAACTCTCCGGTGATTTGTTTGTTTCCTGCCTCGATGAGTTAAAGTGCTGATCACCAATAAGACATTTTTGTAGACACGTGGGAAATGATTTTTACAAAGCTTCAAACCTCTATATCCTTGGGAGGTATAGGTGTGCAAATATTCCTGATAGCCCTTCCAGTACATTTCGATTAGCTTGCCATGTCAACCCACTTTCCTCTTACGGGCACGTGCGGGTGCAGGCTTGTTCGGTTTATGAAATGTTGAATAAGTCTTCAAAGAGGATCACTGTTTCCAGGAAATATGTTTTTCATACATACTTGTATTGTTTAAAAAAAAAAAAAGGCAGTAATGGATAATACTTTGGGTTAGCGCGAGCCAACAGTGTGGATTTGCTTGGCATTGCAGCTTTCACACAGTATCACAGTATCACAGTATGTTTGGGATTGGAAGGGACCTCAAAAGATCATCTAGTCCAATCCCCCTGCTGGAGCAGGAACACCTAGGTGAGGTCGCACAGGAACATGTCCAGGCGGGTTTTGAATGTCTCCAGAGAAGGAGACTCCACAACTTCCCTGGGCAGCCTGTTCCAGTGCTCTGTCACCCTCACTGAGAAGAAGTTTCTTCTCAAATTTAAGTGGAACCTCTTGTGTTCCAGCTTGATCCCATTACCCCTTGTCCTATCATTGTTTGCCACTGAGAAGAGTCTGGCTCCATCCTCATGGCACTCACCCTTTATATATTTATAAACATTAATAAGGTCCCCCCTTAGTCTCCTCTTCTCCAAACTAAAGAGACCCAGCTCCCTCAGCCTTTCTTCATAAGGGAGGTGCTCCACTCCCTTAATCATCTTCGTTGCCCTACGCTGGACCCTCTCCAGCAGTTCCCTGTCCTTCTTGAACTGAGGGGCCCAGAACTGGACACAATATTCCAGATGTGGTCTCACCAGGGTGGAGTAGAGGGGAAGGAGGACCTCTCTCGATCTACTAACCACCCCCCTTCTAATACACCCCAGGATGCCATTGGCCTTCCTGGCCACAAGGGCACAGTGCTGGCTCATGGTCATCCTGTTGTCCACCAGGACCCCCAGGTCCCTTTCCCCTACACTGCTCTCTAATATGTAATCTCCCAACCTATACTGGAACCTGGGGTTGTTCCTGCCCAGATGCAGGACTCTACACTTGTCCTTGTTAAATTTCATCAGGTTATTCCCTGCCCAAATGATACACACTCAGCACAAGTAGATTCTTTTCTGATTACATGCAAGCACTGTGTAATAATGACATCTTTTAAAATATATATTGATTCCTGGTATGGTCTTGAAGCTGCAAATAGTCCAAAAGCCTGTCTGCTTCTTTAGATCAGATACAAACTAGGTATTTTTCTGCAGTAGTTCGCTGAAAATGCAGTGATTTCAGAGAACCGTACCTTCGAAGACGTAACCTTGCGTTGTTCTCTTTCTCTAATCCACCCCTCTTGAGTGATTTATTCTAGGGACTGTGCATCATAGGCTTTGTCCTGGCACCCACTCCTGTAGTGTTGCAGTGCCTGTCCACATCACCAGAAAAAGATGGCTGGGAGACAGTTGTTTAAAGAAGAAATTAAACCAAAAAGAAAAGAACACACATGCAAAGAAAAGAAAGCCAGTTCCAGTTAGTAGAGAGGGCTTTGCTGCCAGTGTGGATGGGGCATAATTTGATTTAAATGACTTTTGAAAAACAGTTCTCAAAATTGTTCCATGCATTTTCTTCCTGGCTACTGTTGAAAATATGGAGCCGAATATTTTCTGTGATGTTTCAAACCAATATGTTCTGGCAAGCTCAGCGCTGGGCCCTGTGCGTTACGCTCTCGCTTCCAGTTCGCTGTGGCCTGGAGTGCAACGCGCGGCTCATGAGATGCACCAAAGTGGGAGGTCTTGCGAGGAGCAGGCAGCGCAGAGACCCACGGTACAGGGAACATTTCGCTGGGGTCCAGCAGGGACGCTGCCAGTTTTAAGGGCCTCTTTTATGAAAAGGGTTTGCTCGTAGGAACTGCGTGTGCCTCGTCAGATTTTGTGAGCGTGGAGGAGATGGTTGATTCCTGGGTGGTGGTTAAGGCTGGATGCTGAACTGGATCTTTTGCACCTCCCCGGGGTGAAACTTTACTCGCTAGTGAGATTTGCTGTACAGATGAAGAGCTATGACTAAATATCACTGCTTTAAGCGTGACAACATATACCTGCATAAAAGAATAGCGTGTGGGTCGGGAAGGCTGGGGCATGAGGTGTCTGCCGTTCCGCTTCTGCTCCAGGGACACCTGTGTTCTGGGGAATGTGCGTGGGAAGGTTCGTGCAATAGCAATAGGTATTCTGAAAATAGAGGCTGTTTTTTTAGCACCGAATCAAATCCCGGGGGTGGCAGAAGGAGCGGAAAGCGTGGAACAAGTTTGTTGATCTGGCTATAATAATACTCAGCTCTTTGTAACGTGGTTGGGGGTCCTCACCGGGTTGGTTTGTCTGCAAAGGAGATTGTACAGCGTTCCCCGCGAGCAGGCGTGGGGACACTGTCCTTCCCATGTCTCCTTGGCACCGTTACCCTCAACATGTCTGAATACCACAGAGCAGCTCTGAAGTGTGAATCTCCTCAAGCCCTGAGAGATATCTCTCAGAGGAATTCCCAAGTAATCCTTGGGAAAGGTTGTTCAGACCTAGCAGGAGCCTGTTAGGAGTCTTTACCAGCTCTGTTTTCAAAGCAACTCAGGGCAAGAAAGTCTGCTTTGAACTCAGCTATTTCATCTGCAGGCTGCAGAGTGCTCCTATTTGGAGTTTTGGAGTGGGGTGACCCACAGCACATGGGGAACAAAAGGCAGGAGCATACAGATGGAGCTGTGCAATTTATTGTGTTGTGAGAACCAGGTGAAATGAACCCAAGGGAAAACGGTCCTGATCCTTGGACGGTGTATCCTTGGGAGAGATGGGCCTGGGGAGACCACAGATGTGGCAGGAAGGAGGTGAAGGCAGGAGTAGGCTTGAGCAGAGAGAGGGACAGAAGCAACTGTCTCCTGCTTGGTGATAATGAGGTGTTGATAAACATGTTTGGAAGCAAAGTGTGGGTGTGGGACGTGGGCCAGGGAGTGCCAGCAGGGAGCTTTCAGAGGCAAATGACAGGTCAGAGACCAGGTAGGGAGTGGAGATACATGGCGAGGAGACCTTTCTGGTTTTGGCTTTAGGATTCAGAAAGGTCAGTCTTGAGAATTTTCCCTTTTGATGCTTTGCCACTTGTTGTTTGGTTATTTGTGCAAGGTGGTAGGAGAAGGGCTTGAGCTGGGCTCGGAGGGGACGCGCTGTGACCTGTGATGTTTTAGTACAGCCTGAAACACAAAGAGATGAGTGAACAGTTCAGGAATGAGGCTTATTGGTGGAGGCAAGATGAAGTAGTGACAAAAGGTGGCTGTTTTGAGATTTTTATTCTTTTCTCCTGCAGTTAATTCTGTTGCTTGTGCAGCTGCCCAGCAAGCCTGGGTGTGGGGCTGTGCCGGGTCTGCTCGGGACGGAGTAAACCCGGATGCTCAGTCCCATTACTTGAATTAACTCTGTAGTAAAAAGTCACTTTGCAGGTGAGTCTGAGCAGAGAGGACGCAGGATGCTGGTGAGGGCAGGGGAGATGGATTTGGGGATTCAGTAGGTGTGATGGGCACATGGCAAATCTGTGTTTCTGTTGAAAACACACGCATTATATTTCATTTGTTTCTCTCCTGCCTCCTGCAGTGGGAGTGAGTCAGAGAAGAGCTCTCAAAAGTCACTGTTTCCAAGAAACTTTTGCATACACAATTTTCTTTACCCCTTTGAATCCATGAGCACGACGGTTTTGTAGCAACTGCTGTGACAAAACTGCATGTGACATCTGGGAACAACAGAGCCCACTGGGGAGGAGCGAGTAGCCTTTTCCTAATCAAGAGGGAGAGATTTTAGTTTGGATGTTTATATGGTTATTGCATCCACTGTGATGCCTGGAATGTAAACTATAATGTGCTGTTTAATATAAAATAGCTATCCTGTGGGCTGTTAGCAAGCCTTTCCAGTGATTTAGAATGAAAAGATTGTTAAAAAAAAAAAATCAACTCAAAACCATGACAAAAAAACCCAGTCTAACCTTGTTTTTATTTTTAAAGTAATGCCGTAACTGCTCCTACCAAGACTAGTCATCCTTACTGAGCTGTCCTCTTTGCCAGCACTGTTTGGTGTACGTGGGATTATAAAGAGAAGGAAGGGTGATTGGGACAGGTGTTTTTTCTCTTATTGGAAGTGCCATCCTTTCGTTATCCAAGCAGCAGCTAGAGCGAGCCAGCCTTTGTTTAGCTGCTCTTCTCAGAAAAGCAAAGCTCTTCCTTGCAATATTTATGGTAGCTTGGCTCTGGGATGTATGTATGAGCTGTGACAGCGTCCTCATGTTAGCCAGGCTCCGTTCCTGCTCCCTCGTGAGTGAACATTAGGGAACTGGCTTTTAAGTGAAACCTGTTTAATATGGCAAAAGCTGGGAGGCTAATAGATGCAGGTGTTCGCAGTATCGGTATGAAATATGGTGTTTGTATTAGTGTTGTGGTAGCAACGGTCTTTTTAACGGTGCGATGGTAATTTGGTCCAAAGCCCCTGTTTTCAGCTGTCTTCCTTTTGAAAGAACCGCTTGCAACCTGTTTCTCAGGCTTGTTGCTTAATTCAGGCTCAGCTGCAGAGAGGACCAATGACTCTGGCCTAAACTTTGTCTCCCTACCCAATATCGAGCATAATAGCTTATCCATAGCTAAAGCGGGACCTGTGCTTGACCAAAGCATTTTTCTGCAGAAAGACGTATTTCCTTGGTTTGCAGACCTCGGGAGATGGGCTTGTGCTAAAGACTTTATTTCCCTTATAGCTGTTCCCATGTTTAATCCTCCTTGTGTAATGTGAGCTCGCTGCCTGCTGGCAAATCTGTCTCCAGCTTCCATCACTGGGGAATCTTCTGCACCTTCTGTAGCGGCTTGAGGAGCCTCTTTGCGCATTGTACATCGACCCCAGTGAATAGCGTTACCATTAATGGCTTGTCACTTCTAGAATCTTTCGGATAACTTACACATTTTGGGTTTGATTACTCATTATGAGGCATTTTGCGGGGTTTTGACCGACCTGGGGAGGTGTTGTGTTATATCGTCTCCCTTCTTTCCCAGTATCCTTATGAAAACACAGGCTGGACAAGGCTGACATCTCTCACCAGTGCAGTATTATAGAGCCAAGATTGGTTTTGCTCTTTATAATGCTAAGAATCTTTTTGCCGAGATTCTTGTTCATTAGAAATCTTTCCCGTTCTTTTCAGAGTCAGCAATTTCCAAGGCAGACCCGTTCACAGGCATGTGTTGCGTATTCTTAGATATTTGACTTTACTTTTGGCTATTCTCAAACATTCTGGATTCAGATCAACCCCGCTCACCAATTGGACTTGACTGCTCCGCAAGTCTTTGTCATCCATGAATTTTATTACCAGTGACTTAATATTTAGTTTCAGATTATGTGGAATGCTTGGCCCACTGCAGAACTCTGTGGAATCCCACCGAAAACCTAATACCCGGTGGATTGTTCTGCGTACTTGTGGGTTTCCTACTGCGTGTTTGTTACAAGGCATCCTTTGGGGGCTTTGGTGAATTCTGGAGTGGTAGGAAGGATACCTCCCAAGGGGTCTAGCTGACCAAGTTTGGCTAATGTGATAAATGTCATAAGCATACTCCTTCATTATAAAATCTAAACTCCTCTTTTATTTTTTTTTTAGAATGAGTCATGTATCTATTTGTTGTTTCTTTTCTAAGTGAAAGCAAATGCTGTGCTTGAATTTCTGTAGCAGTTCTGCTGTGGAAAAAAGGACAGTGAAAACTGGGCACAAGTTGTTGGATATTTGAAGAAGAGTTTAAGATGCCTGAAGTGATGTCCTGGAGCGTGGTTGGCAAGTTTCACCTGAAGAATGAATCCCAAGGCTAGTATGATCTAATGGAAATATCTAAAATTCAGTGTTTTAGTCCCTCTTTTTAATACCAGCATTTTGCGTGAGATGAAAAATTTCACTTTTATTGAATCTGTGTCCAAAACAGCTGTAGGGAAGATGGGCCTTCTTCCTTACCTGCAAGATGCTCTCAGCAAAGGAGCTCCCTTTGCACAAGCTTCTCTTGTTGAAAACCGTGACCTCAGCCATGCAAGGTGCGTCCATCCAACTGTGTCTGGTGCATTAGTCATCTGTGTCTCATCTTCAGATCTAGGAGGATTCCTGGATTGCTTGTAAAGATCACAGACGAATAAAGAAGAAAAGCAAACCTATTAGTACCGGGTTTAAACACTTTGGGGGCTTGGTTTATTTGTTGGAAAAAGCCTGGGGGTTAATAGCTCAAAGGTGATTGAAATTACTGGTCTGGTTCAGTAGTTTGAGATTATAGACTAATTAATGTATGAGTTGTTAAATGTTGCCATTGCGGAGGCAGCAACAAAAACCCCATAGCTGATCTGAGAATAAACAACTCTCAGCTTTGTCCATGCGTGGATGTGAGGCTTAAGTGAAAAGCCCGTGAAAAGCTTGGAACTAACAGGGCAGGTATAAGATTGCTTCTGGCAGAGAAAGCTGTTTCTCCTGCGGCTCAGGGGGTGACCCTTTCGCTTTCCGATACACACACTCCTGGTTCAGTTTTCTGTTGGAACAAGTTCCTTCCGAGTGAGGGCAATTGGTCGTTTGATGGCTACTTCAAGACTGGTCTGGATGCAGCAAGATAGTCACTGTGCTCTCCAGATCGTACATATCCATGCCAGGCTGTACTTGCCCACTAGCTGTTTTTTATTACATTTATGATTGAAATGGGATTTTCATTCAAAGATCTTGTGTTCAGTCAGCTATGACTTTGCAAACTGATCACTGTGGGGCAGAAACTTGATGCTTGTTCCGTGATAGATGTTTGTTTAAAGTTGGAAGAAAACTTGTTCGCCCGCTATCTTAAGGATCATGTATTCAAATGAGCAACTGACTTCCATCACAATGCTTATTAAAATATTTTTTGAATTAAAAAGCATATGAAAATAATATAACCGTAAGGTTGATGTTTGACTTCCCAGGTCAGGGAGTTAAGGTCCTTTGGGGGGCTTAAACTTGTCTGCATGGTAGTGGGGTTTTGCATCTCATGTGTCTGCATATGGGGAATCCCCTCCTTCTGCATCCGTGCAGAATCAGCTGCACTGGCAAAGAACAATTCTCTGTTCTGCACGTATGAATACGTGATCGACTTGCCCAATTGTGTATTTGATTTATTCTGCATCTCTGATACACTCCGATATATTCTAACTGTATGTGTTATGGCGTGTATGAGCTTCAATAGCATAATAAGCAGTAGGAGAGTGCAATATCATCCGTTTCTGGTTTCCAAGATGCTGCATGTAAGAAATGCTTATTCTGTCATGGTCCGGTTTGCTGCTGCTCACACACAGAAGGATCCTGCTTTTTGGAATCTGTGTGATGAGCTCATGCTGGCCAGCAACTCTGATCATCTTAAATGGAGTAATTGTATACGCTGAGCTCCTGATTTTTGTGAATCCTTATGCAGCTTTCCAGTCTTGTGATCTACAGCTTCCCTAAATTTTTGGTGTGATGTAAGAAATCTTGGGTGAAATTCCCGGCTCTGTTATGTATGAGGTCAGCCTAAATGATCTGTCTTGGCCTTAGAAAGAAAACAAATCCTATCGCCCATGCTTGCCAGCATCTGGACATCTTGCTGCTCTACGCCGCATGGAGGTTGTGATTTTGTGGACTCTGGAAAACTTTACTTAAAAATGCATTTGCAAATCCATAAGGAAATGTGTGACTGGAGGCTTACGTAGTCACAGCTGGAGTATCGCGCTGGCTAGTGACAGCAGCGTGTATCTTCTAGCTTGGGGGAAACATGGTAATTTTAGTGTATGGCATTTAAAATTCAATCTGTATCTGCTGCCGTCTTTAATGCAACATAAACTCCTCAAGCATAAGCTTTTCAGTGCTGCATCTTTAGAGAAGCTCTTCCTATTACTCAAATATATCTAATGTTTGCTGCATTACATATAGAAAGCTTTGTAGTTTAGCACCTGAAACACATCCCTCGCTCTCCAAAGACCGACTTGGAGAGAGCGAAATTCAGGCAAAGCCTGACGGGGTTGGAGAAAATGAGCTCCTGCCGCAGTTGCACACTTGCACACATCTGGTGCAATTGAAATTTAAGAGCTGAATATATCCACATCTGCCCATGGTAGGGTCCAAACATTGCTGTTGACACTGGTTTACTTCTTGGATAGGCACACTGGCAGAGTCGCTAGCGTGTGGAGCCTTGTCAGCTCTCTAATCTAATAGACTGTTCTTGCCCAGACCATTGTGTGTCAGTATTTTATGTACCAAATGTAGCCAGGTTTAATAATCGCCCATTTTTCCACCTTCTGCCAAACTTTTTCCCTTTTTGTCACAATTTAATGTTTGAAGCAAAATCTGCTATGGCAACAAATTGTATACATATTAAAAAATGAAAATAAAGATGGAAAGCAGAGTCACAAAAGGTAACAAGAGTTCAAAGTAATGTCATCTGAGGGTTTTTTTTTTTTTAAGACTTGAATTCAACCCCATTTTAAAATTGATTTTATTTCTGTTATGTATTGTGAAAAGATTACAAAGATATGGGTACTGCTAAAAAGCATGACTGTATCTCTATATATGTAAAATGTGAAAGTCTTCCCTGTTCAGGTCTGATTTGTTCTATTTGCTTTTTAGTTATGTGGAGCTTTTTGGTTATTGTATTTTTCTTCCTTGGAACGGTTGTCTTCAGCTAGGACCTATTGAGGCTATTGATGCTCATATCTCCTGACTATATCTATCAGATAAAGTAAGTTACCAGAAAGGTGTTGTTTTTAACTGTGTTTTTTTTAAGGGCCCGTCAGTTGCCTTGCTGGTGGCATGAGTTGGGTTAGTGATGCTGAGGACTTGGGGACCTTGGGGCAGCATCTCCGGGGAGTGACCTGCCTGGTGAGCACCAGCACCAGCTGGAGTGGAGCCTGGTCAACCAGTTTCTTTGTAATTGTAATGTTTAGTGGGTTGTTTCTCATTCCATGCTGATTTGGGTCTCTCACAGAAGTACCACAGCTTGAGTGAAGCTTAAACACTTTTGAAACTAAAACCCGGGTCTGTGTTCCAGGGCCAGGCAGGTGATCGCAGCTCGCTGCTGGTTGCATGAAGGATGCTGGTAAAAGCATTTGTATCCACACTATGAACCATTTTGATGATTATAACCTGATGCGGAGCAGTTCCTGCCTCTGTTACATGCAATTCAAGTCTAGTGTCTGCTGTGCTGGGGCAAGTGTTCTTCACAATTTTGACATGATAACATATATGGTTTCTCCTTTCCATGTGCCTTCGCTGCATTAAAGCAGGGACAAACCCGTAGCAATGGTCAGTGTTATTTATCTGAATTATCAGTTAGTTAACGGTGAAGTAATTTGTACTGTAATTGAGTTCATTCCTCTTGGTAATTGAATTAGCAGGCTTGTCTAAGTTACAGCAGTAATGGAGTGCTTTTAACAAAAAGACCGGAGCCTAAAATAAACTTAAACCTTGGTGCCTCCCCAAGCCGCCGCGGTCGGGTTCCCCCGCAGGTCGCAGGGCACCGTGTTCCTTCTCTGTGCTTTTTCAGCCTGTTCCTAATCATGTGCTGGGGAGGACTCCCCGAGATGTGCTTTGACATGGACCCGTCGTTCGCTGGAGCTGCTCTGCGACTTCCCAGGATGATTAGTGTATCTCGGTCAACAATGGTCTAAGCAACTCATTAAATCGTAGCGTATCCTCCTCCCTCCCTGTGCTCACTCCCGGCTTCTGGAGAGCCGATTAGAGGCTTGGCAGGAACAGTATGGTTATGCTCTAGATACGCTTTGGATACATTATTGTCACAGTTGAGGTATTGCAAAAGCCATGTCGTTCCCATCTTTACCCTAGTGAGGCACCTCTTTTGATTGTGCAATGTCTGTGGCTAATTACACGGCAATTTCAGCATGCCACCAGCCACCCACAATTCATCGCCAGCTCCTTGGGGGTGCAGATGAAAAAGGAAAGATAATGTTTTCTTTCTTCAGTCCAGTGATTTAGCTTGCCTCTTGTTTTTTTTTTTTTAATCCCCTGCTCCTTCAGGTAATAAAGCCAGATGGTAGTGACAAAGAAACAGAAGCCACACATGAATCAGATGTCCCCGAGGAGATGTCGGGGCCTTGCGTTCCTCAAGAGATGGTGAAAGGTGATGCTAAAAGTCCAGATGTCATTATAGAAGCTCAGTTTGATGATAATGATGCAGAGCACGGACAAGACCACTTGCAGGATACGTTGGCTGATGACATCAAGAAGCTTTCCCTGGATACCGGTGAAAAAGGTGAGTAGATCAGATTGCTGATTTAAACCTTTATTTGAGCAAACTGGTGAAGTATAACTTTGTTGCCTTGCTTTGCTGCAAGATGTAAAATGCAGGCATAAAAGCTTAATGCCTTATCACTTCTATCCCTTTGTGCTAAACGGCCTTCGTAGATTTGAATGGATATTAAGGACTGGGTTTTATGTAGTTTTGATGGATGCAAGGTAAGTCTGTGAAACAGAAGTCACACCTTTAGATTTGCAGTAATCAGGGCTGTCTGGGGACTGCTGGGTGCTGTTTAATTCAAGATGCTGCTGTAGCAGTTTCCTTCATCGCAGCTTGGCTGGCCAATCTACGTGTCTCAGTTTGAGGATAAGAATATATTTCCTTGAGGGCGGTTTTGTTGCTGTTTTCAAAGAGTTGAGTTATGAGCAACTTAAAGATTTGGTCCATTTAAAAAGAAAATGATACTAAAACCTAAAGCCAATTATGAGATCTCTTTTGAAGGCAAACCTATTTCATTCTGAATCTGAATTCCATCCAAACCATCAAGTATTGCTTAGGGCAGAATTAAAATAGGCTCCCCTGTCCCAAACTATGTTTATACTGCTCTTTGCATGTCCTTTCTAGTACCGAATCCCCTCCTGAAGAGCTGTGTGTTGAAAGGATTCTGACAATTGGCACATTTTAAAATGTGCCTCCAGATGCTGGTGAAAAATTCCCCAGGACAGGTTCTCTGGTGTGTTTCTGATGTGTATCCCAGTTGTCCGGAAAAGGTGGCAGTAACTTCGGACATAAGTTGTTGTTGGTCTCTGACAAATCTTGGTGGTGGTTGTGAAGCTGTTCTATGTAATACCTTGTGTTTTCCTGAGAGGTCGCTTTGGAAGAAGCACAGCCCTCTGCCCGTGCTGTTGGTAGACTTCCATTTTTCACGCCCATCCGTTAGTAAAACAGGATATAACACGTGAGTGAAAGTGGTGTAGTTTTTATGACAAAACGTTGGTTTCAGCTCGTGAATGGAGCTGCCACCTCCCCGGTTCATGGTGCTATTTCCTTCTCGGTACCTCCACTGTCTTTGAGTTCCTGCCAAGTTACGTGAACCAACTTCTGTCCCGTTCCATTGCTTTCCAGCGTAGGGCTTGAGTTGGGAGTTCCTTGTCCTGGCTGTGGCTGTTTTACGCAGCTGGTTATTAACCCTGTCTCTTTGGCAGTCCCGGACTCTCTGTGATGGCTGCACCCCGCCGAGCTGCCGCTTTGACTCGGCGATTCTAAATCTCCTCGTGTGTTATGGAGTCATGCGTCGTGTCTCTTGCATCTCTGTTTTTGCTTCTGTTAGCAATGCCAAATGAAAATGAAGAGAAATACCTTCCAGACGCTGCCATCTAAAAGAGATAGACTTGAGCCAGTATTTTACTTTACTTGTGTAACTGTGTGTTATTGTAAACACTTAATGAGAGTTACTTTCCTTGATGCCTCATTGTTCCTCAAGATGCTCTGAAGTGACCTGTGTTGGAGGTTACCAAGTAATCTCTTAAAATCTGTGTCATCCGAGTGTTTTTTTGCCATTTCATTCTATCTTTGGAGAGTATGTGCAGGGCAGATGTTACATCAGCTTATTGTCTACACAGTTGAAATCCAACCTACTTTTCCATTGAATTTGTCTGAGCCAACTATTTTCTGTTGTTTTCAAGGCCTTTCTGTGTTCATCCTTAACAAGCCCTGTGGCTGGTGTGAATATGCCAGTTAGATTTCTTCTGAGTTTGTATTTTGCTATCGCCTCTTTTAATAGCTGCTTCAGTTTCTTTGGCCATATAACCCATATGGATTTTTCTCTAGTTTCTTCTTGCTCTGCTTTTTAATGCCCTTGTTTTTTATACATATAAAGTTTACGATGCTGCGTTTTCTGAAGGTGTTTCTGAGCCGTTGATGATTGCTTTGGCTTGTTTCCTGTCTTTCATGCGATTTCTCATATCGTCACTTATCCAAATTTTAAGTCCTGCCTGGAAAACAGCTATAGTTATTCTAGCATCAGTGATAACTGTCATGAAGAAAAGAAGAAGATCCTGCCAAATTCAGCCTTCACAGGTGTGGCTCAAAATTGTTTATTGAAAGGACCAAACATACAGTTTTCAAGGCAGAACTTAATTAAGGGCATCGGCTGGAACGTGGGACCGGCGTGGGGGGCAGAGAGCTCCGCAGGGTTGGACCGTGGTGCGTGGAAGCATCATCCTCATGTATCATGGGCCTCCCCGGGAGGGCTCCTTGGCCTGGGCCGCCTGTTTAACTTCTAAATTAATGGCATACGAGCCTTTTCTTTTATGTTACATCCCTTCTGCTGGCAACAACTACTGCAGCAAAACACAGAGGGTCGGTGGGAGATGAGAGCCCATGGGGGGATGTCTTGAGTGTTGTTTTGTAGGGTTTAGTACACAAAGTCACTGCATGGCCTTATGCACAGAAAGGAGCAGGAGAAATAATTGGTGGCCAGCACAACCCTTAAATGAATACTCGTGGTGGGCTTTCTTCTTTTTTTCCCTAATATAGGGAAGTCTGAAAGTTTCAAGCCAGACAAAGATGGCATCAAGGTATCGTATGTAATAAAATAAAATCAAGAAACAGTCTATCATGTTTTCATGTGCACCTTATGTATGTATCTATATGCATACGTGTGTATGCGAGTTGTGTGTATATATATAAAAAGATCCATATATATAAAAGACCTAAACAAAATCCAAACTAAACAAAAAACCCACCAGTTTTCTGAGGGTGAAAAATATCCATAGTGGCTCTTACAGAATCAAAAGTAAAATTTCACTCACTCTGGGGCAAAAGAAGAAAGACACATTGAGACGGTGCTCAAATATCGATGCATATACACAAGCTCTGCAGATTGCTGCCACTCGGTTGCAAGATGACTTTTGTCCCTTCTGACAGAGGAGCAGAATTGTGCAATGTCTCTGCTGGCTCGTTTGTTCTGCTGCTGATGGTCAGAATGAACCACGAAGAATAAAAGCAGATGTGTCATTCAAATAAGAGCGCTCTGAGTCATGCTGGGGGTGCAGGCTGTTTTGATATCTCTCCCCTGGCCTGTGTCTCATCCCTCGTTTTGACTCTGTTCCTCTTCAGGGCACCAGTCATCCCCTCCATCTCTAGTTACACACTGGGGCAAAGAATTTGGGGTTGGCCCTCGCTGTCAGCGCCTCTGAAGTGTGAAACATTGTGTATTGTGGCCCAGATTTGCATGGACTGAATTTCCCTGAAGTTATTGTACATTGGGCTTCCTATGTGTTGGAGGGGCTTAAAGCAAACTGGGAGAAATTATCTTTTGTTGTCTCTTATCTCTTCCTAAGACCCAAGAAGGGACGGGATAAGCAAGAGGGAAATCTACATCCTACTTCTCAGCCCACGTACTTTCTGAAAGTTCTTGTGCTCATAAAAGTGCATCGGTCTCACTTTGCTCAAGGATATTTAAATCAAAGTTCATGGCTGGTGTCGCTCTGCCAGCAGCTGGCCTGGTCAAATGGGTTCGCTCGGCTTTTCTGAACTCTTCTTGCAAAGAAGTTGGGTTAAAGATTATCTTCAGAAACATCTCTGGTCTAGGAAGTGACGAGCCATTTTCCTCTCCATGCTGTTCCACACCAAGAGCAATATTGTCCTGTTCCAAAGTTAGATTGTCTTAATGTTAAGTTTTGTTCACTGGAGGTAGGTCTTTTTTAGCGAAGCTGGAAATCTTTTTCCACTTGAATTTTCAGTTGTATTTCCAAGGTTTAAATATCGCTACATGCTGAACAAACTTTCTCTCTCTGTTTTTTTACTTTGTGAAAACAGTAAGAATGAACAACCTGAAGAAAGTTTCTCAGCTCCCTTACCAGTGTGTGTCCTTCAAACCCTCTCTGGGGTTTCAATGTTGAATTGCAGGCAAAGAGCAAAGCAAGAGCATCCTGGCACCAATCTGAGCACTATTGTGTATATAGAAAAGATTAATTCTCTGTGGTGCTTTGCATTGACGTGCAAGTCCTCTGTGTTTTACCCTGAGAGCTCAACTTACTCTGTGTCACTGTGTCATCTGCCAGTCGACATGACCTTTGCCAGGTCTGTGGTTCTTTTCCTTGTTCCTCATTCACATTGACTGCTGCAACAGAGGTAACGCAACTTTTATCTTATCACTTAGTACTGAGCTGGAATACATTCTTTCTGTGACTTGTCACTGCAGTGGAAGCGTTTTCCTTGTAATCTATTTCAATATGTAATAAAAAAATAGAAACTTCTCTGTGTCCTCCCAACCCAGGAAAAGTGCAAAGTGTTCTGTACAGAATAGTTTACGATGCTGTATCCCTACACAGACTTGAGTGTCACATGAGTTTCATACAAATGTGAGCTGTCTCTTGTTAAATACTGGAGTCAGGTTACTTTGATAAAGAAGCATCAGCAATCAAACAGTAGCAACTACTTGTGCTCTTTAGAATGGCAGCTGTGCTCATAAAAGTGCCTCAGCCTTTCTTTGCGAAAGGATATTCAAATAAAAGTTTATAAAACTGTGTCACTGTGCCAAAAGCTATCCTGGTCAAACTAGTTTGCTCAGCTTTTTTCAGCTCTTCTCACGAGAGATCTTACTTTACCAGACTCGCGGAATATCCTGCTTCCCACGGGGTGGCTCACAGAAGTCATCAGGCTGGTGGACTGGCTGCCCTGGCAGCAATCAGGGAGTTGTGTTTGTTCAGGATTTCCACTTCCACCTACACTTCTGCAAGTCAAGAGTTCGAATGTATGAAAGTCCCGGGCTTGCTCACTGCCTTGACGTAATGAAGTTTGAATAGAAACAGCTCATTTACAGGCAGAGTAAACTGACGGAGTAAACTCGGCCAGTTGTGTGATGGAAAATTGAATAGCTGATAGTTAATCAACGGAATTTGGGTTGGAGCTGCTGCAGAGCTTGTTCCTGTCTCCCTGTCTGTTCAGTGTTGGCCAAGTGGATGCTGGTTGGTCTCTTTTCAAGTGAAATGTGACTGTCAATCTCTAGTAGCACTGGTAAAGTTAGAAATTATAACCTAAAATTGCTTGGTGTCCATCCTGATACTGACTGGAGACTGTTATTGAGTATTTGAGGATTGCTTGGCTCAACAGAAGTGGTGGCATTTGATAACTTCGCTGTATGGTTGTGTGATAACACATTAAGCCATTCTTTTCTTAAGATGATGTTCCAGAGTAAGTGCTTAGAAAGATTTTTGTATCCTGCTAGCAAAAGAGAAAAATACATTTATAATTTAGAGTTTAGTTTCTGGTTTGCACTTTCGTGCCTTCTCGTGTGCTTCCATGCCCCTTCGTGTGTCTTCTTTTAAGCTTGACTAGATGCCCACCTGCCTTTTGTGTCTTCCTCTGGCACCTGGAGCCTTTCTGCAGTTACTGGCATAAGCAGAGTTTAGGAGATATCGTTATTCCTCTCCGTGGCCAAGCCTGGTAGGGAAAGGATGATGGTGACAAGAATCTGGAGCACATGCTGTGGTCAGGTCTCCCCTTTCTCTCAGTTTAGCGACCATGGAATCTCTGACAGATCGGAGCCCACCAGCATCACTGGCTGCTGGAAGGAACAAATGTTCTTTTCCCTGCTCTTCAGAGGCTCCCGTTCGCTCCCAGTGCTTTTAAGGAGCCTTCACGCTTCTTTCCTAGCCTGCAGCTTTCCGGAGATGGATCGTCTCCACCGCGGAGCTCTTAACATCTAGGCCACAGCAGAGTGAAAGCTCACCAGGAAGTCTTCTCAGTTACATGGCTTTTAATAGCAATCCTTGGGGTGGAACTGTCAAAAATCAGATCGGTTTCACTCTGCTGAAGCCTGGAAAACCAGCAGAGAAGCTGGAGCCGTTTCAGCTTCTCGAGACAGCTCTCTATTAGCTTATCCTGAGTTCATGTTTGCGGGTCTCTGGATCTAGCTCTTCTGGTTGTTGCTATAACTTTTCTGAAATGAGAGCGTAGATTTCTTGAAGAATAAACAGTGTAGCAACTTAAGCAAAATGTTCTGCTCGTATTGAACAAATTGGGCTTTAGGGTTTGCATTGATTAAATGCTATGAGCTGAATAAGCTCCAGTTATTCTTTTGCACAGCTGAAGCCTGCAATGGAAGTTAATGTTGGGAAAGCTTATGCTGTTCTTCCCTAGTAAGTTATCTTGACCCTAAAATGACTTATTAAATAAGGAAAAAAAAAAACCCAAAACTTATGCAATTAGGCAACAGGAATTAGATTAAGTTCAGCATATGACCATGTATTCCTGAATTCACCTGTGTTTCTCCTTTGAGTTACAAGTTTGGGTAAAGTAAGTGAGAGGGTACAATGCTGAGAATGAATGGTGGGTGTGAAGATAAACATATTAGAGTATGGTCATTGTTAGCAGCAGGGTTTCCAGCATGAATCAGATTAGGATTCATTCAGCTAACATATTTTCCATGCAATAGTAAAATTGGACACACACACTTCAGGAACAAATGCACATGCAGGAAGGAAGAACATTAAGCAGATAGACAAAGTACTCAATTGAAATGTTTTTTTAACATTTTAGTTTTACTTGCTGTTAATATAATAAAACTGTATTTACATAGACTGCAGCACCACCTGATTTTTTTTTTTAGGTTTAATTGTGTTGCAATAAAGCTTCCAACCTCCTGTTGACTGGCAGTTTGTCAAGGACATGAGAGGGCTGGGAAGCCTGAGTACCTGGGCTCTGGTCATTCTAATGTCATGTGGCTACTGAGACAGCTACGATTTGACCTGTTGGGCTAGATGGCAGCTTCCCAAAATGATGTTGAATCTTTGTTGTGGATCAGGTTTGCAGGATTCTAAGGAAAAGAGACACTCCTGTCTCAACATACTGCTATCTCCTCAATCCCTTCTTGCGGAGGTGGCTAAATATAAGTAAATAATTATATGCCTGGCTGCGTTGGGTGTGTAAGGAAGCCAGCCATACTCACCTCTTCCTATTGCCTTTGCTCTGTGTTATTGCAGATGTTTGTCTCTCTGTTGTACACATATTGTTGTGCTTTTCCTCTCCCTCTCTGAGAGTCTCCTTCTGCCTGTGCATCTCAAAAAATCTTCTTCCTAATTGTCCAAGTCTCCTGGTCCTTGTCTTCCATGAGCCCCTGGGCACACAGGTGTGTGAGTTCAGGTGTTTAGACATGAACAGCTCTGGCAGGGTGAGTCTGCTTAAGAGTATTTAAAATAAACGTCTCTAAGGAAGTTAGTCCTGTTCATTGGACACCAGCTCTGTGATGAGACATTTCGGGGTTCTTCGCTTATTACCTGCAGAGCCCTCTTGAGTGGTAGAAAGCTCTATGTGTGGAGATATAAATACTCACAAAATACTGCTTCTTGCACAATATTTTCCTGAGTGAGCCTTCTTAGAGCCTGTTTAAAATAAATTCTGGTTTTGGATAGTACCTGGTACCAAGTGAAATGGCACTTTCCTTCCTCCCTACCTTTTGGCCAGGGAGGAGAGGCTCTTCAGTCTGCCTGGTGAGACTTCAGAGAGAGCTCACTTGGACCTCAGTACTGGGAAACCTGCTGAGATCAGGAGAAGCCTGGAGTTCCTACCTCTGTAGGTACCGAAATAACTTTGTAGGAACTGAGATCATCCAGATGTTTCTAAGAAACCAGATCTGTTTGCTTTCATCCTCAGAAAATTACCTTTTTATTTACTTGGTGAAGGGAGGACCAAGTATGATGTGAACCTCTGGTTCCTACCATCAGCTTTGTGTTCTGGAGGAAGAACCAACACCGGTGACACAATATGGAGAGCACTTGTACTGTCTTCTAGAGAGCAACACGTTTTCTTCTCTTTGTTCCTTAAATGAAGATTGTAGCAGAATAGTGTAATCCAGGGCAAATCTGCACCTGCATCTGTATCGCTTTTTGGTTGAAGTGAGTTTTCATTTCCACTACTCTTGTGTTCAACTTCCAAAAACACGTAATTTTTGAGCGTGACACACGATCCTTGAGATATTTATAATAAATTGGTTTGGGTTACACCACTAAACATAAAACATAATATGCTGAAAACTGCTTATTGAAACAGACATCAGAGAACCAAGGCGTTGTCACTTCATTAAATAAGTAGTAGCTTTGCTATTGAAAGGTTTACAGATGTGCTGGTATCTGCGCACTAAGGCGAAGAGCAGTGTTTTCTGTTTTAAAAGCTGCATATCAATAATGCCTTCTGATGGGATTCTTAGATGTGCCTGTGTAGGGTAAGCCAACTAACTTCTCAAGTAGATTATTTTCCTAGCTGGAGTAGCAAACATTGAATTGTTCTTTTAAAAAACTTGTTTCTTTCCATCCAGAGAGGGATATGATTTTTTTCCAGTGAGTTGTTTTTGAGATCTGAAACTGTGATATATTTTCATTTGCAAGTGGATATTGCATCTTTAATTGTATTCTTTTTGGACAGAGTTGCAAATTTCCACAGTGACCAATGCAAACCTGGTGAAAATAATTTTGGATCTGTCGCAAGTAATTAGAATTCTGATCTGATGACTTTTGGTCCACTTTGGCCACCTTTTAATGTCATGGTGATTTAATTGTAGCAAGAAATTTGGGGGTCTTTTTAAAAGAAGAAGTTTGACCTAGGAATGCCTGTCAGGCAAATCTAAGTGTGTGTTGAAGCTGCCTAAACTGATCTCATACACAGGGAGGCAAATTCCAAGTGTCCTGGATCTACTTTGTTGGTAATAACATAACTAATTTGAGTTGCTTTTTGTATCTAGTGCCTAATTTTTTTTAAGTAAGACTGTTACAGTTTTGGTTTGTCAGATAATCGCTGAAAGGAAAACACTGAGATTATAATGCAGTTTCACTGGATCTTAGCTGCTGAAGTGTGTTTTCACTGTAAGATAAGCTTATGAAGTGTTGCCCAAGCTAACATAGTAAATCTTTCTCAGAAAACATGTCTTTGCCCAGGGTGGAAATATTGAATGGTCATTGGATAACCACCGCAGTAAAGGGGTCAGGATAATTCATTTTTCGTTTGGCATAATGCGAAGAGTTTTTTCCCACCTCCCCTGCTCAGAATGCTGCTCCTCTCCCAAGTTAACTCTCCTTTAGGATTGTCTCCGTGGCTCTGCCCTGCTGTGGCAGATGTTTGTGTCACCCAGCTCGGATCTTCTAGACCACTGGTGGGGCCCTGATTCCTCCCCACTCTGCCCACCCAACTGATTCCAGTTTCATTGAAGGGAAGGGGGGTGTCCAATGAAAGGCAGGGACTGTCAGAAGTTTATTTAGGGAATGCAGGTACCAGACTCACATCGCAGATTATTGCTGTTGACACTGAGGTCTCTGTGCAGTAATTTCACAACCGAGCCAGGTGGACATTGGATCTGGGCAGCTGTCCTTTCTGAGCCCTCATTGCTGCTGCTCTGCTCATGTCGACGCAGCCCTGGCACTAACAGAGTTTTGACTTCAAAAGGAGCAGCTACAAACTATACAGAAGTCCACATCTCTTGGCCCCAAAAGTGAAGAGTTCCTCATGCGTCTTCTTCCATATCCCTTGTCTCCGGAGCATCGCCCGTCAGTAAATGTACACTATGACCTTTTAAATACTGAAGTTGATTAAGAAAGATGGGTAGAAATAAGTAGATGGCTGGGATTTGCTTCCTTCTTTCTTTCTGTTGATGGTAAAGTTGTAGATACCAAGCTCTGCTGGAGTTTCTAATAATCCTAGGAGGGGTACTGAAGGTGGAGAGACCCCTGCGGAAGAAGGTAGTCTTTAGCCAGCCAAAGGCCCCTGGCTGATTTTGGCAGTGAAGGGAAAAAGGCAGGTTCTACCATGTGCTACAGTGAGAATTTAGACGCTTTCTGGTACCTGTACTGAGTTCACATGGGGCTCAGCTTCAGCAAATGGGGGACAGTGCCCCAGCCATGCATGTCCTTCATCTCGGGCAAAGGAAGCTGTGGTGGCCCGTTTGCTGTGCTCCCCCGGCAGCTCCTTCTTGGTGCTGCTGTGCTTTTGCATGTGATACCTCCCGAGGACACCACTGCCGACTCCTTTTTTGACAGGGGAAGCTACTTCTGCGAAAAAATGCAAGCAAGTTTGCAGGGTTGGAAGGAGAAGTGGAAAGCAGGCAGTGCTGACAAGGGCACAGTCCTCGCGTGGCTCCTGGCGCTTGTCTCGTTCTTGCCTGTTGTCCCTTGAGTTGGTGCCGTCATTTCTGCGGCGCTGGGAAAGCGCCGAGTGCAGCTCCTGCTTTTTTGCGAATGCATTTAGATCTGGTTTCCCTTCCAACCACTATGTGCTGTTTGGTGGGAAAGGGTTCGCTCCAATAGATCCCTGTGCTGGTGGCAGGTGTGTCTCAAGCATGGCCTTTGGAAGGCCACCAACCTCCCCTCGCCCTCCGCGCCTGCCAATGTTTCTTTGTTCCAGATCGTCCTGTTCTTTGTCCCAGCTGCCTTTATGGTTGGCACACCATAAACCCACGACTATTAACCAATGGCTTGAAAATTTTTAAGAAAACAAAGCGGCTCCTTGCTTTTATTCTTTGCTAACTGATCGCTTGATGTGACCTTTCGCTGGCAGAGATCTTAGAGGAGACAAGCAAATGAGGTGTGTAACTTGGGTATCCCTACTTTTTAAACTGTTTATAGTCATCCAAGCAATGTTTTTCCTCAGCTTGTCACCATGAAACTCTGGGTGGTTTTATCCCTTAATAACCCTGTTTGTGGCGCATCTGAATTTCAGTAGGAGAAGTAAAAGAGAAAGGGGTTTGCTGCTGCTGTTACTGCTGCTTTTTTGAGGAAAGTAGATTTTTAAAGCCCTGAATATCTGTCTGTTCTCCTCTCAGCCTTGCTAGCAAGTCAGCAAAGATAAAATAAAAGTCACTTAGATTCTTCTGAAAAAGATGATCCCTGGGGAGAGGCGAAGTCTGAAGAGCTTTGTATCAGAAGGCAAAGCTGGGGATAATTAGCAGCATATGAGAGCCAGAGTTTGTCATTAGAGCCGTCGCCGTCACTGTCAGACGACTGCTGGGGTAACGTTGCCCGAAGGCAGCCCAGCCCGTCCGCGGTGGCAGGACCATCTGTGAAGGTGCCCCGGTGGCGGTGGCACACAGCCGGTCCCCTCGGGGCAAGCCGCTGCCACCACGGTGCCCCGGCAGCCGCAGCCTGGCCCCCGCCATCCGTCATGTCACCAGCAGCCTCCGCCGAGGGTCCCCGCGGAACAGATGGGTGTCATCTGGGGGCTGCGTGTCACCGCGGTCCTCCCGCGGGCTTTCTGGCGAGCGTGAGCGCCGCTGGCCTGCTGGAGCACAGTCCTCAGCAAAACGCTGCTTCATCTCGTGTCTTCTGAGGGAAACAGTGACAGATACGTCCCTTGAAAGTCGCAGTTGGTGCCGCGGTCGCTCTTTAAGAAAGCAAGATTTCTTTTGAAGGCTCGGGGCTTGATTTTAGCACATGTGCTTGAGATGGATGTGATCGCTATATAAGTGGAAAAAGGCATCCATCCTCCGTGAGCCCTCCAGAGAAGACCACGTGGATATTCCCATCTGAAGAACGCTGCGCAGTGATGCAGCTCAAGAAGGGACCGGTCCCACCCTTCTCATGGTGAAAATCCCTTCGGATGTTTGTAAGCCCTAAATGCATTTGGTGTGCCAGCCGCCTATATTTTCAAACTCAGATACCTGAGGATTTCAAACATTGCAAACTAGAAACTGACAGTTGATTTAAATATTCTCAGTGTCCGGTGAAGAAATTTCAGGGAGAGGGAGCTGTTTGTCGTGTGTAGCGATTACTTTCAGAAGACTTTTTCATCATCCTGGTCCACAGACAAAGAGGGGCAGCTTAGTAGATACAGTTTCAGTTTTGAAGATAAAAATCAATTTTTATAACCTTGCATAGTGTTTTTTAAGGAAATTAAGTATTAAATGAATTATGTACTTAACAGACTATTTATATAATGTTAATGACTCAAACTAAGAAATGACAGGAAATTAATGTAGCTCTTAGTATTTAATAAACAGAATGTGTTTTCCACCATTTTGTTTATTATGGCTGATATAGTTGTACTTGTAAAGTTTGGATTTAGTTTGATTTTCGTCGTTTTTCAGCAGATCTGCATGGTAGGCGAACATATATCTGCTCTCTGTGGTATTCTGGAGAATAACAACTGCTTCATGCTTGGCTGTTCTAACACTTGAGAGGTCTTTCTCCTTTCAGATAAGTCGGCTAGATTCACCTTGTATTGTAGTTTACAGCAAAGGCCCAACAGGAATTTGTGATGGGGTTGTGCTACAGTGACTGTTGTGTGTGTTTGATGCAGCGAAGGCTGTTGGCATCGGCGCTGCGCACAGAGCAGAGCAAGATGATGGACCCAAGGCGAACGATCCCCGGCTCCTCCCAGACAAGGCTCTCCAAAGGACGGCCAAGGTAACTCATGGAGAGGGACAAGAGACACGGGTGCGCCCCCAAAGGCTGAAGGAGACCAGCCCTGGCCTCCCCGCAGTCTCCATCTGTTGATCTTTGCACCTCCTTCCCTGTTTCAAAGAGAGTAGTTGTCCGATCTGATAAAAATCAAGTGTCTTGTTATTTTTACCAATTATCCAGTTTAAATTCCCTCTGTTTGGATACTAATACAAGTGTCAGGATATCCAAAATTGTCAGAATTAATTCGTACATACTTTGGAAAGGCTGTTGGTTCAAGATTTGGCTCAATCTCTGCATGCTAAGAGACCAGAAGAGGACTACAGGGTCAGGTCTCTTCCTCGTCTTTGCTTTCTCTTGCAGGCTCCAATTCTGGTCCCTGTTGTGGGCTGGGCTGCCCTCTGGTCTCATCCAGTGTGGCAGCTCCCAGCACTGAGAATCACACAGAGGTGCAGCCCCTGAAACCTTCTGGAAGGGCTCTTCTCTATAAGCTTAGGAAACCAGCCATAATAATTCTGTTATCCAGTGATTTATTATGGTCCACAAAAATATAGCCTGAATGAACACCTCTCTGGAACAATTATTTAGTGATATTGTAATTTATTATTCTTTTCAAAGCCATCTTGTATAAACGTAAAATAACCCCCAACTTCAGAAAGCACAGAGAGGAGGAGAGAGCTGCCAAATTCCCCACAGCACATCCTTTCCTGTGGTTAGCGTTGGATCTGCCAGCGGCACCGTTTCTGGACTGGCCTGTTCTGTGCTGAATGTCGAAATCGCAGGCCGAGGATCCAAATGAAAGATTTTACAGGAGTTGCTTGTATGTTGTGGCTAATTCCCTGCATTTGGAAGCGTCTACTTCTTGTCTGGTTTTGTTCTGTAATCAAGAAAATTGCTGTAGAGAGCTAGCACTTGGAGGGCACTTAGCTCTTCTATAGCCATGAGCAAGATGGCAAGGAAAATACATTATAAATAGGCATTTGGTTAAAAAATGCACACACACGTATACATACACAGGGAAAACATGATATAGGCCTTATGATTTTTCCGGATATTCCATTAAGCCTCTGTGTATTCCTGTTCTGTTAAAGAAAATAAGTTTCTCTGAAGGTATTAACTGTAGGAACCTTTGCCTCTTCCAGGTGGTCTATATTTTGGAAAAGAAACATTCCCGAGCAGCTACAGGCTTCATCAAGCTCCTGGCAGACAAGAACAGTGAGCTGTTCAGGCGGTGTGCCATGTTCTCACCTGTGGACCACAGAGTGCCCAGGGCCTACGTGTCCTTGGCTGATTGCCCTCCAGACTTTGTGACCAGGCCTGAGGACTATTCGAGTATGCTCTTCATCTGTCGCATAGTGGACTGGAAAGATGACAGCAACTTTGCAACAGGGTATGTGGCTGCCATGGGAAGTAGAGATGACTGAGATTTCTAGTCGGAGTTCTTGGTTTCACTTAGTTTGATACATACAATAGAATCATAGAATCGTTTCGGTTAGAAGAGACCCTCAGGATCATCGAGTCCAACTATGACCTAACTCTAGCACTAAACCATGTCCCTAAGAACCTTGTCTAAACACCTTTTAAACCCCTCCAGGGATGGTGACTCCACCACTGCCCTGGGCAGCCTGTTCCAATGCCCAACAACCCTTTCCATGAAGAATTTTTTCCTAATATCCAATCTGAACCTTCCCTGGCGCAACTTGAGGCCATTTCCTCTTGTCCTATCACTTGCTAAATAGAGACGGGAATCTTTTAACAAGATACATGTCTGGTAGCCCTCTGGTATTTGGTGGATAAATTGTAATGAGATTAGTTAATCTTATGGCTACGTAATGTTGGTTTCTTTTGGTGCTTGCTTCAGTGTGCCTGGACATCACAGCATTAATGAGCATACAGCCTTTGCTCAAAAGAGCTTGCAGTCGAGAGGGAACACACACAGGTACTTAGCCTGACCAGCACAAACACCATGAGGTTCTGGCAGCCGTTCAGTCTCTCCTGCCTTTGTGTAAAAGAGTACAAAGTGTGCAGGCAATTCACTTCTTCTAGGGAGAGATCTGTAGCTGTGAGGTTCATCTTGGGTTGTTAAGCCTTTACTGACAAGAAGTAGAAAAAATTCACAGATTTTTGTGGTTTTAAATTTGCATTGCTTCAAGGAAGCATACTAGAAATCACGAGGAGCTTCATTCACTCCTGATGCAGATGAGAAGGGTGTTGCACTCTGCTGTTCAGGAGGCACCATAGTCTGCTGTGGAGCTCAAGTGGCAGGCACCACTGTGAAGGAGGTTTTAGGGCAGCGCCACTCAAATGGCCTATGCCAGGCTGGATCCAGATTGCGAGTTCATTTTGCCTCTCCTTGAGGAAGATCCTGTAGTTTTCAGCATTTTCACTCCTCCTTGGGCATTGCTGCAGTGTGCCAAGCACCTCCCTGGAGTGGCCATGCTGTTTCCTATTGAGTGGGACTCGATAAGAAATGGTGGACATTGATACATCAGTCATCTTGGCAAAAACTGAGTAGTCCTCGTTTAGCTGGTGCTCCAGAGTAGGTAACTCTGACCTATGGCAATGGTGTGGTCAGATTTCACAGGTGTTGGAGATCTGGATGTAGTGTGGAGCATGAGCAGTAGTGGGCATAAAGCCCAACTCTTCACCTTGTAAAGCTGTTTGATGAGGTAGCACAGGTGACATACAGTGTCAGCACCATGGCTTTTGGAATCCTCAACTCAAACTCCTTGTAGAGCTTAAAACTTAGATGAAACTTTTTGGTTTGTTTCTTTTTTTTTTTTAAGAGTATGTTGGCACAGATTTACCAACCCTAAAAGTAAACTCATCTGAAGTCCCTGGTTCTCTGAGTTTGCGTTCGTTATCAGTTGTGGCTGTTTTGTGTGCCCAGTAACAGCAAATTTCACATGTACTCCTTGAGAGCCACATGAGCCGTTAAGCCACTCACTATCTCCCAGCTAAACTGCGGTGCATGAACTGGAGTGGCCCCACTTAACGGGGGGCTGGCTGTGCTGTGAGCTTCACTATGATTAAGTTTCTTATTGGCAGAGATTTTCTTTGCCGCCTTTGACTCCAGCAGAGAAAAGACTGGAGGGTGATTGTACTGCTTGGCTTCTTGTCATGAACAACCCCCCTTTTCAGCAGAAACAGGGGAAATTAGGAGGATGGACTAATGTCTTTTTTTAATTGGCTAATGTGTGTGTCTTTAATCTGTGCTTCTGACAACATTGTATATTCTCACCTGGCTGTTTTTATAGTTTCCATGATGTAAAGGGTGTTGTCAGGAAAGAAAATGTCCATGATTGTCTTCATACGTAGCTGTTTCCTCTGGGACTTGTTGCACTTCAGTAAGTGCCTTGTGGGGATGGGAGCATGAAACCTTGATGACCCATTTTTGTTTTTAACTATAAATACATGCTTGTTTAAACACTAAAAGACAAGGAAACCTCTTGAAGGTCCCAAAAATTCCTGTTTCCTTTTGGGCTGATTCAAAAGCTTGTTTATAAGCATGTTGCTAGTCATGGCCCACCTGAAGGAGAGCAGAGCAGGGGAGCTGCAGCTCATTGCACGCTTAGGTTTTTGAACTTTCTTGTGCACTGCTTAGTTCTGCCCAGAGACTTCATGTTCAGCCTTTGGCAGCAGCACCACCGTAGTTTTGAAGGTGTCTGGACTAAGAAACCCGTAGTTTATCACTCTGCACCATCTAAATCTTCTGGAAGTACAACAGGGGAAACCCCCTCCATAGCTGACAGTCATTTCCCCTGGATGCCTTGGGTGTTTCCAGGTACTCTCCATCCTGCAGCTGAATTCCCCCAGGATGGTCATGCATCTTCCTCAGCTTTCTTTTTCCCTTGGGAGGTTTAGCGCCGGGTTTCCAAGCACAGTTCACAGCATATTCTGGTCTTCACAGTGACCACACGTGGCTGGAGCAGTGGGGTGCCCTGGCCAAGAGTTTGGTGGTGGCAGCGGCCACCCAGGGTGGTCACCTGCACTGGGCAACCTGGAGGTCCCCTTGGGGAGGGGGGTGTGTTTCTGTGTCGTGATTGCCACCTGGTGGTCACCAGTGAGACGCTGTCCCCTCTGAAGGCCACCCTGTCACCCCAACTGTGCTGGGAAGGAGCAGGGAGGAACGAATGGCTCCATGTCCCACTGGAGATGTCCTGAGTGTGCTGTTGAGCAGCCTCCTGCATGAGAAGTGACTTTACCGTGGCTGTGTAATGCCGTTGAGTTGTACCTGCTTCAGGTAGCAGGTAAAGCAAGATATCTCCACAATGTTCTCCTTTTCCAGATGAAAATTACAAGTACTGCCATGTATGGTTATTTTCTGGGGACCTTTCCTCAATGTTGGGATCTGAGGTGGTTTGGAAAATTAGTCCAGACGTCTCCACGCTTTTGGAGATCGTTAAGGTGGAGTCTTTTTTCCCCTGCATATGATGATGGATGAGACTGTTAAAAACAAATGTAGTCGTAGAATGTCAGATCACTGATTTCCACTGTGTCATGCAGGGCTTGTGACTTTTCTACCTCAGAGCCTTAGATATTGGTCTGTCAAGGTGACAAGATTTGTCACCGCATTTGCAATAAAACGAGACTTTGTGAGACATTCTTTTGCTGGACGCTCTTCCCAAATCCATCCAAGTGGCTTGAATTCCTTTCATCTCTGGCATTTTATTCTGTTATTTTTAATTCACAAAAGTATTTGGTGTGTGGGCAAATGACTGGTTACCTTGGGTAGCTCCTTGTAGGGCTTGAGGGAAGGTCTGATCCCCAAGCAGTGTATCTCTGTTGGAAAAACACCTTCTTGCAGTTGGGACTGTCTCTCAGGAAATGTGCATTTCCACGGCACAGCTGATCACTGCGCCGCTCTGAAGTGTGGGGTGGTCCCACCGTGGTGCTCCTGCGCCCCGATGGAAGGAGCCCCCGCAGGGCCGTGGTTGCAGTGGGGCTGCGCTGTGCTCTCGGGTGCTCTCTGGCTCTGAGATGCTCGGCCCTGCAGACATCTCACCATCTCTGCTGGGACTTTCTGGCTTTATCAAGCCTGTGCAGCTCTGCCTGCTTTATCAAGCCTGTGCAACCTTCCTTGCTGTCCCCTCTGTACAAGCTCCCTCTAGTAGCAGTGGCTTATTGATGTATAGGATGTTCTGCTGCTGAAAGAATCCCTCCATATAGGATGACTGTGGACAAGTCTGTTCCAGGAGATACTGAGTAAAGTTCTTAAGTTCCCGTGGAAGTTATTAATTCCCATTTGGGAGCCTGCCTGGCTTTCCAAAGGAAACAAGCCTTATGTAATGATGCTTTGTCTTTTTGGAGAGTTCTTATCATATAACCTTTGAACATGTTGTCTGGTTCCAGCTGAGTCTGGGAAGCAGAAAGGGCTGGAATGTTTGTAGAAATGGGCGGCCAAATAGATGCGGTCAGTGTCCCCATGAAGGCGAAGGTGGCAGCACGAGGGTGGCTCTGCCCCCGAGCACAGGGATGGGAGGTCAAGGTCCGGTGAGTGTGCAGCTCAGAGCAGTTCAATGATCTCGCAGCCATGGCTGTTTGGGAGAAATACCCATAGCAATACCCACGGCACGTTCCCGTCAGTGGACGCTGCCACTGTCTCTGACATCAGCCCAGGGGTATTCTAGGAACCCTCCAGCATGCTCTAATGCTCCCCATCAACGTCACTGAAAAGAAATGTTTACGTCTGTGACCATTATATTTTTTTTTTACCTTTTAACGTTAAATAAAAGGAAAAGAGACACACGTAAGCCTGGGTGTCACAGTCAGAACGTCTCGCTGCCGCTGGGCCCCGTGCCTGTTGTTGTTTATAAGCTTCTTGAACTATTCTTGCTGCCCTCGGTGCCCCATGAGTGATTTTGCAGCCTGGCTGTTACCGCGGGGCCATCGGTGATCCTATATGCGTTACCTTTGATCACATGCTGTGCTGTCAGATTTTGCTCTGATGCAAGTCATCACGTCTGCGTGACTGTAACATGGCCCCAATTAAAGTCAGTTGTACACTTTTTATTTCAAGGTACTTGGGAAATGTTCCCTGGAATGCTGTAAATCAAATGTTAATTACTATTAAAAAAATATTAGTCCTATATCAAACCTCTGGGTAAACCCCTTGAGGTTCGTAATCTAATTTCAGTAAACGGATCAAGAGAACATGGGTTTCAAGACGGAGCTGGAAGCACTCTGGCATTCAGAGGCCTTTCCATGACTTGTCTCGCAGACGTCCGGCCACCCTCCTGGTGCACTTCTCAGCTCTGCCCTTCAAGAGAAGGGGCACCGGAGACTCAAGCTCCTGCCAATTCTTTTGGTAGGGCAACATGGCCTCTCTTCTCCTTTTTTGTTAATCAGTCCATCCTCAGTGATGCTCATGGGCTCGTCCTTGCTCAGTCTCCCAGCTCCACACCAGGCGCGGGAGATGAAGTGGTGACTACTCTGGTTTATTGTTACCGCTGAGAGAGGGGGAGATAAAACTGATGCCTCATTTATTTACATTAAAATAAAGATCAGACTGGGACCAAGCTGCAGGAACAGAGAACACAGCCTTGATGCCAAACATGCACATATTTCTGCCATACAGTTTGTACATAAAATTGAAACAATGGAGGGAAATATCTTTTATCCTTGTTTTCATTTTTATTTTAAAGCTAGGCAACGTGAACTCTACAATTTAGCACACGGTGAAGCGCGCAGGCCTTTCCAGCATATTACACAGCGTGACAGGTTTATTGCGCAGCCCTTCCCGTTGTCAGGAGGGCGAGCTTTGCTCCCATAAAGAAGATGGGGTTGTTTGTGCTGTGTGGATGGGGTTTGTTCTGCGGGTTTATGGCACATTTGAGCCCTGAGAGCATCTTGCTCATCCAAATGACAAGTGCACTGTTTTGGCCCCAATTTAGGAAAGTAATTAGTGCCTCTTCTCACTCATTGGAATTAAAGCAGAAGGATCAATATAATGATTGTGTATTTTATGCAGTGGAAAAACACTTATTAGAGTGGCTGGTTTTGCACTGTGTTATTACCCCTCTCTTTTGTATCATATTTTGATGGATTTGCCTTCATTTCAGCTGTAATTTTCTTGGGTCAGGAGTGTTGTCTCTATTGGCTGTAATGTCCCATTTGGCCTAATGGCACTATATTAAAAACATAAAAGTATAATCTACCTCTGTGTGCTGTAGAGCAATCTAAGGGTGAGAAAGGGGACAAGGGGATGCACCGTGGGACATGGGTTGTCATGTAGTATTTGTAACCAGGTAGGGAGGGGACAAATGTTCATGTGCTGGGTCCAGAACCGAACGCTTGTTTGACACCGAAGCGCTCAGACGAACGCGTGCTGGAGTTTGCCCTGAAGCAGATGGAAACTTTCTCTCAGCATAACAGAGCAGCAGCCTCATCCACACATGTGCAGAATATTTCGTCAAAGACTATTAGCATGTGGGGGACAGTTCCCTCTGTCTGTGACTTGCTTCTGGATCGTTGGCTCCTCTCCAGTTGGCTTCTGGTTCAGAGGCTTCTGCTTAGCTAGGAGAGGAGGGACCAACTACTGGGAATGTGCAGGTCCTCGAAAGAGCCTGGAAAATGGTTGGAAAGATGATCCGTAGGCATGTCCGTGTGTGCGACTCCTATAGGTTCCTCGCACCCTATGATGTCTTCATTAGGGCATCAATTTGCTCAAGCAGAGGTGCATCAAAAGATCCCAAAAGGGATGGAACAGTCTCCTTCAGAGCCATTTGGGGTCTGGTGGGAACCCGTTCTCCATTTCAGACAGTGGGGAGCGAGTCATGTTTTTCGGTAGTGAGGAGAAGGAGGGTCTGAAGGGAACCAGCCACATGTAAAGCTAGAGCAGCCTGCATGAAGGGCTGTGCTTTTCTTATCCATGTTAGATGTATCTTTTTTACCACTCCAAAAACCTAACAATACAACACATCTCCTTAAAATCAGGTGCATTGTCTGACTCGTGTTTTGCATCTCCAGCAGACAAAAGTCATGGTATGGTCTGAATTCCTGCTAAGCCCTCTGTCAAAACTCAGCGAGAAGTGAATGAGTGAAAGAGTGTGATTGAGGGCTCAGCATCCTCTCTGTGGGGACGGTAACAACATGACGGTGGTAATTATACACTAAAATAAGCATTTCTTTCTTTCTTTCTTTCTGCAGGCAGTTGGCCAAAAGCCTTGGGCAGGCTGGGGAGATTGAGCCGGAGACAGAGGGGATCCTGACAGAGTACGGTGTGGATTTCTCTGACTTTCCCCCCGAAGCCCTGGAGTGTCTTCCCCAGAGCCTGCCCTGGGTTATCTCACCCGCAGAGCTGGCCAGAAGAAGAGATTTAAGGTAAAGACAAAAAGCGCGGTCCGACACTCCCCCTTGGGTTGGTGCAGTGTTGTGTTATTTTGTTTTGCTTTCATCACCTTTGAAAAGGCACTGACTCTATTACGCGTACCATATTACCTGTGCTAGCGTGGAAAGAAACTGCTTTTGAAAATACTTACAAACCCAGAAGACCAGTTATTTGGAGAAGTATTTTGTGAGGCAAAGAGGCGTTTTCTCAAAGGAACTACTGAAAACTGAAAACTTGGTGTTTGGCACATAATCTGAAAGCTTTATGTTTTTGTCTGGAATGTATTACGTATTTTAGTGGTAGTTTTATAGCAGAGATTTTCTGAATGCCTGGCAGATCAAGTGATCTTGGCCATTGTTACTCTGAAACTTAAGCGCAGGTAGAGACAGTCCTGCGTTTTCCTGTCTAGTCTCAACATTTCTCTCAGTTTTGAAGACCCGATGTCTTGTGGAGTTTATGGCGGCCCTTGGTCAGGTCAGCAGCTGGCAAATGCTGTCCCTGTGTCACATTGCCCACCCCTGTGACTTAGTGATGCCCTCACTACCTTTCAGGAACTCCACTGTCTGTTGGGTAGCAGACACTGACATTGTGGTCCACACAAAACGGGTGGATTTGTGATGCTCCAAAGTGTCACATTTCAGAGATGTCTTTACTAGAAAAGATTTAAAGACAAAAGAAAATTAATCAGTTTAGAACCTCACTTTGCAATAAAGAAAGGTGCAAGAAATTGAAGCAGTAAATGCATTTCTAAGATGATACGGAGTTTTCCACTCCCATCCTTGCTTATGCTGGAGCTTCCTGGCTCTGTTGGCAGATTCATTGCTTTCTTGCATATTGCTGAGGTGAAACAGCCCCATGAGCCTGATTCCTCCTGATGCTGCACTAAGCACCTGCATGTATGCAGCAAGCTCCTCTCCCTCTTCATTTATCTGTGTTATTGGCATGGGTGTTAGCAGCTTGAGCAAATAAACTGATAAACGGCAGCCGTTTGTATCTGTACCTGCACTCCAGATGTTACTTTGGACCGAATCCTGCACTGCAGCCTCCTTAGTGCTTCAGCTTTGCTGGATTTCCATTGCCACACAATGGAATAATTCAGGGGAGAATCACGCTCCTGATTGACTAGTGGTAACAGTCAGATACCAGACCCAAACTGTAGGCTTCGAGTAGCTTAAAAAAGAAATTGCATATATATGTGTGTATATATATATATATATATATATATATATACTGAAAGCTGCAGTTCAGAAGTCACTGGAAAGTGCATATTTTTATGTTCTTGACTCCATTTTAGTAGCATTCTCTGTTTGTTCTGACCAAGTTCTTTGAAGCAAGTAAGTAGCTTGACTTGTCTCCAGTGAGACAATTAGTTTTGGAAACAAATTCCAAGTGCATTTCTTGCTTCTATTGCTGAATTATTACACTGGGACTTATCAAGGTGATAACAGTTTTGCAGTTAAGCCATTTAAATCCCTCTCTGCCCCTTCCCGACCACAGTGCACACTACAAAGTAGATTTCCTTTTGATCCTCTCAAATATAAACATTTAACAGTCAAGGTTTTAAAGACAATTATTTGAGCTTAGTTTACTAATCCTTTTAATGTCAACTGCAACACCGCTGACTAACTAGTCTGTAGTCTAAACACATATGAGATAACATGAGGCTTCTCATTATGGAAAGTAAAATACAGATGGGTTGTCTTTTTTGTTTCCTCACAGTGAGAGGTTTGTCTACCCAGGAAAACATGAGTTTTATTAGTAAATGTAGCATGAATTGTAGCTGAGTTGGGGCCTGTGGTTGGAGACCTGGCCGGCATCTCCTCTGCTCTCATCAATCAGACCTTGAGACACTGCTCTTGACAAGTCCCACAGCTTGAATGTGGTATTACGTATTATATTTCTTTCATATTGTCAGGAATAAGTGTGCTGTGATACAAACAGCCGGACAGACTGGCCCAGGTTGGCATCCCGAGGAAGACACCTGAACCTGGGAGCTGTGCCTTGTTTTCTGGGGAGCTCACCCCGTGTTCAGTGGCACCGGCCTCTGTGGGTGCCCGTCCTTGCTGTACGTTGTGCACCTGGGTCTGTCAGGCTCACAGGTACTGTACAGTACTCGGAGTACAACGTAAGATAAATTACAGTGAAATACAGGCTCATCTTTCCTCCTGAAGCATCTGTGTTAACACTTCTAAGTAGCTCATCCTAATTCAGTTTACACATTGCTCACCTGAGTAAACATAAATTAGAGTTTGGCTTAAAAATACTTTCATCTATAGTAAATCCTCTCCAGTGCTGTTAATTTTCTAGGGTTGTGCATTAAGCCTTTGGGATTTAGAACTGAGACCTGAGCAAAATCTTGGAGTTTCTGGTGTTTCCTCTTCCTGAGATAACTTCTTCTTATTTCCTTTAACACCAGGAGATGACTTGGTCCTTTTCAAAAGGTGACCTGTGTTCTGCTAACCAGTGTCCCCAGTGTGGTCGGGTCTGACTGTGAGTCAGAGCACAGAGGTAGAAGTTCTGCATTGAAGGCATTTGTGAGCGTGGTTTTCAATGGAGGCGAGACTGTGTTTTACCAAGCTGCTGAGGCTGGGCAAGAAGAGGGAAGGATATTTTGTCCATGCCATCTTGTAAATAAGTTCCTTGATCTTCCTGCAAGTCTTTCAGTTTTACAGGAAGCCTGTTCTTGCCATGCACAGTCTGTTTGGATAGCAACTGTGATCTCACCTACGTAGCCTGCGCAGAATTGCTTCCAAGAGATCTTTTTTTCCCCTTTTTTCTCCAGTAATGGCTTACAAAGAAAGGTTTACATAATATTTTAATATTACTTAGGGCAGAAAAGATCCAAACCTCATGGATGGCTTTGAAATCTTTTAGCTGATTTAACTCACTGCTCTGCCACTAGTGCTCACTTCTGCCATGGCCATCTGCTCTCTTACCTGCATGGGTTTATGTGTTTGTAAAATTAGGGAAATATTTAATGGGCACTCCCAGCTAACTTGTTTTTAAAGAGCACCAAAACTTGTAATGAAAAGCACTAGGCAAGTAGTAGGTGTTGCCATTGGAAACCGCAGTTGTATTTTTATGGAGAACATGGAGTTTCATAAAGTATCAGAACAGCGTGACTGGGGAAACTTGCCTTCCAGGGACCTTAGATGTGATAATACAGATAGGACCAGAGTTCTCATTTTATTATTCAGGTTGACTGGAATTGGTGTTTTTTTCATGAGAAGTGTTTGGTTTCTGCTTTTAGAGAAACACTGGCGGATTGGTGTCACAGAGACAAATTTTGATGGGTGCAAAGTTTCAACCATTTTCCGGCCTTTTCCAGTGTTTCAACGTGTAATTTTCATTTCCTTGTTTGCTCTGCTTTGCACTTAGTGCTTCGGTGGTGTGGATAAAACACAGACCGAGCAGCAGGGGGGTCAGGGCAGAGGAGCAGCCGCACATCTCAAGGTGGGTGCGGGACAGGGGGGCTGAAGAGGACGAGGCCGTTTGAAGAGGCGTAGCCAGGAATCTGAAAAACCCAAAAGCTATTTCTAAGAGTTGTTCCAAATGTTTCTAATTTCATTCATATCTTTTTGTTTCCTTTACTGCTTAACTGGGACAAGAAACTAAAGCCAGGAAAGTCCGAGCATAGTGGGAAACAAAAACCTAAATATTGGAGAGAGAAAAAAGGCCGTTCTTTGCAAAGCAGATCTGCCTTTTGCTTGTCTCCCATTGTTGGTGTTACTGTGGAAAATGTATAACATCACTCTTTTGGAAAGCGCTAGAGCCTGTTCAAGTGGAGATGGTTTATATAGTCTAACATGGAAGAACTTGAGGATATCTATTTCTTTACCATTTGCCTAATAATAAGTGAGCCTGTTGACCTCCGCTGGACTATTACAAATGTGAAACTTGGCACTCAAAATTGCTTGCTCTAAATTTTCCAGTTGCTTTCTCTTTTTCCATTTGATGTCATCCTGCCAACTAGTGATTTTATTATTATAAACAGGACATTGTATTCACTTTTAAGAAGAAATATGAAGCTGAAGGTAAAATTACAAACTGCAGTTTCTCAGCTGGCAAAATACAAAACAATGAGCTAAAAATACTGAGCAGAGAAAGGGTGCTGTGGCAAGAAAATCTGAACTATCTGCAAGAGGGACTCTGAACTCCTGAGAATCACCAAATGGTTGAGATTGGGAGGCATCTCTGGAGATCATCTACTCCAACCCCCTTGCTCAAAGCAGGGTCAAACAGAGGAGGCTTCTTAGGGCTGCATACAGTTGGGTTTTAGTTATCTCCAAAGGTAGAGATTCTACAACCCTTTGGAGCAACCTGTTCTGGGGTTCAATTGCTGTTAAAGTAAAAGCATGGATATTTTTTACCTTGAAGTGAAATCTCCTATATTTTGTGCCCATTGCCTCTTGTCCTGTCACAGGATAGCACTGAGAAGACACTGACTCTGTCTTTACTCCCTGCCATCAGGTACATTGATTGATAAGATCAATTGATAAGATTGATTGATAAGATTGATAAGATCTCCCTGCCTGAGCCTTCTCTTCTCAAGGCTGAACAGTCCCAGCTCTCTAAGCCTGGCCTTGTAGGTCAGGTGCTCCAATTCCTTAATCTTCATTGAGGCCCTTCAGCAAACGTGCACCAGTATGCGGATGTCTTTTTGGTACTGGGGAGTCCAGAAGCGCACACAGCAGTCCAGCTATGGGCTCACCAGTGCCCAGTAGAGGGGAAGGACTGAAGGACTGCATCTCTTGACGTGATGGCAACACTTCCTCATGCAGCCCAGGAGGCTCTTGGCCATCTTTACTACAATGGTTCATGTTCAACTTGTCCATCAGAACCTCAGGTCTTTTTCTGCTGAGCTGCTTTCCAGCTGGTCGGTCCCCAGTCTGTGCTGGTGCACAAGGTTATTCCTCCCCAGGTGCAAGGACTTTGCTTTTCCCTTTGAGCTTCATGAGATTCCCATCAGCCCATTTCTCTGCAGAGGTTCCTCTGAACCGCAGCACAACTGTCTGTTCCTGCCATGAGGAGCCTGCGTGTTGCTGCTGGAAGACCTAGAGCTATCAGACCAGGGGACGGCAAGGATCCACGGCATTGGCAGGGGACAATTAATGCTCACTTGCTTCCCTTGCAGGGCAGAGTTAATGAGTGAATGAACTTTGCTCTTGCAGGCAAACAGCTCTAAGAGCGCAATGAAGCTTTCAGCTAAAATTTGCATCTTGGTATTTCAGCATGTGACCTCAATTTCAGCTGACCTGAAGCTATCGGTCTTATGGAAGGCTAAATTGTAATTTTGGCTGCCCGTTCAGCAGAGCAGCATCCTTCCTTTGGTTGATAAAGAAGGAAGAGTGGAACTGCTCTGCTGTGTCTCTGTGTCCACTGTGCAGGGAAACTCCGCACTTACCGCGGTTTGTAGCTGCAAAGCCTTGGCAGCAGGACAGTACTTGCGCTGCACTTCTGCCCTCTATTTATTTCTTTCTTCAGGAGTGTTACAGCTGGTAAGAGGGATTAGCAGTGCTTATAGTAAAAGTTTGACAACGTGCTCTTTGCTGTAGATGCCCAAGGAGATTATTGGTGGATAAAGTTAAAGGTGATGGTAAACATGGCAGCCTTGAGCTGTGCAAGGGGTGTTGGGGGCAAGCAGCCAGCCTCTGAAACAGATGTCTTTTCAAGGCAGGTGGACGGCTTTAGTTAGAAATGAGTGCGAGTCAGATAAAACATCACTAAACAGCTTGTTTCCTGGAGATTTTCCACTACAAAAAGCTAGCGTTAAGTAGAGCAAGACTTACTCAGCTATAATAGGATATGTAAAAATGCTCTGGTTTCTGATGGAAACTGAGAAATGACTTGTTTAGTGAATGTATAAGCAACATTGCTGCAGACCTGACCGTTATCTTGGCGTAGAGTAGAGACACAAACAGGGCCAGATTATGATCTCTGCCCTTTCCCTGAGCTGTTCTGTGACTAATTTAATGTTCTCCATAAGGAGGCACAAGGCATACAAAGGATTACTCAGTGGTGTCTGAGGATATCAGATCTAGTCCCCCTCTGACAGGATTGATTTCAGAAGGTGGTGGTGATGGCTGTACCTGCCCTGGGTACTTCAGCTGTCCAGGCAGTCTGGAGAACGGTCTTGAATCGGTGGGGAGAGCTCACATTAGCTCCGTCCTCACCCATTAACTGCGTAAGTAAAACCCTGAATAAATACGGTGCTCCTGTCAGAGCGATGTGATTCAGCTCCTTGCTTCTGGTTGGCTTCTTCAGGTCCTCCTCTGTGTTTTCATAACATTTTCTACTACACTATAGCTACGGCAGTTGTGGTGACACTGTTTTGTGCGAAATGATGCATGGTCTTTGCTCGCAAGTGCTGTTGTTACCAGTGGCTGGTGTACATAGACACACTGGCAACCTCACTGGTGTTTTTCCTTACAGGAAGGCGCGTGTGGTCATTGGAAGTGCAGCTTCGAGCGGAATCAGTGGTGTGCAGTTGGATGGGATTATTGTGTTCTGATCTTCCAGGCCATCAAAACTAAGCTTACTTAGTTAAGAATCTGTTTAGTTGTGGAAAACAGTAATAATTTCTGCAACTAAGTTGTTATATATACAGTCTTCTTCCTGCCTGGCTGCCTATTCTATGGAGAGAATAACACAGGGAGATGAGGGTAAAATCTTAAATCAATTTGAGAGTGTTTCCATTTCTTGCTGGATTCAACTGGATCACAAAGTGGGCTTTAACTGTATGATGAGCAGAACAAAGTGCCCAATCTTCTCATATTTGCATACGTTAAATGACCCGGTTCAGGTGTGCCAAATACTGCCACTGTCCTCGATACCGCGGTGGTTTGCAAACACCCTTCTCTCTGCAGGTTGGGTAGCACGAGAGTAAATAGGGATGTGAAGGTTCCAAGTACTGCTGTCAGGATCTATCTCTGATGATGTAGATGAAGAAACCCAGAACTTCTACAGCAGGTGTGGTAGGATGTCCCTGCTGTGGTGTTTCAGGGCTGGTCACTGGGACAGGCTGGTCCTTACAAGGGGCAGCATTTTCCGTGTGGCTCCATTCTGATCCTGAACACTGGGAGCCGAGTGGTCTGAAGCACTTTTTGACCTCTCCATCTGCACTGAAGCTTTTTGGGTGTTTGGATCCTTGTTCCCGGGTTATTCCCAGACCCTCAGTCTCTAAAAAGAAATAAGAATGATAA
The DNA here is from genome assembly GCF_964273445.1 of Streptopelia decaocto. Taxonomy (NCBI): domain Eukaryota; kingdom Metazoa; phylum Chordata; class Aves; order Columbiformes; family Columbidae; genus Streptopelia; species Streptopelia decaocto. The sequence goes on along the minus strand of NC_138660.1, from coordinate 5,245,792 downwards.
TATAGATCACACATATGCAGGTATTCTGTATGAGGCAGAGTTGTGCTTGGAGATACCAGAGCACAGATAAGAAAGGGGCACTCTGGAAAAAAACGAACAAAAATATTCTGGGAGATGAGGGATTGATGTACAAGGAGGGATTAACTGTTCAATGTGTATTTGCCAAGACTGAAACTAGAAGTTTTTGAAAGACATAGTAGTTGATAGTTAAAATATGTGGACCGAAATGAAAAAATTAGAATCATTTAAGGTGGTGGGAGGATAGAAAGGGGTGTTACGAGGACAAGTAAGGTAAAACAAAGAGGAAGGCTTTCCTGTTCTACCTAAAATAAGCTGTAGCTTAGACTGCTAAATTAAGTGTTGGAAACTCCATTGCTAAAGATGCTTAATACTATATTGGAGAAAGTCCTTGTGAATGTATTGTCATGAGCAGTCTGGCTGTGACCTATGGGGGTTGGATGACCTAATGTCTCTTCCATTTCTAGCTCTGTGCATCTATGATTAAAGTAGTTTATATAATGCAAGTGCATTTTCAATTACACTCCACCTTCTTGCGTGGGATAGTGGCGGTGCAGAGACCTCATTATATTTGTGGCACAATTACAGCATGACTTGTAGGAAATACTGCTGGTACTCGGGCTCTCCGAGACTCTGATCTCATTTTATATATATGTTGACTTTTCAAGCCATTTAGGTATGTTACAAGACTGCAGTGCTCTTTTTTCATTCTTCCTCCTTACTGGCAGGCCGTAAACATATAGAAGGAATAATTGATTCTGGTTCGGCAATCCAGCGAGCAGACCGTGGTGAAAATGTAAATGTTTATTGTTGAAGATGTGTAATACATCAGGAGTCATTGTCAGCTGCTCTCTTGGACCAAAGTCTGTTTTCTGAACCAGAACAGGACATTAGCTAAAACATAAACACAGAGAAATTAAAAAGAACAGTATTGGCTTGATGGAGAAAGTTGGCCTTTCAGTGCATTTTATGCTGTGCTGGATTTTTGTGGGGCTTATAACAATTAGTGTTTGGAGAGGGCAGTGTTTGCTTCCAATAATTTTGTAATTTCAGTTCATTTTGAAATTTATGCACCATGCAAAAGGAGTTTTGTAATGTGTCAAGTATCTCTGTTGGTATGTTACAGGGCTTTCGGAGTGCCGTCAGAGATTTGTCAGGGTACTTCTGTTACATGCATATTTTTGTAACGTATTCCTTTTAAGAGTCTGTCTTGGAAGCAGCCACTCTGGGGTTTTAACTAAAATCTGCCAGCATCAAGTGTGACAAATGTGGTAGACACTACACGTAATAGATGCCTTTTAGGAGTGGGTTGTTGAGGTCTCTAAAATGTTCAGGCACTGATTGTTCTCTGAAATTTCTCTTGGAGAGGAGTACTTCATCCTCATTTGAGTGATGAAGATCAGTGGAATTGGTCCCATGCTTATTGGCACTTTATAACAAACCTGCGCAGACGTTGTGGTTGAGCTGGGTTTACTTGCGATTGAAGAATGAGATTGATTTTTCTGGTTGCCATAACAATTGGACTGTTGTGTGAAAAAATGTTAGTTGCATTCGCTGGAGTGAGCTGACAGCTCTAGGATGCCTGTTCCCGAATTAAAACAACTGTTTCCAGCTCTGAGAAATGATATCTGGTTAAGTTTTGCAAGACGGAGCTCAGCAGGGTCTTACAAATGACCTGAAGAGCTTAAAGATTCTAAAAGTGCCTTTGCTGTGCTTAGTTTTAAGCTTTGAGCTGAAGTTAATAAGGGTAAACCAGGAGGCTGAGCTTTCACTCCCACCAGGCTATTGTATGTACTCACAAAGTGGAGAGAACAGGACAATCTGAGGAGTCCCTAGAAGAATGTAAATGCATTTTAAGTGTCTAGACATGCACTCGCTTGCACTGTAAATGTCTTAGCACTGATAGACTCAAGTTTAAAGAAGGCTCGTACTGCCTAAACTTTAATAAACATAATGATGGCTGTTGCTGTCTCACCTCCAGCTGCAGCAATCTGGTCTTTGCAAACAGGAGGTTTATGGTGATGCTTCGGGAGCTGCTGGGTGACCAGAGGGACCACGGGCTGTAAGCACCAAGCCTGGGCAGGGCGGGATGGTCCGTGTGTGGGTGGCAGCCTCTGATACGCTTGAATTTTCAGTTGCACGGTGGTTGTGTGCTGGGAATTCACAGCCAGCGGGTTTCAGGCACCTTTTTTATGCTAGTGAACGCCATGGGTTCTTTGTTCTCTTTTGTACCTGTTTTGGATGGGTTGGTTTTATGAGTGACCGCTAAACACTGCAGGAGGCTGATTCAGTCTGAAAGTCTGGGAGACAGTCAGGATGGGGAGGTAAATAAGGTAATTAAGTTCAGGCACCTTAATTCTACCCAAGACCCTTTTCCTGGATCTCCTGCTGGAGGCCTTTGGGGTTCCCTGCTGAGTGCCTTCCACAGATGCTCTGGTTTGCTCGCAGAGACGCTCAGCTCCCTTTTTCTCTCTTGTGAGACCTGGCAACCTGAATTGTACCCGTGACCTCAGCCCTGAGCAGTCCAACTTCAGGCAAATGGTAAAGTTTGGGCTTCCATCCGAGTGACCTGAGCTGGTGGTGGCGGCAGCAGGGCTGGCAGGGGTGGTGATGTGCAGCTCACAGAACGTGGACGTGGTTGGGCTGCCCAGCCGCCTTCTGCTCGTGGTGTCTGGGATGCCCTTTCTCCATCACTGCTCTCCCTGGTTCCTGCATTTCTGGCTTGTCCTCTCTTCTTTAGGACTCTGCCTCTCGCCAACGGTCACTTCAGCTGGTAAGGACAAAAATCTTAGTTCACCGAGGGTTTTCTGATGCTCTACCGGGTACATGCTTTTCTCTGAATGGTTATTTCACGGCTGTTGGCATTTGTTAGAGTGGCGAAAATCAGAGCTGTGGGTTGACTCATCTCTGCGCTGCTGCCTGGGAAGGCCGTCCAGTCGTGTGAGCAGGATTTGCACGGTTACACAGCACTGCTTTGTCTGCTGGTGCTTTTCTCCGTTAGCAGCACCGAGCTGCTTTTTACAGAAAAATCACACTGGTAGCACCCAGGCTTTGCCCAACAACTGGCCATGCGAGCACCTTGCCTCTAATACAGCCCGAGCCCATGGCTTACAAATGCAATGCTTCGTCTTGACCCAAGTAGCCTTCCACTTAGTGAGGATGGAGCCCTGAACACTGGGACTTGTGATCTCCTAGGTGTTTATATATTATGGCTAAACTAACTGATATGTTGAATTCCGAACAGTTTAGCTGGCAAAAATAGGTATATTGTACCAAACCTTGCAGCGCCAACTGTACAGTATTTTCTCTGCTGATTCTTGCGAATGGCTTTGCGTAGATGTACGTATTTGCACAAAGAAAAACAAACTGCTGTTGCAGTCCTGTGATCTGTGAAGGTTTTAATTACCATGGTGGTAATTCCAGCTCACCAACAGACTACTTATCTTACCTCTACTGCTGCATGAGCCATTTACTTTAGGTCGTGTTAAAGGTAAAGAGACTAACTGCTCTGCAGACACGCTTGTCCGCTTTAATTAGGCTCCGTTAAGCTGTGCAAAGAAGCACTGCACTTAATTAGCTTTCCTCAAATTGCGATTGATATACCAGCCTGTATATGCGCATGCCGTCGTTACTGTCTAATAAACTAAGTGCTCTATTCTGCAGCTTTTTCCCCCAGATGGTTGGTTTGCAGGCTGGCAGGTTGCGTGGCACCTGCTGTCCTGACTCTTGCTCCACCACGCTCAGTGCCAGTTGTCCCCTGGTCCTCCCAAACCCCTGCAGGCATTGTCCACCTCTGTAAACCTGCATTAAACATACATTTTGGACTCAGAGGCTCTTGTAGAAAGGGGACGTTTCCACACTGAAATGTTTATTTTTGATCACTGCTGGGGGTTTCTTAAAGGCACGTGTTTATCCGTAGTTCTTTCCCACATAAAGACCAGATAATCTCTTAACTCTCTGTGTGTCTCTATCTCCTAAACCGGTTTCCTTTAACTAACCGAGTTGTGTGTATGTTGGAAGGAGTGGGCTTGGAACATCGCGTTACTTTTATAAAGTATGTTTTGACAATTTGAAATGAGTAAAACAGATTTTTATTAGGTGTAGTGACAATGAAAGATGGCTCCTTCGGGGCTTTTAAAGAATGGGAGGGGTGATCAAGCTCCTTAACCCACCAGGTCTCCTTGGTGACCCTCCAGAAGCTGGAGACAGCTGCCAATTTGTATTTACCTGTGGTCAGTGCAAATGTACGTACAGTAGCTGGGCCATTTGCTTGTACTTAAGCAACATCTCTGTTAGCAGGTGCATAAGAAGTACTGTTGCCTTGAGGTTTAGTCATCCACCCCACTGCAGTTTGGTTTTGTTATCGTTTATGGTCAGAAATGTGGTCTGATCTCTCTGAGATCCCTTTTGCCACAGCCTTGGGGCATTGTACAGCCAGGCGGTATGGTCAGGGGAGGAATTTGGACGGCTCCTTCCTCTGCACGGGGCGGACTCGCCACATAGCTGGGAGCAATGTTATTTCTTCACCCAGATGGTTTTTGTCAGCTGCCTCCTGGAGGTTTGCACAGGAGTGGGTGCCAAGGGAGGGGACAGCCGGCAGTGCCGGGGCACCCAGCCCTTCCTCCCCGCGCTTTTTGTTGCCTTGTGCCCGTTCTCTCTGGGATGAGAGATGCAGCGTGCTGGAGGTTAAAGGTGGTAGCGGCAGGGCTGGAGGAAGAGCAGGAGATATGAGAGGTGCCTTCCTCGGGGACCTTGCCCCGCGGGAGCACGTGTGCGGGTGCTGCGCTCCCATCGCTCGCTGGATTGTTTTCTTTCCCGCATGCCAGCCGCGGTTCCTATAGCTGTCTGAAACTTCTCCAGTAATAAAAACTCAGTACCAGAAATAAAATTCATCACACTTAATAAATGCAGTTACTGGCGAGCGGGATTCACTTAGAAAACTTCAGCGAGGTGTACTCCTGTGTGCCAGGATTATCGCACTGCCATGAACTTTGAGCTTTGCTTGCAGATCGGCTTCTCTTGTCCCATTGATTACCTGCACACCAGCTCTACAGCACTTCTGCAGAGTCCTTATGCCAGGATCATTCCGTGAGTTCCTAACTCAGTGACTGTCTTGCCTCACCTTGCAGTCTGTGCCCAGAATAAACTGCCTGTGACAAGCTACAAGTCCAAGTCCCTTGAGTAGCTTTAAACAAGTGGATCTGAGCCTGATGGTAAAACACAGCCCAGCTGTGCTGCACATAGAAATGCTAAATCAGTATTTGTCTGGACCCCTCTTCAGCTTCGCGTCTGTGAGTTTAAGCATACCAGACGGCAAGCTGTGTCTGTGCCTGCAGTTTGCGTGCTGAGAGGCTGCTCAGAACCCGGCCAGCGTGTCCCGAAGGGCAATGGGCTGTGCACGGGGGCCTGGAGGCCACCCCGCCGTCCCCCCAGTTCGAGCTGGCTGAGCTGGGGCTGCCGCTGACCTCCGCAGTGGATCTGACTGGCCAAATACATCCCAGCAAAGCAGCCCGTTAGTTGCTGCCATTGTATAAATGTGTTCAGAATTTGGCACCCGTGTATTTATGCTCACTTCTTTCCAGGGCAGACTGCAAATATGCACTTCGTTGAAACCAATCTGCTAATTTTTGAGCTGCCTGGAGCTACGATTCGCAATGGGTGGCAGATGCTTGTGGTTGCAGGCCTGAACATCTGGGATAAGCTATCGATTCTCCTGACACAAGAACCCACATTCTCTTTGAAGAAGCTCTTAAATCTTTTTCTTGCTTGCTTGTCAGATAAAGCAAGCCATTAGTGTCCGTTTGGTGCTATTTGCTCATTTAAATTAAGTAACTTAGAAGATTTACTAGATGTGGCTGGGGGTAGTCACAGTGCCAGGATGCTGTTGCCTATACAGCCTGTGAGTTGGTGGGACCTGGTGTATCAATACGCACACAAGCCTACGTACTGCTTGTGGTATAGGTGTATAGGTGTCTGTGTATCCGCATACATGTGGCTCCCTAAAGAAAGTTGCACAGTCCCCTGGAGTGGACGTGTCCTGAAATTCCATCCTTAGGTGGAATTTTAAAGTATATTTAAGCAAGTAAGGTTGTTTGCAAGCCCTTAAAATTTGATTCCCAGTGCTGGATAGCTAGGCAGCAACCGATCAAAGTCCCGGTGTAGTTGGAAAGATTTTATATCTTTCAGTGTCACAGTCTCTAATTTGTTCAGATGCACGTGAAGCATCAGAAACTAATGTGCATCTGGGTATTAAAGCAGCTTTGCTGTCCGATCTGAAAGCTAGAATATTCTAAAAAAATTTCCAAGTCTCAGAGGCAATGAAGTGCTTTACTGATTTTTATGTCTTTGAAAATCTCTATTTAGTGTGCCTGGTGGAATTATATAAATACGTGCTGCCAGCTGTCTGACACCAACCGATACCACCCAGAGCATTTTAGTACCAAAGTGATAGGCCTGTGAATATAGAGACATTGCTCTCGCTGTGTGGGCGCCCATGCAAAAAGACTAAGACCTGCTAATTCCATGTGACACTTGCGCCTTTAAAAGTGCGCTGTAATTTTTCCCCTCCCGCCTCTCCTACCCCAGGAGTATATGGGTGGTTATGCAGTGAGAAAAGTTATATGTGTTTTCATTATACATCTCTAGAAGGGAGTTGCCATCGTGATACGAGACAAGAAGCAGCGGTGTGAGCTCTGCCTTGGCGCAGCCCCAGCCTGCACCATTGTGCTTGGGGATCTTTTAACTAGGGAGGGGCTGAACGCATTCGAAAGGTTGAGATAGGAGCAAAAAAACCCATCAGACCTATTCCTTTACTGTCTTCACTGCTCTTCAGCCCCAGACCCATGTTCTACATATTGCTGTAGCCCAGGGGCCCGGGCAAGGAGTTGCTGTAGGGCAGCCCAGGACAGAGAGAAGCCCTGGAGCAGTTTAGGAAGTTTTGTGTGTCGAGTGCTTCAGATTTTGGGTCTCGCTGGTGCCAAGCCCCGCTCTATTAAACATGAGGATTCTTGAGTTAAATGCGCTCTTCTGTCTCATCTCCTTGGCCCTAGACCATTTCTGTGATGCATCTTGGTGTGTTCCTGGTGGCCCTGTCCCCCACTGCTGTCAGGTGTATGTCTGTCTGTCTGTCTGTCTGTAAGCCTTCCAGGGCAGGGCTGCCTATTCCAGCTAACACCTAGAACAGCGTACACGGAGGCATTCAGCTTTTCCTAAGCACCAAGCTGATTTGCTAGCTCTAATTAGCTGAGTTGGGGCTCTTTCATTCTACAGCTTTTCACACTGTTTCCTATTGAACCTGATTTTCCCTTTGGTGCACGACGGGCAACGTGGATGTTAGAAAGTACCGCACCTCTTGGGTGTCTTTGCTGAGACCAGAACTCCCACTTCTGTTATTATTCAGCGTGTTTTGTAGATGTTCCAGTGCCTCTGCTCCATGCCAGCTGGGCTCGTGGAGTTTCAGGTGCTGAGGTAACTGCTCTTACGCCCAGGCATGGGGGTTATTTGTGTTCCATTTAGCTTTGCAATTAGGAACAATCTATTTTTACTCTAGCTGCAAGGCATCAAGACTCTTTTGTGCTTGTTTCTTTAGGGTGAACTTGATGGCTAAGTTGTTTAGTTTTTGTGGAGGAAAATCAGTGATGAGATGGAAGCTGTTAAGAGCAAGCAGTTAAACCAAAACGAATAAAAAACCCCCACAAAACAAGGAGAGTCACTTGTCTAAAACCCTTATTTCTTTTAAAATTTACTTTCAGATCAGATTGGAAGATGTTTTAACAGACAGAATCTTCTGAAAACGTGGCTGTTGTTGTCTGGATGTCTCTGATGCTCTCTGTGTTTTGATATCTTCTTCATGACTGGAAGATAAATTTCTCTTTTCTTCTTTTTCCCTTGGATAGGAAAGAATGCATTTTTACCATCGACCCATCAACTGCCAAAGATCTTGATGATGCTTTGTCCTGTAAACAACTCCCTGACGGTATGAGATATATTTTACGAAATAACTTCTCAGTGTTTATGTTCATCTGTTGACACATTCATATATATAATTTGTCACAAAGTATGCTTTAACAAATGCGAGCAGAGTAATAAACTAGTTTTTCTCATGTTGTTTTAATTGCCTGTTTTCAGAAACCTTAGAGCAGATATCTTCAAGCTGCACTCCGAAGTAGTCTTAGTAAATGCAAAACCGTGGTGTTTTGCATAATCAGAGCTGTAATTTGATTTGAGCAGATCTCAGCTGTCTCCTGTCGTTCCAGGAGTTACAGCTGAATAGCCGATATGCCACTCTTGCAGACTGAAGTCTAGTGAGACTTTGACCTTGAATGCACCATCACTGGGTAGAGGAATCCAGTTTTTTGAAGGTCACTGGCTGAATCGCTTTTTGGAGTTTATAGGATGCTGGGAATTGTCAGATGAACACAGTGTGCCTTGTAAGTTGCGTTATTCTTCTCATTGCCTTTTAAGCTTTCTGTTCTGCCTTATTTGTACTTTTACTATGCCGTAAGCCAACAGAACAGAAAGTAAAGCTCCAGAAGCCAAATCTTGATGATTCTGACTTAAGGAACTTCCCTTTTGCAAGCTTACTCTGCTATCCAAGTTCTGCTCATTTAGTTTGATGAGATCCAGTAACAGACTTGGTTTAGAAATACTGCATGATTTGATTAGCCTATCCACCACTAATAAAGAAGATAAAGTGATTTTTTGGGGTGTGTTTAGTTTTTCTTGCTCTTATTAATCATCACAATATGATGATATCATATTGTCAAATGTCATTCTCTCTTTTTGGGGTTGATTTCGTTCTGTGCAATGTGGCCAAGGAATTGTACAGAATAGTATCACAGGGCTATAAAACTGATTTAAAAAAATGGGAGATGAAAGAAAATCTGAGGCAAATAAAATTATTTCTAATTATACTGTACAACAGCAGTTTTGAGGTAAGATTAAGGAAAAACTGGTGTTCTGTTTCACATAAAATTTAAACTTCTTGAGAGATCCCAAGCTGGACTCTGTTCTTTCTGCTTCGTCACTTGAATTATCTGAGGTGTTGAAACTCCAGCTTCTGAGCCTCTCCTGTTCACATACGTGTGGGTTTTAGATGCTGCGCGACACCATTCACAGAGCTGGTTTGTGGTGCAGATATCTCCATTTTTCTCTTCATCCATAAGCCATTTGGAGAAAGCATTCAAGGAAAATATCTGTTCGAACAAGAATTCTTCTTTCCCAGTGATTCCGCAAAGCCACTGCAGGGCTCTCGCTCATACTTGGCACTCGTTGATAAACCTGCCGGTTGGGGATGTGGCCGCGCTCTGCCTGTGTCTCCGACCCCAGCTGCAGAAAATGCTTTATGAGACCTCTTTCTCCAATCTATAAGGAGATGTACCGGTGCAGAAGGGCTCCTCTACTTGTAAGGTCCAGTTCTAAGTGTAACTGGTACATTACTTGATCGCGAGAGCTCTGTAGCATCACTGTTAACAATCCCCATGTGGTGCAGAGGAGGGCGGCTGCAGCGCTGCCCTGTTGCCCCATCAGACCTTTTTGGAACAAGGTGCTTCTCATGCAATCCAACTGAGGAAAACAAACAAAAAACCCCATAAAAACAAATAGATATTTTTAAAAAGCTGTCTTCTGAGTGGACTTCGTTCATGTGCTTTGCCAGTCTTCCCTGCTTTGTCGCTTCTTCTTGCTCTTCTTTGTCCAGACATGAGGCAGAGGACACAAATTGAGCACCCGCGTCTTCTTGGCCTGTTCATTTCTGACTCGTTCTTCTCCCAGGGGCTGTGTCAGGCCTGTGCTGGCTTCCCAGAGCCCCCACATGAAGGTTTTCACTGTCATTCCCTCATCTTGTGTAAAGGTTGCAGAATATACAAAAGGGTCACGTCAAAGTCAGGCTTTCAGGGCTTGTCTGTACCTGTACAACCCAGGAGCAGGCGCAGTTCTCTCTCCCAGGATACCCTGTTATTTCAAAGGTGATCTCTGATGTACGTACCTGAGTAGACAGAGGATGCTTCTGCAGTTAAAGATAACACCTCCTTTTCCCAGAAAAACCAGGCAGCTGGGAATGAAAGGTAAAATGGATCAAACTACAGGGTCACTCTGCGTAGAGAAGCTTTGCAAAGCTTAATTTTTCAAATAGAACAAAAGTGGGAGGTGCAGGAACCTTTCTCCCATTTCAGTTGCCCGAAATAAACTTCACCAATGTGTTTTAGAAGAGATATGAAGAACCTGGGAAGGAGAAGGGGACAGGTTGTGTCTGTTGTCCTGAGAATAAAAGTCAAGATTTGCTTGGCTTGTATCCAGAATTTATAGGATGGGAAATCCAGTGTGGGTTTGGTGCTTTTGAAAGTTTTACATCCATCTCAGGTCATTGTACACACACACCCCTGCTTTCCTCCAGATGAACCTCAGATGAGAAAACCCAAGAGGCAGACAGGTGAGCACACCCCTTGGGGGCTGTCCCCACTCAAAGGCCGTTGTTCACCCCCAGGTCTCGTTTTCCATAAACCTTTAAGTGGGAGCCTGCTCACAGCAGCCCTTTGTGTGCCAGGTCTCCACCTTTTCACTGGAACCATGTGTCCTGCATCGCGCTCATTCCCCCTGGACTCCTCTCAATGAGAAGATGCTCTGAGCCGGAGCCACCTTTGAGAGCGATGTTATCTGTGCCTGTCCTGGGCATTGTGCCCTCTGCCTCTCCTTGGAGCATCCATGACAGCGGTGCCCACGCTCCATCACAGGCCAAGGGAAAAGCCAGTTTTGATGTCGGTGAGTGTCCCAGGGACCATTTTTTACATCATTGTGGAAAGAACCGCCGTGGAAATACCCTTTATTTTGAAATCTGTGGTGTTTATTCTGAGGAAACCTTGTGGCTCAGAAGGAAAGGCAGACAGGAAAACAGGTCTGGTTGGTTTTTGATGCAGTTACGATCAGCCGGGGAGGGACACGAGGATCTGAGTGGGAGCGAGTGGCATAAGGAGCCTGCAGGAAACCCCTCTGTGTCCTTCGAGCGGGCAGGTGGCTGGTGCAGGAAATCTCAGCGTTGTCTCTGGGCTGCAATGTTTGTTTAAAACATGAGATATCTCTGAAGAAGAGATGTCCAGTTTGGTAGCTGGAACTATCTCCACTTTTAAGGCTTTTGATTGTCATGCAAGGAGATGCTTGCAGAATCTTTTTAGTGAAGATGAGTAATAAAAGCAACTAAGAACCATACTGTTGTACTCCTGCCTACTGTCTTCCCAATGTGCTGCTGTTTGAGGCACAAGCTTGATCCAGCATTTCATGAATCTTTCCTCATGCTTTGGTGTCGAAGTGTGAAATTCCAAAGGTTAAATTTTTCAAATAACTTCCTGATCTGAAGAATCCAATCAAAACATTATTTTGCGGGCCTCCTCTAAGGGATATCTGTTTTGCACGCAGTTGGCAATATTAGCTATGTCCTTTCTAAGGTGCCACCTTGGAAAGACAGCTGCAGAGCTTATTGCTCAAGAGACAAGGTGCTAGATCCTCAACCAGCATCACACAGTGTCTGTTCCTAGCAGGAAAACGTAACAGAAACCTGTGCATTTATATTACCTGACATAGGTACTCTTCACTGCTGTTGTTTTGCATCATAGTTGGTGATTAGCATTTAAAGCCTTTAATAGTTAATTACCATTGGCCTCTTCCTGGGTGGGCTTGAGCTCTACCCAGCTGGGGAGACTCCTCAGGTTCCAGCACTGGGGACTCCAGCCTGTCCTTTGTGGTTGGCAGGAGACATGCAGATCCATCTTGCATCACAACTTCCTGGGACTTTTTTTTGCATGCAAATTGAATTTCTGTGGATTTGTTACTTTTTTGGCTCACTGTGAGCTGACAGCTTTACTCAGTGATATTTCAGCCTGTGGTTCAGTGGCTACTATAGCACTACATAGATAACTATTATAGGCCCATGAAGTGCAGCTGGCAAAAGCAGAGGTATAAAACCATCAGAGTATGTGAGATTTTTTAAGATATCTGTACTTTGACTTCAAATTTTTCAGGAATTTGCAGATTTAGAATGATCCAAAACCAGTGCCGGGAGCCCTTTGAGTTCACTTCTTTGTGTTCGCTTGCTATGGCCATCCTCAGCTCTACTGTGTTAAAGAGAGTCCTTAAGGGAACCTCAATCTTGTGCTTAATAAAGCCTCTTGGTGTATTTTGGAGGTACCCTGAGGATTTCTGGCTTTAAAACTTGCTATGCTAGCTGCAATTGTTATGACAAAGAGTTGTTCTAGAGGTTAAGAGCTTATCCAGGGCTGGCAAGGCTGCGTCTCTCACGAGGGAAAAGTTGTGTTAAGAGTTAACGCTGCTTTTATTCCAAATGTAAATGTGGTTACAAGAAATTATTATTTTTTCCATCTTTTTTTTTGCCCATATGTAAAACACTTTAAGAAGAAAAAAAACGGCACCAAAAAACCCCAACACGAGCAAACCACACACCCGACATCCTCATTGTGTCAGCTCATCTCCAAAACTCAACAGAGAATGCAGAACCCGGTTCAGAAAACGCCTCTCTGCTGGGGCATAGCACCCGTAATAACTACAAGAAGAAAGAAAACACTCATTGTTTGCACTGCTTCTATCAGCCGGCTAAATCAGTGCATTTCAGAAGATTGTAAACAATGAAATTGTCCTTGTCCTCAAGCATTTGTTGCTAATTTATTCAAGACTGAGACATTGTCTTGAAGGATCTTGGGCAACAAGCGGAGAGATAAGGGACAGATTTTGCACCGTCGCTTAGTTTTAGAAGTTCCCAGTGTCACCCTTATGGGTTCCAGTCACTGGATGAGGACTCGCCCATGTCACCTACTCAGTAAAAGATGGAAAGGAATTTTCTGCAGAAGTAATCCACAAATCTCTCATGAAGAAACACCCGGTAGCAGAGTCTCTAGCAAATGAAGCGTGGGGGGGTTTGTGGGAATAGCTGTATTTTTAATGGAGCTCACATTAGGATATTGCAGCAGTTGGAAACTTTTCAGGAATATATATCTTAAGTGGGCCAGTCTGGTTTTGAGAGGATTTTATATTGGAGTCTGCTTTTGATTAACAGTCGTGCTCCTCGTTATTGTTTAATGATAGCAGTAGGGAGGTAAGCTTGCTGTTCGCAGTTGTGAGTGTATATTTTAAAAGAGATCAGCTCCAATAAAGATGGAAAATAAGGTTATTTATGTAACAGCTGTAGAAGTATGAACAAATTGTACTCCATTTAGATGACTCGGCATAATCTTGGAGTAAAAGATGGATCTGGACTGCACCTAGTTTCTACAGCCTTTGTAGAGCTGTTTCAGGGTAGCTTGAGGTTTTTAGTGAGTTCATTTCGGTCGATACTCTTTTGTGATGCTTTCTGCACGTCTCGTAGCGGGTTTCCGCAGCCAGGAGCACACAACAGAGCCCTTCTCCCTTTGTACAAGTGTTGCAGATACTCGCAGAAAACAACCATAGTGCTTTCAAGCCTGAGTGTTTTCACCCAGGGCGCAGACTGCTGAGGATTTATTGCACCGTGTGAGAGCACCCCGGGTGACCCGCATGTCCCAGTGGCACCAGGCAAATTTCCCATACTTGCCAAACCTCTTCTGGGAATCGCTGGCAAGCGGTGTTTGTATTTCTGGTAATGTACACAACCGATGCAGTTCTGTTTGCAGGCTGCTTACTGGTAGGAACAGAAATGAAATTGGACATATATAAAGGCAGACAGTTCCATCTAAGTGCAATGTCAGGCTGTAATGGGAAAGGAGGCAGCAGGTGCGTTTCTGTGGGATTGTCTTACCGCGTGCAGGTCTTTTGATACTGATTTAAAGCCAGTACTTTGGGCCCTCCTGACAGAGCTTCTGTACATCTTTTTGTGTGTTTATTGATGACTAACGTGGTTATCACTGTTGTTTTTCATTCCTGTATCCCTACAATCTTTCAAAAAGTAATTTAAGTAAGGAGAATCTTATTCTAGGAGAAATTGTTGTACTGCAGAATAGAAACATATTCCACAGGCTGTTTGCCTTGGGGTTTATGTCCTTAGTGACATTGTCTGTGTTTTGGAGTGAGGTCGTATATAGGTACATTCATTGAATCTTCCCAGTGTTTACCTGATGACCTAAGCAAATGAGTGTTCTGCCGTGCACTGCTCCTTGGTTTTCCCTTCCTTTTAAATCCATTCAACCCGATGGTGAATTTAAATCAAGGCCAGGCTGGACGGGGCTCTGAGCAACCCGATCTAGTTGAAGATGTCCCTGCTCATTGCAGGGAGTTGGACTAGATGAGCTTTAAATGTCCCATCCAACCCAAACTGTTCTGTGATTCTATACCCAGGGGGAATGAGGTGAAAACCTTCAAACACATTGTGTTTCTGTAAGTGTTGTGAAAATTGGGTATAAGCAAAGAAGAGACCTGCTCTTAGTGACCCAAATCTGGGACGAGTGCAGCGTGACCTTTCTCCCTCAGTCCACTGTGGGAGTGTGTTTCAGAAACACATCTGCAGAGAGTGAGGAATTGCATCTCTCTCTCTTCAAGGAGCCTATTTCACCCATTTTGGTAAAACCAACCAATGTTTTACCAAATATTGGTACAATTATCCCTTGTCTACTGCAGGCCTACGGACACGGGGCTGCTTTTCTTAGACCTCGTGGACACCTTAGTAGACATCCCTCAGTGCATGAACTCCAGTGTCTTGCACCAAAAAACCACCCGTAGAGCCCTGGTAGCCCCAAGATGTGCTCTGCCATCTGAAATGACATCCCACTCTTCCTCTCCTTCCATCCTTGTTCTTTCCTGATGTAGGTTGCAAACGCTCAGGTTGTTTTCATTTTCCAAAGTTGTGTGCGCTTATATTTTACTTTTAAAGACCTAGATGTTCCCTCTTCTATTCAGTTTTGTCCCTCTGGCTACTTGAGGACTGTAGGGTGCAATTTGCTCTAGCAACATGTGGTACAGGACCTTTCAGCTAATCTGTTTGGTTCCTGCAGCACAGAGTATAGGAAGAGTTTGTAACTGGAGGCATGTTGGGCTGACTTGCTTAGACTAACACTGAAGAATGGACTAGTGTTGAATCAAAAATTACATTATGAAATTACAATGCTTCCTTCTTTGTAAGATGTTTAAGGTGAACAGATACCAGTCTTAGCTTAGAGAGAACATGACAGAAGCCCCACTTTGATATATGAGTCAAATGTAAAATGACCGTAAACTGCAATTTACTTAAATTTGTTGCAGGAATCAAATAAGGGAAAAATAAAGAAGACCTACAAGGAGTGGGATTGTGCATAATAATCGGTTAGTTTTTCCTTTGGTATCAGATGTAATTAGCTCTCCTCTCCTGTTACCTGCTGATTAATCTGGTGGCTTTTTGTTGTGTCACTAGGAAAGTGAAAAAGACATATTGCAGTGATTAGAAACAGGTACATATCCTTTCTGTTGAGGGCTTGCGGTTGCAGATTCTTTGAAATATGCAAAATATACGCAGGTCTGTGCCAAATCCAGATCCCTGCTGTGTCCCTTAACGTAATCCCGTATAACGCTGGGGAACTGCAGCATGTACAGGATATTTTGCCTCTGCATTTAAAGTAACATGGGTTTATGTGGAGAAACACACATCACTTCCAATTTCCCCATGTAGGACTGAACAGAATCAGAGGGCTGGATTGCATCGCTGTTCCTCCATCGAACATCTATCTTGAAATCAGTGAGACAACTTGACAGCACAGGGCTCCCCTCAGCTTGAGCTTGCTCCAAACCGATGTGGTTGAAAGGGAAATAGGCTGAGCCTAATCCCCAGACAGTGCATTAAACGGAGTGATAAGGTATTGGGGTGGAGATTAAATAAAGTTTGGATTTGATTGGAGCATTGATTGCTGGAACGTGATTTGTTAAAGCTTTTGTTGCTACTTGTGAGAAGATCGGTTAAAAGCTTGGTTAAGCAAAATAGGCAGGATTTTTATTGATATTCATATTTATTGCACTGGATTTTTGTATCAAGTATAGCTATTTCATAAAGATTCCATTCTTATCCCAAAAGCTTTATTTTTGGCAGTACACAAAGAAAGCTGTAGGGGAAAAAGACACAGGATTATAACAATACGAAAGGTAGTTTGTGCATGGAGGACTAATCCAATGAACACCGTGGCTGCACAACATGCAGGCAGACGTGCAAATACCAGGAGAGTTACTCATAAAAGTGAATTTAGTTTCCTGCAGGGAGGAGAGATGCTCTGGGTGAAGTCGCCTTGCGGATTGTTTCAGTTCATAAATTCAGGACCTGGGACAATTCCCCAAAGATTTCGAGGCGCAGGATTTTGTCTGTTAGTGCCATTTATGGATATGGACTTAAAAACAGTAGTGTCTGAATGTATACGGAAGAAAAAACAACACTATAACAAAACACAAATACCTTTAAGGAGCTGGGCAATGGGGAGAGGATCCAGAAATTCCCATACAGAGTGATTTAAAAGCATTTTGTCTAGGATTTCTGTTTGCTAAAATGGACCTCAGGGACCAGGAGAGTCTTTAGAGAAGAACCACAAATGATAGGTGATGACCTAGAGAAAACAGGATTTTTCAGTAAATTTAGCAAATAAGAGTCAGAAGATGTGTGAGGAAGATAAACTTTAAAAAGGTGCAAATAGCTAGGAATAAATTCCCACGTGGTTAACTTCAGTCGTACGCTCTGTTGCGAGCAGGCAGCGAAAAAGGTACTGCTGTATATATTCTTTATTATCAACTTTCTTAAATGACAGGATCCCCCAGAATCACTGCGCTATTGTTCTCACTTTTAATTTATTGCAATGCAGGGGTTTCAGAACCCGGCTGAACAGGAAAAACATCTTCTTGCAGCCCAGTATTTCTCGATTGTTGAATATTATGCTGGTTACACGGAAAGAGTAAAACCAGGTGCGGATGGAATTATTTTGGAAACGCTTCCAAAAATAAACAAAAAAAGTCGGATGGCTAGAAGTGAAATCTCAGCGGCCACCTTCTGTTCTCAAAGAAGTTGAAATGTCAAGGCTGTTGGGTGGACGTAACTGTGTGTGTTTGGCCCAGCACTAAATCCCAAGGTCTCTTTGAATGCCCGGGGATGCCTGCCCAGCCTTGGGTGACTGTGTTCAGTAAAGATACCCCAAAAGGGACTGACCCGGCGGTCGAGACACGCTGGTCCCTCCCTGCTTTAAACATTCGTTTCAGGAACAGGATGACATCCTACACCCACAACGATCGTAATTCATCTTGAAAGCTGCTGGGTGCCACTTCCCATCTCTTTAAATTCAAAGACTGCCGATTTCCTGAAAGAGTCAGCCTCTTGAATGGGTCTTGGGATAGTGATAGAAACAATTAATGACATGAATACCAGAAATTGTCCTTTTACTTTCATCACGTTGGCTGGAAAGCTCACTGTTAAGAGACTGCTTCAGAGATCTCAGTACAATTTACCTTGGTAACTTTACCAGCAAAGAGTGCTTTCCAAGGTAGGAATCAGAGTCCACAGCCTCACAATCGTTGCCTTGGTGTCCTGCTTGACATTTTGTCTTGGTGAAGGGTTGAAGATCCATCTGCCAGGTGTTTGGGACATGCTCTGAGTAGCAAAGATTCATGTTGGTCTGAGTCATAAGTAGTCATCTAGAGGTTCTCCCAGAGATGACCACATAGCAAGTACTGGCATTCAGTGGATAAATCTGATGTAGTTGGTGTTTGTAACTCCTCTTCACTTTGCTCATCACACCCGAATCTCACAAAGAAATCAATACAATTTATAAAACCTCTAAGTGGAACTTGCAGTTTTGGCACCTCACAAAGTCTGCTGGGAGCTTGTGCAGGCACAGAGGGGATCAGCTCACCCGTGACCCTCAGCGTAGGAGTGGGGAGAAAACCCGCGTGGGTGGTAGTTGGGACACAGGTGCTGCTGCATAAGGAACCACTGTGTCTGGTCTCAGTCTGCCAATGTTAGACACGTTTGATCAAAGAAATGACACGTTCTCTTTGTTTTCCATCCTTATACTGTCTGTCCCCGACTGTCCTCTGCTCTGGTCTGACTCGTACTATTAAAATACTCATGCTCTGCTTTCATCTGTATTTTCCTACTTGTGTCTTGCTCAACGGTGTGAACAAATCTTTATGCAGCGTGCCTGTTCTGTTGATATCATTCTCCATGTCCTTCAGTCTGCAATTAAATGTTTTATCTTGTACATGCTGTTTAAATTCTGTCCTTCTGAGTATTTAGTGGAGTTTTTTCCCCTCGGGAGAATTCCTTCCTTGTGTAAGTATCCAACTTAATGGTGCAGTGGAACCACCTGCACAGAAGAGCTCTTTCATTCTCCTCTGCAGTTATTACATTGGGTTTGAAGGTGTTTTTCAGGAACGGTGTAGGCAGTAGGTACAGTCTGGACGGCAGCATCTCCTGTCACAAGGTGATGAAGAGCTGAGCTGGGTTCACTGGCAACCCACAGGACAGGACACTCTTGTGTTAATGTTTCTCTGCCTTGGTAACGTGATCTGGAGACCTGAGTTGTGACTGATCATCACCTTAGATGTTTCCAGCTCATGGGAGCTGCAACACCACCAGGAGGAAGATCAACCCCATGTTCCCATGGGAGGATGGACCCTCCTGAGAGCCTGGAAATGCCTCGTGCTGGCCAGGACCCATCTCTGAGCAGGCCCTGCAGGGCTGGGCAGCGTGGGGAGCACCTTCCTCGCAGGGGCTTTAAACAACAACCTTAGCCAAAGTATTTGAAACTGTGCTGAACTGATTTGGCTTGTGGTGGTCTGTGTGTAAAACTCAGGGCTCTCTCATGCACGATGCATGAAGTGCCACATTATGGAGGTGTCCTGGTTTGTTGGTTTTTTTAGGTATAAAAGGTAGCTTTTAAATTCAGTTAAGTGGTTTTAGGGCATCGCTGAATTGATTAGCTGCTACAGACAAAAACTGTATGCAATTCACATGGAAGACTTGGTCCCAGCATTTAATTTACTAATAGATAAAGTCTCCTCTTAATTCTGAAACTACTGAAAGAATTGCTGTTGGCACATGGAAAACTCTGGAAAGTATTCTGCTTAGGAAGGGTTCCCTTCCTAGTATGTTTTTCTGCTTCTCATCTTCATTTGTCCTTCATTGCATTTAGTGAACACAAGAGTTTTGTTTTGTACGTTACCTTGAGCCAGTCCCAAATTGGTTTGTAAAACCATAGTTGTCTGCATCACATTCAGTTGATGCCAGAGACAAAATGGCCAAAAGTCAGGGCAGTTGAGACCTGATTAAACAGTGCTTTAAAAGTCACTGCAAAGCAAGGGGGAGTTATTCTGATTTTAGACTCATTGATGTCCTACTTAAGAAAAAATAAAATAACAAAAATTATTATGCTTTAGTTTTGTGACATGCTTTGAATATTTGTTGGTTCTCTCAGGATCACTGAAAGCATCACTTTGCAACATCACTGTTCCTATTAGTAATTTCTCAGGTAATTCCAGAAATCCACACTTTCAGGATGGGAAGAGTTAATGTTCGAAGATGTTTTTATTTCTATTTTTGTTTCCCTTCCCCTGTGCTCTCAGCCTGTTTCTCACTTTGGAATAGCTGGGGCAAATCTCGGTTCTGCTGACACCGAGGATTCGGTCCATCTTGCCACTCCCGAGTTTGTGCAGTCAAATGAGAAAAGTCACAGCTTTTATTGTCTTTACATCAGCCCAGCTCCTGAAGCAAAGAAGGTAAATGGGATCTATTAAGGCTAAAGAGTTGAAAGGTTGAAAGGAAGCAATGGTTTTAATTGTGATTTAAGAATCAAAGCAGAAGCCCAGACCCACCCAGCGCTTTTGCTGGTTCCAGTCGGACACAGCACTTGGAGCGGCCGCTCAGAAGAGTCAGGGGCATGACCGCAGCTGCCTCGCCGGGTGCTACAAACCCACAAAACAGTGAGTAAGCAGAGTTCAGATATCTCAAAACCTCGGCCAGGCTGCTCCTGCTGGTCTCTCTGTGGCCGGTGGCTGAAGGGGGCTGTTTCTGAGGACATCTACAGACAATGCCTGGTAGTATGTAGGATTTGGTGGATTGTTACCCTTTAGCGATGCTTATTGTTTGTTTGGGCAGACAGGTTTTCCCCTTTTGAAGTTGTTGCAACATTTGCTAAAGTCATGTTTACGCTTGGATGGAGAAGCTGCTGCTCCGTGCCCCGGGGACTTGTCCTGCTCTCTTGAGATACAGAATCCTGGCTCCTTTTGCCAGAGTCTTTTCGTAAGGTTATGTCAAAGAGGAGACCTTTTGAGAAGGGAAAAGCTATCGAATGCTTTAAGAAGGTGTAATTAGTTGCAATTTGGTTGGCTAAAGGACCATCATGTGATAATTTGAAAAATTTGGTTTCCTGGTAAACAAGTTAATGGATTTATGCTCGGTTGCACTGCACTTTCAAAAAGCAAAATGGCTCTAGGGCACGCAAGTAAAATTTAAGCTCTTTCCTTGTTGTTTTAAAATAAGTAAAAGAAAACATGCTGTCAGATTTTCTGAAAAACAGCTTGGCTCCCTGCTGTGGATAAGTAACCTCAGCTTAGAATTAAAGCCACCCACCTTTGTCTTCAGGATCGGGAGCTGACAAATGACTCGCTTTCCCTGTGGTTCCACTTTTATTTTTATATTAGACCCTTCTCCGCTTCTCCATCTTGCTCTTTTTCTGCTTCCTCACTTGCTGTTTTCTCCCACTCAGTTGTTCTCTTTTCTCTCCCTCTTTTCTCCTCTCTCTATCCAAGAGGGACACTCCTGTCACACTTGTGGACTCAGGTCCTTCATATAAAGGCACGTGTTAAAGATCTGGGACGGCCTCTCGCTAATTCCAGCAGCTTCCCCAAGTCTCAGTGACGTTTTCTGCCTCAGTGCAACTTATATTTGTTTCGTGTCCACTGCTATTACTGTCTGCAGCCCCTCTGGCAATCCCCTCTGTAACTGAGGCCCTTTGTTGTAGACGTCTCCTTGCCCGTTTGCTCATGATAACACGAGAACCTCAGCCTTGATGAAGACACAAGCTCTACTGTAGCACTGCTAATAGCAGCGAAACGTGCATGCAGGTTAAAGGCCTCATTTGTCTCTCTTTATGCAAGTTTTTCATACTTTTGCAAGGCATTAAATCTTGCTTTGCAGATAAGAACAGCAGCGTGGCACCCCCAGGGCAGGGGAGAGGGGAAAAGCTGTAATTATTTGCTGCAAGAGTTGGGTCTGGCCAGGGAACAGCCACCTACCTTGTATTACCGGCAGCAGGGGGGTAGCTGGCTGGTTTTTGGCCAGAGCAAACACTTCGCAATCGGCTTTGAACTCTTCTGTATCTTCCTAAATGATGGGTGAAGGCAATGTGAAAAATAGTAGTTAATATAAAAAAACCTTCGTATTAGATTTTAACTTGACTTAACGCTCTTGCTAGTGTTTGTCTTCTCTCCTGAGAATGATAATGCTTGAAGGTGAGGTGGAAATAAAGGCAAGTGTGTATGCGTGCTAGAGAATTACCTTCTGCTGGTTTATCCTTGAAGAGTTGCATTTTTAAGTTGCACGGTCCTAAAATGCGAGTTTGCTTGAGGTATGAAGTGAACTTGCTTGCTCTGTCTCTCTGCATTTGTGCTGGGACTGACGAGGGCTGACGAAGACGGAGGAGAGGGCTTTGCTGCCAGTGTGTTCCAATACATTCAACTCAGCTTTCTAATTCCTGGGGCAAATACTTGATGTGACTTGCTGGGCTGGCAGTTTTTATGGAGCATTTACAGACCAAAAGGGCCTTTTCCATCTCCTCCAGCTCTTTCTTGCTAATCCTTTTTTGTTTATAGTTTTCCTCAATAAAGACGGAAGAAAAGTTCTTTGAACTGTATTGTCGTAGGGAATGAGATCATCAGTGAAAAAAAAAATACTAAAAAAAGGAACAGCTTGTTCTTTGTTCTTCTGCAAGGTGCTGCCGCTCTCCTTTGATTTTATCATTGTATCAGTGTTATACACGCAGGGTTTTGGAGTGGGTTCCAATAAAGCAGATTCTCAGATGGAGGAGCTGAACCTTCCGCAGAGCTGCTGTGCGCCCAATGCAGCATCGTGCTGGGGACACCTGCCACTCGTGGCTCTGTCGCTTGGGAAGCTTCAAGAGAGGATCCAGGCTTCTAGAAGGCTGGAGGAAGCACAGGTCCAGTATATTCTGCCATTTTAGCAGCCTGCATGATGGTAGACAAGAAGGGAACTTGTCTTCTCTGTTTGCAGTGCCACAAGGGCATCAGCAACTGTGTTGTCTGCAGTGAGGTGGCAACAAATCCTGTCCCTCTTGCACAGAGCGTTGGCCCAAGGGGAATGCTGGTGGCTGAGTGCCCAGCCCTTCCCTATTTCTACTTACAGACCTTGGGAGAAGAGCTTCTCTTTGTAAAGAACCTCATTATTGGGTTTTGCAATGCCACAGTGCAATTTCAAATCATACTCCCGTCTCCCATCCATCTCTGTTGCCGTGTCTCTGTATGTGCACAGAGGGGTTAGTAGGGTACAGCTGGTTAATAAGAAATGTGTTGCTTGATTTTAAAGTGCATTCCCTGTTGCTGAACATCTCCTGTATTGCAGCTTTTTCGTGGTGGAGTTTGAATGGGATGACAATTTTGCACCCACTTGCAGATGAAATGGTTTCAAATCCCAGAGGTCCTGAGTGAAAGAAGCCATCCAAGTGCCTTCAGCGTTTTTTGTCACAATAAGATACTTCCTTCAGCTCTTGCTTTGATTTCAGCATATGAAGTGTCTCGTTTAATCTCCTGTACATTCTTATGTAAATTCAGATTTTTTTAAAAATATGTCCCTAAACGGATAGCGTATATGTAGCTTTAGGGGTTGTTGTGCAGCTTTAGCTTCACTGTAGGAGGATTTTACGTTTGGGGTGAAGCAAGTCTGTGGTTTGTAAAGTACTTGTTTCTGTAAGAAATGTAGGTTATAAAGTGTATCATGATGGAGAGCTACATGCCAAGACTTGAAGCTTCTGTTTGCTGGAAAAGTAGATTTCTTCATCAAAATGAAGGTGGAGTAAACCATGTGCAGCAGTCTATGGTGTGTGGTCCATGTGGTGTCCACCCTTTCCCCTTTTTCTCTGCTCTCTGACAAGACTTTTTCAATAAATGAGTGCTGGTTTAACTGTCTTTTCTTTCATTCAGGCCACAATTTCTTTTTTCCTTGGGAAATAACACAGGAGTTACAATGTGAAATTTTCCTTTTGTGACTTTGTTATAAAAACTAATGAGACTAGAAAAACTGCAGACCTGGAAGAGAATCCTGGTGAATAGTATCTATCTATCCACAAATCTCTTCCGTTTTAATCAGCAAATGAATCAGGAGAGAGCAGTAGGCAGGTATTTCTGTGCAGGCTTAGGCTGGTGTTTTGTCTAATACATTCAAACGCAGAGATTTGAGAGAAGTCAGATTGGTTGATCGTTACGCTATATCTTCAAGTTCTCTTGGTCTGAATGTTTTGGGGGTGATGGAGATAGAGTGATTCATACTTGAGCAAGACAAACCCAAGAGCTGCCAGTTTGCATTATGTCAATGTATGTAAGAAAATATTTAGATAGAATTTCCATTAAAAGTTCAAAAGCAGGGGGCTCATGCTGACCCCAGCTTTTAGAAGCTCTGGTGGGAAACCTGAATGAAATTTAACTCCGCTCAATGTGTTTTCGTTGGCTGACTCCATGTTTTATTATCTCATGCAATGAGATCTTTCTTGGTTTGTCGATTTTCTACCGAGGACGAAAAGTTCATATATGTAACAGTGCACATATTGAATTAAAGTACCATTAAAGACATGATGTAATGACCCTCTCTCCTTTTCCTTTCGTCAATATTTGCCTGCAGGGTCAATACATTACAATATTGACTTCAAAGTATTCAATATTTTTTTACCTTTTGAGTGTGTTGGCTTCGAGTGCATGTAATATTAGACCTGTTGGTTGAACTGTTGGTCTAAGACTTACTGTCTAAGTAGTTTCAGGCTTGGATGCCTAATCCATGTAGAGCGGCTTTCCAGGCATGTGATAATATCACAACACAGCTGTAGGCAGCTTTCTGAGGTGAACCATTTAATCTGCAGCCGTTTCTCCCAGCTTCCTAACGAGTGGTGGAATTTGTCCCTTGGTGTGTGATGGGATTATTGCCCTCTCCCCCTGCTGCTGTCGTATTTACTCTCTGCAGGACCCTCCAGCGACTGTAGGTTATGTGGACGAATCTAAACCCCAGCACCCCCACTTTCCATGTGCTTTTCTGTCACCTTTACATCTGTGCTCAGTCAAGTGCAGCTCAGAATGCGGGATAATACTTTACGTACTCAAAGTGCCGTGCAAGCGTGGCTTAGTAAAGCTAAGTTTAAATTGTTCCGCATTCAAACGCTTGCACAGGGCGGGTTGGTGCTCACTTGTCTGAACTCCCAGCTGGGACACAGGGGGCTGGGTAGTTCTAATAGGAACTCGAACCTTCTCATGTCTCCTCTTCACCTGTCTACGTTTCCATTCCCACTCTGCTGAGATCCAGCACCGATACCCATCCCATGGGCACAGATGTGCTGCATAACAATGGCAGCTATGAACCATTTATCCGTCAAAAAAGTGGCACTCTAGAGAAATGCTTTGATAATATTCTCTGCAAGGTGTATAAACAAACAGGATTGTCACCCGCGTGGTATCTTATTACATTGTCTTTTTAAAAAAATTAAAGAAAAAATATTTATAGATACCAAGAAGTTAGTGAATTCCTCTACAGAACCAAATGTTATAATTAGGAACCCGCTGCACTTAGAACTATTCTACAAATAAGCACCTCAAATCTAGTCTAGTCCTTCCAGAGAAAACAAAGGTCAATAGGCTGCTTTGAGGATTAGCAAACCAGAATTTCTTGGACCAAGGTACTAATTACTTCCAAAGCTGAGGGCGATTACTACTTCCAAATCCAAATGATTGCTAAAACCTCATGATAAACCTCAGTAGTACTCCTCTCTAGCCTAACTTTTGAATTAAGATATATCTAGACTGGGCTCTAATTAAAGGATAAATGGCCTGATCTGAAGGGAAGGCAGAATAACAGTGGGAATATTCTGTTTGTGGAAAGCTGCACTTCTGGTCCAAAGTCATTGAAGAGTTCGCGGGTCACCAGCAGCAATTTGGGCTCAACCAGGGTGGAGTGGAAACAAGTGCAGCTCTGAGAACCCAAAGGTGTGTGTGACCTGATGCTCCACACCTGGGAACCCGTGTCCTGCATTGTCTGTCTGCTTCTAAGGTGGGATCCCATATTTCTTGCTTACTGTTGTCTGACAGCAAAGGGATGAGGACTGGGCTCACTATTACAAGCTCCTGGTTGGAAAGACTTCTCCACATGGTTTTTAAGGGCTTTCACATGCCCACCGCTGTGCTGAGGGTTCACCCGTGTGTGTATTGACTCGGATGTTGTACCAACAGTGAGTTTGCTAGTGTGCTGAGAGACCACAGTTTTTGTATCAGATGGAAGAGGGGAAAGAAGAATCATTTTTGTAGAGGTCTAAGCATAAGGTAAAAGGCTATGGTAGTAGTGGGAGAGGGGTCAGAGTTAAACGTGTCAGCGTTTCATTTCTACCTGCAGCTTACTGGCTTCTCGTGCAATTTCAGGCAACTTCGAAGTGGGTGTTCACATCGCGGATGTCAGCTACTTTGTACTGGAAGAAACAGCACTGGATAAAGTAGCGAGTGAAAGAGCAACCAGTGTGTATCTAGTGCAGAAGGTAAGGGCGACTTTTCCTTTTTTCGTCTGATAACTGTGTCTTCCGTTTACCACTAATTCATTTTAAAAGTTTGTTTTCAGATGCCTGCAATAAAAATCCAGCTGTTATTGCAGCAAACCTATAGAAATGAGTAAAGTAATGCAAACACAAGAGCTGCTGGCTACCTTGCAGCTTATGGAGAGAGCACGGGGAGATGCAGCAATTCCTGACCCTGTGCCTGTGGGCCCAGACCCGGCTGTGCCAGGACTTGCCAGCTCAGGAGCAGCTCCATGTGAATGGGGCTCTGCTAATCTGGAGTTAGTTCAGGGCCCAGAGCTCCATAGATAGAGATAAACATGACAGATGTGAGCTGGCTCGTTTGCTCCACTGTTGAGAGCTTGAAATTCATACATCTGGTGGTGGAGGTGGAGAGGTTTGTCTTTATCTTCGGTGCAATGGTACTAGCTAATCCCTTCCAGAAGTGGGTGCATAGCAGAGTAGGGTGTAAAGCACCCCGTGTGATCTCACATCTTGAGGTACAACAGTATTTCACAGATTTTTATCTGGGTATCCCAAATGCTGGAGAAATTATAGAATCATAGAACAGAATCATAGAATCATTTCAGTTGGAAGAGAGCCTCAGGATCGTCGAGTCCAACCATAACCTAACCTAACTCTGGCACTAGCCCATGTCACTAAGAACCTCATCTAAACGCCTTTTAAACACCTCCAGGGATGGTGACTTATGTCATCATGTAGTGAAAAGACATTTGAAATTGTTCAAATGTTAGTGTAATGGAATCAAACATTCAAGTCAAGTTTAAAGTTGACTTCCACACTTTAAAAGTGAACAGGTTCAATTTTAATGTTAATGGAAAGGAAGCATCCAGGTTTTTTCTGTGCCTGTGTCATTTTCAGTTGAATGTGCAGGAACGTTTCCTAGCCCATCAGATCCTGCTGGTGCTGAGCGTGCGGGGAAGCTTGGCTGTCAGTGTCCTGCGTTGGCCTGAGGCATCAGCCGCATGAAGAGGAGTGCTGAGGCAGTCTCATCGGAGCAGGTTACTTTGCCTCTCCCCACACTCTCATTCAGTCAGGCTGGAGTCCATGTCTCTGCAGCCCTTTCCCAGATGACAGCACGTGTTTTGTATAATAAATAAACATATCCTAGTCACTACTTAGGATTAAGGAGGATTCTTCCCCTCCCTTCCTGGGTGCTCACAGAGTTGCTATCTGAGGAGGGTCTTGTAATGATGCTTGTTCCATATGATAAAATGATTTATTTTTATGCTATTGAAATTGGATTAGTGGTTTGATGTCACGCTGTTAACTTTTAGTAGCTGTTCCATAACTTTTCTTGGGTAGAAACAGCAAGTCGTAGCTTCAGGGGGGTCTTCTGGTGGATTTTAGGTCTCTGTGGGTATGGGTTGCTTGGAGTAACGATGATAGTGATGCAGAAGTGCCCCAGTTGGGTCAGTGGCCACCAGCCCAGCAGCTCACAGGTACAAGGACTGGCCGTGCTGGAAGACACCAGGTACCAGTGTCTTACTGTTCTCCAGGGGTGGGAAGCAATGGGAACAGCAGTTCTGGCACCAGAGCCTTCCCAGTCCCGCAGCCTCCCCAGGGATAAGCCCTCATCTTCTGCAATGCTCTACTCCCCCTCTGACGCACAGCTCAGCGGCCATAGCTCGGGGGGTGTCACTGCGGGACAGCAAAGCTGGAGTCCAGCAAGTATTTCCAAGTTAGAATACTGTGGTTTGAAAGCATGTGACTATTTTTTTATTTAAAGGGCAAAGGAAGAATTTCATATAGAAAGGAAACATTTCATGAGAAGGGGGTTGAATTCAAAAAGCTTGTTGAATTTTCTTTCAAAGTACTTTTTCCCACCAACACTACCAGTGAGTCGTGTACGATGCAAACATATCTATTGCCCATAATCTTCAATTGCTCTTCAACTACCTTTGCCCAGCAGTCAGGATTAGTGTTTTACCCACACTTCTGCCCTGCAGAACATATAATTTAAGAGTGCAAAGTAGGTTAGATGATGAAATGGTCAATGTTTTAATTACAAGAGATGAAAAGGAGATAGGGAATGGGCAAAGGAAAGCAGCCAGGCTGTCTGATACAAGATGGTAGACTGACTCTTGTAG
Organism: Streptopelia decaocto; assembly: GCF_964273445.1. Taxonomy (NCBI): domain Eukaryota; kingdom Metazoa; phylum Chordata; class Aves; order Columbiformes; family Columbidae; genus Streptopelia; species Streptopelia decaocto. The sequence continues at coordinate 5,217,933 of NC_138660.1, read as the reverse complement.
AAAATATGCTTCCCTTTGATGGAACTGTTTCCTAAGACAGCTGTGATTCTGCTAGAGGTTAGCACCATACTAATCCTCCCAAAGAAGTTAAATAAAGCCACATATTTAATTTTCCCAAACCATGTTTCCAGAAGGGGAGTTATTGTATAATTGCTAGCAGTCTACTTAATAAAAGTCAAAAGTTTTTTGAAATAGGAGTGTATCAGGTTTTTAGAAGCAAGAAAACATAAACAGTTTCCTCTTTTTTGGCACATCTTATAGTGTTATTTTAGGTGTGAAGCAGCTCGAGTGAGAGGTCAGCCATAAATCCCTGAAATATTTTACCGGTCCTATTTTATACTGGAGATCAAAGATCGGAACTGTAAGCCAATCTTCACATTGAGTCCAAGGACTTCGAGACATTCACTTTTGACACCAGCAGGTTGTCAGGGTGTTGATGTTTTGATAATCTCAGGCTGAGTAACAAAGAGTTGCTCGACATGTGAATTCATGGAAGTGTTGATACAAGCCTTGAGCAGAAATCTTGGCTCACAAACAAATTGCCTATTTCCTTTGAGTATCTTTTAGTGTGTAAGCAAGAGGTTTGCTGAGCCCACCCCATTGTTGGACCTCGGTGTCCTCCTCCCAGCTCTGGGGAGAGCAGCTGATGGAAACTCTCGGTTAATACCGTCCCTCCCCATCGCACCGGTGGTGGGAGAAGGGGTCACCCGGCACTCAGCTGAACCGGTAGCCAAAGCAGGGCGCCGGCAGAATGGGGGTGTGAAAATAAGGGGCTTTCCTAACCGGAGTTTGTTCCCATTTCCCTTTTCTTTGACTGATTTTTGCTATCCGTTCCTTCCTTGGAAACTGGCTCCAGCGAGTCCATTGGTGAGAGCCACCCTGGCAAACCCACTCTGAACCTGCAGCAGATGGCTCTGGTTTTAAGGGCGATGGGGAGTTTTATCATCCCAATATGTGTGTGTTCCCTCCCACTGCCCGGCTCCCTAGGAATGAGTCTGAGGCTGGAAACTTGATTTGGTTTCTGGAAGGACTTTATCAGCCAAAGAGGCAAAACAAAACCAAGCCAAGGGCTCTTACAAGCAGGAGGTGAGATCTTCCCATGTCCGAAGAGATTCCAGCATGCAGAGGAGCCAACTGCTAAGCGATGTGACTGGCCGTGGTTACAGGCCCACGTGTTCTATAACCCCAGGACAATGATGTGTAGGAAGACATGAGGAAGAAATTTTTTTACAATGAGGGTAGTAAAACACTGCAACAGGTTGCCCAGAGAAGTGATGGATGCCCCATCCCTGGAGACATCCCAGGCCAGGCTGGACGGGGCTCTGAGCAACCTGAGCTGGTGAAGATGTCCCTGCTCATGGCAGGGGGGGCACTGGGGGAGCTTTGAAGGTCCTTTCCAACCCAAACTGTTCTGTTATTCTATGAAACATTGTTCTGTGATTCTATGAGCATTGTGGGTATCAGCCTTTCACTCAAAGAAGTGCCCTTTTCGGGATCTCTTGGGCCCTGCTGGGCTTGTGGGGAGAGGTGATGTCTTTTATTAGTCTGACTGATAGAGAGGGATGAAAGCCAGACAAGCTCTCACCACCCAAGCCTTTCTTCAGCCGCGGTTTCTATGATACATTCATTAGAAAAGGTTTCCATTGTGAAAGCTTTTTCCCTAGCCGTGCTGCATCTCTCCAACCGCATTTCTAGAGCCAACTGAGTTTATACACACCCCTGTTCCAGTGTTACGATCCCAGTATAAGCCCAGGTGACTCCATTTCCACCTGCAGTAAAATCAAGCTGAATGATGTGATCCCCAACATAGTCACACCCGTCGCAGCTTGCTGGGGAGAGCAAACTGGAGGTGATCTCCTCGGCAGGGCTTCGTTAGCTGGATTTCTGCGTGCCCTGGCACTCCAGGGCACCTGGCAGACGCTGCTGTCTCGTGGCAGATGGTCACAGGAAGGGCAAAGCATTTAAAAGATGCCGGGCAACCTCGGGATTGTTTGAGGGGATGCTATGCAACCCTGATATTTTGCAAATCTGGGCATTGAAGATGTGCTTAGGGAAATCTCCTCTTATCCTCGGTCTCCTTGAGAAAGAGGTGGAGGTAATCCTATTGCAGAAGTTCCTTCTGGGCACCCCCTGGGATAACTCCTGAAACATCTTGCTCTCCAAGTGTGACACAATGGTGACATCTTTTTATGTTAAGTGCCGGGCTCGAAACTACTAAGAATCCTTTCAGCCTGTGACTGTGTTATGTTAAGGAAAAAGGGAATTCATGCTTAAACTTCTGTCCTCTGTGACAGTTGATTCTCTGTGTAGAGTGTGAAGAGGAATCGTGATGTTAAAGCAGGAGGAGGCAGTTATCCAAGACTGTCATGATGTTGAAAACAGGTTTCTTTTGCTTCGGGAAGGTAGATAAAGCCAAAATACCTTCAATGCAAGGTCACATTGTCTTGTGTTATGTGTGTATTTGCTGAGCCCAGGAAAAGGTTGATTGAATTCCTGCCCTCCTGTGAGTCTTCTTCCTCCATGGGTTGTGTTAAGTTACTTTGCCTAAAGTTTCTCTCCTGTAAAACAAGAGTAATGTGGGTTGATGCTTCTCTATTTAACAGTAAGTTTGTTACAGCTAATTGCTTGGTGAATGTTTAGTGCCGTAATTATGATCTGAGTTAAAGCTTTGCTTGTGTTTCACATCATTGAAAGCCCTTCCATAGAATTATAGCCTCTTGAATCCGATATTAATCCTGCTCAAGTACACTTAAAACAAGCATCCTGTTGTTTCATTCGGGCTGTTCTTCCCGGATGGGCTTTCATGTTTCATGTAGGCATTTTTCTAGCAGACTGTTATTGCTTCAGGAGATGCGAAGGGAAAGAGGATGCGCTAAGGCACAAAAATATTCAATAAGTACAGACCATTATCAGATAATCAATCACAGAGGGAGGGAGAGAGGGGCGAGCTAGGAACTGCAGCTTTTCATTTGGGTGAAAAAGGACACGGCAGCAGCACTTTGTTCACTGTGACCTGAACTTCAGGGTCTCACGGTGGCCATGGGCGATCCTGGGCAGACAGGGATTTCCGATAGTCTATAAAAGCTATTTTCTCTCCTTTCTGGTATGGGTTGGCACCACACACGCTGAATTTATAACCCCGTGGTGCGGGTCCTTCCAGGCAGCATGGCAGAGCTCACGTACTGGATCTGTGAGTTATGAACGTACCAGTATTGTTAATGTACTGTTCACAAATGGAATAACAGAGTTGACGGCCTTTGTGTTGCGGGAAACAGCTTATCGTAATCTGTGCCCCCGTGACCTTCCAGCCGAACCAGTGCTGCTGATTCGTGTTGTGAGCGACTCCTTGACAGCCGCAGACCGTACAGTTAACCTTTTGGCATTAATATGCACTGTAATTAGGATGGATTTATGGCCATCCTCTGATGCCAAACCACAAATGTGATTAAATATTTTAAGAGTCTTTCCTTCAAAGCAAACGGGAAATAAGAAATATGTGCACTTGAGGAGAAAATGGACACCTGAGACTGACTTTTCTTACTGTTTTGAAGAACGGTTGTTCCCGTGGCATCCAGATAGAAAATCTTATCTCTGAAATCATCAAATTGGTGTCTTGAAGTTTGGAAGAGCTGGGGTTTGCATGCCAGTTGGCTTGCTGCTGATCCTATATTTACAAGGTGGCAGAGCAGAGCAATCAAAACAGAAACCAAATTAAATAGCTAACATACTTTATGGCAACTAAGTAGAGCATTTCTCTCTGTGTTTTTATGGGATGTACCCCCCCACTCAGAATAAACAGGTAGGAGATCATGGTTGCTCTTTGAGGGCAGTTACTGCTTCTTCACAAGTGTAAATAATGAGAAGGGAAATAAGAACGTGCAACTCTAATAACTGGGTTTGCTTCATTAAACCTCTGCTGAATGTTATCTTTACTGGGAAATAACTCAGGGGTGGTAGAAACACTTGGAGCTGCTCAGATATGCTCTAGTGTGAATATGCTCCAAACCTGTTGCTTTGTTGCTGTAGTTGGGTGTGTAACTGATGCTTTGGTAATTCAGTGTCCAGCAGCAAAAATATTGATTGGTTGTAAGGAATTAACACAGGTTAAAAACTCCCTGCCAAAAATTTCTGCTGGCTGACATTTTGTTCAAGCAGAGTTGAGTATAGTATAATAATAATTGTTCTCTCTCTGTTTGCAAACACCATGTTCATTAGCAATAAAACAGGTGCTTTTGTTTATCTCACCTGCATCTACACATTCCTGTCTGTGCTGCAAAGCCTGGCTCAGTCTTTATTAAGCCAAGCACCATTCTGCTGATGCATGGGAGGAGTTTCAGTTTTGCTTTGCAGGGAGCAAACTTGCATTACTTGCCTGGTTACACAGCCGTCAGTGGCAAAGGAAGAGACAGTTCCCAAATCCAGGCTCTTCAGCTCCCGACTGCCAGGACCATGTTTCTTCAGCATCAAGTTTCCTGATGTGCTGAGCCTTCCTTGTTCTTCCCAGTGTCAAAATGGCAGCGGGGAAGAAGGGTAAAAGCGACCAAATTTTGTGACTGTAGAAGCTGCAGAGTGAAGTGTTTGTGTAACCAAGGGTGCAGGATGCTCCAGGATGCTCCAGCATTCTGTTCTCCGAGGGGAGCGCTGGGAATGATTCCCAGGTTAGAGACTGACGGCTCCCTCCAGTGTCATTGAGGGATGGGGCTGATGCGAGTGCTGGTGGCCTCAGCCGTGTCTGCCTCTCCTTTCAGAGGACCTGAGTTACTGGTTCTGTGCCAGCATGCTGTTCCCCACGTGATGTAGCTCCAGCATGGGTGATGCATCCCAGAGCTATGACACGACCACAGAGAATGTGATCCTGAAGGTTTAACGCATTTTCTCCTTTTGTGCATTGTTGAGCCTGTCTTTTACCAACTGGTCAGGGAAGCTTGGCCACAGACAAGTCTCTGCTAAAAGCCCATATCTAACCAAGACTCCCTTCTCTTCCAGGTGATCCCGATGCTTCCCAAGCTGCTCTGTGAGGAGTTGTGCAGTCTCAATCCCATGCGAGACAGGCTGACGTTCTCTGTGGTGTGGAAGGTGACTCCAGAAGGCAAGGTACTTCAAATAGCAGGCAGTCATCTGCTAATCAGTTCTCCTTCGGTGTCCAGTCCCTTGCTCTTGCAAACAGAGTGGTAAAAATGTCACCCCTTAATACCCAGGTAGACAGCAAAGGACTTGTCGGTGAATAGTGGACGATGTAGAACTGTCCCTGTGTCTTGTCTCACTGATGATACCATGGAACTTCCAACTGGGATGATCTCGCAACATGGTGGGGAAAGGAAGAATATTTGTATGAATCTCAGGAACAGAATTGCCTGCTTCTTGCCAGGTCACCCATCCATTTAATGTCATACCTCCAGCAGCAATTCAAAGCTAATGCTTTGGGTGGGACAAGCTGTTGCCCCCTGATTCCAACCCTGCCGTGCTCTCACAGGCAGTTGTGCAATTCGGTGGATGTGGGCAGTATCCCTTTGTGGCCTCTCTGGTAAAACAGACTATTTCGGCCTCTTCAGAGCTGCTAATTACATTGATCCAAATAAAGCATGATGGCTCTTCAGCACGGGCACAGCTCCATCCTCTGCGTGTGCTGTTTCCAGGGAGCGGCTGCGGATGGCAAGCTGCCCCCCGCTCCCTGCCAGCTCTCCCCAGCTCTTTGCTTCTCTGCCTCTTCTCTCCCACACTTTGTAACCCCGACATTCTACTCTTCGGTGATGACAGGGTCCCCTTGCTAATGGAGGAGGGCTCAAGACTGCCAGTACCAGAGGGCTCTCCGATCTATGAGAAGTACACTTTTTGTACTCAGAATCGGTTTTCTTTAACCAGTGTTGTGCTTATACACCACTCTCTCTGTGGAGAGTATTTCCTGTGCAAATTTGGTAATTTTTCACAAAGATTAACTTTACTTCCTTATTATTGTCCCTGCTGCTCCAAAGGATACTGAATGTTGTTTTGTGCATTAGTAAAATAGAGTTGCAGTCCTATGTCTCCATTACTCCAGCAAGTCCCTGCTCTGGCACCAAGGTGAGTTTTATTTGTTCACTGTGAAAAGCGTTTCACTTCCTATAGCGACAGCGTGATTGCTCACAGGGCCTTTTAATAGTAGCTACTTGGTGGGCCTTTTATTGACTCTGAGTGGTCTTTGAACAGCTAATAGTCAAGTCTTAATTAAAATAAGCTTTTAATTAAATCTTATGTCTCGTCCCCTGCAATATATACATTATTTGCTTTTCAAACAGTGTTCAGACCAACCCCGTCTGACCAGTGAGGAAATGGAGGAGCTGCAGCATCTGCCTTTCACCTGCCCAGGGAGCTGATCCCTGCAGGAGCTGTGCCCTTGGAAAGCAAACTGCCTACGGCCATCTGGGCAAACTGCTTCTTCTAGGAGCCTTTCGGGGCTGCAATCAGAGTGGAGGTCACTTGATTTGAAAATCGGGTGAGGGCTGGAGAAGAATTTACTCCGTCCAAGAGGAAAAGCAGTTGTAGGGTTTTTGCCCAGCAGGTCATTCTTGTCAGAGCTTATCTGTGAGCTGGGACAGAATGTGTCTCCTGTGTTTCTAGGTGTCACTCTAGCCTAATCGCAGTGTAAACAGGATCACCTGCTCTCCAGGCTCTGCTGGGTGAAAGGGAGGTGTGTCAAAGGCCCCCACGTGGCCTTTGAACCTCAGCCGGTGGTGGAGAGCCATGAGAACGCTGACACCAAGGACTGGACATTCCTCGGTGGGGGACGGACGGGGCTGAAGGGCGCTTGGTTGCACCCCGTGTGCGCAGCAGCGTCGTAACCTTGGGCTTGCAAAGCGGAGCCCAACTGCACCGCAGGAGGTGGGACCGGCTCTGAGCCGCCGCTGTTGCTGTTCCAAAGCAAATAAGTCTAGAGCTAATGCATCTCCCAAGGAAAAGCCATGCAGATTCCTCACTTGAATGTGACTATTGATAAGTTGTTGGGGTTTTTAATTCTTGTTTCTTTTAAAAAAATAATGCCAGGCTCAGCCCTTTCTGGGAGACAGGCACTTTCTTGTTTCTATTGCTTTTCGGTTCTGAAGTTTTTATCTTCTAGTTTTCCATAAGCACAACAAAATATTGCCTGTGCAGCACTCCACAAAGCTCAATGGACTCCAGTGGGATAGTGTGACATGATCTGAGAGGATTTTCCAAGGGCAGAGGCGTTAACCATATTGTAGCATCTGTGCTGTTCTTCAGAAGCAGAGCTGGGCGTTTATAGGAACAACGTAGCACGTTCTTGTTCAGATGCAGTCAACAGAAAGATATTTGAAAACAAACGATGCGACTCTCCTTATAAAGTTATTGCCTGCTGATGTTTGAAGCACAGCCCTGCCGGTTCCTTCTACCAGTGGGGAAGAGAAATTGCTTCAGTTTGAAACAACCTTTACAAACAACGTTTTTTCCAGGCTCAAAACTGTTGTCATCAGCCAGGACGTGATATGGACACTGCCTTGCATAGGGAAAGTCCTCAGCCTCACGCACAGCTATGTCTCACCCTCAAAGAGACCCGTACCACAGGGACGGTGCTGATGGGAGGGTTTCTGCTGAGCCACGCTGATTTTCATCACACGATGTGCTGGGGACTACAGCTTTTTCTCAAAAGTAACCCAAGCTGGGGAAGGGAAGCTTTAACTCTAGAAGTATCTCACATAGTGGTACTCTGCCTGGGGACTGGGTGCACCAGGTTTGCTGTGATGGGGGAGACCTTGCAAACCTGTCTTGTGGGCTGCTTGTAACCTCCCAGTCCCAGTTCATAACCCCCAGGCACTGCTCCTCAGCTCTGCTTTTGCCCACCTGTCAGCTACTGGTACCTGGATCAGCCAGGCTTGTGGGCTTTCCCTGTAGAAGCGAAGCTTGCCCATTCCGCTGGTGGGCTTTCCAAACCAGGGACAGGAGGCTGTGGTTACCCTAAGTCTGCTCAGATGGCCGCTGAAGGCAAAGACAGAGGGCATTTCCAGCAAATACTTGGACGGTGGGCAGAGTTAAGTTAGTGTGCCCTGCAGCAAGGCTGAGTCTGGCAGCTCTGCTCACTACACACAGGGATTACTGGACTGCACGGGGCAAGATACATCCAAAACGCCATTCCTTGCCTGTCTGAAGTGCGTTTAATGCATCCAGGCAAACTTGGTGAGAAGGTGTTTATAGGGTATGTTAACAGGAGACCTCTCAGGGTTGTCACTGTCCAGTTTACACCTGTTAGAGCCATTGCAGAATGGAAATTGGACGCTCTGCATCACGCTGCTTGGTTGCTTTTGAGAGACCAAGAACAGAAAAAAGCAATTGGGAAAACAGAGAAATAAAAGAAGTTTAATGTCTGCTAGTAATGGGCTGCTTGTCCTGACACTTTGCCCTGAATGTAGCCTGCCTGAGATTTGAAATTCTAGCTATATTCTGGGAGGCCAATATGCTGCATCTCTTGGCTTGCAAAGAAGGAGTGGAGTTCTGCAATATTTGGCCTTTTCTAAGGAAGCAGAAAAATGAGATTTTGTTGAAAGCTTCAAGTTCAGACAGCGAAGTGGAAATCTGGTCTGTTGCCTCCTGCGAGGGACAGAGGAGCTCTGGGAAGCCAGTGGCAGAAAGCACCATGTAGCCCCAGAGCTGGTGTTCAGCACTAACCCAGGGCTTGGGGAAAGTGCTTCTCTGTGGAATTACCCTTCTGGTTTGTGCCCAGTCTTAACTCTTTAACATGCACGTACATGATGGAATTGACTCACTTTATAAAGTACAATGAGGGTGCTTTCCAAATACAAAATATTTGATATAGCATAATACAACAGTGAGGGACAGAATTGCTAGTGACCTTTAATGCAGAAATTAATAGCTGGAGATGGAGGAACTAGCAGGGAAATAGAAGTTGCGTCTCAAAACAGTTGAACAGCAAACTGAAAGAGCTGCCTCTTACAACTGTAGGGTCTGTAGAAGTGCTCAATTCAAATGAAGGCTGCTCAGCCTTGCTCCGAGATCATCTCAACAAGGGACGACCCCTTTTTGGTGCCTGGGTACCATCCATGCATTACTGAAGTCTGACATATCTTTGTTACCAACTGATCTTTAGCTTGCTGGAAGTGGATCAGTTAAAGAGCAGTGCAGCCCCTTCCACACTACAGATCATGCTCGCTTAATATCAGGAGGTTTTTTGAGTCCAGCAGGTTTCATCAGGTGTTGCTGACCTGCCAGATATGGATCCTGCATCACCGCAAGAAACTGGACCACATTTAACAGGATGCAGCAGAGTGTAGAGCAGATGCTGCCAGCACTGTCACAGCATCTCTGTCCAGCTTTGTGACTTTCTCTTCCTTTTTTTTCTCTTTGGAAGGGGCGCACAGAATATCCATGAGCCGAGGGTCAGAGCAGTTTACATTGCAAGACATCACTTGCTACATCTCCGCTATTAGGACATTTTCTAATTAGAGATGAGCTTAAACGCGCTGTGACTTTCAGAGCTCTGAGCTGCGGAGTTACACCGCACGTTTGTTCTGTGGGGCAGAGGGAGGCAGCAAAGGTATCTTGGGGATCAGTCCTTTTATTTTAAGAAGAGGGTTTGCCTTTCTGAAGCGATGTCCTTGCTGAGTCTGTCTGAGAGAGAGCTGGCTGTTCTCCCCAGACACCGTCACTTGCAGAATTTACCTTGTTCTGTTGTGCTGATGAAGGGGTGAGGTGACACTTGTGGCTAAGGCAGAATTACAGTTCTCCGTTCATTCTCTAAGCACTTGAGCTCTGAATGGTGTATCACAGGCTGCAGCCGTCTCCAGAGCCCTCATGCCAATGCTCTTGACTTTTCTGAAGAGCCTTCTGCCCTTTGTCCTTCTGTGCTTTCTCACTGGCTTGATGAGCTCTTGGGCTCTTACGTATCTCAGCTGAAGGTAGATTTTCCTTTCTGCTTTAAGAAATAATTCTGAATCGCTGCTTCTACGTTGGTAGTCTGTTACAGAGTTTAAAATGGGAGTGGCTTCTGGTTTAAAATAAAACAATTTTATAGATGATTTATCGATCATTTTCCTCTAGATTCCAAAATAGTTTGGAAGCCCAGAAAGGCTTGAGTTTGGGCCTAGGACCATAGACACGATCAGAGCAACAAGGGGTCAGTGACTGGTCATCTCTCCTCCAGACCCACCAAAGTCCTACTCAGACACTTTCACGAGTGCTAATCAGACACTGGGGTTCCTGCAGTGCTCCTGAAAACAGTATTTTAGGGCCAGCCCCTCGTGCCCTGCTGGCCACACTTTAATTGAAGAGGTGGAATGTAGTCTGCTGTGTTTTAGATAGGGGATCCTTTCTTGCATGTGCATCTGCCTGTTGCTGCTGCTGCACCCGGTAACCTTTGAGTGAATCATAGAATCATTTCGGTTGGAAGAGACCCTCAGGATCATCGAGTCCAGCCATAACCTCACTCTAGCACTAAACCATGTCCGTAAGAACCTCGTCTAAATGCCTTTTAAACCCCTCCAGGGATGGTGACTCCACCACTGCCCTGGGCAGCCTGTTCCAATGCCCAACAACCCTTTCCAGGAAGAATTTTTTCCTAATATTCAATCTAAACCTCCCCTGGCGCAACTTGAGCCCATTTCCTCTTGTCCACTTGCTACTTGGGAGAAGAGACCAACACCCTCCATGCTTCAACCTCCAGCTGCTTTCAGCTCCTGGGTGGGCTGTAGTCCTTTGAGCTCTATGAAAGAGGGAAATCAGGTAGAGGAGGGTGATCCAAGCAGTTCCCTATGTATATGCACAATACATTGTACATGTACATGCTCCTAGACACTAGAGAATCTGTACGGACAAAAGGCCTGATGTTCCCAGTATGAGAAGATCTTCACTTGAAGATCACGGTCAATTCCAAGGTCTGGCGTCATTCCTTCCAGTGTCTGTACAACTTCCCAAGCCTTTGCGTGCTGGATAAGTCCTCAAATCAATTAACATTTCCCAATTTTGCAGATCCTTGACGAATGGTTTGGGCGGACAGTCATCTGCTCCTGCGTGAAGCTGAGCTACGACCACGCACAGAGTATGATCGAAAGCCCCGGGAAGGTGTTCTCACCTGAAGAACTTCCCCCTGTCTCCCCTCAACACTCAGTAGCTGAGATACAGCAAGCTGTGCTGAACCTGCATCGAATCGCCCGGCACCTCCGCAGACAGCGCTTCATCGATGGTGCTCTGCGCCTGGACCAGGTGAGTCCAGCCCTTGTCGGGGGCTTCTGCTCCACAGTTTCATGTTGTGTGCCCTAAGGGTTTCCTCATCAGTCTGAAAACTCAAGGGGGAAAATAGGGCTGAAATAGAAAGGCAGGTTTGTGCGCTAATGTCGTCTGAAAAGTGGCATCAAATGATGTACTAAAAGCACTAAGTAAAGTAGGATCAAAGGAAAAAAGTTCCTGTTTTCTAAGGAGTGTTCCATCTTCCAACATTTTCAAAATCCTAAAACCCTGGTGGCGTGGGTAAGTAACTTACACGGTGAAACACATCATGATGGTGTCATTCATTATCAGGCAGCTCAGATATCCTTAGTGCACTTTTCGCTGTGAAAGGCTTTTTCTTCACATTTATTTCTGTGCTTGCAATACTCACGTTTTCCACATCTTTCATAGCAGTTCTCTGGGCAGGGAAAATGACTGTATGTTATCTAAGCTAATGCTTATAAGCGTTGGGTGTGTTTCAGAGAAAGAAATGCTACTGAGGAGGCTTTCTGTCTGGGGTGATTTAAATAATCTTGTATCAGTTGTGGTAGTGTCATTTCTATTTTACAAGTAGATCCAGTTATTTTATATTATCACAGCAAAAATACTTTTACATTTGAGGTTCAGCTTCTCAGAGGTGGCTTATGACAGTTTTTGTGGATAGGAGGTTCCAGTAATTTACAGAACCCCGTGGCCTTCCTGAGCAGGAGACAAAATAATCTCTTAATATAAGGAAGCTCCATTGTTTCATTTTGCAAAATGAACATGAGTCAACATAAGGATATTGCTGAGATATGTAAACAGGACTATTGTATGGAAGAGGTATGTTGTAACCCTTCCATTTTACTCAGCATTGTAACGTTGCCTCCAGTTGCAGGAAAGTCTAATTTTAGAGAAATCGTTGCAGAGCAACAAGAGCAAGAAGTGTCTATAATCTGTGACCTTCCCCAGCAGAGCACATGGCTTAGTCTGGCGAAGCTGCTGTGAAGAGGAGACAGTGTGCTTTTCACCATGTCCAAGGTGGACAGGATGAGACATTTGTATCTTGAGTTTCAGTAGAGAAGGTTGCGGTTATACTTTAGGATAAACTTTCTGGTGTAGCATTGTGGTGTCTGAGGCTATCTTGCCTACATCTGTTGTAGGAGGACTGGTTAGGCACACCTAAGTGACCCTGGAGCAAGGACATTTGCTCAGGGTCCCTTCTTGCTCAAAGGAAATAATCGTTCTTAAAACTATATTCAAATACTTTTTGGAAATCAGACTCCCACTTTGAAGTCACGCAGAATTTTCTTAAAGCTCTTTTGGAACAGAGGCCTCCCTCTTTGAGATTTATCATACAATGGCTAGTAAGCTGGGCTTTTGTTCCCAGGCATGCTCTGAATGCTAGAGAAACATAACAAACCTAGCCCTTGCACTTGATGAACTGGGAAGCCTCGGAGATGCCTGGGTTGCAACAACAGTCCATAGTGACTGGGAGCTGTGGCCCAGAAAGGTCACCAGTGGCATTGCACAAGTCACACAGTGCAGTGCTGAGTGGTCACCGAATGTGCCTGAGTTGAGTACCTGCTGTCAAACTAACCTCAGAGAAAATATGTTTTAAAACAGCTGTGACATTTTCAATGAGAAGGTTTGGCCAGGGTAGCATCCTGCTCCAGTGATACCACGTAAAAGATAAGTGGTGTTTTGTTTTGCTCTGTGCTGTTACAGAGGAACCATTAAAGAGAACGTATTGGAGCATCATTTGTGAGATGAAGGTTAAAAGTCACTGCTAAGGGCACTGGAGAGAGCTGATTTCTACTCAGCCTTCTTCCTAACCAATGTGATAAAGTGAGTTATGTCTCACAAGTGGCACTTTATGCCGTGCAGAATCTCTCTCCCCTGGCAAGGGTGTCAGAGCAAAAGTGATGGTCTTGGAGAAGGAAGTATATTTTAGTTCAAGGGACACTTCCAACATACTTACTCTTTTCAAGTGCTGCCTTGATAGTTGCCTTTTGATAAACTACACCATCCCCAGCACACGGAGAAAGCAGTTACTGTAAGGCCTGAGCACGAGCAGTATGTGAGGGATGGGTGTGTGGATGTGGTCAGTGGTGTACGGCTGGACAAAGCCATCTGTAGCTTTTAATAGAAGGAGATGAGTCCCTCTGCCTTTGCTCCCCCACTTCCCTGAGTTCCCATGGACTCAGATGTGCGCTGGGTCTGACTTCCAGCCCCCGGCGAGCGAGCGAGCGAGGGTGGGTCCGAATGGGAAACACACCTTTCTAATCGCTGGACCTCTCACCGATTTCCTGTTGAGTAATGTGAGTCCTGAACAATGGAAGAGAAACTCCAGCAGGAAACGAGGGGCAATGAATTATCAGATTCCAAATAAATATGTGAGCGAAGGAAATGATCATCCCACAGTCTTATGGGAGGGGGTGGCTGGGCAGGGATGACTCCTGCGCTTTTTTTCCCAAGGGATGCGATCCCTCTTCTATACATTGCATTATGTTTGAGAGACTCTCCCTTAGGGTCACTCCTGATTGAACAGTGATACCTTTTTATATTTTACTTCCACCCAGCTGTATTTCAACCTGATGTGCTCTCGTGCTTCCCGTTGGTATTAAAAAAATCATTGTGGGAAGATTCTCCCATCTTGCTTTGCCAGTGGCTGTGGTGACCTTGGGCTGGTGCTCTCCCTGCCTGCCTCAGTTTCCCCTTTGAAATGATATTGCTCTCCCCCATACCATCCTGATAACTGAGGATTTATTCCCCAAAACTAAGAACATCTCTCTCGTGAAGCCATTCGTGGGCATAGATTTATAACAGCAGAAATACTGGTTGGCCAGGGAACACAGGATGGCTCCGGTCAGATGCAGCAGCGTCAGGCTGGCTGTGCCGTGGTGAGGGGAATGTCTCCCATTTGAATGTCGCTGCTGAATTTTTATGACCTAGTGTGAGAGCAGCATCTGCTTGCCCATGGGTTTATTTTTTAGCAGTAATTTTAGAAAATGAAGATTTTTTTTTTTTTTTTAAATAACTTGGGAATTACTAATCTGGGTCGCACAGAAGACCTTGAGGTAGCACACGGTCCTGAAGGCTTAGGATTTGTGGGTTCACTGTCAGTATCTATGTATCTCTTTGGGGCTGTGTCATGTTGAATTCCTGCCCCAGTTCAGTCCTGGCCATGGCAACCCACACCCCTGCCACTCTTTGTCCCAGTTCCTTTCGTGCCTCTGTAGGTGCACCCTGCTGCATTGGACCTTGGGTCTGAGGACCTTCTTGGCAACTAGAGCCACACATCTGTCTCTACGTGGGATCTTGCTGTCCCCATGGGCCCCTTTTGTGGCTTTTTCCCTAGAATATGGTTTCCTGTGCTGCCTGCTGGCTTCCGAGCTCCAGAAGACATCTGAGAACTGATTTTTAGAAGTTCAAAGTCTTTGCACCTTCAGCAGCTGAGGAGCTTATGAAACTTTGTCCACACAGCCAGAGATTAATGTATTTCTTTTCCTTCTCGTTTGGAGCTGCAGCTTTTAGATGTAAAGGCAAGAGGTGCTGTGCACTGTGGCTTTGTGAAAAAAACGTTCAGATATTTACAGTATTGTCTTCCCTGCCGCCTCCTCGCTGCCCAGGACCGTGCAATGCCACCCCTGTGCTGTCCTCTCACAGCTCCTGCTGCACCCGCACTGTGAATTGGAGCAGCGATCTGACCTGGTTTAGAAACCAAAGTGAGCACAACCCTCAACTTTCCTTTTTTTTCCTGGCCAGGTTACTTTGAAGCTGGATCACTTCCCCAAACCACTGCTTTTAGAAACACTAGCCAAAGAATCAGATAGAAACTTGCTTTCAACAAAAACCATCAAGTTTGCAGAAAAGCTCATTAGCTCGAGCTTGCCTAGAGGAGACCTGCTGATAAATGGTTCTCTTTTTGGCCTCAGCAGATTATAAATGAATCACGAGGACAGACGCCTACAAGAAGACAGGTTAAAACGGATTTCTGTGCGTATTTAAAATGAGAATACCCCGGGATGCTGATTTGTCTCTATGACAACTGTTTGTGAGCTGAGCGGTGGCTTTTGTTGTGCCGGTAATTCCGCCTTCACCAGCACCCATACACCTGGGTGCTCAAAACGATGGCATCACCAAAGTTCATCGTGAGAAGAACCCAAAGTGCATTTACGTTTAGACTGGTTAATGGCATTTAATTGTTTGCTAGCATAGCTTCTCTCCTTGTTTTCTGCGCAACAGACATTCAGCTTGGCAGGTGTGTGCGAAAAGGGAAGAGAAAAAAGGATTAAAATGGCAAAGATGAGAATGTTATGCAAATTTAAGGGTTGAATTGCTAGTAAAACAGTCTTGCTTTTGCTTGCTCCCAACCTGCGTGCCGTGCCACTGTCTTGTCGTCAGAGAAAGGGTCACTTTTCCCTGTGGGTCTCTATTGTTTTGAGTAACTTAAAGGTAGTAAAAATTGTATTGTTGTAGCTTGGTACCACACTGGAGACCTTACCTACGGTCTGCCCAGTGCCTGCTGGGGCCGAGGAAGTAAGAGATCTTTGAGAATAGCTTTTTTTAATTAAGGTTGGTGGGACTCCTGTAGTAATAAAGTATTGCTGCTGCTGCAGGAAACAAGCATAACGACTCCAGACCCCAGAATGTGCACAGAATAGCAGCCCCAAAACACCCAGGTGTGTGTCATACTGGATATATTAACCAGCTCTGTGTAGTTTTTGAAGCTCTCAGAACTGGCTCTGCCTATGGATGCGAACAGCTCTGAGAAGTTGACTCAAGCCATCCACACGCAGAAAACCGGGAGGAAGAAACACATTGTACGTGCAGGATGTGCCATTGTGTTTAGTTGTGGCTAATGGGCTAGGACAGAAACACATTTTTAGACAGTAGATCCTGCTAATGTTGTTTAATTGGAAATCTCATGAGCTGGAGATTAATTACTATCACCATTAACATTTTCCAATATGAATGACTGCAGGAAATAATTATGGGAAGTTGTTTTGTCATGTTTCCTGACTCATGTGTGTACAGTAAGCATTCAGGTCTTCTCCTCTTCTTGCTGTGTGGAAGCAGTAAGTAGTTCTACTCTGGTTAAACAGACATGGTATGCAAAATAAAATATATTAATATAAAAATGGAAGGCACTTCAGGGTGGAAGAACTGTTTAGATGGGGCAGCAAAGGCCTATAATATTGTATAGACCTCAGTTAACAGAATATACATATGTTTTCCCTACTAGCACAATCTGAATTTATGTCTTAAAATGCTGTTGGGGCAGGAAGGACGTCCTGGGCTGAGCACCCCCTGGTGTGATGCTGAGGTTTTCCAGCCACAGCTGCACTCTCAGTGCACGCACTTTTCTGGGGAGAGGAGTAAATGGCTTTGGTCCAAGCCTTGACCCTTGGCCGTCCTCACATCTCCCCAGGGAGCGTGGCTTTTGTTGGGTTTTTGGGCAGACTCAATGAGAAGGTCCTGGTGCTCATCTTCTGGGATGTGACATTGGTACCAGATTCATCCGGGATTTGGATCCCTCGGGGTAGATTCAGGTGTGTATCCCGACACTTGCTCTGATCCATGAGAAAACCCAGCAGACACATTTATAGAATCCTGAAAACTGCCACGATACCTCCTGAAAGAGGCTGTTACAGCAAGAGCGCATGAACGTGGCAGCAGGGGCAGGGTGGGCTGTACGTATGGTGCTGTAAGATAAATGGAAATGCAGACTGACAAGGAGCTTTCACTATTCACTTGCTATCACAATTCCACCATTGTCTGCTCCTTCTCTTTGATGTCTGGTTAAAGAGACATCGCTGATACCCAGAATGGGGACAGCAGGTGCTGTACGATCATTATGGACAGTTGCTTATACTGTGTGATACATAAGGCAGCTGGGGGGAAGTTGGATGTATTTGAAGATTAATTTCCTTTGGGGATTTTATGTCTTTTTGCATAGCCCCAGTTAATATGTCAAAATGGGCATCTGAGGCCGCAGCTTTGTTCTTGGGCGTACTGCTCTTCCCTGCAGGAGTAATCAAAACGCTTTTGCAAAGGTGTGTTAGTGAAGTAGGAGTGATTTTTGAATTATCTTTCCTACAATACCACAGGGAACGTGATACTTTGCAGGCAAATATGAAATGTCGTCGTTGTCATCAGGATCAGTAAGTGGCTCAGGTCGGGCAATTTGCACACACACCAAGGATCTGCACAGGAAGGAAGCACTGAGGGGTCTGTGTTGGCTGAGCATCTTTCTTCTTGCATGGAGATGTTTGCATGGCCAGTAGGTTTTAAAATATTTTGATTAAATTAAGATTTTGAGTGGAAAGTCCTCAGAATCTGATTTTTTGCCATGGGATTTTAATAAAGTCCTCCCAGGGGTGTGAGTAGGATTGATGTTCTTGCACATGTCCTGCCGTTTCCCGATGGTTCTTTTAGAGCAGAGCAGCTGTGTCCCAGCAGGAGCAGGTGGTGAAGTGGTCGAGCTGGCTCTGGCGGGAGGGGGACTCGGACGCTGGAGCACGGGGTTCGGCTGCGGAGCATCGTGCTGGGAGCCACCGCAGCCAGATGTCTGGGCAAACAGGGCTGGGAAGGAGGTCCCCACACAGTGGTGCTCTGGTGTTAATTTACCATCAGTAACGCAAGAGTGGGTTATGACTTTATTCGTCCTGGACTAAGGATTCCAGCCACTCGCTCACATATTCAAGTTCTCCGGTCATGTACAAGTGTTTTGCTTCCAAACAAACACAGCTTAACCCTTGAGTTTTATGTAACCTTCCATGGACCTGCAAGCTCAGAAACTTCTCCAAAACGAAGGGATCTTATGTTTTAATTTGAGATGCTGTCTGTCGCAGCAATAGCTTTTTTCCACCTGCGAGCCCCCAGCAAGTGTCAGAGGGAGCCCGGCTCCATCCTTCCAGACGATGAGAGCGGCACCAAGAGGTGAAGCAGTTGCCAGAGCTGACGCGCTGAGTCGGTGGCAGAGCTGGCAGGATGAGCCTTTTCCTGATTCCCAGGCCAAATCCAGGGCATTAGGCCAGCGCTGACCATTCTCTTCCTCTCACGTTTATTACTGGAAGCTATTCAATAAGAATTGGTCCTTTTTTTGTTTCTGCTGTTTATTGCTGGCCCAGTTAAGGTTATTTTTTTTTATACCAGTTCCCCAGCAGGTGCTTCTCGTGGTACAGAGCAGAGAAACGAACCACATCAGCACGAAGGGCTGAACCGTGGCCAGCACTTCTCTGCATCACAGAAGCGATCAGCGTGGGTCACAGTGGTCTCTCTCCCCAGTCCTTTCAGCCCTCAGCCTTTGCCCACACGTGCCGCTGTCCCACGGACGTCTCTCTTGCTCGACGAGACAGAGCTGCGATGGGCAGTACTTCGTCATACCTCCCAAATTGCTTGGCTTCCTCTGTCGATTGAATCCAGTTGGTGATCGCTTGTTGTAGAAGAGGGGTGAGCTGGTAGTCATCATGTGCTGACCCGCAGGTAGAGTTGAAGGTGGTTGCAGGTGCTCCGTATTCACGCATGAAGCAGACATCTCTTGGTTTCCTGGGCTAGCTGGACACAGGTGGGTTTTGCCCGTGCTTGTGTGTTAGGCAGCCTGGGGTCACTTGCTTGCGGGGACCTCAGACAGTGTTTAATAGCATCACTAGGGGAAAGAGAGTGCATCGGTGGCAGGTGGTGGCTTAGTGTGATGGAATGTGTCCCAAACATGAAGCTCAGAGCTGAGGGGACAGAGTTCAGTGCTTGTTCCAGCTGAGCAAGCTGCTCGCTGGTATTTTTGAGGTTGGTAGGGAGAGTAGTAGTGGCTTCTGAGGTTCAGGATGGCAAAACTGGTTCTGAATGAAGCAGAAACAATTGGCTCTTCATTGTCTCAGATAGCAGGATAGATAAAACCCAGGAAGACACGTTTGTGTAGAGGTGCATGTGGGCCGAGTGCTGGGAGGAAATGCTTACTTCACATTTTCTACTGAGGAAACAATCCTTGCTCTGTGAGTCTTGCCCTCCAGTTGATGGTGTTTTTCTTCCCCGATGATGAACAGACATCATCAGAAAGTCCCTTGTTGTTTCAGATTCCATTTATCACATATTTGAACAGAGACTTGACAAGTTTGGTTTGGTGGGGTTTTTTCAGGTATTAATTATAGCTGACTGCTTGGCTAATCCATCACTCTCTTTGGATGGGGCCACTGGGTGCTGAGTGATGTAACTTCAAATGTGATCAGTCTGCCATAGGTGGAGATGTAGCAGCTCTTTGTCAGAGCCAGTTCTGTTTCACCTAACAGTAAATGGAAGAAAGGCTAATTGTATGATGAGAAAAGACGACGTTTGGAAGGAGATGAAAGATTCAGACATTGCAGTTCTGTGATTTCTCATTTCAATTCCAGAGTGAGAGCAGAGGAAAAAATTCTTGCTTTTTATGACCACAACTCATTTTATATTTATTTATGAGCGTGTCTCTGGGCACGCTCATTCCTCCAGAGCCCTGGGATCTTTTATCTTTTCTCATCTATAGCATGCGGATGCTGAAGTACAGAGAAACACGGAGAGCACCTGTGGTTTCCACAGCCCCTTGGAATGAGGCTACAAGAGTCTTCACCAAAATCCCAACAACTGAGTGGAGGATGGAGCTGGTCCTGCCCCATGTGAGGGAGCCAGTGCCTGCTGAAGTTGACCTTTGGGTTTGTCTTTAAACATTCAAGTCCAAGCCCGTGACTCCTGAAATTACACACCCTGCTAAAGTTTGCAGTGGTCCATCGGGAGCACATTTTATTGAGCAACCTCTTGGTTTTGTTTTGAAAGCAAGTGGCTTTGAATCTGTCTTTAATAGTCTAGATCGGTTATCTTGCCCATCTCTGCATTTTGTAATAAGGAAGTTCTTCAAGCACATAAGCGTAATTCAGAGTGTAGATTTCCCCTGAATATGAATTGCATAAAATGGGAGCCTAAAGGCTGACATCTCAGAAAGGTTGTTGATCCACATTGCACTTTGTTTCTGAGATTTGTCCATACTTGGGATTTGAGAAAGATCTCCTGCTTGAATGTGCTCCTTTGTGCAGCGCCGTGTTCATTTGTGGGAGACACTGATTCCCTGTTGCTTCCTACTCCCATCCTGAGACACAAACACCCATCTCTCCCCACAGATACGTATTCACAAGTTGTTGCATTGTCGGTGCTCTAAAACCTGACAGCAGTATTAAACTTTGCCCTCAGAAGGGAATGCAATCTCCAGTTTGGATCTAGACTGGTAGCAGATATATTGCATTTATGCTAATTAGTTACCAATCAAGCTGCTGACAGTTCATTGCCCATCTGTGATGAGGTACCATTGAACTGATGGTCACTTGAAAACTAAGCAAGAGGCAGCAAGAAAGTAGCCTCATGAGTTTGTTGGACTAGAGTGGTCTGAGAGATTTCAGACGTCTGAAAGAAACCAGCCGTGCAAAATCACTGCGAAGGGGTTTTGTGGGTAATGCCTTTAAATGGACTTGAAAAACTTGTTTCTGACACATAAATACGAACTAACCAAGTACTCATTATTGTTTGGGTTTTTTAAGAAAACCAACCTAGCCTGAATACAACAAAATTTAATTAGTGCCTTCCTTGACAATTGAAGTAAACTGGCCATGTCATGGGGCTGGTCCCTCTGTCCCACTGACCATCGGGGGCTGCAGAGCGGTAGCAAATCGGGTGTCCCATGGCAATGCTGCCGTCAGCCCTGCGACTGGGGAATTCTTAGTCCTGTAAATCAACACAAGGTTTTGCATTAGCTTTAAGGCTGCAGTTTCACCTCAATTTCAAGGTCTCTGTTTTAATCTCAAGACTCTCCTTTTCTGAGAAGAAACCTCATTGACTGAGCTAGCACTTTGCTTCTGATTAGCATGTTCGAGTAGAACTTGAACCCACAATACTAGGAAATAGAATGCTTAAATAGCTAAAATGGGATTTTAAAAAAAATGCAATTTATTAAATGATTTCTCTGTCAGTGATGTGTTTAGCAGGTATAGAAGACAGAATGAACTAAAACAGACTTTGGCATTTCAGAAAGTGAGTCATTTTTTCTGTTGCATCATGTATAAACTTTTCCCTTCTCATGTATGTATGGTTGAAATTACTTTGAGGTTTTGAATTTTCACTTCAGCTCTCTGGTTTTTATTATTTTCAAGCATCACTGAAAGTGATGGTTGTTAGTCTTTAATACTGCATTCGCACTGCTTTGCTCTTTAGTTATTTTTTTATTTAAACAAGCCAGGGGGTAACATAGAGGTGGTTAA
Organism: Streptopelia decaocto; assembly: GCF_964273445.1. NCBI lineage: Eukaryota > Metazoa > Chordata > Aves > Columbiformes > Columbidae > Streptopelia > Streptopelia decaocto. The sequence goes on along the minus strand of NC_138660.1, from coordinate 5,196,466 downwards.
GTGAGCTGAGGAGTTACTGTTTTCTCATGTTTAGGTGGGAGTAAGAGGTGGGTGTGTTGATGGATCCATAATGTGATGCCAAGGGGTGCCGCTCTCAAGAAGCCTTTAACAGGGAGGCAGCCTTGAAATCCTTGCACAGTGTGGTCATCTCGTTTCAAATTCTTAAGAAGCATTTGTACAGGTTCCTTGAAATCAATTTAAAGACCATGAACATGAGTCTTTTCTTAGAAGAGTGCCAAGCGGTGTAAAGCGCTGCGTGGTGAACATCTCGCTCACAGGGTGATCTTACTCTTGGGTTTGTTCAGTCCTCACCTGAGCTCTGATGTTCACCATGCTGGAGGAGTGCTATTGCTCAGCGTCCCAGGAGTTTTAAGATGAATTCTAGAGCAGACAATGAATACTCAGAGAGGCCAGATAGAAATATGGCATCTAAATGGAGTTTCCGTAGGTCCTGCCCTGCACGGAAGCCAGTTGGTCTCCACATGCCAAGGCCAACAAAATGATGTACGTGCTTCTTGGGGTGAAGAAGGAGGAGGTGGAGGTATGTTAAACCTGCCCTTGTGTGCCCACATTGTAGGGAGAAAGTGGCTACTCCTTAGGAGGACCTTGATGACCTTCTTCCTCCTGAGTTCATAGCTGCCATCTGCAGTTCAGCACTGCAGGAGAGGGAGGGCTTGTCCTCACCCCACGCAGTTGGGCAAAGTAACATTATCTGGGCTTCATCCCTTCAGGAAAATTGTTGAAAGGTTGGCAGCTTCTACAACCCACTTCTTTGGGTGGGTGAGTTTCTTGCAGAGCTTCGTCTTGCTGTGTTGCAGGCCGGGTTCATCCTTGCTCTTGTTGTTTGGTAGGTCTGTATTTTGCTTTGAACCCAGCACTGAGGAGCAGTGATTTTGCTACAAGTAGCCTTTGTGATAGTGGTGGCATAGTGATGGGTACAAAATACAATTCGACTTGCTCAAAAGAACTTAAACAGCCAAGAAGTTTGTGCCACCACAGGCACTCCTCCCAACCCTTGTTAATTTTCAATTTGAAAAAGTTACATTTGGGGAGGTTTTTTTTTTATTTGTCTGAAATAAAAAATCTTCCCTCCTTTGTGGAGCTGCTGCCCCAAATGTGTTTAGAACCAGCATGCAGCTGCCTGGTCTACCCTGTTGTGTTAGAAACTGCCTTGATCTTCAGTCTTGGCAGATCCCATGAGAGCCCATGAGACCCATAAGGAGGTGACTCTGGGTTATGAGAGGGTGGCATTTCACAGCCTGTGAATGTCAGCGGTGACAGCGCGGCCCCTGGAATGTGCTGTGTCAAGGCTTGAGCTGCAGTTATGGCATCCTGGAAATGTAAAGCTGGAAAAGGCTTTAGGAGACGATCCTTTCCTTTTCCTGGCAATAGCAGGAGCTCAGCTGGCAGCGTCCTGTGCCATGCGTGCTCTTGCGTTGTCACCGGGCCTTGGTAGCTGCTGGGACCTGTGGACCCAGAGCGAGTCCCTCCTGGGGTTGTCTCCCTGACTTTGACCCACTCGGCCATGCAAAGTGTGTGGAAGGAGTTTGCCCTTGGGCCTGTCCCCGATTAGTCATTGCCTGGAATGTGAAATACTCATGACCTGCAGAAACCTTGCGAGGGGCTCGGCCAAGGTCCTCTGGGGCAGGGTTCAGCAGTCTGAAGGGCTCACCTGATTACAGCAAGGTGCTCATGCAAAGTGACTCACAGGAGATTATCTTTAATGTCATCGAGCGTTTCTTCTCATTACACTTGACCAGACAACCTGCTGGCTGCTGTTGTGACGAGGTTTTACTTGACGTAGCTGCAGTGTGGAGAAATGCCGGGGTGCGAGATGCCCTCTATTGCAATTCGGGCTGTGCAGCTCAGCGCCGGGGCGGCGGGGCGATAACCGAGCGGGCAAAGCCCAGCAGGGACCTTTGCTCTTCAGCCTTAGGTGGCGATTTCAGCCTTAGGTTGGGTTTATGGAAAGCAGCGTGAGGTTTGGTTTAGGGGAAAAAAAAGTCCATTTGAAAAGCAATTTGTTTCTACTTTCTGTGAGCAAGGCTTCCAAACGGACTCGGTCAGTTCTGCAGTACAATCGACAGGACTGGAAAAAAATACCGAGTGAAGTAACACAGTGGCTGTGGTAAACATGAACTGAGGCCTTGGAAGTAGCTAATGGCATACCACAAAAGAGTCTCCTTTCACCCACCACGGGCCGTGCCAGCAGCGAGCGCTGCCAGCGCTGGCGTCTAGCAGAGGAAAGCATCATTTGGCTCCCTTTTGGATTTCATTACTCTTCCTGCACTCCCTCCTGCTCACAGCAAAAGCCTTTCCAGTTGTAAAGAAGAAGTTGAATTAACTCCCTCCGTGTCAGTGATGGATGAAGCTCTTTCTCCCCTTCAAAGAGGCGAGCCGTGCCCGTGAATGCGGGCCAGCGGAGCTGAAAAGTCCCAGTGGAACAGGGGAGCCCGTGGGGTGACCCAGCTGTCACGCAGGACACCCTGGGGACGGCTCCCGCCGGTGCCCTGTGGGCAGGGAACAAAAGCCGCTCTCAAAACGCTCTCCCGGCCTTGAGGCTCATTTTTTTGTGTGTGTGTGTCCCACTTTCAATGGACTTGGGCACATCCCTTGACACCCAGCAGCCGTTTGTGTGGGGTTCAAAGCCTCAAAGGCTTTCGGAGGGTGCTCCTCCGCCCCGCACAAAGGAGGGTTAGCACGCCGGTGCTTGGCAGATCTGCTTTCAGGCGTCCATGGCTAATCATATTAAAGGTGACCTCGTGGGCAGCGCTTTCCATTGTTGCCATATGTTTTGTCCAGTGCTTGAGTGATGTTGCGCATTGGAATGTATTCATGCGTCGCCTAATTTAATCACCAGGCTTAATCCTCTCTCCTGTTCTACACCCTTAGAATTTACTGGCTTCTTTCTAGCCTCCTGTGCATTGTCTGGGTCTCCTTCACAAGCTAATACTGATGCCTGGAGATATTTTTATTTATTTATTTACTTTCAGACTGTATTTAAAAGAAATAATCTCGACAGCAAACACAGCCACCTTTCCAAAGGGTTGAGCGAGCGCAGTGGATGCTCTAGGAGGCTGATCCTTCGTCCCTGTGATCTTTCTCTTCCAGCTTTTCCATAGAGAAATTAAGGATTAGGCTCATGGGTTTAAAAAAACCAAACCAAAATACTACAAATGGAAAAATTACTGAGAAAGTGCTGTGTCTCCTTTTAATATTGTTGGAATAAATAACTAATTTTAAGAACTTGACTGTCTCTATAAAATACGGTGTTGGTTTCTGCCCTTAAAACTTACCACTTCGCTATGGACAACTCCAATTCCAGAACTGCCTGGACAAAATTAACCTGACAAAGCCCCGAGTCCATCAAGAAGGGAAACGGGAAAGTTTGATTTATGCAGAAGTACCACAAAAACCAGAGAGCCGTGTAAGAGCTGCCGTGCCCGACAGAATCCAGGCATTTCTCGGGAGCCGTGCTCTACAGACTGTCTTTTAAGGTTGAATTATAAAGATTTGTCTAAGACTTGCCTGCCCCAGCCAACTCTGCTGTGTGTGGGGGTATGTTAAAAATGGGAATCAGAGATTCCGTTATGTTATGATTTGCTTTAGGAGTGGATGGGGTCAGTCCCGGCAGGGAAGGCAGTGATGCGTTTTTAGGATGGTACGTGGTCAGGTTGCTGGTACGCTGAATTCCCAGGGGGAGGAGACCTTTTAATTTCCTTACACTTGCTGAGGCAGATCATTAAGTAAATACCTCATGCTTTGGTTCAGCTCTTAGATTCTCCTTCTCCACACCCAGTGTGCTGGTACCCACCATTCTAAACAGTGAACTACATCCCGGATATTTTCAAAACCTTAAACATAGCTTGTACCAATTTAGCTGAATTATAGCTTTGAGTTTCCCTCTGTGTGTGCATGCTCACATGTGTTTCTTGCAGCCGAGTTCTGACACATGAGCTTGCTGGTCTTCTGTGACTGTGTTATGGTTTGTGTTTGATAGGAGGAGGGAGGAATGATGTAAAAGATTGCAGATTTGTGACTGGTTTTAAAAATAGGTTTAAAAAATAATGTATCTTCATTTTGAAGAAATGCAATACAGCTTGGAAACCACAACTACTGAACATAAACCATGTTGAGCCCTTTACATATGTTAAATAACAGTGTGGAGTAGAGGGTTATAAACAGCCTGCTGTGCATTGATGCTGGAAGATGATGACTGATCCTACCCCCCCGCACTCCAACGCAGGGATTGACAGCAGCGTCATGGGCTCTGACATGAACTTGGCCCTACAAAAATACTTTACATTTTACACTGCGCCGTTTCAGGGTGGACCTTGCCAGAGCCCTTTCCGAAGCATCTACATGTAGAAATTGCTTCCCGCTGAAGTGCAGCCTTGTCGGAACTGGAGGAAGACGCCTGGCCATGGGTTATCTGGAGGGCAGGGTGCCTGCCTGCTGCCGGTGGGCTTGGGGCTCATTGGGACAAGTCTCCAGGCCCTCGTCCACTCCTCCTTCCTCCTTTCCCTGTGACAGAGGAGCTGCGAGTCCCCAGGAAGGTGAGCAGGAGCAGGTCGCTGCCAGAGGAATTCAACCGAGCCACCGCCAGCCCGTCCCTGGGGAGCCCAGGAGCCAGCGGCGGTTGTGCCGGTGGCGGCAACTCTTGCATCTGTGGGAATCGGCAGGGTATGGCAAGAGATGCCTTCCCGTCCCGCGCCGCTAACAGCATGGGGGGTAGAAGGTTTGGCCAAGGACACAGCACAGCTGTCTACAGCCCCGGCAGGTTGTAACAAGCCACAAGAGAGTCCAGATTGTCCTCAGAGAATGAGCAAAGCTTGAGTCAGCAGTGCCGGGGCTGGACTTTGGGACTGCCTGGTATTATATTTCACAGCAGCACCCCAAAGTGGGAGAGAATGGCATGGCTGTCAAACTGTGATCAGTGAGGTGTGATCAGGGCATTCTGCACCTTCATAGTCCCAGCTCCTGTTTAGCGGCTTGCAGATACAGCTAAACCTAGAAATCCTGTTGTGATCTCTCTTGTTACCTGGCAGAGCTCTTATCATGTCGGTGCAGGGGCTGTTCATATTTTAATGGGTTTATCTCTCGTGTGGAGGGTATTACAAGCTTTCGTCTATCTTCCAGTGCAACTCCACGGAAATCCCTCCAGGCACAAGGCAGTACCTGGGTGCTGAATTAATCTCTACTCCTGGGTTCTTACAGCTCCATTAGTGGCTTAGCAGGGGAAGCAGTTAGCATTAACAAACTTAAGAAAATAGGATTTGCTGTGTTTGATCTGCCTTGGGCTCCTTGTATCCTCCCAACAGCAATGACAAAGACTGGGCACATTATGGGAAGACATAAAATAATCATAGGGAGGACACAATATAGGCTGATATGTAAAATGTGTATCAGCATTCTCTGAGGCTCTTGCGGGGGTGGGGAAAAAAAAGTTGTGCTATAGTCAGGTTCAATAAGAGACGTTGAACCATTTTTCCTCGTGCCACATGCACAGACACACCTGCACCCACAGCTCTTACCTTACTTTCCCCGTGGCTCGAGCCATGTGAAGACAGCGTGGTGTCCCGTCCTCCTTCAGGTAACCACTGCTTTGGAATCTGTCGCTGGCATGAGGCTGGCGCAGCTCTCAGAAATCATCGAGCGCTTTGTGAAGGGCTGTTTGTCCCCTTGCTTTTCATCCAATGAATATTTACTGTCACTGGTGGTTTTGTTCTGTTTTCCATTAAAGAAACCGCCTGCAAGCTGCGTGTTCTGTTGCCCTCGTGGCGTTACGTTCCTTAGCAGAGCTGTGCATCCATCGGTGGCTGGGTCTGCCGTCTCTTTGGGAGCCACTGACTTCTGCAGCGCTGTTCTCTGCCAACTGCTCTCGTGAAATAGCGGGGCCAAGCACGAAGCTAAATTCATGCTGCTTAAGACTAGGGTCAGTAAGTTGAGTAAGGCACGTGACTGTCAGGTATCTGAAATAACAGCACTTGGGGATAATGACCTATTACCTCTATCACAGAATCACAGAATGTCTGGGATTGGAAGGGACCTCGAAAGCTCATCCAGTGCAATCCCCCCATGGAGCAGGAACACCCAGATGAGGTTACACAGGAAGGTGTCCAGGCGGGTTGGAATGTCTGCAGAGAAGGAGACTCCACAACCTCCCTGGGCAGCCTGTTCCAGGCTCTGCCACCCTCACTGAGAAGAAGTTTCTTCTCAAATTTAAGTGGAACCTCTTGTGTTCCAGTTTGAACCCATTACCCCTTGTCCTATCATTGGTTGTCACCGAGAAGAGCCTGGCTCCATCCTCCTGACACTCACCCTTTGTATATCTGTAAACATTAATGAGGTCACCCCTCAGTCTCCTCCAGCTCCAGAGCCCCAGCTCCCTCAGCCTTTCCTCATAAGGGAGATGCTCCACTCCCTTCAGCATCTAGGACCCTTAATCATGTAGGACCCTCTAATAACAACATACCAAGGGGTGGGTTTAGAGAGGATTTTTCACTTGGTTGTGTCACTTGTCATCTAAAGCAAGTGTGGAACACACCGATTACTTTTCTGAAGTCTTTCAGGCTCTCACATACCATTTTGGGACAGAAGCGCCTTAGGTGTCCCTTTCTGATCAGGCTTTGCTTTTCTTCATCAGACCAAAATGGCATGTACAGGGACTTCCATACTGCCCACCCTGTGAAAAAGCTGGTGTCAGCCTCACGGGTCCCCTCGCATCTGGGGTACAACAACCCTCAGGCACAGAAACGCCTGTCCTGATGCTGAGACTTGTCAGCTTAGGGGAGATTTTACATCAGCTGTATGCTTAAAGATATTCTCCTTGTTAACAGTGAGAAATATTTCCTTTTTGTTTTTTCATGGATGCTTTAAGTCAGTTGGTCTATTTGCTCCAGGATTTTCAGAGTGGTGGATGTATTTGCTGTATTTGGTGCTGTATTTGCTGCGAACCCCTGGGCTTGCCGGAGAGCCGGGGATTATAAGGTGTGGGGTCTCAGTTGTCCTGGGTGTCCGTGGTAGGTGCTGCTGGTGTTTTGATTTGCCAATAACCCTAATGGCTTCGAGAAGGTTCAGTCCTGCCTCTCCATGAATCTTTGGGCTTGTTTCAGATTCCTGATTGTAATCTAAATCCAGCCTTTTACTAGAGCCTTGATCATCCTTCTCTCCCAAATTCCTGCTTTCCCAAATGAGTTTCCGTATCTCCCAAGTGAAGATGAGGCCATTGGCGCTGGGCTCGACCTAACTGTTCCCGTAGTCATCATCAGTCTTCAAAATGCAGGAATTTCCTGCAGCCCAAAACCTCTCGTCTCTATTGAGCGTGGTAAAGCCCAGCTTGTGAAGGCTCTGAGATAAAATCAGTGCAATTGTCTTTTGTTTGAGCACGGCAGGGCTGGGAGAAGCGCAAGAGCTGGGAGCGCTTTAAAGAGAGGCTGGGAGACAGGCTCTGAGTAACGGGAAACGGCCAAGTAGTGAAATTTGGCATGTATCTTGTTAGTGTCACGGTTTTTTATGTGGCATTTCCTAGGGATGTTTTGCTTTTATTTTAAAATTGATGTATGTGTAGAAAATACTTTTAACTTCATTGACAGTTCCCTAGTGGTCTAGAGCATGCGCTGCGGTGTCACAATTTGTTAGCTTCTGGAGAAGGTATTTTTAATCCACCAACGTAAACCCTTTGCAATTGTATAATCTGTATTTTAGTCCTGTGGTTTCCTAATCATGCATCTAGAGAATGAGCTCATCCAGTTTATAAATTATGAAGTGAACGGAAGTATCCAGCTCTTCTTTCTAAATAAATCTGGATGGGTTTCTTGGTGGATTGCGTACTGTGTTTGAAACCTCCAATGCAGGGAAGTGTGAATGTTTAAAAACATACTCATTTGCAGTTTGTATTTTTGCCAAGTGGTGGAAGTTGTCTCCTGCCCCGTCTTTCCAGGAAGGATCTTCAGCTTTGACTTGCAGCTGTGAAAGAAAAGCCGAAGGGATGATGCAGCGGGGGCCACTGGACAACAGCAGAGCAGCCCATGTATGTGCCAGGGAACAAGGGAATGTGTTTGCTCCCATGATGGGCAGACCCCAGGGTCCTCGCTGCATCCCAGAGGAGATATTTGGAGAGCAAGACCTGCTGCAGCCCATGGGATAATTTTGTAATAGCTTATTGTGACTTTGGGTCCCAGCCTGGGAGGTTAGTTTAAGAAAGGGGAAAAGCTATCTGCTGTTTTCCATCGTCCCATGTCAGAAATTCACTGGCTTTGCATATATTTTATGCACTTGTGTAAGCAGGCAGCAGCAGAGGAGTAACATTTGAATAAACTGGGTGATTGTAAAATAGAAATGAGCAGAGGGATTCAAACTGGAGTAATGTCCTAAATGAGTTTCAGCTCCATTTCCTTGGCTGTATTGAGTTTCAGGTTGACATTGTCCTTTAGCCACACGCATGGATCCTGTAGCCTGTTAACAGGGGTAGTTTGTGGGTTAGTGTCACGAGGGGGAAGACATTAGAGGTAAGTGTTGCTTGGGTGGTGCAGAATGAGTAAAACCCAAGATGTAGTGCAGTGTTGCAGCAGGTAAGAGAGAACCCTTCTGCATGGTAGACCTTGAGACGGGAAAGCAAAACAGAAATGGAGAGGAGGTCTCACCCCCCCCAAATAAGTCACCCTTTGCTCTGCTGCCTGTTTGCACCCAGTTGTTCTTCTCTCCTGTGGAAGGGGGAAAGGCTGGCAAGGAGTTTCTGTCGAACACAGCACCATCGTCTCACACCCAGGAGCTCCAGGATGGGCTTTGGTGGCTGTGGAGCCTCTGGGCACCCAGCACCATCGTTGCCGGTTCCCTCCTGTGCCTGTTCTGCATTTCAGTCCCATAACCAGGTGCTGAGATTGGTCAACCATTCTTTGTCTGCAAAGCCAAAAGGGAAGGGTCACCCCAACCCACTGTGAGAGGTAACTAGTTGAGCTGGTAGCAAGTTTCCTTGTCTTTCCTCTGTTTCCACTGTAAGACTTTTGGTCTCTCCTTTATTATCCCCATGCTGCCCTTTCCACATGTTCTTCAGCCTCTACCCAGGGTCTTTCTCCAGCAATTCTGAACGGCAGCACGAATAGAAAAGCTCGTGGAAGGAGAAGCGCTTCGGTCTCAAGAGCAGCTTCTTTAAGTGAAAACACAGCTGTGAGGTTTGCAGCCTGCACTTCTGTACGGGCTCGTCCAGCCGGCACAGCCAGCGCCGCTGCAGCCCTTCCAGCACGCAGGAATTGGGAAATCCATTGTGAACAAGATTGAGTTTGATAGCCTGCGTGGAGGCAGATGGATGTATTTTTAAGGGACGAGGTGCCAGAAAGCTCTGTGATTACGTTACTGGAGCATGGCTCGTTGTTTGTGGTTTTAAAAGTGAGTGTCAGGACTTCAGGGCTATTTTTCTTTTGGGTCAAAACTGAGGTTTGGGCGGGGCATAAAAACCTGCTTGATGACTAAGTTTATTCTTAAAAAGCTTTCTAGAGCTTGCTGGAGAGGGGAACCTTTATCCTGAGAGGGACCTGATAGCAGTCTTTTTCAACTTTTATGCAGATGGGGTTAAATTTGAATGAGTGCCAAGGGTAGGAAAGAACCTCTGCCTTTCAGGAGACTGTTCTCAGTGTAATCTTTAGATCCAGTTCCTTGTTTTTTTGTCTTGGAGGCTTGTGTTTTGCCTCTTCTTGCCCTGGGCGAACTCTTTCTGCTTGAATACCCCAGCACATTGGTGGAATTACCTTGAACTGTTACAACCAAGGCTGGCCGAAGCATGCCCTTACATTGCCCCAGAACTGGGACATCTGAAGTCTTTGACCTGGTTACAGGGCTGAACCAATAGTACCTCTCTGATACAGTGCATGTGTAGAGAAAACTTTTCGTCTAATGACGGAGGTTTGCTGCTCAGAGCCAAGGCTGGGAACAGGGGGATCAAAGCCAAACCATTTACTCAAGGGGCATGCAGAATTTGCCCAGTCAGGTCAATATAGGTACTGGCAGCATTTCAGCAGCCAGAAGGCTGCTCCTCATGTTCTCTCCTTGCTGGAGCTACCAGGCTTTATCGCATGACTGGGCCCCTAATTGCTGCAGATCTAAAACTTTCTTTAAAATGAGGACAGCTGTGCTGAAGCCCAGGCAAGCCTGGAGGTCCATGGCAGCATTAAGCACTGCTCCCTCTTTCTGAAAAGCCTCTTTTCTGGCCGTGGTGGAGGAAGCCCCAAGATGTAGGCAGCTTCCCCAACACCCCCCGGCGAGGCCTGTCTGCCTGAGCGGGACTTTGGGTCCCCGCGGGACCAGGGAGCACAGAACTGTCAGGGCACTGCGGGAGCCCTTCTGCCCTCACTGCTGTCCTGTGTCTGTCCCTGTCTGTGTGCTGGTTTGGTGTCTGCTCACCGCTGGCAGGGGAGCGTCTGGGAACCTTTGGGTGCAGATGAAGCGTGTCAGGGTCCGGTGGATGGAGGAGCAAGGACATCCCACTATATCCAACCACTGGATTTAAGGATGTAGGAATAGAGAGTGGGAGGAAGTTACCAATCTAGAGAGTGGAGCCATTGCCTGAACAAGTGTTGGGTGCACACAGCCCCCCGTGCCCAGTGACCACTGTGGACAGATGACTTTCCTCAAGGAGGTGACGTTAACTTCACCTCGAGCCTGCAGTATGTGCCACCAAACTTTGCCAGGGATCAGCCACGTGTTACGAGAACGTTCTCCTGCTCCATCAACCACTCACCAGGTAACATGCCCATGCCTGCTTGTTACTGTGGGTACCACAGACGCAAAAACCTCCTGCCCATCAAACAGCCTGCCCCGGCCCCTTTGAATTTCAGCGGCCTGCTCCTCTTCTCTTTGGGTGTATTTCAGTTGTGTCTGGTGGCGAGCGAGCCTATCCATCACTGTATCCACACAGATCCCAATTACTCCTTTTGACAGCCCTTATTCACACACCTCCCTGTGCCTCTGACATCTCAATTATTGATGGGGCTCGCCTGGTAGGCAGCACTCTGTTCTCGGCATGGCTACGTTCCAGCTCCCTTTCCCATTGAGTTCACGCACGCACCATGCCGAGCGGTTCTTTATGTGCAAAGCTATTGAAGTGGAAAGGGATCTTTATTAGCATGTGAGCTCCAGGGCTACGCTACCGAAAGGGGCAGTGCAAGCCAAATCACACCGCAGTACAGCGCTGGGAAATTTCCTCTCCCCCTCCTCTCCCAGGGAAGCCCAGCAGTGTATTGTAAAATTAAATGATCTCATATGTTTAATGCTGAAGATCCCTTGATCTGATGAGTCTTCCTTGTGATGGGGTCACCCTGCACTTGCATTTCTGTAAGAAACCTCAGCCCTCTGTTGCCTCTGCAGGCACAAAAGCCGGTATTTTGAACACCGTTGGCCTTTCCTTTGTGTTGGTGTTAGTTTGTTTGCTGGCTTTATGGCAAGCCTTTACATTCTGACAAGGAGAACTGACATGCAAAAAAAGGAGCTTCAAAGCAGCATGTGGTGTTGGAGCAATGTTGTCAAATTGGTTAAGAGGTAGAGTTGTGCCAAAGGGAGGATTGCAAAAGCTGGCTTGCTCTGTAGGGGGCTCAGTGTGTCTCGTGACATTGCTGTAGCAAAAGTCAGATAGGAGGAATGATAAAGTGGTCGATCAGCTCCTGGCATCTCTCCTACTCCCAGCCTTGCCCTGCAACCTTCTTTAATTCAGAAGTAAGCAGAGGTTTTGTGACGTGCTTAGTGAACAAAGGCAAAAGAGAAGTGTGGCTGGAGAAGATGGGACTAGAGAGAAGCAGCAGTGTAGGGTGTGCAGAGCTGGGAGAGGCTTCTTGAGCTTTGTTCTTGGAGATCTGTGGCAGCAGGTGCCTCATATGTAAGTTTTAGGTGTGTGGAGCAGACCTTCCACAGCACCGCGGTGCCAGGGAGCACACAGCCGTGCCGGAGTGAGGACGTGTCCGAGGGTGGCCGGTGGAACACTCCTGTGGCTCCAACAGCAGAGGGGACCCAACTGCATGGCATCGAGTGGGTGTGGACAACCTTTGCAAGCTTAGCAGGCAGCTTGCAGTCTCTGCATCCCAGTTTGCCTCCCGGCAGCACTCAGCTAGTCCTTCTCTACCTGCCTTACCCGCTCTCTTTCCGCCCTGTGATGAGTTTGGTCTGGTGGCTCCGTGCTCTCCACAGAGACCAAATGCCACCAAAAGAGCAAAGGCAGCTGAAGCATTGCCCGTGGCCACGCAGACAGAGCTTGGCTGCTCATTTGAGGTCTGTAAGGACTCCTGGCCTGGAGAGGATCGCAGGTCCCCTCTTCCCCCTCCAGGCTGGTGGTGACACTGCCTCAGCAGGGCAGGTCAGGACAAGAGCAGCTTTTGTGCATCAGCGAGAGCACAGCTGCCTTGAGCTATGGCTGCTGGAACAGACCTTTAGTTACACATCTCTCTGTGTGACACTCTGACCCTGACATTTATCTGAGTGGAGTCTTCTTGTCACTGTGGGTGACAGCAGCATCCTGTTGCCTAACAGTATTGCCCCGGATGGTCAAGCCATGGATAGTCCCTGTTACCCGGGCCTTGCTGGCACTGATGTGTAGCAGAGATGGCTAAGCCTGCCAAGCAGGGTGTGTTTTATTTGTCTGGAGTGCCATGAGCAGACAAAGAAGGGTTAAAATAACAGAAAGCTGAAAACCCATTATCTTTGGGAGCTGTGATTTTTCCTTTTTGGGTAGGTAGGTTCCATGGGACCCTGTCCCCCCAGATAGTGGAAAGGTCACCCTCCCATACCTGATTTCCACGCAGCTTTCCCTGGCAGCCTGTCCAAACAAGGCTGTTTTCCTTCCCCGCCCTTTTCCTTCCTTCCCTTCCCTTGCACTTGTTGCCTCGCACAGATCTGGCTCCAGCCCTGGGCGGTGCTGGGGCCCCAGAGCCCAGGTGAGCTGTGACCAGGGATGCTCAGTGACCACAAGCCCCAAGCCTGCTTAGCTGAGAGCTGCAAACAAGAGGCTCAGGCATTCCTGACTTTGTCCTGATCAGAAATATTGTTGAAAGTGGCCAAAGCCACACTTTTGCCTGTTTTTGGACTTCTTTTGTGTTTTTTCTCTAGTGACTCTGTGATGCAGTGCCCATTCCTCAAAGCACAGGACCAATTGGAGCTGTGTCTGAGATAACCGCTGTCCCTTTTGCCTCTGAGGTGCTTTTTGATACTCTAGCAGGAAACCTTTGGAAAACCCGGCCCAAAAAACTTGGGCAGTTTCCAGTTCCTTCTTCAGTTCCCCAAACCAGGGCAACGTACTTGGGGGGCTCTCATAGACAAGTAACCTTTGCCCGTGCCACAGCAAAGTGATCGCTTACCTCCCTTGGAGAGGTTGCTTGTTCCTTGGTGACCTCTTGCTGCCATGGGGCAGCTGCCATGTGCCATTGCAGCACGTGGAAAGGCCAAAGCCACAAGCCCAGTTTTGTGGACCTCATCCAGAAGAAATGTCCCTAGGTCGCCCTGATAGTCCTGCCTTAGAGACACCAATCTCTGGAATGGATCTGAGCTATATGCTAAGCTGTAGTAAGATCAGAGCTTGCAGGAAGGGGTGGTTGGGTTGTGTTTGCCATCTGGACAATGGCACAAATCATGATGCTTGTACCATGAACATGTGTTAGGTGCTGTCACAGGAGCGTGTGTTTCAGAACAGTTTACAGAGTTAGGGACACAGACATCGAGGGAGATGGGCTGGATTTGACCTCAGCCTGGCACTCAGTTCTTAACTTGGGATCCAAGATAGTGAAATTTTTGATGGTTTCATGATATGCAGTTTTATTTGGGTCAGTGAGAGCACAGTGTATGACTTTGCTACCCTTTAGGGAAGGAAAAATCAGTACACCATCTAATGATTCAGCACACAGGGCTTCTTAAGAGCCTACGGGAGAAAGGTGTTTTAATTCTGTGTTCAATCCTGAATAAGCTGTTAATTTGAGTTTGCGATTTCCTTGGAGCCCAAAGGAGGAGAGTCTGTGATCAAACAGAGTGGCTCAATGCTGCTTTATCCTCCTTTCCCTGTTTACAAAGGTTGGGCTCATCATAACAAACCTTTGACTTTCAGCCCTTGCGATGGTTCTCCCAGACCATTTCAAGAGTCCTGCAGGATCCAGCAGTGGCAACAGCCCTGTGACCCCAAAAAATCCGGAGTGCTCTGTGCGTAAAGACTGCAGCTGCCTCCTCTGAAGGATGCTGCCCCTCTTACCCAGCCTGCTGGCTCCTGGTCGGGGTCTGCAACCCTTTTGCAGAGCGGAGGGGCTACAGGAGCTGATGGGACACTGATCTGGGGGCCAGCAGCCTTTCCTGGAGAATGAGGGGCTGCTTGGATATATAGGGCTCAGTTCTGTGCTGTTTTCCAGGCAGTTCAGCACATAAAATCACTGCAGACATTTTCAGCAAAAAAAAAAAGTCTCCCTGCAGAACCATTCTGTTGCTTGTTGAAAGAGGATTAATTTTTCCCTCTTAAATAAAATGAGCCATGTTTGAAATCCGAAAGCCCTTGCCGAACGGCTTCTTGGAGCTGCAAAGAAAGCAGCTTCCAGGTCACATCATAGCCTCCTGCTGGACGCGGATCCAAACTGCAAACCCTTCTAACAGCTCTTTAATAACTCCGCACAGAAGGAAAAATCTGTCACCTTTCCCTCTGTGGTTTCTTCTCTGTTCTAATGCACTGGAGGAGCGAGATGGAGCCGGGAAAGTTTTCAGAGAAAGACTCGTGGGAACTACAGCTGCCGATGGAGAAGACTCATTTCTTTAGTGTCTGAGGGGAACCGCAATCGCTTTGGTGAAGGGTGGTGTGCGTGGGTGGGTTTGGAGGGGTGAACCGTTATGACCCATGCATTTCAAAAGAACCACAAACACTTTATAGTAACAAAGGGTGGAAAAAGCGAGAGGTTTCTGCAACGCATGTGACTTTTCCCTGAGGTTTGGAACCCTGCGATATGTTCCAGGCCATGGTGTTTGCGTGTCAGTCTCGGTGAGTTAAGCTTTCTCCCACAAGCCTCACTTGAAGTTGTTGTGATGACTGAGAGCCTAAAATGTTGCTTCGTTTTTTTTCCCCCCTCTCTCTCCTTTCTTTGTTCCCCACCCCCTCTCCTCTCTGCAGCTGAAGCTCTCGTTTACCTTGGACCAGGACAGCGGGATGCCTCAAGGCTGCTACATCTACCAGTACCGGGACAGCAACAAGTAAGATGCACATGGCAGAGAGGGGAAGGTGCATTGAAAGGCAGAGGGATCACAACTGGTTGTACCACTTAAAAGTAGATTAAAGCAGGCTTCAGGCTCGACCTGAAACTGGGAACAGCTCCTCTAAAGGCCAGATCCTTTCAAATGCACAAGGCCCTGCAGCCCCCCCTTCTTCTGCAGCATTTGAAAAGCTGCCTGCTGCTTTTCTTTAACTAAAAGGCCGGCTCTTGGATACCACTGTGGCAGAACTCACCCAAGCTTTGCCCAGGGGCGTTTGCAGCTCAGACCCTGCACTGTTTGGTGACTCTGGGAGTGTGGGCTGGGGATAAGCCATCAGAGACTGGGCAGCCCTCACCTCTGCTCACCTAGAGACACACAGCACCCCATTCTCTCTGCTAAAGCACATGCGTGGGTTCACCGAGTGGCCTTTCATTTGTGGTACTACAGCCCCTGTGCAGCCACACACTCTGTTTTTATGAGGTACCTTGTGATATTCAAGCTTTGAATGTGCTTGGAGCACAGAGTCCTCAATTTCTAGGTATGCTGCCTATTTTTACTAGCTGCTGTAGTGAATTGGCACCCAAGATGTTTTTATTTCAAATCACATTCTCATTATCAAATTGACAGCAGCAGCAGCAGCACAGTTCAGGATATTTCTGTGTTTGCGCTGGGTTACTCTGCCTGAATACCAGCATGCCATAAATCCATAGCCTGTTACCTCCACCCGTATTGTTCTGCTTCTTGCCAGTTATTGAAGGCTAACCTAAAAAAAGGAGCATAAATGAAATTGTCAATGAATGAAACAGCCTGTAATTATAATAGATCTGCTCTGAAACTCTGATGAGAACAGTCCTGAGGAGGCTGAGGGGCATCTGCAAATAGCACCTACCCCTTTCTAAGATGAGAAATCTCAGTGTTTAAACAAGAAGAGAGATAATTTCTGGGAGAATCCTTCCCACCTGTGGATGGGAGGTTAGCACACTGTACACAGTCCCATCCCAACTATCTCAGCCCCAGAGGCATGGATGAGGGGAGCTGATACCTCCAGCACCACCGAGCTAACAGGGAGACGTGTGGTTCAGCGCAAAAGCATAAACTCAACAAGGGAAGAATGTTTGTTTTTGAGGCTTTAAAAGGCGGTGGTACACAATGGGCAGCGACAAAAAGAAAACCTGTTGGGCTTTGTTAAGGATGTTTATAGATCCGATGTTTCTAATTGTGTGGCGTATATCAGCAGCTGCGTTATTTTCTGCCACAGACCCTCCTCTCCCTGGGCTCCAGTGGGTGTTTTGTGCCATTGTTTAAGGAAACTCCGGGGACGGGAGTGCAGCTATTTTGTTTAGCGCTAAGGCCAATAGCAGTTTCGCTTGGAAACCTTGCTTTTAGCTGTGAGTGGTCCAGCATGTGACAAAGTAGCTGTGGCACGTTGGCAGCTGTTGATTTAGAGACGTATGGCTGTGACCGGTGTTTTTGGCAAGCGTGGGAGCTGAGCCACCCCGAGCCATGCCAGCCGGGATCGCGGCTTGCAAAATTATGGTGCGGGCAGGATGAGTGGGATTGCAAGTAAACCCAGACTTTCTGCGTATCTGGTGAATCCAAACTGCAGTTTTACCTCCCTGCAGGGGCCCTGCTTTGTAGTTTATAGCTTGCTTGGCCAACCTGGGGGGAGCAGGATCCCAGTCCCTAGGGAGAACCTCGCTAAGTTTGTGGACGCACTTATCCCCCTAAGCCCTGTGTACGGAGCCCAGCGCCTCCGACAGTCCTTGACCGGTGAACTGAAGCGTGGAGCTGTGCTACAGCTGGCGTATTCTTGCAGGTAAAGTGCCCTTGAGTCAGACGTGCTCAGTTCTGGCTGTGCCCTGAGCGATTTTGGAAGAGCTCACGTGCACTGCAGCTTTATTGGCACCAGAGGATTGTGTTTGAACAGCTGATAGTGAAACGAAACACCAGAGTAGGCTGCTGCTCAGACAGGCAGAGACTGTACTTCTTAAGTACCGGGTCTTTTATAGGGTTAATTTGTTATCCATACAATAGCAGGGTAGTTGTGATAGTTTTTCCCTAGCAATTTCCCAGGGTAAATTGTAGGCCTTGTGTTCTCCCAAGCCTTGTCAGGCTTTGACAGTACTCATCAGAACCTGAGGGTATAACAGCTCTTCAGAATTCTTCCAAAGATGTATCTAGAAGTTAAACCAACATAACGAATGTGTCTGCACCATGTTTTGAAGCCATTCACAGCCCAGGGAAGAGATGCTGGCGATACGCTGTGCATCCCTGCAAGCTCATGCATGGGAAAGACTGGAAATGTGCACCCCGGAGCCCAGCATCCTCAGCAGAGCGTTGGGGCTGGACCTGCGCTGGGCACAGATTCATGGCAGGAGC
Organism: Streptopelia decaocto; assembly: GCF_964273445.1. Classification (NCBI taxonomy): domain Eukaryota; kingdom Metazoa; phylum Chordata; class Aves; order Columbiformes; family Columbidae; genus Streptopelia; species Streptopelia decaocto. The sequence goes on along the minus strand of NC_138660.1, from coordinate 5,178,889 downwards.
GTGGGTGGCTGAAGCTCTTTAGCGGCAGCTTTAACAGGAGGAAGCAGAGGTGATCCTGGTTGATGGGAACCCATTCTAACCTGGGCCGTGTGCCCGGGAGATCTGTGAGAGCGGGGCTGTGCGTGGCAGGGCTCAGTGCCACCCTGGTCACCAGAGCAGTGTCCCTTCCCCTCCAAGTGGCAAATGCTGTTCCAAGCTGCAGCCAGACGGGGCCACCGGAGAACAGCAGATACTGGCCTCCTGCTCCCAAAACAAAAGACTGCAGCATTGCTGGAAGTGTAATTACCAGAGCAATTAAAATTTCTATTGCTTAGGCTAGAAGTGCAAGTACCATGCAGGCTCTTACAAGGGCAGTCAATTGGAATTTGTTCCCTTTAAAGTGATAAAACCCTGCTGAGGGATTTTTGCCTGCTCCTGGTGGCTTCCCGTTGCCTGCCCGCCTGCAGCAGCGTTCGTGGGCACAGCACTCGCCAGGCGCCCGCTCTGCTATCACACCCTGGGTGCTGAGCACTTTGGGGAGATTGGGCTCAGTGGAGCTGGGGCTGAGAGCAGGAGAGGTGCTGAGCAGCCAGCTGCTCACCCCTCCACCCCCTGCTGTAATATATGGGCATCCAACGGCACTTGATCGTCCCAGTAGCGATCCGAGTGCTGTGCTTGGCGCTGTGTGGAGAACAGAAGCTGTCACTGCCCCTCTGGTCACAGGGGGGAGACCAGGGGACATCACTTCTCTTTTTCCTGCTCAGAGCCAGATACTTTCCACCCCTTGGCTGCCAGTTCTTCAGTCCTTCTTGGCCCCAGATGAAATGACTTGACGTCACGCAGAAGCAAGCAGTCTGATCTCTCATTTTTAAGCCACTTTACTTAAATTCTCCCTAATGGGGATCAGTCAGTGTAATTGACGGAGCACCGGGGTGCTGCGGAACAGCTGTCCTGCGATGGGAGCGCTGTGCCGTGACACGGGGGTGGCCGGTGACATGTGCTGGCTGACATTCAGAACAGGAGCGTATGGTCGTCTTTCAGGTGGCCCCCATGCTGTCACTTCCAGCAGGGACAGCCCTGCCAGCCGTCCCGCCGTGTGGCTGCGGCACGAGTCGGGTGTCGAGGGTTTCTGGCTGGGTTTCTCTGACCCTGCAAAGGATCCGATTGCAAAACCCCGCCAGGCAGTAAAAGATCATCAAGGCTGTTCACATCCACTATGGCTCGTGAATCCCATCTTACAACACACAGTCGCTGGTCCCAAATCTAGAATATGAGCCCGGCTGCACGGTGCGGCTGGTCCTGCTTCCGTGGGCTGCCCAGCGGTGGAAGGATGAGATCAGTAAAGGTTACAGGTGATCATGAAAGGCTTCTTCCAGCCCAAGTGCGGGAAGAGCCAAAGCCAGCTTGAGATCCCCCTGGAAGAAATTAATTGTGACAAGTTTAGTGTCCTTTGGCTGCATCCAAGAAACAGAAGATTCAGTCTGTTTTCTGCATTCACTGTCACTACCCAGACACTTCTCCTAGGCTCTGCTCACCTACCCACAACAAGTCTGACCCTTCAAATGCCTTTGTCTTCCTCTCAAGACTCTTTTAATTAGTCACCTTTCTCAGATGATGCAGTGCTCAGGGTCCTTGCCATCCCAGACCCACCAAGGAGCCATAAATAGCTGTGAAGATTCACCCTGTTACATGGGCCATATCTGCAGGGTGCTGTGATGCTTCCTTGTCCCCAGCTGGTTCTCCTCCAACATGGTTTTCTGCTCCCTTAACCTCCAGGCACAGGTCTCTTCTGTAGGTCTCTTCCTCACGTCACAGACGCCGCCTTTGCTGATAAACCAGCTTGCCGTTCGCCAATGCATTTAATTTTAATTCCTTGCTGCAGCTGCGGTTTGTGTCAGGATTATGAATTTGCAGTGGGGGCTTTCATGTTCTCTTCAGAGTAATTTCTAAACCCAGAGGAGCAGCATCTCGCATGGAAGCACTTAAGAGGCCTCTTAGTAAAGCAGCGTTGGAGTATTGATCATCTTATCTCTCCAGGGAGCTGGAGCGCTACAGATAGAGCTGCTGTGCAGTGTAGCCACTTGCGGGCAGCACCACACAACTCTTCAGGATGAGAAGTGAAAAATAGCTCCAGTTGAAAGGAAAAGTGGTGCCCCCTTTTATATAGAGATCAATGATGCTTGGTACATTGGATTATCACTTAAAACACCAGGACTTCAAATGCCAGGGTGCATGCACTCCTGATGCTGACAGGCTAGTGATAGATAATGCTGTTTGGGTTACCAACCGAGCTCCTCTCTGCAATCTTTTCATAAGGTGAATGTAATATCTGCAGTGGTGTACCCAACATTACATCAGGAGAGCCAGCCTATAATTATGCTTGAATTGTCTGAACGGGTTATTTGTCACAAACACATTAGCTCACTCCATTTGTTGCTACTGTTCAGGGCTGCAGCAGGTTTGGTGTAAACAGAGCTTGGGTAGAGGTTTGGGGGGGGGTATTTTTCTGAATAGAGCAAAGCAGAACTGTTTGGGGTTTATTCTTTTTTGCTAGGAGAGCTGTAGACTGGTAGTGCTAGGAACAAAATACGTAAAGCAGCTGACACAGCTTAAGTGATTTGTTTTCAGATGTACTTCCCAGGTTCATGTGTTGGACTTTAGCATGGACGTGGTTGCTTTGCAATGAGCTAGCAGGTTTATCATGGTATGTTTTGTCCTTTATGATAAATTGAGGCTTGCAGAGTGGGTTGTTTGCACAAAGAGCCGCTGCACAGTTCACACCGTCACTGGGTGCCTGACCTGCCTTATTACCTGCTTGTTCCATGACATTGGTCCCAGAGAGCGGCACTGCCTGTATTGGTGTAAAGGAAGTAATTGTCTCCCCTAATGGCATCTGATCTTCTGGTCAGTGATCAGCAAATAAGTGCTTTGGCCTACCCTGACCTGCATGGCCAGGGAAGACTCTGAAGGTGGCATCTCCTCTTGTTTGTCTTGCCTGGCAGGTGGGGATTTCATGGGGGAAATCCAAATACATGTAACCCCTTGACATCTTGGGCTTGGGTGGACACTGTCTAGGAACAGCTATTCACCTGAAGCTTATGAAATGCCTTGTTTAGATTTCAGATCAGAATCAAATTAATTCCATTTCTGGAAATGATCTGCCAGCCAATATCGGATTCTCCAGGGTGAGACTTTCACTTCAGGATGCCCTGTTGGACAAGCTGGCTGAGCTGGGACCAGGCATGTCCCGCTGCACTACAGTCAGCACTGCAGAGAAGATACCAGGGTGTGAAGGGATTGAGAGCAGCCCTGCTGAGAAGGACTTGGGGGTACTGGTGGCTGAAAAGCCGAACATGACCCAGCAATGTGTGGTTGCAGCCCTGAAAGCAAACCGTGTCCTGTGCATGACCAGCATGTCAGAGAAGGCGATTCTGCCCCTCTGCTGTGGTCTGTGAGACCCCACCTGGAGTTCTGCGTTCAGTTCTGGAGCCCCCAGTGTAGGGAGGACATGGACCTGTTGGAGAGGGTCCAGAGGAGGCCACGAAGATGATCAGAGCGCTGGAATGTCTATCCTGTAAGGAAAGGCTGAGAGAGTTGAGGATGTTCAGCCTGGAGAAGAGAAGGCTTGGGGAGACATTATTGTGGCCTTTCCATGCTTAAAAGGGACTGATAAGATGGGGACAGACTGCTTAGCAGAACCTGTTGCAACAGGACAAAGGGTAGTGGTTTTGAACTAGAAGAGGGGAGATTTAGACTAAATATAAGGAAGAAATTTTTTACGATGAGGATAGTGAAACACTGGAACTGGTTGCCCAGAGAGGTGGTAGATGCCCCATCCCTGGAAACATTCAAGGTCAGTTTGGATGGGGCTCTGAGCAACCTGATCTAGTTGAAGGTGTCCCTGCTCATGGCTTTAACAGTCCCTTCCAACTCAAATGATTCTGTGGTATTTGACAAAATAGAAAACTAAGCAGGTTGGAGTTTTCCTTATGATACCATGTCTTGTTTTTTGTTTGCCTAATTGTCACTAAACTTCACCCAAGTCAGCAGGTGATGTATATCCTTCACCTGCCAGAGAGTAAGCGTTGGAGTGAGCCAGTCAAGGGTGGCAAATTATTCTGTCACTGTATGCTGACATAAACCAGACATCCCGTTTTTGGCATTGGTTCAGTGTAGGGTAAATTGTCCAGGAGAATAAGTCTGGAGGTTGAGTTTTAAAACTTAGAAAGATACGTAATCCTTCCTGCCTAAGGTATGGGCTTGGTTTTCTGTATGCCACAACCAAAGGCTGCTGGGGCACGTGCCACAAAATAGCCATTGTCACTTGAGACTTTTAGAAGTGGAGAGTTGTTTTTCCTTGCAGAAGGGACCCTGTGGCCCTTTCTAGGTGAGGAAGAAGGGCTCTTGCAAAAGACTCTGCCCAGGTACTACTTAGCTGCTTTTCTTGACACAGACCTGCCTCCTCCTGCCACCCTGCTGCTAATAACAGGTTTCCAATCTATCAGTGCTGTAGAAATAGTAACTGCCAGCTCCCTGGAGTGTCAGTGCCATGTGGGGGCTGCGCATGGAAAAGGTGATAAGGAAACCTGCCTTTCCCCTCAGCAAGCAGATGGGATTTGAAGATAATCTGACCCCTTCCAAATGAATGTTTGAAGCTTTCTTTGGTGGCCTACACAATATGCCACGTTGACCAGTGGGTCTCGCTGAACCCTCAGCAGGGTACCAGAGCAGTCTGTGCGCTCCCACCCTCACGGAGGAGGAGGAACTGGGCTCTTTAACCCGGGTGAGCACTGGGCCTGCCTGGGTTGAATCAACAGAGTTTGTGGTCTTACCTGTTTCAGTGTGTTTGCTTGGAGAGGAGCTGCAAAACCTCCTTGTGTAGTGTTAGATGTCTGGGTATTCAGTGGCAGTCAAGTAGGTGAGAAAATCAGCTGCAGTTGTAATTGAGTCAGATGCTGTCTCCATGTGTCATCCCTGGAGATCTGTTTATATATCCATTTGCTTAACAATACATTTGGAAGCCCTCACCAGCATTTCAGTATAATTTCCCTGGCCTATATAGGCCTGACTAATGCCCAAGGCAGTGAGCTAGATCTGGACTAGAATTGCTAACCAATAGATTTGGGTTTCCTTAGTGGCCGTGATTCAGATGAGTCTCTGATTAGCCCTTAGGTGCACAGAAGAGGACAGGTCTGATATGGGAGAGAGTGAATAATCCTCCTTCCACAAGAAACACCTCTCAATTTCACCCTGAACCCAAGTTGCTGCGTTGATTTTGTGTCCAGGAGGGTTCTCCTGAACAGAGGTCTGGCTAGGAAATCACCAGGGCCCCTAGCCACCCCTCTCACAGCAAGATTTCTAGGCATACTTTTTTGTAACAAATAATGGAAAATGAGTCCTTGTTTTGGCTTAGTCTCTGTGTCCTTGAATGAACAGTCGTAGTGCAGAGTGACTTCTCTGCCAGGTATAGGTTTTGCTGTTTACTCTGTGATGTTACCATCAGGGAGCACTGGGACCAGTGGGCAAGTGCATGGGCTGCCGCCTTTTGCTTTGGTAGGATGCGCTTTAGGTACGAGCTGACAGTGCGAATCTGCATGGAACTTTCCAGTGGCAGTGGAGTGAGGCCAAAGATGATGAAGGGGATGCTGAGCACTCGGGAGCATGTGTTGTGCTGGTGGTGATGAAGAATGCTGTGCCTGGAGATGGACCTTCCAGTCCTGCTTGCCAGCCTGCTGTTCAATCTGTGCTTTCTGCCTGGAGAGATCCAGGGCGTTCAGTTTGCCCTGGGCAGGACCTCTACGGTCTGCTCAGCACTAAGTACCTTGATTCCCCAGGGGATCAGCAGCGTAAGCTGGAGTAACCGGGTGGATTGTCAGCCAGCTGGGATTGCTCTCTCATAAAGAGCTGCTGGCTGAAAACTGAAGCATTCGAACTAGGAATAAAGCACACATTTGAAAGGCAAGAGAGAGATTAACCACTGGCAAAATGTCCCAAGAGAAGACCAGGGAATTCTCCACTGCTCAAGGACAAGTGCATTTCTGGAAGGTGTTTTAGACCCTACATGTCAGTGGGTTTCATGGAGTGGTAGCTACCTGAAGCCCTCCAGGCACAGGTGTTCAGCTGTTGGAATAATCCGCCCGGTCTTAAATTCCTGGCACACTGCTCTGTGTTAATGTAGAGGATCAGCTTTGCATTGACACCACTGTCTTCTTTGCAAAGCTGGGTTTTGCAGCTGCTGGGCCTGGAAGAACAAAGCATTTGCTTAGAGTCCTGCTCCCTCTTCGCATACTCTGCTTGGAATTATGTCCTTGCAAATCAGAAGGTGAGAGAGGAAGCATCTCTCCTTACGCCCTCCCGAGCAGCAAGGGTGAGCAGTTCTATTTTTCCAGCTATTTTCTGTGCTTTGCTCTGAGTCTTGCTTTTTCAACTGTTTTTCCACAGTTCAGAGCAGCTAGATCAGTCTGGCAATGGACTCTGTTCCCTCCACATCTCCCTACTTCTCCATTGGAAAAAGCAGCTTTGAATCACAAGCATGTTTTGTGTGCTCAGCTCCTCGCGGTGTCAAGGTCACCCTGAGTGGGGGTCCTGCTATAGCTTAGCATTTTCACCTCTTTCCATTTGCCATGCATTAGTCAATCTGGAGCCTAATGGATTTGTAACCTGGCTTTGCCTGTATCATCTGAGACGTTCCCAGCAATGTAAGAGGATTTGGGCACAACTTCCTTTCAAGTTAATGGAAAGATCTTGCTTGGAAAGAACCTGCTTGAGGATCTGAGTGTGCTTTGCATTAATGTTTCTGTTAATTTTAATGGGAGATGGTTCTAAATTCCTCAGATCAGCTCCGAACATCTTAAATTTTGTGTCCTTCACCGGCCTCCTCTGAAACGGGGCTGATGAGCAGAAGCACCCTTAAACGAGCAGCATCATTATTGACCAAGACGTCCTGCAAGTTTTTCTGCCTCTGTTGTTAGCTCTGGAAATGTCCTGTTCCCTGTGACCCCACTGGCCCCCTCACCAGCTCACCATGCGCAGGGCAGGAGGTCCAGGGTCAGCTCTCAGCTCGGAGACCGTCCCTTGCGTGGTCCCTGACAAGTCACATCACCTGTCTCTGCTCCACCACCGTCTGAAACAGAAAAGTGCAGGGGCCCTCTGGGACTTTTTAATTAGCATTTATAAAGCACTTTGCGATCGCCAAATAGGAGGGAACAGAGGGAAGTGAACTTTTATCGTTACCACTCAAGTCTCGGATACTGCAAAGAGGGGCGGTTCGGCTCTGCTGCTCTGGGTGCGATCACTTGCAGGCAGCGCAGAGCCCAGCCTGGGTTTTTAGCCTGGGTAAGGTCCTGTGTGGTTTTACTGCTCCTGTGTGGCTCTCAGCACTGGTATCATGAGCTGAGCAACTCGGCATCCCCCGCCTCCCCTCCTCTCCCTGCTCTCTGCCCTCCTGCTCCTCCATTAACTGTGACGCTTGAACGCAGCAGTGATTAACTGTTATTGAGCATCTCTCGCTGATGGATTGCTGCTCGCTCCTGCCTCGTTCAGCAGAGCTCTTGCCTCCTTCTGAGCTACTGGTAGATGTTTCTTTCCATCTCTGACTGAGCGAAGCAGAGACCAACATCCTGACTGCCCATAGTGAAAGGCGGCCCTGGCAGAGCTCTTGTATGTGTTGTACCTCTGGCATAACCTTTTTTTTGCTCAGACAGTCCGGGTTGAAAAGACAGATTTAGTAAAAGAGTTGATTTAAACCCTGTTCTTCTCACCGTCATCAGGTTAGCAACACTTGCAGTTGTCCTGGCAGATAACAGAGGCCACACGGGCTTGTCCCCACTGGGAGTACCCCTGGGAAGGACTTTGTGGTCAAATAGGACCTAGAGAGGTGGGGAGGCAGCTCTGTTGCAGTAAAACAGGGCACCTGTTGGAGAAGTCATCTTATTAATGAGTTTTTCATGCTTTATTTATGCCCAGTGCTCATTTGCAGTCTCACTGCCAGACAAGCACTGTCTGGTGCGGTGCCGCTTGCCTGGTGACGTGGTGCTGGGCACAAGTGTCGGGGTTGCAGGGGAGCGGGCAGGGTCCACCACACTCCAGGAGATCTGGTGGGACTTGTTTGCAGCGTGAGGCAGGAGGGGCTGTGAGCAGCCTGCCCGTGCTCGCTCACTCCCAGCTGGGCCAGCCCGGGGTCAGTTCCAGCCCCCAACAATTAGCGAGACAGATTGAATCTAGATTGATCTGTCTAGTTGTGCAGAGCAAGCCAATTCCAGCTAGAAATTCTCCTTTCCCTCTGTCTCCATGTTAAAAGGAAGGAGACCTTGTCAGATTTCTGGATAAATGGGAAGTACAGGGCAAGGTAGAAATAAATGTTGTGCTAATGCGTAGGAAGAATCATTAGGAGAGAAAGACATCATCGATGCGGCCAGGCTGCAGCTGATTTGCATCGCGGAGTAGAAACTCTGCATTGTGATATGGCTACTGCAAAAGGCAGAATTCAACAAGAGCTCTGCTATTATATTTATTGAACGTTTGCAGAATGTTGCAGGGGAGTGCAGAGAGACAGAATTGGGTTCAGAGCAAGAGTTTTTGGCACGGATAACAGCCTGGACCAGTGTGGTGATGTTTGCTGCGGGGAATTCATAAGAATTGCCTCCTGGTGCAGTTATTTGACAGATGCACTTGGATCCCTCAGATTTTTACAGTCCCTGTCTCCATCGAGAGAAAACTGGGGTCATGGGAGAGTGGAAAAGAAGGGACATGATGCTTCTGAATGTACAGGAGCAGGATGCTGAGCTAAGCTGGGGTTTATGGGTCTCTCTGGGATGAGTTTTTGGGAACGTGAATGGGACAGTGAGGAGCAGGGAATCAGTCCTTGGTAGAAGCCAGTGGAGAAAGATGAAACACTTGCTCCATGCTGGGTGTCACACCAGCCATTCCCAGGCTCTACAGCCAAAATATGGTGACACTGACAGGAACACTTAACTCAGACACCAGAAAATCGGGCAGGGTATTTTCCAGCAGGGCAGTTCGGGCTGAAGGGTGCAGCGCTGTGATTCACAGCACAGCTCCACAAGCTGTTCTGCCTGCTCAGCCCAGAGAGAGACCTTTGCAACGAAGGGATCTCTCTTTTGCGCCCGGAATGCTCAGTTTTTCAAGGACACCACAGAAAGCAGCCCGAGGAGTAAGAGAACAACAGCCAAGCTGGTTTGGCTTTGCACCGCTTTGCAGAGAGTAGCACGCAGGCCTGGAGAAAACAACCTGCAAGCTGCCTGGCTGCTCTAGAAAGCAGAGAGAGGCAAAAGATGCTTGTCCTGAGCTCCGTGGTGGGTGCAGCCGTCCCTGAGCTCCCAAAAGCGCAAAGGGATGCTCTCTTAGCTGGCAGAGCAGTGTGGCTTTGTGCTTGTTTATCCAGGGCTTTTTCCTGCACCGTGCCAGTGCGAGAGCTGCTGCTTGTATTTGACAGCTCAGCTATTGTTGCAAAGTATGATTTAATAGCAAGACTTGATTACAACATGCAAATGTAGCTGCTGGGGGACTATCTCCGAGGTTTGTGGAGATTAGCTGTTAAATTGGCCAGTGCAAAAACATTATTAAGCAGAGAACATAATTACTCATCTTGTGCTTCTGTAGTGTATAGAAAAGACAGATTTGTTTAAAAGCCAGCAAGTCCTATATAGAAAAAAGCCTTGTGTAAATGCCACATCATGTACCACTGTATGTTGCGGCATATTTTATTAGAGAAGCAATACTTAATAACAGTGTTTGGGAACTTGTGAATAAAATCCATTATATTATTCTGCACCATAAAAGCAAACCTAATGCCTAGTCTGTATGAAGGCTGTGCAGATATTGAAACATCCCCTTTTGGTGCTGGTTGATTGCTTTTATGGAGATTGTATCATATGGATATAAACAAATCCAGCACTTGATGTGAAATCCAGGAGCAGGGTTTTAGACTTACGCATCTATCTTCTATCTGTGTGCGTTCCCTCTGAAATGCATCAAGGTTCCCATTAACACCTTAAACGTGGAAAGTAGGATTAAAGTGAGAGTGTCAGCACATACAAAATGAACATCTAGGCATGCATTTGCTGTTAAGTTTTCCCTTCCAGTCTTAGAGTAGTCTATGGGGTTACTAGAATAAAAAGCTTGTATGTGTGTGAGGATGCAGGGGAAGGATGGAGGTGTGGGGAGCCTGTTAGTGCTGCAGACCCTGTTTTTGGAGCAGGTCATGGTTCAGGGGTTTCCTCTTGCCCCGTGGCTCAGCTGCACAGGCTGGGCTTGCAGGGAGCGCTGTGGTCACAGCTGAAGTCAGATTTAAAAGTGCATTTGACTAGTCAAAGCCCTAGATGATTTCAGGAATATCTTCTTTATAGAGGAGTCAGGAGGACCAAATTAGAGGAGCAGCTTGTTCGTAAGGGAGCGTAGATCCTGCAGTCACAAGTGCTGAGGGGGGTGCAGGGCGATGCTCGCAGGGTGACCCTGCTGTGCTGCAGCAGCTGCTGCTCACCCCTGATTATTGTCACTGGACGTGTCCCCTCCAGCATCTCAGGGCCCCCAACAGGTGCTCTGCTGAGGCTTCCTCTGTCTAAGCAGGAGGAAGTATCCTCCCGAGCCTAAGTGGGCGAGATAAGGACTTCAAGGGTTTTTGATGGGAAACTCCTCTCTGTCCTTTTGTTGCAGCTCAAGAGCATTTTTACACCAGTAGTTGCTCCCCAGGCTGGTTCCTGTGTGACTCAGAGCTGAATGTGGAGCTGCTGCTGTGTGAATCTCAGCATCCCAGCACAATATGTCCCAGTCACTCTCAATTTGAATTTCCAGCCAGTCCTCCTTCCTCCTTCGCGATGCGTCTGCACATGTAGGCACACCGCCTTGCTCCTTACATGCTGTATACTGGTAAATTTGGAGTCATCAGTTGTTCCGGGCAGTGAAGGGGGTGAAACAACGGCCATGCTTGTGACAGGGCTTGTTTTCTGCTCAGAGCCACGAAGCACCTGAACCCTGAGTCAGTCGCTCACCAGCATCTCCTGGTGTGACTGTGGGGTGGCAGGAAGAGCTCCGACCGCGTCCAGCAGCAGCATCTCCCTGCTTTCCTTAATCAGTGCCGAAGGGTGATCCTAAAAATACCTGTGAGCGATTTGCGAGCCACGAGTATCAGAGGGGGCAGCTCTGCAAAGGTCTGGTGTCACCAGGGAAGGGAGAATGACGCATCTTGTCATCACTGGGCATGACAGGACGGTACCTGTGGCTGGGGGCAGGTGGGAGCCTGGAGGGCAGAGGAGCAGGAAGGGACACGGGGCAGCATGGGCTAAAATGCTGAGCTGCGGCATGCATAGTCCCTGCACAGGCACATCTCAGATACAGTTATTTTTTTATAATGATCTTTGATAGTTTGTCATGAAGCCAGGCAGCGGGAGAAACCACAAAGCAATATTTCATAATAATTTTGCCCCAGTTATATGTGGGCTGTGTGTATTCAAGCTGTCTGTGTCTCCCTAAACACAACGTGCACACTTTCAGGCTGCAAATCCGGTGGCCAGTACTGATAAATGCAATAAATTTCAGGTGGTGGTAGAGTTATAGCAGGAGTCTCTGACAGCCAGAGAGGAGGCAGAAGTGATGTATTCCTCTGTTAAGCTCCTTTCGCTGTGTGCGTATGGCTTAGTTGTACAACAGATCTGCCTGTTAAGTGCCTGTTAACCTGTTCCTGTAGTCAGGAGTGCAAGAAGTCGCTTGTGTGATCCTTTTCTCCGGCAGTAGCCGTGCTGCCTGTGGGAGATGTCCTTAGCTGCAAACTATGGGACTGTAGGAAGAATTGCAGTAGCTCTTGCTTCCACAAATGACAGAATTTTACTGCCTTGAGCTGAATTTGAGCACAATTTGAGGCAAGACCTGCTCCTAACTGGTCCTAAGAATTTGCCACTGCTGCTCTGAAACTCTGGGCTGGAATAAGGCTGTGATAATTAATGGAGGTTAAAGTGCTCCTTCTGCCTGTGAGATGGTTGGAAATGGAAAAGAAGAACCTGTCACAATTGTGACTGGCTCTAAACTGCTGTCAGGCTCTCCTCCTTCCCTGCCCCAAGTGGAAAATTGTATTGGAAAGCAGCAGTTAGAGCACTTAAATCTTTCCACAGTTCATTTCAAGCTCCCTTTCTTCTTCCCAGCCATTCCCAGGCCAGTTTGGGGCGCGGATGGGAGACTGCGTCTCTGGCTGAAACTTGCAGGATGTTAAATAACAATGAGAGAGTGGCTTTCAGAGAGGGTATAATGTGCCTGGATTGCACGTACCATAAGCTGTATTTCCCATGCTTTGACACTCAGCCCATCCATACATCGCTTCTGAACCATTTCCTTTCCGTGTGGGATCTGTCTCGGTGTGTTCTGGAGCAAGCTCGGGCTGAAATGGGGTTGGTACCTGTCCTGATGCAGGGGGTCACGCTCCCAACACAGGTTGCTGGTGTCTGTCATGTCCAGACAGCAGTAAGTGAGCATGTGAAATGTGGGCAATAACAGAAGCAGTTGTACCTCCTGTGGTGGGCAACCAGGTTCACATCATCCCCACCCTTTCCTAGGTACTTGGATTGTCTATTTTAACTAGTGTTTGTGTCCCCTTAACAGCTCTTGGCATGGTCATGTTGCTGCTGCAGGCAGCGGTTCCGGGTGGTTTTGTCCCCTGCTGAAACCGGTCAGTGAAGTGCATCTGATGGAACTTCACTGGCCTTCTCCCTGGCTGTCCGGATTTAACAGGAGGAAGCTCCCAAAGCTTTTACTCTGATGTTATGGAACAATTCCTGGTAGAGAGCTGTGCAGCTATTTCGGTGTCAGACGCCAGGAAAGACATGGCGCTGCATTTGCATTCCCCGGGTGACCTTGATGTGTTCCCACCAGTGTGACCAGAGCATCAGGGACCTGCTGGGAGGCAGCAGTCATCACGGCCACTTGCTCTTCTCCCGTCCCACAGTATCTTCAGGGCTTGGGAAGGAGAAGGGACCTCTCTGCTCAGTCAGTGCACCCTGGCTACTTGGGCTGCTTCAGGCTGATTTGCAAATGATTGGCCCAGTGTGTAGATCTGGTGGCCAAACAGAGGCCTAGGACCCAAGAGTGTGTAGGCACGACAAACGGGGTTGCCTGGAAGGAATATGGCTGGTGAGGATCCAACCACCATAAGAGATCCAGCCACTGAGGTCCTTCCGTCCCAGGGATGGGGCCACCGTTCCGCTTCCAAGAGCAGAGTCCTTGCAGGGGTGACCTGCTCTGGTGATTCCCAATGTCGACTGACAGATTTGGGCACAGGGAAAGTGGAGGGCATTGCCGTCCAATCCGGGAGGGTGATTTACAAACAAAAGGCAGATCTAATGTTGTTCTTCCTTCTTCTAAATGTCCAGAGCTACCCTGTTCATTCAAGGGTTAAGCAGTCTGAGAGATGCAGAATCCAGAGCCAGGTATCTGTCAGGCCTGGACTGGAGGCTCACCAAAACATGAGGATATATGGTTTTATTTCTGTTTTGTCATTTGGAGATTACTACTCAATGTCTGTAGGACAAGAAAACTCCAGGGCATCTTAGGATATGCCCTGTGCTCCAAGAGAGGTTGTTGTTTTGGCTTTGCAACACTCATATGCAAAGGCAAGAACTGATGCCTGAATTGCTCCTTTTCCAAAGATTAAAAGGCACTGCCAAGGCTCTGCAAGATGACAGTGTTGCAAATCTTGTCACGATCCAGTGCTGAGATCCATTGGTTTCGGCAGCACAAACGTGCTGACAGATCTGTGTGTCTGCTTTTTGGCCACGGTAGATTTTTTCAGAAGATTGGTCTGTCCTGCTGAACTCTGGTTGTAGCTTCCAGTTCAGGGTCTGGAAAGTAGCATTGTAAGAGCTCTTCTTCATCACACCTGTGTCTTCATTTTAACCAAACTTCCCTCGATCCAGTAAGACTCTGGCCCACAGGAATGCTTTCAGGGTGTCGTTATGGATTTAGCTTTGGTTCCTGTGCTCTTAGATGCAGCTGAGGGACCCATGAAGTTGATGAAGGAGCTGGCAGGAGGAACCAGGTTAGCTTGCTGGCTGTGACAGCCGGGAACTGAGACATTTGCTGCCGTCACCCAGCAACACGTGAGGTTTTGCAGACCTCACTGTGGGCAGAGCTCGTTCTCCCTTTTATACAATCTCAGCAGAAGGACCGTGATGTGAAACAAAATCCTTTCTTACAAATCCAGCTCTGGAGAGTTGTCATATCCATCTCTGGCCTTTAAGGACATGTTTCTTCTTTGCTTACAGCAGCAGGTCTTATGCCACCCATACTTACCTGTTATGGTCCTGTTGAAACTACCCCAGCTGTCCTCATCTGTCTGTCTGTCTGTAAGTAGCTCCAACTGGAGACAGACGTCCCTCTGTCACCACAACCATGTGCCCTCCGCTCAGACATTCAGCGCCCGCTCCCCCACCGCTTGGCTTTCTGTCATGTGCCAAACTTCAGTAGGATGCTTAGCGGTTTCTCCTCAATCCCATTGCGTAAATGAGGCAAATACCAGCCTGCCGTGATGTGTGGGCTCACTGGAACGTGGCTGTAAATCCAGACCTGACCGTTTTCTTGTAATGGACGGGATGGTGAGATTGCATTGCTGCCTTTAACCTCAGGATGTCCTTAGACCAAGCCAGACTCTTCACAATCCCTACATCAGTAAATCACATAGCTTTTGAATCGGTGCACATAAAAGTCAAGAGAGAGAAGTTACAGATGGAAAAGACCTGTCGTGCCCTGGGTCTGTCCCGCTGCAGAGGGGGTAAGGCGCGCTCAGGAATTTTGGGCGTTGCTCCAAGCCTGCTTGCTGAGGCCACGCGGGGTGAGAGTCATGCCTGGGGAGACGTGGGCTTGGAGGAGGCTGCCTACATTTTCTGCAGCGTTTCCCTCCTGCTCATCTCTATGTTTCATTCTCTCAGCTTTATCTTTGGGAAAGAAAACTGTTGTTGATTGTATATTCAACAAACCTGATATGTTCATGCTGCTCATTGTTTTTCACTCAAGGCTATGCCTGACTTTTCTTTAGAAGCATGTTTTTCTCACCTAATATTTAGTTTAAGATTGTAGAAGCTGGATATAAAACCTTCTGGGATGTTTTAATCTGCCAAGAGGCTGCCTGAAAACAGAATTTGTCCAGAGTATTTCGGTAGTCCCTATTTAGAAAACATCACCCCCAAATCCTGTGTTGCCCATTTCCCTTTCATCCCTTAGCCAACTGTTATTGGTTGTTTTAACCCCGATCTGCTGTCCGTGTCCCCTGTACCTCACTCCCCTCCCCAAGGGTTTCCATGTCTTTGAAAGTCCTGGTAACCAGAAGGTTCATGTGTTGTGCTTTGCCATCATTTCAGACCAAGAATAATACAGCCAGAGCCAGCTGGATCCCGCTCTCCGTATTGATACAACTATTCCCCTTAACCTGCCCACACTCCGTGCTACAACTGCAAATCCGAGGTTGGGCTGGAGCGGTGATGGACGGCGCTGGGAGCCCTGCTCCATGGCCACAGCCCGGCCTGGAAAGCAGCACCCCCAGCACAGCATCCTGCTGCTGCATTTTGGGCGCCGTCTCCTGAGGATCTTGCTGGGTTGAACGTGTTTTCCTGACACGGATCTTCTCAGAACCAGGGGTCCTGGTGGTCTCTAATTCCTTTGATCTGCAGCTGGTTTCTTCTGCTCCGACAAGGCCCTGGCTGAAGTCTGGCCAGTCCTGGTGACTGCTTCTCCTGGAGGTCTCCTCTTATGAGCCCAAACAACACTTACGAGTGTGGTTAAGGACTGGAACAGGGACCCAGGGGGCACGTGAGATAGTTGTCCTCAGAGATTGCTGGAACTCAACTAGAAAAGGCCAGCCTAATCCAATTTTGAAGCTATTGTACATGGGTACATGTTGAGTTGTCATGCCACCACCGCCTTTGACTACTGGATTATTTAGATTACTTTCTATGCTTATGGTATTTTGAAGACTTTTTGCTAGCTTTTGTGGCTCATCTTCATAAGCTTCTGCAGGCTCCTGCTTGTTTGTCCCCAGGTCACCTCCTGGTTGGTACACGGATGCTCTCCCCAGTCGTTGGCCACCTCAGGGTGTGCTTCCAGTCTGGGATGTTCATGCCTTCTTCTTTATTTCCCCCTTGTCTATCAGTTTGTCTCCTGCTCTGGAAGTAATCGACCCTTCAATACCAGATAAACTTGTTAAAAGCAAAGCCAAAGACTGAAGGGAGAAGCACACACAGGGTGTGAGCGTCTCCTCAGCTGGTGGGGAAGGTGCAGGAAGGCTGGTTCTAGCGCTCTGTGACT
This sequence comes from Streptopelia decaocto, assembly GCF_964273445.1. Taxonomy (NCBI): domain Eukaryota; kingdom Metazoa; phylum Chordata; class Aves; order Columbiformes; family Columbidae; genus Streptopelia; species Streptopelia decaocto. Next base: position 5,162,608 of record NC_138660.1, on the reverse strand, counting down.
CCCTGTGGTACTATCAGTTCTCTGGGTGATTAACTGTTTGTTTCTCCCTTACTGAAAACTTATCTCAGATTAAACCAGTGTAATTGAAAACTCAGGTTCTGGAGAGATCCCAAGTATAGGTTAATATTTACAAGCTATCGACTTCAGGTTTTATGTCCATCCCTTGCTAGCATGGAGATAAAATCCTTTCAAAAATCCCTTTTTTGATGTTTCTGCTTCATGACGTGGCTTTAGTAAGGCGCTTGCCATATGGAACTGGCAAATGTCTTAATGGAAATATGAGTTTTTCTCATCCTTTCAGGGACAAGGAACAGATGAGGAGCTCCTATGTATGAAGGGGTCATGGCTTTATGATGGAGCAAAAGTGATGGACAGTATCTCTGCAGGATGCTCATGCTAGGAAATGTCAGAATGTTATTTCTGCCTCAGTGACTTAAGATCATCTGTTTACCTAATGGATTTACATTTGCATTTTGCAGGTGTTGTGTTAATATTAATGTGTTGTCTGAATTGTTAATATTCCTTCACTTCAGTGTTACATTAATGAAGGCTGCAGGGGATGGAGAAAAAGACCTGACTAATTAATTAAATGGGCAAAAAGCATCTTTAACTTTCCATCATGCTGCCCTTTGCTTCCACCTAATGGGCCTTGGCATTTCTGGTCAGCAGCCATGTAACACATGCTGCTGTATGGAGCACTCAGCAACGGACCTGCTAATTTTTCTGACCCATAAATCACTTGTGTAAACTTTTAACGGCGAGGAAAAGTGCCTTTCATTCCTGTTTCCTCCTCTCGGTGGGAAACGCAGCCTGATAACAGGCGGTGCTGGCCTGATGTGTGGGGCCGGAGACTTTGCCGTCAGGAGAGGGGCTGTCTGCATTTCTTCAGGAATTCTTTCCATTCCCCTCTTAGCTGGACTTTGGATGACATTGATATTATATATCTTGTCATAACCTCTGCTTGTGGGGCCAGTCACGTATCAGGCTGCAGGTCTCAGGAATGTGGGCTGCCCGTCCTGCTTTGGGCGCTGTTTGTGGGGTGTCTCCCCTCTCCCGTGCACTGTCCCAGACCTAGCTTGGCTCTGCTGCCCACCAGCAATTCCCATGGGCTGCAGAAAACTGTCTCAGGTCCATCTTCTGTCCCTGGGGCAGCACCACTGCTTGGGAGCATCCTAATGCATTCCCAAAAGTCAGGTTCTCCAGGCGATCGCTCTGTGAGATCTGTTAGCTGAACACAGCATTGAGTTGCGAGCATCAGCGGTCACTGCTTAGCCCTGGCCATCATAGCTCCTTCTCGGAGGTGAGATCTCAGTTGATTCGTGATTCCCTGGATCTGATGAGAGTCCGTGAGGGGCTGGAACAGGATTCCCAACTGTGGGGATTGCAAACCCTTTCCAGTGCTGCCATCAGCTTCCCCTCAGATAAATGTTTAGGCAGAGTGGGGTGTGTTTTAGAGGAGGGTTTTCGAGCAGTGCCGTCACTTTGTTGCTGACATCCAGCACAAGTGGGGAGGATTTTTCTAGGCAGCTCTAAGGTGGTGTGGATGTGGGGCGGTGTGACCACGCTGGGCAGATGGCACTCTGTGGGCTGCTTCGGGACCCGTGGAAAAAGGGGTTTCTTGACCCTCTTCCTGGAGGGAGATCTTCCTTTGTCTGTGATGCTGGGGGTGAATTCCTCTGCTCTAGGCTTGAAAATGTGGTGGTCTTGAGAAAATCGTGTAGAACGCTGGGACTGAGGGAGCCTGCTGAAGTTTTGCCTCCGTGTCCTTTGTGGCCCAGAACGTGGGCACAGGTCTAAGCTTTCATCCGTGGCCTGCAGCAGCTGAAGATGCTGTTTTGGCACAGAGGGGCACTTCAGCTTCATGCCAGGAGTCTGAAGGTTGTCACCAATTTGCATGAAAAGGAGCAGACTGCAGTCATATTAACATTTCATGAAGAGGTGCAGCCCACAGAGCCTGCGTCCTCTGCAACGTTCGCTCTTCAGGTTGATGATGTTTCCTTTGCCACTTGGATCAAGACGGGATGGAGGGTGGTGGGACAGGTGGGTGTTGACTTTATCCCTTCCATACGAACCACAGGTGAGACTGAGGAGCTCCAGGCCAGGCGGGAAGTGTTTGCCATCCGTACAGCCAAGCGCCAAGAGGTGCCAGAGGCTCCGTGGCCACTTGTGCCGTCTCCAGCGTCCTGACGTCCTGCTGCCAGGATAAGTCAGCTCTTTTTGTATATCATGGCTGCCAAGTGGTGTTGATAATATCAAAGGAACTTAGGCAAATGGTTGAGGTTTATCTAGTGGTTTAAATCCCTGTGCGCAAACCCAGTACATCAGGCTTTAAGCAATTAATTCCTAATCATGCTAAATCCTGCAGTAGCCCAGCGTTAGTATTGAGAGCTTAAAGCGGTTTTCCACCGTACCGTGGTTAATTTGGATAAAGCAAAGAGAGTGGTCTCGTGGCATTTCCAGCCTCAAGGTGTGAGAGTGGCCAGTAAGTGACATTTGTATTGAGAAAACCCTCCCATGCATTTGTGTTGTAGGCATCTATTACTGGGAAGTCACCATAGCTAATAAAAAGGTCATTCATTATACCCCAGAAAGGGAGTTCATTAGAGGGAAAAGCCATTCTAGCTTAGTAAAAAATGAATCTAAAACTGCCTCAGAGCTGCTATTCTCATCAAGTTTCAATGTTAACAGTTTTAACCAAGAGCTAATTGAGCAATATCAGAAAGTGCAGTAATTCCATTATTCAGCTCTGCTTTGTTCAAGGCTAGCACTAGCTGCGAAAGGAGCACAAATGACTTTCATCGAGCCAGAAACCACCAGTGTTCTTGCTTTTTACTACTTTTTCTGTCAAAAAAAGAAAAAAGGTAGGGCTCTTGGGCTTTTGGCAACTGTTGTTGGCAAAGGGAGCTCCACACCAGCACTGCAAGGCTCATATGTAACACTGCGATCCAATTTTTTGGATAAAAGAGGATTTGATTTTCATAACTCTTGAAGTAGCAGTGCCGTTCTGGAGTGGGTGGCTGAAGATGTTCTTGTTCGTTGGGTAAGCGGAGTGTCACCAGGAAGACCGTACACCGTTCTTGCAGGATTTTGCATGGAAAAGAGCCATTGCAAGCGCCGGTCCAGCTGCTCGCCAAAGAGCGTGATTCTGTCATTGGCTGCGCTCTCGGGAGATGTGGGATTAGCTAATGTTGCTTTTAGAAGAGCTTTTATAGAAACCTCTCAAGTTCCTTTGCTTCATGGAAGAGCTGTAATCAAAAATAAACGTACATGATTTAAAGAAAAGACGAAAAAGCCGTAGCGCATCCAGCTTCTTTGGACTTTGGAGAGGGTATGTTGGTTGAACTGCGGTGCTGTTTCTTTGCTGTTTTCCTTCAGCTGCTGCTGTTGGACGTGCACAGGACTGTTAGCGGGCTTTTGTGGAAGGTGACTTTCTCTTGGTGAATGCAGCAGGATTTAGAGTCCCATTCCCAGGAGGCGGCTGTAGATCTCTTGTTTGTTATGAGACTGCGCTGCAGCAATAATCCTCTTCAAGCCAACAGAGAGCGAGGGCTCTCAGCCGCGTACTGCCCTTAGCAAGGGGATTTCTGTCAGTGTCTCTAGAGCCTTCTCAGACACAAACACAGAAGCCAGGGCTTCCTTTTCTCAGCACTAGTCTGCCGTGGCACTCTTAGGTTCAAACACAAACCAAACTTGATGCTTTCAAAGCTCTGTTGTGCTCTCCCTGTTTGGACCCAGCATGGAGCTGCACACCCGAGGCAGACACGTGGCTATGGGTTGAGAAACCAAAGGCCTTTGCTGCTGGGTGAAGTACAAACCCATGCTGAACTGGTATAGAAAACCCACCTGGAGATAGAAAGGAGTTTGAACAGCAAAAGCCTTGTTCCATGTGCAGGAGGGAGCAAGTGCTGTGATGGGGAGACAAGATGGAGAGGAGCAGATGGGATTATGTAATGAAGCAGGGGAAAGAAGTTTGGCAACCTTTGCAGAAATTATTTGGTCGCATTTGGCTGAAGATGTTGGAAGTATGCTGTGGTTTACCTGGCGGCAGCTCACCCAGCTGGGTAGATCACCATTGGAAGGGGGCTCTGACAGCACCTCAGGACAGTTCAGCTCTGTCCCTTATGGAGCAGGTTTCCACAATGTGAAGAAAGGACCAACTTCTCTAGCCTGTCAAAAGCAAAAAAACACCTCCAAACCCTGCCATGGGAGAGCTGCGTGGTGTTTCGGGTGCATCTCTGAATCTGTGCCTTAGCTATGAGAACATTTCCAATGTGCTACACTCAGCAGTTACATCTTGCAGAAAGGGATGGAGGTGAAGAAGGTGGCATGGGAGAAGGGCCATACTCATCCATTTGTTCAGCTCTACCTCCCCACCGTTTGCTCTGAAACCTACAGGCTTGTAGACTGGTGGAACAGCCAATGTTTTAGTGTCGCTTTGCTTTAACCAAGCTGCCTGTTTCCTTCCCGCACTTACAGGATTGCAGTCTCTCTTGCTTGTCTCTTGCTTGCAGCGAACGTTGCTTAGCTAATGTCATTTGTCAAGTTAATCAGAGAGAGTGGGCACTTTGATGGCTGCTCTACAGCCTGGCTGCATTGCCATGGAGACATGCAGCCAAACAGGCGTTTCACTTGCCCTGCTTTGCTGTGCAGAGATGTGCTATGAGAAACCAACGTTTGATTTGCCATCAGCCAAACAACTTGCTGAGGATGTGAGTACTTTGTCAAGGTTGCTGTCAAGAGATCAGGAAGTGTCTAGCTCACCTTTTATGGAGCAAATAGTAATGCTGCTACTAAAGCAATTCCGGGGTCTGAACGTGCAGCTTCTCTTCCCATGTCCCACAGGTGTTTGGCTCTGGTAGGAGCTCTTTGAGAGGAGTTACAGCCCAGTATCTCAGGTGTGGGGCTGCCATCATCAGTCCTCTTCAGCTGGATGGTTATTTGCCTACAGGAGCTGTGACCATCATTTAAGATACTTTGAAAAGCACCAGATTCTGGGTTTAGCAGCATCTCAGGAGTCTGAAATCCCCCCGGCAATCAGTGGGGTTTAGGAACCGGCATGCCTCGATCACGTTTCAAAATCAGAAGCGAACGCTTTTGAAAACGTACACTCCGGCTGACCTCTTGCATAAGGCTATAGAGTTTCACCCACTAACTCCCTCACCAAGCCCATAACTCATAAGCAAAATCTGGGTATTGAAAGAGCCGGCAGAAGATGCTTACGCATGTTACAGAGTTCGCGAGCCGTCCCGCTCCTCCCTCTCCTCTCTCTCGCATGTGCACATGTTAAATGATGCATCGAACAGGTTTGGAAACGCTCCGTCCTGCAGCACCCTCTCACAGGACAGCGGAGCGAGCCTCGCATCAGCACAGAAAGGGCAAAAGTTCAGATCAGATTGTTTATGGGATTTTATGGAGCCGGGAGCCAAGGATAGCTCAGCTAATCCAGAGGAAACTGTAGCGATGGCGTTAGAATGCATTTCACATGGGATTCACTCAGCGCGCCTTCAGATGGACCAGTCTCTCTGTCTCCATTTTTTTTAGCCGTGAAATATTTTTCTTTGCACTCCCGTTTGCCAGCCGCACTGAGCCAAACTCCGAGCTGCGCTGTTTTAAGAAAAAAGAAAAAGCTCTTGTCGTTGGACATGCCGATGAGTTAGCAGGGGCTTCAGCGCAGCTCCGAGTGACACCAGTGCCGGGCACTGGTCTGGCTCCCAGGCGCTGCCAACCAGCCTCAGCTCCTGTTGCCTCAGCATCCGTTGCTTTTTTCCAAGCACGGCGTAGGGCTTGCCAGGTCGTAGCCCTGGTGAGGATGCCGGCTAGAAGTGCAGCCAAAAGGCCACGTGGGGAGAGGAGGAAGGCGGCAGCTTTGCCGTGCCCTCCTGCTCCTCAGCACCCAAACCTGTCCCAGCCCCGGGTCATCCTCCTGAGTCTCCAACATCCCACGCAGTCTCAGCATGAGCCCTCTTGGGAATATAATTTTCCTTTTAGGTGCAGTGAGACTGGCACGCTGAGCTGTTTCTTGCAGGTCTTGGCTCCCTCCTTGCGTCCGGAGCCACAGACCCTGTTTCTCTGCTCAGGAGCTGACCTGGCTTTACTCCAGGCACAGGTGCCAGCTCCTTTGCATCCCCTCTGACCCCATCAGGCTCTCGCATAAAATCATAGAATCGTTTCAGTTGGAAGAGACCCTCAGGATCACTGAGTCCAACTATAACCCAGCCTAACTCTAGCACTAAACCATGTCCCTAAGAACCTTGTATAAACACCTTTTAAACCCCTCCAAGGATGGTGACTCCACCACTGCCCTGGGCAGCCTGTTCCAATGGCCAACAACCCATTCTGTGAAGAATTTTTTCCTGATATCCAATCTAAACCTCACTTGGCGCAACTTGAAGCCATTTCTTGTCCTGTTACTTGGGAGAAGAGGCCAACCACCTCCATGCTCCAGCCTCCTTTCAGGCAGCTGCAGACAGCGATAAGGTCTCCCCTCGGCTCCTGTTCTCTGAACTGGCTGAACAGCCCCAGTTCCCTCAGTCACTCCCCATCACACTTGTGTTCCAGCCCCTCACCAGCTCCATTCCCTCCTCTGCACTCTCTCTAGTACCTCAATGTCCTTCTTATGATGGGGACCCCAAAACTGAACACAGGATTCAAGGTGCGGCCTTACCAGTGCCGAGTGGCGTGATCACTTCTCTAGTTCTGCTGGCCACACGATTCCTGATAGAAGCCAGGATGCTGTTGGCCTTTTTGGCCAAGAAATCCTCATGCTCTGCATTAATCCAGCTGTGTCTTCTGGAAGCTGCTTCTCTCTCCTTGGGCACTAAATCCCAATGTTTAAACAAACCTGTCTAGGAGTCGACACGGAGCAGCCCCACGCAGTTCATCCCTTTCACGCTTGCAGGGCTGCTGCAGTGGGCTGCATGTGGGGAGCAGCTCTGTGACCCCCAGCTGATCCAGGACTAGGAAGGGCCCTCCGTCCCTGCAGGGTGTTCTGGCCTCAACCCACAGGGCACTGAGCCTTCCTGGGCCACCACGGTTCGTTAACCTGAGCTGACACAAAGCTGTTCCTGGGGCTTCATTTCCCCTTGGGTACCGGGGAACCTGTCCAACCTCATCTGCGTTATCTGCTCCTTGGAAGCCCAAACTACAGCCGTGTCTCCCAAAGCCTGCCCCTGCCTTGGGGTGAATGAACAAGATGAGTAGCTTTGTCATGGGTGCAAAGCTGCTGAGTGCTTCCTAATGAGATTCTCCTGCCCGTGTGATCAATCCAACCACATGTTAGTAGCTCTTCTTGATGCGGGCTGTCTTGGATGCTGTCTGGGGGCTGGTGTTCCAGGTATGCATGTGTTGAGGAGAGAGAGAATGGGGTTTTGCAGAGCAAAATGGGAAATGTGTGCTGGTAGTTTTTATTTGGCAATAAAAGCATCCCTGGCAGGAGGGTGCTCAGGTTATTACCTTCAGCTCAGAGCTACCTGTGATATCAGAACAAGGATATCCCCAGGAAAATGTAAAAGCCTCAAGCTCCAAAACAGTAAAACAAAATACAGAACTTAATAGTCAGGTGGAAATTGCATCCAGCCCAAAGTGTTGCTGGAGGTAAGAGGTAAAAGCTTCACAATGTGGTGTGCAACAGGAGCAAGAGCAGTAGGGACTGCTTGAGCACTCCAAGTGTTGTCTCTAGGACATGAGATAAGCACATTGTGCTTGTGACAAAGAGGAGATGCTGTTCATGGCTGTTTATTGCTCTGTCTTTAAAAGTGGGTTTGCACCTCATTCTGTAGAGGCCCCATTTCTAGGGAGGCTCAGGGAGCTCCATGGCCAGCCTGTGCCCACCTGTGCACCTGTGTAGCTGGAACCGTTTTTGCACCAATGCCCATGGGAAGGGAGGTGCTGCCTTTTACAGCCCACACTGTTTGCTGTGCCTTGCTGTGAGCTGGCTTGGGCAGAGAGGGCTTATCAGGTGTGAGTGTGGTCTGGCACAGCCTCCCTTGTGTCCTCAGGCCACCATTCCCCACGTGCCACCTGCAGGCACAGCAGCTGGGTGAGAGCTGGTGGGTCCATCTGCAGGCAGGAGATGGGGATGGCAGTGCCATAACCTGCTCCTTGCCTGCCACCCCTGGGTGCTGCTCAGCTGGGGTGCCCAGCACCCTTGGGCCATGCCGTTCCTCAGCCCCCCAGTGCTGGTGGCCATAGAGGGACCGATGTTGCCATCTGCTGGCTTAGCTGCACAGGAGCAGCAAGAGCTTGGCTCGACCCTCTTGGAAGTCTCCCGTTGGGATGGTGAACAGGTGAACAGACCCTTCTCCCGCTCTGTGGGCGCATTGCCCACCCGCTGACCCAGCCCTTGGCTTTCTGGCAGCATCTGCCCATCAGCAGGTGTTTTGGGGGACAGGGTGGGTGGCTCGTTCCCACTGAGGCTGTGCTGCTCCCCATGCCTTCCTACATGTGTCTGTGAGGGTGTCCCGCCTGCCCTCCCCGGGGGTCTGAAGTATTGGCCTCTGGCACAGCATGCTGTGGGAGAACCTACAAGGCTCTTATTAAGGGAGCTCCTTCACATTAAAGACAAACATTTCCCCTGCTGGTTATTACTGGCAGGTGCTTATTCCTCCTCTGGGCTTGTCTTTATTTGCTTCCTCTTTGGAGTACTTGGCAAATGCTCCCAGACTGGGGGGTGCATTGCTGCTGTGGCAAGCACTCCGGGGGCACAGCCCCCTGCACATCTCCCCTGGCCAGTGCCCCAGCCATGGCCGGGCCGGGAGCTGCAGGACCACCAGCCCCAGCCATACAAAATCGCCGCTTCACCTGCAAGAGCGATGAGGCTGAGCCGACGCAATCAGTGACGGCTCACTTGGGCATTGCACGTAGGCTGAGGTTATTTCTGTAAATCTATTATCTTTTCTTGCAATTAGCTCTAGTTAGGAGCCCTGGGAATACACGCAGCAAATAGCAGGAAGCCCAGTTAAGCACATCTCTCTGCTTATCTAAGCCCAGTTAAACAAGTCTCCTGTGGCACAGCCCTACAGCTGGTAACACAACCCATAAATGCTCCAAAAATGATCTCTAGCGCTGGTATTGCTTTTCTTTGCAGTGCATAGCTCCGGAGGTTTCCATTCAATGCATGTACGTTCAGAGGTGGAAGAGGGGTGCTCAGGCCAGCCTGGGGTGTCCCCAGCAGTCTGCAGGTTGCACGGAGGAGCCCCCAGAGCCCTTGCGTGGCCTGGATGCCGGAGGCAGCCCCGGGAGCTGTGCTGCTGCTCGCTGGGTGGAAGCCCGACACGGCGCAGGGCTCAGTGGCTGGGCTTGACCACACATGTCGAGCTCGGGGTGGGGGAGCGAGCGAGACACTGTTTTCTCTGGCCCAGGAAGACAGCGATGTGTGTTTGTTTTCCATGCTATCTCTCGCACAGCGTTTGTTTTGCTTGTCGAGCATTTCAGGAGATAAAATGACCTAAAGGGAGATTATTTTATCCTGATTTAAGCTGTCAATTTATCACTGACTTCTGCTTGTCTGCACCAGCAGGACGGCTTGCGCTGACTCCCTGGGGAAACCTCAGTTGGAAAGTGAGAATTTGGGGGGGGATTTGCTGCAGTCTCACATCTAATCTTTGCTTATAACAGCAACTACAAGCTGCTCCACAGTCCCCCCGTGTCATATTAGTTCCAATCGCTATGGACTGTCTTGGCTTCCCAGGGGACTCCTCTCTCTAACTGGAGTCTGGGGTTGTTTTTCTCGTGCTACAGGCTGGTGGAAGAGTTCATGCTGCTCGCCAACATGGCCGTGGCCCATCAGATCTACCGCTCCTTCCCCGAGCAGGCCCTGCTTCGCCGCCACCCCCCGCCCCAAACCAAGCTGCTGAAAGACCTTATGGAGTTTTGCAACCAAGTCGGCCTCGACATCGACTTCAGCAGCGCGGGGACCCTGCATGTGAGTGCACTGGCCTGGTGGGGAGCAGGGCCATGGGGAGGAGCGGGGGCAGCTACGTGATGGCTGTTTGTGGCAGTGTGTGATTTGTTCCCTGTCCCCCTCTGCCCGAGCAGAACTGACAGCTGTGCCAAAATAAAACACCTCCGTCACTCACTCTTGGCCCCACCAGCACTGGGCAGGGGTGGCCCAGCCTGTCGCAGGCACAGAGCTTAGAGCAGTATGAGGGACACCTTGCAGGTGACCCCAGTGCTGCCCTCTCTGCAATGGGAAGGATGTTTCAGAGCTGGGGCACTCGCTGGGACACCCGCGGGCCCTTTCTCTGCCTTCTCGGCAGGTCCTGTGCAGGACACTTGCTCTGTACTGCAGGAGAAGCAGCTCTGCAAGGGGATGTTTCTGTCTGGGCTGCCGAAGGTCTCCGGGTGGGGAGTGGGGTGACTGGGAAGGACTGGAGAGCGGTGCTGGGAAAGGTCAGACGCAGCCAGCACGGGAGGTATCTGACCGATCCTCCGCTGAGCGTGTCCTGAGGCTGAACTCCAGCTGAACAGCACAGCGCAGGTTCCAGGATTTTCTTTACTCACCGCAACCGGACTGCAGATAATCCTCTGTTAATCCCATCCCCGCTGGCCTCCCGCTCGCCCCTCCGTCGGCTGGGACCGTGTTCCTTGCTTGCTGGCTGCGCCGAGGCTACGTCAGCAGACGTGGGGCTGCGCACTCAGCTCCTCTCCTGCACTTTGAACCCTCCAGCCATTCCTCACCACAAGCCCCAGGCAGTGACCCCCTGTATCCACGTCTCCCCAGAGGCCCATTAGTCCGCGTGCCAGAGCTCTCAGTAGCAGGATGGGAGCCAGGCAGAGGTCAGGAGATCAGGAGAGGGGCTACGGATGCTCTCACACATCTGCGGATGGAGCCAGCGATCCCCATGCCCCAGGTGCTCCTTGCCGTTGACCCTGAGAGGTGGGTCAGCACTCAGGACTGTGTGTGCGGTCCTGTCAGGGTTGCTGGGACCAGAGCAAAGCCCAATTTCATGTGCACTTTTTGGCTTATGGGGGGATTTGCAGAGAATGGAGGAATTTGGCTCTGGCAAGCTGTTGTTTGCCCCACTAAGGTCTGCCTGGGTCCCCCTGCCACCACAGCCTGCCAGCACTGAATGTTGTATCTCTTTTCTCCTCCAGAAAAGCTTAAATGAAACATTTGGTGCTGACAAATACTCCGAAGCCAGGAAAGAAGTGCTGACCAACATGTTCTCCAGGCCCATGCAGGTGAGAATAGCACCGTGCTGTCAGACATGTCTGGCTGTACCTGTCTGCGTGGCTCCGTCTTCAACCCTCAGCCCTTCTGCTTTACTGTAGCTCGTCGTTATGTAGAGGGAGAGTCCGTGGACACTGAATACGGTGGTGTGGGGCTGTCAGCAGCTTCCCCCAGTGCCTCCTGGCAGTGGGGCTGTCTCTTGGGCAGCAGAACTTCACAGGATGGCAGAGTCAGGCTGAGCCTCTCCTCAGCCCCCACAGTGTCCCTGCTGTTACTGGTTGGGATGCTTCACCCTTGAAGTTGCATGTGGGATCTTAGCAGACTTCCAGAAAACCTATCCTGCTCCATTAAGAGCTGGTGGTGGATTCCATAGTTCATCTTTGTGCCATTTCCTCATATCATAGTGTCCAAACTGGTCCAAAGAAGGAATCAAGAGTGAGGATGATGTAGGGGTGCAGGACTGTCCATAAGCACAGTCTGGTCCCCAGCTATGTGCTCTTAGTGGGAAAGCTCTAGAAACCCTTTGGTCTCCCTCCAGACCAAGAGACCTCCCCTGAAGGTCTCTGTGAAGGAGGCTTGTGCCGCTCACACTGATTGTTGTGTTTGGTGCATCTGCAGCTCAGGACACTTACTTGGGTGCTTATCACCATTAAAAATAGTTTTTGTGAAGCATCTGCCTTTCCATGTTTCCATAGCACAGCATCTTCCGAGGGAAGCCCTACCCCACAGGGAGAAGGAACGCGTTCCCAAAATGGTCTCTCTGCTGCGACCTGCTTATCGCTGCAGGAATGAATCATCTTCCCAACATCACTCATTTGACTGTCACTCTTCTAATTAGCTTATTTGCTCCATTTACTCATTAGCAGTTGCTTGAAGTCTTTCTGTACTTTGGTGACTTAATGTTTGTTTGCAAGTGGGACTGGGGACTGAAGCCGTTCAGTAAGTCACCCCCTCATGTGCGCGTCCAACTCAGGTGTGCTGCTTTGTAAAGTGCAAGAAGTGTCCTCTGGAGCAGGCTACGTTGTCCCAGGTCACCTGTCCTGCTTTGGCTTGTCCTGGTCCCTTCTGTCACATCTTCCTTTTCTGGTGGAAGGTGCTAACAGGTGACTTCACTGGCGACATGCATTCCCTGGGGTCCCTCTGTGGTCCTGCTGACCGTGGCACAAGCCTGGGCTTTGCCAGCACCAGCACTTGGAGCAAGCCTGGCTGTGGGCCAGGAGGGATGAGCAAGGAGAAGGCGGCTTGGTTCTGCAGCGGCACAAAGAAGGAGATGAGCTTTTTGGGACCCACTGACTTGCTGAGATTTTGCCTCTTTGGTCTCCCGAGGCTGTGGTCAGAGAGGTGGCGGGTGCGCTTTGAGATACCTCCCGGTGGCTTTGGTTATGGCTTAGCCCTGTGAATACATGTTAGATCTGTATGTGAAAGAGGCATCAGGATTTTGGGGATGAAGTCTTCTGCAGAGTAGATACCAGACCGAGAGTTTGGGGGAGAAGAAAGAGGAACTCTTAAAGGAGATATTCCATGAGATGTGATTTTGGCAGGAACTCAATTCGTTTTGTGGTCAGAAGACCGTGTGTTCAGGTGTGCTGTGCAGTCCGCTTGCGCCTGGCAGTCCTGCTCTCTGGCACACTCCCAGTTTACAGCTGAGCCCATCAGCCCTGCAGAGCAGCCTGGCTCTGGGTGCTGAGCAGTGTTCCCATCTGCTGGTGTTCCCTGGCAAGGTGGCACTGCCATGCGTGGTGGGGCGCTCTCATTATCGGAAGTGGTGCATGAGCCAGAAGCAGCAGAAATCTGTCTTGATCCTGAGGTGAGCTTATGCAGTTGCCATTTGCTGAACTGTTGTTTAGTTTGTAAATGGAGTTTCAGACTCGCCCAAGACTCTCCCCTCCTGTATTGAGGGCTGTTCCTGATGTGCTTGCGACGCTGGATCCATATGACCTCCAGTCCATAAAGAAGGACCACGGAACTGTGGGAACTCTCTGTGGTCTCTGGTCCCTGAGCACACTCACTGCAGGGTGGACTCAGAGTTCCTCAAAGTCCTGAGCAGTTCAGATTCCCGCCGTTGTTCCCGCAAAGCACAGGGAGCCATGTCAGAGCCCCTCGGAAAGGGCAGACAGATACTGAGTGGAAGGAGCTTTCCCTGCGAGGAGGATATTTTGCTGTTTGCCACCAGCAGATGGGAGAATCAGCCCCATCCTGCCCATGTTCCCAGACAGCACGGTCCCTCCCTGGCGAGAGGACAGATCTGAGTGCTGGCAGCTGCAGAGCACAGCCAGGCAGGGCCTGTGCCGGTGCCGAGGGCTGGGCCACCGCTCTGACAGATGGCGTGGGGACCGTGAGCCCAGGGCACGGAGGAATCACCCCTGTCCCTGCACACATCTCAGCTCCTGGTGATAAAGCTGGTGTTTCAGGGACAAGGCTGCTGTTAAATCAGCCAAAACGAGATGCCCACAGAAATCCCATGGTCACGCCAAGCTTACGTCTTCTATCTTTTCTTCATCAAGACATCAGCCTCTTGGAGGAGAGAGATGGGAAGCAACTGGTAACACGTGTGTCTGAAGGAGTGCCTGGATTGCCGTGCCAGGAGCCTCGTAACAGATGAAGGAGCAGCGACATATCATTTTTCAGGGGCTCAGTCACTCGGGGATTTAATCTGTCCGTGAGAACAAAGCTGCCCCTGGTTGACTGGGGCTGATTTATTTCCAGGCTCCTCGCAGTTCTCTGGGGATTGCAGCAAACCCTGGAGATTGGAGACCACTTGTGAGTCAAATCTGTTAACAAGAAAACGTCTGCTTTATGCCAATGTCCCTGGGTAGCGCTGTCATGGTGGCAAAGACAGGTGTCAGATACATGTTAGAGTGGGTTCCCTGCAGTGTATAACCTTACCACAGCCCAGACAGTACATTTGCTGTGCTACCCAGGCTGATGTCAACCTCAGCGAGGGTCATGAGCTGCCAACAGAGTGTCAAAAATGGTGCTGGACACAGCAGCAGCTGGGTTTGGCCAGCACATCCATCAGGAAGAACTGCCCCAGCAAGCAGCGCAGGACCTGCAGCAGCTTTTCTAACTTAAGGATGAGCCTTTCCCAGTGGCTTTCTCACAGCAAGGATTTTTGACCTGTGCCGTCAAATGGGTACGTTCTGCTCTCTGCCTGCCTGGCGCTGTGGAGACCTTCCCCTCCTCTGCCCAGGAGCCTGGCATAGGTGCTGTAACCCCTGTAATTTCATGCTGTCTGTCTGCACAAGGGCACTCATCTTCTGCAGCAGGCTCCAGCCCTCGGCGTCTCTCCCCGCCCAACCGCGCAGAGCCTTGTTCGGTGGGAGCCGAGCTAATTGAGTGGAGACTGTGCTTCACGGAGTCCATCAGAAACAATTTAATTCTGGGTTGTGGAAATTGGCAGCTGCCACAGCTCCTATCCCAGCTCTTGGGTCTCATAATAAGGCTGGGACCGATGCTGCTTTTTTTAACCTGCTCTATTTACTTGCCCGGATCAGTGCATTGCTGCTCAGCAGGAGCTGGCTGTGCCACTGGGCTGGAGAGCGAAGGATACAGCTGCCCAAACCGTGGATCCCAGGACGGCTCCGTAATCAGAGCTGGCTACTCCTGTTTTCTTTCAATCGCTTGCTCTTATTTTTAAGCGGGTTCATTCAATCGCCACTGTGCTGTGACCCCACCACAACCCCCCTGACCCGCACAGCCTCCCCTCCCTGCCTGGGCTCCGGACTCTTGTTTTCCCAGCCCTGAGGGCTGGTGTTTCACAGATGTAAAAATAAAAGCTGTAACATGTGGGATAGCAGGGACAGGGCAGCCGGGAGAGGTTCCCGCTGAAGAGGCTGTGGGGCCACAGCAGCCCCGGTGTTGCTTTAGCCAGGCAGCCCAGCCGCTCGGCTTCCCAGCTGTCGTGGTGGGACGGAGCAGCGGGGGTCACAGCGGGGAATGGGGGAGCCCTTCATCCCAGCTCCTCCTCCCAGCCCCCAGTGCTCTCCCAGCAGGTGCAATGGGTGTTTGGAGCCAGAGCATCCGTGGCAGGACAGGACAGTTCGGGCTCTCCTTCCCCTTGACAACAGGGGGATAGCGAATGAGCCCTGAATCCTGAGCAGAAGCAGGAGGTTGCTTAAAATCCATGCGTGATGTGAAAGCTGGTGCAAGCCATGGGGCCAGCCGGAGTCAGCAGCTTCCTGCAGCGGCTTTTTCCCCATTGTCTGTGCTCTGGTTCCTGCAGCACCCGCCTTGTCCCTGCACAGCCCAAATGGAGCGGCAGGCGAAGGGCCATTGCCTGTTGGAACTCTGCCTCGCAGACACAGCCCCCTCCAGCCTCGTGCAAGGTCCTGCCACCATCCTCGCTCACCCCTTTCCCTCTCTTCACACCCCTTCCAGATGGCTCTCTACTTCTGCACTGGCGTCCTGAAGGACGAGACCCTCTTTCGCCACTACGCCCTGAACGTGCCCTTTTACACCCACTTCACCTCACCCATCCGCCGCTACGCAGACATCATCGTGCACCGGCTCCTCTCCGCCTCGCTCGGTGGGTGCTGCGAGGGCAGGGGGTGGCTCCCCGGTCCCCGCCTTGCCTGACACGTGTGCTGGTGCTTGGGGGCTGCGTCCTATGGGACAGCTCTGTGGCATGTGGGTGCCCTCAGCTGGCAGGGACGTGGAGCTGGGCATCTGGGTGGGGGCTGCCAGGGGCTGGCTGTGGAGCAGGAGGTAGCATAGGCACATTGTCACATGTCCCTTTCCCAGGTGCCAGCTCCCCGATCAAGATGAAGAAAGAGGCCATCCAGAAACAGGCAGACCACTGCAATGACAGGAAGATGGCTTCCAAGAGGGTGCAGGAGCTCAGCGCTGACCTCTTCTTCGCCGTCTTCGTCAGGGTGAGAGCCAAGACTATCTTCCCCTGAGGCATCTCTGGATTTCCCCATGAGGCCTCAGCCTAGATGCCACCAGGCAGAGGGCTGCATGGCCAGCGGGAAAGCAGAGAGGGGACACACTGAGTGACTGTCAGCACCAGAGCTCCAGGACCTGGTGACATTGGCTCCCCTTGGGGACGGCTGGATGGGGGACACTAGTGTAATGACAGCTCTGTCTCTTTGCAGGAGTGCGGTCCTCTGGAGTCAGAGGCCATGGTGATGGGTGTCCTGAATGAGGCGTTTGATGTCCTGGTACTGAAATTTGGAGTCCAGAAGCGCGTCTACTGCAACGTAAGTACCTCCCACTGAAAGTGCCAACACCGCCTCACCAGAGAGGGCTGCCTGGTGCCCTTCTGCGCCAGCCCTGCAGCTGGCGGAGCTGCTCCAGAGCCTTGCTGGGGTTTCCCCTCGGCCCCAGGCAGGTACAAGGGGCTGGGGGGTCTGGAGCAGCCCAGTCTCTGAGGACCGGCTTCTCTCCTTGCTGTGTACTGGGGCAGATCTAGTCTAGTTAAAAGGGAATAAAGGCAGAGTCAGGGGGACAGAAGGCAACAAGGAGCTGAAGCGAGGAAAGGGAGAGAGGCTAGTTTTCATTTTGTTTAATCAGACGGTATATCTGGGGCTGTGACAGCAGCACTGTAGGCCAGCACCTGCAGTTAGTGACAGCATCTTCTCTTAATAACCTGGTTATATGGCTGGCAATGACATCTTTAAACAGGACATATAGTGTGATATGTGGGCTGTTTGTGTATCGCAGCAGCCCCTGATTTATGCGCTAGGCTCAGGCTCACAGGCTGCTGCATCCTGGTTGTTAAAGAGCTGCGGAGGCAGCGTGCTGGGCAGGAGCAGCATCATCCCCATCCACAGGTGAAGTGGAGGGGGAGAGCTGAGCAGGGGGGTGTTGTTAGGGCCATGGGCTGTTCCCAACACTCTTCCTGCCCACAGGCGTTGCCCTTGCTGGGCTTCCACTTCCAGAAGGTGGGGAGGAAGCCAGAGCTGACGCTGATGTGGGAGCCGGAGAAGCCGGAGCAGGAAGCTGTGCCCCAGGTAAGACACCCTGGCACAGGACAGGCTCCCAACACCACGGGGCTGGCGTGGAAGCTGTGTACAACGTGTGGATCCTGAGGTCTCCACAGGGATGGGTCTGGGCGACAGGACTGGCTCACAGGCTGTCGGGTCCTGCGGTCCCTCTGTGTCCGCTCCCCAGCGAGCCCGGCCTGAGCCTCAGCCTCCTCTCCCATCCAGCCCCTCTCCATCCTGTCGCTGCCCTCGCCTCTGAATCCTCCACGGCTTTCAGACTCTGCCCTGCCTCCCAATTCAGTTTCCTTCAGGAATTGAATTAACATGCTGTTTACTTCCTTCTTCCAGATCATCAATTAAGATGTTAAGTAAGATCAGGCCCAAGGCATCTCCCACTGAGAACCTTCCCCCATCCTGGCATTCCTTGCCCCCTCCCTGGCACAGCCCTTACTTCAGGTTTCCATCCCCATGACAGAGTTGAGACCCAATTAGGAGGAATTTTTTAAGTCAGACTTTGTGAGATGCAGTGTCAAATGGTTTAACAGCGTCTAGAAATCTTTCTCTTGTGTCCCTGTCATCTATTAACTTGGTAACTCAATCAAAGGGAGCAATTGCATTTGTCTGGCTTGATTAAGTGGTGCTTCTTTGCCAACTTCTGTCTGGCGTCGCTATAAAATCACAGCTGTGTTGACTGCGGTGATCCCTGCCTGCTGCCTGGGCGGGGATGGGAGGGCTGCATTCCAACCTGCTCCACTCCGAGGGCTCTGCACTCCAATCTCATTTCTAACCAAGTCCAGCACAACCCATGCTTGTCCACCTAGAGCTGGATGAAAACTACTCCTGATGCAGGGCCGGGCTGACCTGGTGTGATGCTTGTCCTGGGGTGGCCTCTCCTTCCCAGGGGAGATGGTGCAGCCAGAGCCGACTGCTGCAGGTGTTTCTGCAGCCCTCCCTCCCTGCCTTTGAAGCTGAGCTTTTCTTTCTCAGCTTGGCTCAGAGAAGCTCCCTGGACACGGCCCACAGTGGCCTCAGTTCCTCCTTTCTTACAGGAGCGGGTATCACTTACACCCTAGCAGGGACCTGCATGAAAAATTATGCCCCAGCATGAGCAGGGCCCATTTTGGTTAAGCAAATACTCAGCAACAGAGGAAACTCTTCCATGAACCCTCCACACCTCCTAAGAAAACACCGGAGCCCTCCCCTGGGAGCAGGCTCTGAGCTGTCCTCCAAGCCAGCAGATCCTTGAGTCGATAAATCTCCAGCCCTGGGACGAGCTGGCTCCCATGGGAGCCATGGTGAACCATGGGGGATGTCACCTGGACACCCTGTGGCACTGAGCCCCCCCTGCACCCCGCCTGGCCCTGGCGCTTGGCCTCTGCTTCCCGATTTGGCTCAGCCCCCCCGGGCAGCAGGAACTGGGGCAGGCTGGCTGCAGGGAGCTGTGCGGGGAGCTGGGCTGGCCGGCCCTGCCACGGACAGGGGGTGTTGCCCCAATCCCTCCCTCAGCTCCAGGAGACTGCCAGGGCCTTCAGTGGGCATTACTCAGGGCTTGAGTATGAAGTGGTTCTAGGAAGTGGGTGATCTGATGCAAGATCATGCTGTTCTGCAGTGATTCAGCAAAGGGATGAGGCAGGATTGCTAAGGGAGAGCCCTGATAATCCCTATTGGACCCCTCCAGACATGGGGTGCTGCCCCATGGCCACTGCCCCATGCGTTCCTACCAGCTGTGCAGGGGACTGGTGCTGGACAACCAGCAGCTACCTGGGCAGCTGTCTGCAAAAGGATTTCCCTGTGGTTTGCTCCTTGTTGCTGCTTTGGTATGTTTAAGTCTCAATGAGATTCTCCTGCTCTGAATGATTAATCTGGAGTGACTGGCGCTGGATGAGCTGGGAAGCGTTTGACAAGGTTACGCCGGTGGCTCCGTGCCCGGTTCTGCAGGCCAGCCCCGAGCAGATGGCCCCGTCCAGCCCTGCTGTAACGCAGGGTTTGGGGATGGGCTCCAGCAAGTGAAGCCCCCAAATGCCCGACCATGGCCCTGGGGCAGCCCCTTCCCGTGTCCCAGCCAGCCCGTTAACTGTGCCCCTCATGGACAGACCTGGTAGATGCTTTGTGCTTCTAATCTGCGTAATTGCACAGAGAGATGGAGTTAGAGGAGTGGGGAGGTGGCGGTTGATTGATTTTCTGGGGTCTTTATTCCTTTGCACTTGTCTCATCCATTGTGCTCCCTTCCCAGGTCTCCTCTAGCTGTGTGGGCATGGGGAGGTTGTTCCCTCCTTGCGGGATGCTAACAAAATGCTCAGCATCATGTGGAAAACCTTCCTCACTGCAGCTCGCTGCTGGCACTTGACCAAGCTGCTTCATTAAGGGATGCTGTGCGTTCTGCAGCTGGAGAAGGGAGACTTGGGCAGGTTTTAGGGGAGGTTGGGACCCAGTGCTAAGGGCACAGTCACCCACATGCCTTCCCGGATTGTGCAGAGAACAAGACTGGGGTCTGATCTGGTGAAATAAGTGAGGATGTTCTGGGGGGCTTATTTAGGTCAGTTTGGGATCCCTGGCTGGCTTTACAGCCCAGCGGTGCTGCCCTTGAGGATGCTGCATCCAGCCCCAGCCCTGGGAGCACCCTGGACGCCAGCAGAGCTGTCTGCAGCCATCCTGCCCCATTCCCCAGCTCCCAATGGGTGCCAGCGTGGCTCTAAGCGAAACCTGGTCTGATGCCAAGCCACCTGAAAACCTCTTCTTCTGTCTATCTTTCCCTCCATCACTGAAGGTGATCACCATTTTCACGCTGGTGGAGGTCGTGC
Source organism: Streptopelia decaocto (assembly GCF_964273445.1). Classification (NCBI taxonomy): domain Eukaryota; kingdom Metazoa; phylum Chordata; class Aves; order Columbiformes; family Columbidae; genus Streptopelia; species Streptopelia decaocto. The sequence goes on along the minus strand of NC_138660.1, from coordinate 5,142,713 downwards.
TGACGTCGGACGGCGCCCCGCTCAAGTACAGCGCCCTGCTCAAGAGACCGAGCTCGGAGAAGTGAGCACCCCGGGCTGCGTGTGCTCCCCGCTGCCGACCTTCGCCCACCTCCCAGGCCCTGCACCAGCACCCACCGGGGACAGAGCGAACCCACGAGGAGTTTGGGGTTGGGAGTTTTAAAAGAGAAGCTGTTTGATTTTTGGTTAGGATTTTAACTGCGTCTGGGAGTGGGGCTCAGGGTTTTGCCCCAGGCAGAGAATTTCTACTCTCAGATATTTTTAATTTGAGGCTTGCTTTTTTTTTAATGCAGTGGTGTCTGTCCCCAGCCACCTCGGGTGCCCATGGTGAGGGCCGAGCGAGGATGCGTGTCCCCAGGGCTGGAGAGAAGCTGACTCCACCATCCTGGTTGAGGTGCAGTGGGATGCGGCCATGGGGCCATGCAGGAGGGTTGCTTTGCTGGGTTGTGTGTCATGTAATAAAAGCTGGGCCAGCAGCCACGTGAGGATCTTGTGCAGGTTTTATTTTGTCTCCTCTGCATTCCTCCAGTTGGGAATCCCAGCAATAACTCCTCTCCCAGGCAGCCTCGTGCCTTCCCCTGCCTGTCGCTTCCCAGGTGCTGTGAAAGCCTCCCGCAGCCCTGGGATGTGATCGACCGTGGCGCGGGGGATCGGGTGGACATCTGCTCCCGTGCAGCCTGTCCCTGGTGGCAGGGGCTGCTCCGGCAGCGTCTGCTTCATCACCTCCAAGGGGAAGGCAGCCAGGAGCGGCAGCTGGTGGAGGGATTGATGCCTGGCGAGGGATGGATCCATCGTGCCATGCAGGGAGGGGGCCCTGCTCGGGATAAGGAATTGGGCCATGGGGCAGGTCAGAGCTGGGCACAACCCACTCCCTGGGAGCTGGCAAGCCGTGAAAGCCATCAGGGTCATGTGCAGTCCCCAGGGGTTGTGCTGCTGGCGGCGTCCTTCCAGGTGACGTGGTGCAACCACGCGTGGATGTCACCTGTGGACGTGGGAGCAGCCTGTTCGTCCCTGGGTCTCCTGCTCCTCACTGGGTGCTGCTGGTGCAGGGCTGTTCCCTGCTGCAGCTGGGACCTCGCTGTGAGCTCTGCTGCCACCGGCTGCCCCAAGGCCTGACAGGCAGCATGTGATGTGTGCCCTGGGAGAAAGGATCTGAGGGCACTGACACCAAAGGGCAGATGTCCTACCTGCTATCGCTCAGCTCAGTGTCCCCCTCAGGTTTGTCTTGGGGGAGACAAGGCAAACCCAACCTGTCTGCAAAAACAGCACTTTGCCCTGCGCCCTCCCTGCCGCTCCCCGGGGTCCCACAGCAGCTGCCGGCGGAGCTGGGGGCCCCGAGGTGTCCCGGTCCCCAGGGAGGGGCTAAAGGTCCTCCCTTGCTGCTGGGGGCAGGGATGGCCCCAGGGAGGGCTGGGGGCCCTGGGCAGGGCTGGGAGATAGTCCCTGAATGTTATCAGCCCATCGTCTCAGCCCTCTGGCAGGAGAGGGCAGGGCCATAAAGGGCTGTCCCCCCACCCTGGACACAGGCAGCATTTGGGGAGGGAGCTGGGGTGAGCAGCATGGGGTGGCCGCTCTCCCCTGGGACGTGCCTTCTCCTCTGCCTCCTCGCCGGGCCATCTGCTGCTGCCTCAGGTGACAGCTGGAGCGGGGACATGTGGTACCAGGGGTGTGAGCGCTTGGTGGGGGCACTGGGGCTTGTGCCACTTCTTCATGAGTCTCTGGGGATGCTGTCACCTTCCTGTGGGATATCAGGGAGGGCAAACCCTCCTGCCCACCTTGGGAGCTTGGGGTGGTTTGTCACTCTCTAAGGCTGCTACAGAGGCAGCTCAGAGCAGCTACACTCACCCAGGGGGGCGATGCTCACTCTGCTCCCCCGGGGATGGGTTATTCCCAGGGACCCTCAGGGTGCCTGGTGCCCCCGCATGCCCTTGGCTTTGCTCTCGCCTCCAGACGCTGAGGAGACCCCGGACTACTGGAACGAAGGGGCCAGGAGGAGGCTGGAGTCAGCCCTGGCCTTGCAGCCAGTGGCACAGCGAGCCAAAAACATCATCCTCTTCATGGGCGACGGTGAGTCCCGCAGGTCCCAGCCGCGCCCCACGGCTCCACAGCAGCCAAGGGACATGGCTGGTGAGAAGGTGGGGCTGGTGCAAGTCCCCTCCTCTCCGACTGGCGCCAGGCAATGCCTGGGGAGGGCAGAAAAATCCCTGATGCCGGCCCCTCGCCCACCCTATGGCTCTGCCATGCCTGCAGGTATGGGGCTGTCCACAGTGTCGGCTGCTCGGATCTACAAGGGGCAACTGGCTGGTGGCTCAGGTGAGGAGAGTGTCTTGGCCATGGAGACTTTTCCCCACATGGCCCTGGCCAAGGTGAGTGGGGCAGCGCTGGGGGCGGGCAGCCAACTTGCCCCTGCTCAAAACCTCAGTGCTCCCCGCTTGCTTCCAGACCTACACCATTGACCGGCAGGTGCCTGACAGCGCTGGCACGGGCACAGCCTACCTCTGCGGGGTGAAGGCCAACGCCAAGACGCTGGGGCTGAGTGGGGCGGCCGTCTATGGCAAATGCCGCACCACCTTTGGCAACGAGGTGGACTCGATCTTGCACAGGGCCAGGCTGGCAGGTACAGGGCAGTGGCAACCCTGTCAGATAGTCTGGCAAGGACAGCCGTCCCATGCCGTGCAGGGCTGGACGGGGTCTCCATAATCCCTTGCCCACACTGCAGGCAAGTCGGTGGGCATCGTGACGACCACGCGGGTGCAGCATGCGTCCCCTGGTGCAGCCTATGCCCACTCGGCCAGCCGGAGCTGGTACGCTGACACCAACATGCCCAAGGAGGCCTTGCGGGATGGCTGTAAGGACATTGCCTATCAGCTGGTGCACAACACAGACATCAATGTGAGCCAGGGAGTGGGCATGAGGGGGAGGGGACACCAGGGATGTTGGGAGGCTCTGCTGAGCTGCAGGGCTGTGGTGGTGCGGGTGGCAGCTCCTCACTCCCTGGCAGGTGATCCTGGGTGGCGGGCGGATGTACATGACCCCCAAGAAGACTCCAGACCCCGAGTACCCAGAGGACCCGTCCCAGAACGGTATCAGAAAGGACGGCCTGGACTTGATTGCCGAATGGCTGAGTGCCAAGCAGGTACCGTGCCAGAGTGTGGGACATATGATGCCGGGCACGGGACATGTGCCATTGGCACTGGCTCTGTTCTCGCTGGCAGGGCGCCCGCTACGTCTGGGACAAGAAGGGCCTGGACGCGGTCGAGGATGACTCTGTGAGCCACCTGATGGGTGAGAGCATCACTGGCTCTGCCACCGGCAACGCCTCCTCGTCCTTCCCGCTCCTGGGATGCTGGTGGGGGCACAAAGCAGCCCCAGCATGAACACCTCCTGCCCCACTCTCCCAGGCCTCTTTGAGCCCAAGGACATGCAGTACGAGCTGAACCGCAACGCCTCCACAGACCCCTCCATCGTGGAGATGACGGAAAAGGCCATTCGCATCCTGCGCAGGAACCCCAACGGCTTCTTCCTCTTTGTGGAAGATGAGTAGCCCCGATGGGCAGCGTGGCTGGAGCTGGGGTGGGATGCGGGTCTGGGAGCAGGTGGGTGTTCCAGGGAAGCGGGCAGGGGTGACGGCCGCGTTCCCCGTGCAGGCGGCAGGATCGACCACGGCCACCACAGCGGCCGGGCCAAGCAGGCGCTGATGGAGGCCGTCATGCTGGACCGGGCGGTGGCGCGGGCGGGCGAGCTCACCTCCCCCGCTGACACCTTGACCGTGGTGACGGCCGATCACTCCCACGTCTTCACCTTTGGGGGCAACACGCTGCGTGGCACCTCCATCTTCGGTGGGTCCCCGGAGGGGTGGGGAGAATCCCTGTTCCCACCTCTCCCTTTCGTTCCCACCGGAGGCTGAGCTGTCCAAGGTGGAGGTTGGGGAGAGGTACCTGTATGGGACAGGGAGTGACCAAGTGTTTCCCTGTGCCAGGGCTGGCCCCCAAGAAAGCCAAGGATAAGCGGGCATACACCAGCATCCTCTATGGCAATGGTCCCGGCTACAGTATCCGTGACGGGGGCCGCCCGGCTGCCAGCCTCCCCGCTGCAGGTAGGAGGCTGTGGGGCACTGGGTGGTGGGGGCAGCATCCCCTGAGCATGAACACTGGGGTGCACGGGGTCCCTGTGCCACCCTGTGACTTGTGCCCGGGTAATGGGAGCTGCACCCCCAAACCCTACAGCGGGGAGGGGAGCCTGCTGCCCCCAACGCCATTTCTCCTGTGCCATGCAGAGGACAAGGACTACAGGCAGCAGGCAGCGGTGCCCCTGGAGACGGAGACCCACAGTGGGGAGGACGTGGTGGTGCTGGCCCAGGGCCCCATGTCCCACCTCTTCCACGGGGTGCAGGAGCAGCACTACATCGCTCACGCCATGGCCTACGCCGCCTGCCTCGAGCCATATGCCGCCGGCCCCCAGTGCGGGGCAGCCCGCAGGGCCTCTTATGGCACCCAGTGCTCCCCACAGCCCCTGCTCGCCCTCCTGGCCCTCTGTGTGGCTGCTCATGTGGTGGGGGGCTGAATGCCCCTGGCCAAGCCCCACTTCTATCCAGGCTGCCCAGCCATTCCCAGCTGCCACATCAAGGGTCTTGACAGCCAGGTCCACTGTGGCCGGGATCAAGGGATGAAATAAAGCATAGGTTGTTTGTCTTCATCTTTCGTGCGAGGGTTTGCAGTGGAAGCAGTCACCTCTTAAGGCGCTGCCCTGTGACTCAGTTTCCCCAGAGGGTTGTGATTTCCAGCTCCCCACCCTGGGACCAGCACTGGAGGCACTGGGGTGAAGGAGGTTATGAAGTGCAGGCGAGGGGAGTCCATGTCCCTCCCAGCTTTGACGGGCACAAGGGTTCATACCTCACCAGCAGGGAGCAAAGTTTTAGTCTACATCAGTGGAAAGTATTGGGCAGAGATAAGGTCTACTCAGGGCACAAGTGAACGCAGGTGCTCCCAATACCCCTGTTGCCCCAGGTCTGATGCTCAGGGCTGCCTGTGGCATCCAGAGCCAGGGCATCCCCCTGTCTGGCACTGCAGTACCACAGCCAGGGTGGGCATTGACATCTGCCAGGTTCTGCCTATCCTCTTGCCCCCCAACATCTGTTTGCACCCCAAATCTCTCTGTCCACCCAGTGGCAATTAGATGATGGGCCAAGGAAGTGCCTGAGCCCAGCCCCATGGCCTTTGTGCTGGCTGCCCGGCAGGACATCAGGCTATCAGAGACATGTCAAACCGCTCCACACACCCTGCGTGGGCTGGTCCTGGTCCAAAGTCCCTCCCCAGATCTATTAAAATTGTGGACACTGCCAGTGGCATTGGGCTACTGGATCTCACCATGCAGCTCCTGGTACTCCTCGCCCTCTGCCTGGGCCTCTGGGCAGGGCTCAGCGCTGCTGTCATCCCAGGTGGGGACGAGAATGGGGATGAGGATGGGGATGGGTGCCCAGCGTGTCTGGGCACAGTGAGGGTTTTGGGAGGGAAGCAGGGGCTGCCTGGCTCTGCAAGGGTTAATGGGAGTTACCCCTGCTTTTCTGGGGACCTTGATCCAGTTTTCTCCTGGGTGGGCAGGTTTCTGCTTGTTTCTGTGCTAGACGTCTGGGTGCAGTGCCTATAGCCTCCTGTCGCCATGGATTTGGCTCCATCCCGCCACCCCCATCATGTCCCTTTTTGCTGCCCTAGCACCTTTGGGCCAGGCAGTGGGTCTGAGCCCAAATGGCCTTTCCCCACCCCAAACTGCACCCCGACCCACTGGGTTCCAGTCAAAAGAGGCCCCAATATGGGGATGCCCAGGGATGTGGGTGCCCCAGGGATGATGTGGGAGCCCCAGGGACGTGGGTGCTAACAAGCTGGGACTGATGGGTGCTGCCTTGTCCCAGTGGAGGAGGAGAACCCATCCTTCTGGAACAATCAGGCAGCCGCAGCCATCCAGGCCTCCTTCAACATCCAGCCCAGGATAAGAGAAGCCAAAAACCTCATCATCTTCATGGGGGATGGTGAGTCCCATTGACAGCCGTGGCAGGCAGGCTGGTGTCACTGCTGCAGAAAGAGCTGGATGTAGCAAGGACAGCCAGTCCAGAGAGTGACCAGGACCTTCTTTCCTCACTCAGGCTTTGGCATCCCCAGCCTCACAGCCACTCGCATCCTAAAGGGACAGCAGAAGGGACATCTGGGCCCCGAGACGCCCCTCGCCATGGATACTTTCCCCTACGTGGCTCTCTCTAAGGTAAATCCCCACCACACTGGGCAGGGAGCAGGGTGATTTTGGGCAGGGGACCAAAGCGCTGCTCATGGGGCTGCTGGCACAGAAGCACCCCAGGGATGCACTTATGGAGTGCACGGGGTCCCTGCCCATCCTGCACTGGTCCTTGGAGGAGCAAATGAGCTCATGGGGTGCAGCTCAAGGGGTGCAGGTGGAATGGGGGCCCCCTGCCTACTGCTTCTGCCAACCATTCCCACCCTAAGCCTTGTACTTGTCATTGATAGACATACAGTGTGGATCGTCAGGTCCCTGACAGCGCAGCGACGTCCACAGCCTATCTCTGTGGGGTGAAGGGTAACTACAAGACCATCGGGGTGAGCGCGGCTGCCCGCTACCAGCAGTGTAACACCACCTTTGGCAACGAGGTGATCTCGGTGCTGGAGCGAGCCCGCAAAGCCGGTAATGGGGGACACGGGGCAGCAGGGCTGGCCAGGCTGGGGGAACCCTCCAGGGACAAGGGGCTGCCCCACTGTGAGCATCCTGGGGCTTTATGGTGAGGGACCCCATGGCCTGCCCTGGTCACCCTTCATGAGGTCTCATGGGTGGGGGGATTGCAGGGAAGGCAGTGGGCTTCGTGACAACATCACGAGCACAACATGCGTCACCCTCGGGGTCCTACGCACATGTGGTGGATCGCAACTGGTACGCGGATGCCAGCATGCCCGCGGAGGCCCGGAGCCAGGGCTGCAAGGACATCGCCTGGCAGCTGATCCACAACGTTGACATCAATGTGAGTGATCGTCGCTGGGGGTAGAGCAGGGACAGACCTTCTCTAGGCACCCCTATAGCTGATGTGCCCATCTTATTCTCTCCAGGTGATCATGGGGGGTGGTCGAATTTACATGACACCTGAAGGGACACCAGACCCCGAGTATCCCAACGATGAGTCAGCAAGAGGGATTCGCCAGGATGGGTATAACCTCATCAACATGTGGCTGGAGGCACGGCAGGTGGGTGACAGATAGTGGGATGGTCTTCTGCCCACCAGCCCCAGACACAGGACTGTACATCCATAGACCCAACCCCGGGATTTGCTCACAGGGTGCCCGCTATGCCTGGAACAGGTCAGAGATGCTGGCTGCTGCTGCTGACCCCAACGTGAACTATTTGATGGGTAACAAACGTCTCACGTGCCAGAACCTGACAGCCATTGAGACACATACAAGTGCTGAAGCTGTCCCCACTGTGTCCCCTCCCAGGTCTCTTTGAACCCATGGACATGGACTATGATCTCGTGCGTGACCCCATCCTGGACCCGTCCATCTCTGAGATGACAGAAGCGGCCATCACCATCCTGAAAAGGAACCCCAATGGCTTCTACCTCTTTGTGGAAGATAAGTCAGGGCCGGTGTTCTCGGGGTGGGCAAGAGGGGAGTCCCACATTCCAGGGTGGGGGTAAGGGTTGGGGTGCTGCCGGCGGTTCCCAGCCCACCGCGGGTGTCCGTCTGCAGGCGGTAGAATCGACCACGGCCACCACGAAGGGGCGGCCCAGAAGGCGCTGACGGATGCGGTGGCGTTCGACCGGGCCATCGAACGGGCGGGCATCGTGACAGATGAGGCAGAGACCCTGACTGTTGTCACTGCCGACCACTCCCACGTCTTCTCCTTTGGTGGTTACACCCTGCGCGGCTCCTCCATCTTCGGTAAAGCTCTGCCCAGCTGCTGAGAGCAGGACACGGCCCCGTGCTGGGCACTGCCAGCTCTGGGGGTCCTGGCTGCAGCCAGAGGGGTGACACGGGGGTTTCTTGGCTGATTCTTCCCCTCCATTGCCCCCTCCCCAGGTCTGGCCCCCAGCGAAGCTGCTGATGGGAAGAGCTACACGTCCATCCTCTACGGGAACGGGCCAGGCTACGTGGAAGGCAACCGTACTGATGTGGATGAGGCCACAGCCAGTGAGTGCACAGAGACCGTGGCCGGGTGGTGGGATGGGGCTGGGTGTCCCTGCAGCTCCCCTCACCCGCTTCTCGCCCTCTCCAGTGAATTTCAACTACACACAGCAAGCAGCTGTGCCCCTCAAATCCGAGAGCCATGGTGGCGAGGACGTGGCCATCCTGGCCAAGGGCCCCATGGCTTACCTCTTCCACGGGGTGCAGGAGCAGACCTACATCGCCCACGTCATGGCCTACGCCGCCTGCCTCGAGCCCTACACCGACTGTCGCCAGCGCACCTCTAACACCGTCACTGCCGCCAGCGCCCGCGCTGTCCCCCTGCTCCTGCCCACCCTCCTCCTGCCCACCCTCCTCCTGCCCCTCTTCCACTGACCCCACGGCCCTGGGGCACCCCATGGGACCCCCTCCCCATGGCTGCAGCACCCATAGGTGGCTGGCAGCTCTTTGGAGCATCCCTGGTCCTTATGCAGCAGCCATGGGGAACCAAATCCCAGGCACAGGGGGACCCCACATCACCTGCTCAGGGTGCTCAGTGGTTAATAAACGTGGGCTGTGACACTGGTGGGACAGAGCTGGGGATGCTTTCTGCTGCTCACCGTCCCCACGTGTCCCTCAGCCATTGCCTCTTGCATAAAACCCGGCGTATCCAGTGGTTTATTGAGCATAAACGGCGGCAAAAAATACAGCGGGTGTCCATGTCCCCACATTTCCGGTGCAGACTGGCATCGCCCAGCCCTGAGCCAGCTGATGGTGTCACCTGCTGCCAGGGCTGATACGGGGACAGGACGGGGCTGGCACGGGGCACTGGGGGTGCTATTGGCATGGGAACGTGTTTGTTTGTCAGCACCTGCAGGTAGATGAACTGGGATCGTTGCTTAATGCACCAGTTCTGCGGGAGGAAAGGACCCCAAGGGTCAGTGAATGGGGCATCTCAGGTCCCAACATCCACCAGAGCCCGCGGGCTACTGGCACCCACTGGGGCATGATGGCCCTTCTGGCTGCTGGAGCACTAGGGCAGCGATGCCCTGGTTGTGTTTCTTATTGTAGGATCTCCCGGGAGCCTGTGTGTGTGGTATAGAAGGGTTGGGACAGCACAGTGGCATGTCTGTTATTGTAGGGTCTCCTGGGGTTGTGAGCTGCCTGGCTGCAGGATCATGTGCATTTTTTACTGTGGGTGTCTGGAGGTGATGAGGGGGAAACGTTTGTTATTGTAGAGTCACCAGGAGCAGTGGAGCTGTACAGGGTGCTCCTTGAAGGGCTGAGCCCTGTATCCTGCCCTGGTGCCCCCAGCCATGCCCCTGTCCCCAGCCCCTGGGAAAGGGGATCTGAGGACACTGACACCAAAGGCAAGTTGTCCTCCCCAGACCCCTTCAGCTGGTGTCCCCCTCTTCGGCTTTGTCTTGGGGAAGACAAGACCAATCCAGCCTGACACAGCTCAGCCTGTCCGCAAAAACAGCACTTTGCCCTGCGCCCTCCCTGCCGCTCCCCGGGGTCCCACAGCAGCTGCCAGCGCAGCTGGGGGCCCCGAGGTGTCCCGGTCCCCAGGGAGGGGCTAAAGGTCCTCCCTGGCTGCTGGGGGCAGGGATGGCCCCAGGGAGGGCTGGGGGCCCTGGGCAGGGCTGGGAGATAGTCCCTGAATGTTATCAGCCCATCGTCTCAGCCCTCTGGCAGGAGAGGGCAGGGCCATAAAGGGCTGTCCCCCCACCCTGGACACAGGCAGCATTTGGGGAGGGAGCTGGGGTGAGCAGCATGGGGTGGCCGCTCTCCCCACTCCCTGGCAGGTGATCCTGGGTGGCGGGCAGATGTACATGACCCCCAAGAAGACTCCAGACCCCGAGTACCCAGAGGACCCGTCCCAGAACGGTATCAGAAAGGACGGCCTGGACTTGATTGCCGAATGGCTGAGTGCCAAGCAGGTACCGTGCCAGAGTGCGGGACATATGATGCCGGGCACGGGACATGTGCCATTGGCACTGGCTCTGTTCTCGCTGGCAGGGCGCCCGCTACGTCTGGGACAAGAAGGGCCTGGACGCGGTCGAGGATGACTCTGTGAGCCACCTGATGGGTGAGAGCAGCACTGGCTCTGCCACCGGCAACGCCTCCTCGTCCTTCCCGCTCCTGGGATGCTGGTGGGGGCACAAAGCAGCCCCAGCATGAACACCTCCCGCCCCACTCTCCCAGGCCTCTTTGAGCCCAAGGACATGCAGTACGAGCTGAACCGCAACGCCTCCACAGACCCCTCCATCGTGGAGATGACGGAAAAGGCCATTCGCATCCTGCGCAGGAACCCCAACGGCTTCTTCCTCTTTGTGGAAGATGAGTAGCCCCGATGGGCAGCGTGGCTGGAGCTGGGGTGGGATGCGGGTCTGGGAGCAGGTGGGTGTTCCAGGGAAGCGGGCAGGGGTGACGGCCGCGTTCCCCGTGCAGGCGGCAGGATCGACCACGGCCACCACAGCGGCCGGGCCAAGCAGGCGCTGATGGAGGCCGTCATGCTGGACCGGGCGGTGGCGCGGGCGGGCGAGCTCACCTCCCCCGCTGACACCTTGACCGTGGTGACGGCTGATCACTCCCACGTCTTCACCTTTGGGGGCAACACGCTGCGTGGCACCTCCATCTTCGGTGGGTCCCCGGAGGGGTGGGGAGAATCCCTGTTCCCACCTCTCCCTTTTGCTCCCACCGGAGGCTGAGCTGTCCAAGGTGGAGGTTGGGGAGAGGTACCTGTATGGGACAGGGAGTGACCAAGTGTTTCCCTGTGCCAGGACTGGCCCCCAAAACAGCCAAGGACAAGCGGGCATACACCAGCATCCTCTATGGCAATGGTCCTGTGTACAGCCTTGCAATGGGAGCCAGGATCAACGGATGCGGTAAACATGGGTTGTTTGCCTCCATCTGCTGATCAAGTGTTTGCAGTGTCAGATGTCTCCTAAGGTGCTGCCCCGTGACTCAGTTTCCCTATATTGTTGTAGCTGCCAGCTCTCCACCCTGGGACCAGCACTGGAGGCACTGGGTGAAAGAGGCGATAAACATTGGGTGAAGGCATTGCATGTCCCTCCCAGCTTTGACAGGCACCAGGGTTCATACCCACCCAGGAAGGGCTGAGCAATGAACAAAGTTTTAGTCCATATCAGTGGATTTATTGCTCCATAAATTGCTGGGCAGAGATAATGTCTGCGCAGCGCACAATTGAACGCGGGTGCTCCCAATACCCCTCTTGCCCCAGGTCTGATGTTCAGGGCTGCCTGTGGCACCCAGAGCCAGGGCATCCCTCTGTCTGGCACTGCAGTACCACAGCCAGGGCGGGCAACGACAATAGACAGGTTCTGCCCATCCCCTTGCCCCCCAACATCTGTATGCACCCCAAGTCTGTCCTTTTCCCCCCAGCAATAAGATGATGTGCTCGAGGAGGTGCCTGAGCCCAGCCCTGTGGCCTTTGTGCTGGCTGCCCAGCAGAACACCAGACTATCAGAGACATGCTGAACCCCTGCATGCACCCTGTGATCCCGGTCCAAAGTCCCTCCCCTGATCTGCTAGAATTGTGGACACTGCCAGTGGCGTTGGGCTACCGGATCTCACCATGCAGCTCCTGGCACCCCTCGCCCTCTGCCTCGGCCTCTGGGCAGGGCTCAGCGCTGCTGTCATCCCAGGTGGGGACGAGAATGGGGACGGGTGCCCAGTCTGGCTGTAGTGGGTGCCAGGAAAGTGGGACATCCAGCAGGGCACGAGCCTGGCTGGGCACAGTGAGGGTTTGGGGAGGGAAGCCATGCCTGCCTGGCTCTGCAAGGGTTGATAAGGGTTACCCTGCTTTTTTGAGGACCTTGATCCAGTTTTCTCCTGGAAGACCGGTTTCCTGCTTGTTTCTGGGCTGAGGGCTCTGGGGGCAGTGCCTATAGCCTCTCCTCAACCCGAATTTGGCTCCATCCCAGCTGCCAGGGAACTCCACCATCATGTCCCTTTATGCTGCCCTAGCACCCTTGGGCCAGGCAGTGGGTCCAAGCCCAAATGGGCTTTCCCCACCCCAAACTGGACCCTGACCCACTGGGTCCCTGTCAGAGGAGGCCCCAGCATGGGGATGCCCAGGGAGCAAGTACCAGAGGGATGTGGGTGCCCCAGAGTCGATGTGGGCGTCCCAGGGATTATGTGGGAGCCCCAGGGACGTGGGCGCTAACAAGCTGGGACTGACGGGTGCTGCCTTGTCCCAGTGGAGGAGGAGAACCCGTCCTTCTGGAACAATCAGGCAGCCGCAGCCATCCAGGCCTCCTTCAACATCCAGCCCAGGATAAGAGAAGCCAAAAACCTCATCATCTTCCTGGGGGATGGTGAGTCCCATCGACAGCCGTGGCGGGCAGGCTGGTGTCACTGCTGCAGAAAGAGCTGGATGCAGCGAGGACAGCCAGTCCAGAGAGTGACTGGGACCTTCTCTCCTCACTCAGGATTCGGGATCCCCACTATGACAGCCACCCGCATCCTAAAGGGACAGCAGAAGGGAAATCTGGGCCCTGAGACGCCCCTCGCCATGGATACTTTCCCCTACGTGGCTCTCTCTAAGGTAAATCCCCACCACACTGGGCAGGGAGCAGGGTGATTTTGGGCAGGGGACCAAAGCGCTGCTCATGGGGCTGCTGAATGCTGCATGAAGCAGCCCAGGGATGCACTTATGGAGTGCATGGGGTCCCTGCCCATCCCGCACTGGTCCTTGGGTAAGCAAATGAGCATGGCAAGGGGTGCAGGTGGAATGGAGGCCCCCTGCCTGCTGCTTCTGCCAACCACCCCCTGCCCTAAACTTGCTGCGTGTCCTTGGCAGACGTACAACGTGGATCGTCAGGTCCCCGACAGTGCAGGGACAGCCACAGCCTATCTCTGTGGGGTGAAGACCAACTACAAGACCATTGGGGTGAGCGCGGCTGCCCGCTACCACCAGTGTAACACGACCTTTGGCAACGAGGTGATCTCGGTGCTGGAGCGAGCCCGCAAAGCCGGTAATGGGGGACACGGGGCAGCAGGGCTGGCCAGGCTGGGGGAATCCCACAGGGACAAGGAGCATCACACTGGGGGGGGCTGCCCCACCATGAGCATCCTGGGGCTTTATGGTGGGGACCCCATGGCCTGCCCTGCTCACCCTTCATGGAGCCTCATGGGTGGGGGGATGGCAGGGAAGGCAGTGGGCATCGTGACGACTACACGGGTGCAGCATGCGTCACCCTCGGGGACCTACGCACATGTGGTGGATCGCGACTGGTACGCGGATGCCAGCATGCCCGCGGAGGCCCGGAGCCAGGGCTGCAGGGACATCGCCTGGCAGCTGATCCACAACGTTGACATCAATGTGAGTTGTCTATATAATCATAGAATCATTTGGGTTGGAAGAGACCCTCAAAGGTCATCTACTCCAATCCCCCCTGCAATAAGCAAGGACATCTTCAACTAGATCAGGTTGCTCAGAGCCCTGTGCATCCCACCGTGTCAGGGGAGGAGCAGGAGACCCTTCCTGGTCACCCCTGCTAATACTGCCTATTTTGTCCCCTCCAGGTGATCCTGGGGGGTGGTCGGATTTACATGACCCCTGCAGGAACACCGGACCCTGAGTATCCCAACTCTACTCTCATGAACGGGGTGCGCAGGGACGGGAATAACCTCATCAACATGTGGCTGGAGGCACGGCAGGTGGGTGACAGATGGTGGGATGGTCCTCTGTCCACCAGCCCCAGGCACAGGACTGGACATCCATTGACATCCATCATTCATCAATGACTTGGATGAGGGAATAGAGTGTACTATCAGCAAGTTTGCTGATGACATGAAGCTGGGAGGAATGGCTGACAAGCCAGAAGGCTGTTCTGCCATCCAGAGACCTGGACAGGCTGGAGAGTTGGGCGGGGAAAAAATTTAATGAAATATAACAAGGGCAAGTGTAGAGTCTTGTATCTGGGTAGGAACAACCCCAGGTTCCAGTATAAATTGGGGAATGACCTATTAGAGAGCAGTGTAGGGGAAAGGGACCTGGGGGTCCTGGGGACAGCAGGATGACCATGAGCCAGCACTGTGCCCTTGTGGCCAGGAAGCCAATGGTACCTGGGCTGGATTAGAAGGGGGGTGGTCAGTAGGTCAGAGAGGTTCTCCTTCCCCTCCACTCTGCCCTGGGGAGACCACACCTGGAATATTGTGTCCAGTTGTGGCCCCTCAGTTCCAGAAGGACAGGAAACTGCTGGAGAGAGTCCAGCGCAGGGCAACAAAGATGATGGAGTGGAGCATCTCCCGTGTGAGGAAAGGCTGAGGGAGCTGGGGCTCTTGAGCTTGGAGGAGACCGAGGGGTGACCTTATTAATGTTTACAAATATATAAAGGGTGAGTGTCAGGAGGATGGAGCCAGGCTCTTCTCGGTGACAGCCAGTGGTAGGACAAGGGGTAATGGGTTCAAACTGGAACACGAGAGGTTCCACTTAAATTTGAGAAGAAACTTCTTCTCAGTGAGGGTGCCAGAGCCTGGAACAGGCTGCCCAGGGAGGTTGTGGAGTCTCCTACTCTGGAGACATTCCAACCCGCCTGGACATCTTCTTGTGTAACCTCATCCGGGTGTTCCTGCTCCGGTGGGGGGATTGGACTAGATGACCTTTTGAGGTCCCTTCCAATCCCTGACATTCTGTGACTCTGTGATTCTGTGACCAAACCCTGGGATTTGCTCACAGGGTGCCCGCTATGTCTGGAACAGGACAGAGATGCTGGCTGCTGCTGCTGACCCCAACGTGAACTATTTGATGGGTAACAAACGTCTCACATGCCGGGAACCAGCATCCACTAGGACACGTGCAGGTCCTGAGGCTGTGCTCAACGTGTCCCCTCCCAGGTCTCTTTGAACCCATGGACATGGACTATGATCTGGTGCGTGACCCCATCCTGGACCCGTCCATCTCCGAGATGACAGAAGCGGCCATCACCATCCTGAAAAGGAACCCCAATGGCTTCTACCTCTTTGTGGAAGATAAGTCAGGGCCGGTGTTCTCGGGGTGGGCAAGAGGGGGGAGTCCCACATCCCAGGGTGGGGGTAAGGGTTGGGGTGCTGCCGGTGGTCCCCAGCCCACCGCGGGTGTCCGTCTGCAGGCGGTAGAATCGACCACGGCCACCACGAAGGGGCGGCCCAGAAGGCGCTGACGGATGCGGTGGCGTTCGACCGGGCCATCGAACGGGCGGGCATCGTGACAGATGAGGCAGAGACCCTGACTGTTGTCACTGCCGACCACTCCCACGTCTTCTCCTTTGGTGGTTACACCCTGCGCGGCTCCTCCATCTTCGGTAAAGCTCTGCCCAGCTGCTGAGAGCAGGACACGGCCCCGTGCTGGGCACTGCCAGCTCTGGGGGTCCTGGCTGCAGCCAGAGGGGTGACGCGGGGGTTTCTTGGCTGATTCTTCCCCTCCATTGCCCCCTCCCCAGGTCTGGCCCCCAGCGAAGCTGCTGATGGGAAGAGCTACACGTCCATCCTCTACGGGAACGGGCCAGGCTACGTGGATGGCAACCGGACTGATGTGGATGAGGCCACAGCCAGTGAGTGCACAGAGACCGTGGCCGGGTGGTGGGATGGGGCTGGGTGTCCCTGCAGCTCCCCTCACCCGCTTCTCGCCCTCTCCAGTGAATTTCAACTACAGACAACAGGCGGCTGTGCCCCTCATCTCTGAGACGCACGGTGGCGAGGACGTGGCCATCCTGGCCAAGGGCCCCATGGCTTACCTCTTCCACGGGGTGCAGGAGCAGACCTACATCGCCCACGTCATGGCCTACGCCGCCTGCCTCGAGCCCTACACCGACTGTCGCCAGCGCACCTCTAACACCGTCACTGCCGCCAGCGCCCGCGCTGTCCCCCTGCTCCTGCCCACCCTCCTCCTGCCCACCCTCCTCCTGCCCCTCTTCCACTGACCCCACGGCCCTGGGGCACCCCATGGATACCCCTCCCCATGGCTGCAGCTCCCATAGGTGGCTGGCAGCTCTTTGGAGCATCCCTGGTCCTGATGCAGCAGCCATGGGGCACCAAACTCCAGACACAGGGGGACTCTAGACTCCTGCTCAGGGTGCTCAGTGGTTAATAAACGTGTGGTGTGACACTGGTGGGACAGGGTTGGGGATGCTTCCTGCTGCTGACAGTCCCCACATTTCCCTCAGCCATTGCCTCTTGCAAGAACCCGGCGTATTCAGTGGTTTATTGACAAGAAACAGCAGCGAAAAATACAGCGGGTGTCCGTGTCCCTGTGCGCCTGAGGCAGGCTGGCATCGCCCGGCCCTGAGCCCAGCTGGTGTCGTCCACCTGCCGCTGGGACTGATGTGGGGACAGGACAGAGCTGGCCAGGGGTGCCAGGGTTGGCACTGGGCAGGGAGTCTTTTGGCACAGGACAGCCCTGTGGCATCCCTGGTTCACTCTCTGTGGTAGAGGTGGGTGAAGGGTTTGGGGTGGGTGGACAGAAGAGGGGGTACACAGGTGCCTGAGGGGGTTGCCCTGCATTGCCTAGTTCCTCCATGGGGACTCAGCCCCCCCTAGTTTGCAGGGCAGGGGGTAGGGTGGGGTTGGGCAGGAGGCAGCTGCCTCTGGGTGGGTGCTCATGCCCACCCCAAGTCTCTCCCCACTGCCTCCACCCCTCCAGTGGGTGCCTGTCTTTGGAGAGTGACCCCCTTCATCACCCAGGGTGCCCCCTTTCCCTGGAGAGTAGGGGGAAAGATGGGGGGAGGCAGGGATTGGGCACGGGGTGGCACATGGGCAGGGATGGGAACCGGGGGGTGCCAGGCTGCCAGGGAGGGGATCGGCCTCACCACACCGAGCACTTGTGCGCCGGGTTCATGGGTGAGTTCTTGGGGCAATGAAAAACCCGTCCGAACTCCTCGAACTGCGAGACGCTGCCCAGGACCCTGCCAGGAGAGGGGGACAACTCAGAGCCAGGCACCCCCTGCCCTCCCCACCGCTGCCATGCACCCCACTTGGGGCACCCGCTCACCCCAGCAGCACTCCAACCCTGTCCCCTGGGATGAGCACCCAGAGCTGCTGGTGTCAGCACCCCAAAGGGTGCCCACGGCACTTTGCACACCACCGCCAGCCATTGGGAAAGCTGGCACCCCCCCGTCCTCCCCCCATTTCAGGGCCGGTTGGTACCTGTAGTGCTCTGGGGCGTGCTTGTCTGTCAGCACCTGCAGGTAGATGGACTGGGATCGTCGCTTAATGCACCAGTTCTGTGAGGAGAAAGAACCCCAAGGATCAGTGGACGGAGCATCCCAGGTCCCAACACCCACCAGAGCCCACGATGGCCCTTCTGGCTGCTGGAGCACTAGGGCAGCGATGCCCTGGTTGTGTTTGTTATTGCAGGGTCTCCTGGGAACGTGTGTGTGGTATAGAAGGGCTGGGAGAGCATAGGGGCATGTCTGTTATTGTAGGGTCTCCTGGGGTTGTGAGCTGCCTGGCTGCAGGATCACGTGCATTTGTTATCGTGTGGTGTCCGGAGGGGATGAGGGGGACACGTTTGTCATTGTAGGATCACCAGGAGCAGCAAGGCTGTGCAGGCTGCTCCTTGCAGGGCTGAGCCCAGGACCCACTGATGGAGCTGAGCCACAGGCCCCACAGAGCGTGGCCCCACCCCAGTGCATGCCGTGTGGGGAGGGCAGGGGCTCACCTGGGCAAAGGCGATGAAGAAGAGCTGGTCGTGGGTGTATTTCAGGTGGTGCAGAGGGTGCTCAGGGCCGTGCTCCCTCACCCACTTCTGGTAGGCCTGGAGGAGAAGGGGTGCCCTCAGAACAGCCTGGGCACCCCTCAAGCCCCCAGCCCAAGCAGCATCATGCCCAGTCCCTGATACAGGGATCAAGGTGGGGATGGGGGGGTCTCCTTCCCATCCAGTGGGGATGGCATCAGCAGCCACCCCATGGCCCTGCTGGGGCTGTGACAGCCTAGCGTGGCGGGGACACTTACGTAGTAGGCGAGTTTGAGCCCCCCCATGTCCGCAATGTTCTCCCCCAGCGTGTGTTTGCCATTCACCTGCGGAGAGAGATTAACAGAGTGAGCAGAGATGTTCCCCACCCTGGCACCAAGGCTGTGCCTCAGTTTCCCCCACCCAGGGCCCTGAGGCATTTCCAGGTTGAGGTGTGATGAGCTGTTGGTCTCAGGGCAGGGCAGAGCTGTGCTCTCCTGCAGGCACCCAGCTCCAGCGATGGAGCAAGCAGGGTCCCTCCATGGGGCCGCGTGTACCCGGGCATTGCCCGGTGGGCGAGAGGCTCACCCGCTGGTTGTAGACGGTGAAGTTGTCGTAGAGGTTGACGATACACTGCGCCTTCTTCAGGAACTTGCTGTACGACCTCTCCGTCCACCAGTGCACCAGGTTTCCGTGCCTGTCATACTGTCCTCCTGACAAGACCATCACCTCCACTGGTCACACCAAGGGACACCCACCCGCCTCCCGCCCTGGCACAGAACAGGGGTCACTCACCCCAGTCATCGTAGCCATGGGTCAGCTCATGCCCAATGATGGTGCCGATCCCACCATAGTTCAGAGACCTGTTGCGGGGGAGCAGAGGTGAGAGTGGAGGTCACGGTGCTGGCAGGGACATAGGTGGCCCCAGGACCTGGCACCCCCATACCCTGCCCCGGCACCCCCCACGCGTGCTGCGGCCCCACACTCACTGTGGGAACTCTGGGTCGTAGAGGGTGGGCTGCAGGATGCCCGCGGGGAACACTGGGGACAAAGAAGAGCACTGCATTTGGGGGTGTCACCCTGCCTGGTGCGCACCTGCAGAATCCCCTGACACCAGGCGACCCAGCACTGTGCCCCCCTGCTTGGGCTCTCCCCACACCCCCTGCCCTGGGGGTGCTGAGCCCCAGGGGCTGGACGATGCCTCACCCATCTGGTTCTTGTTGGGCAGGTAGTAGGCGTTCAGCGCTTGGGGAGGCAGCAGCCACCTGCAAGGAGAGACAGCGGTGCCAGGCTGCGGGGACACCAGGGGACACAGAAATGCCACCCCCTCACACAGCTGGCGGACATTCCTGGCTTGCCCTGTGCCCTCCTGCTTGCACCCTGTGGGGTACAACCAGGCATGGGGACGTGGGGCATCGGTGGGGCCATGCAGTGCCCCCAGTAACCCCCCAGGGCAAGGGGATACCCACGCAGATTTGTCCACCTCCTGCCGGATCTTCTTCACCGAGAGCCTGATGCTGAAGGCAATGCTGTTGAGGATGTTCTTGAAGTAGGTCTTCTCATCCACATCAAACTGGGGGGACATGGCCCCGTCAGGGGGATGCCAGCCCCAAGGGTGTGAGGAGCAGGGCTGGGGCACCCCCGTGAGCTTTGGAGACTGAGGGTGTGGGTTTGTGGCCCTGGGCTAGATGTGGCGTGTGCGCGTCCTCATGTCCTGTTCTGTGTGCCCACGTGGGTGGCTGCATATGCGTCACCTCTGGGTCCCTGGGCCACACAGGGTTAGAGGCACCCTCAGCCCTTGCTGAGGATGGCGATGAGCTCTAGGTGGGTGCAATGTGGGGAAAGGGACATCATCTAGGACCCCAGGGACAGCATGGCACTGCCCATGTGGCTGTGCAAGTGGTGGGCACAATGACCTACTAGGAGGTGGCTTGTTTTAAGGTAGCATTTACCCACCCTGGTGTTCACAGACCCTGAGGCAGGTGGGGGAACCACCTCTCCCCTCCATGTGTCCATACCCCTGGGTGGCCCTGGGCCACCACTTGCCTCATACTCCTTGTCGATGGCCTCTGGCTTCAGGAGAAAATCAGGGTACCCGATCATCACCATCATGTACCGGAGCTGCGAGCAAAACGAGCAGCAGATAAGGCCCCAAATCCCCATGCCCCCAGGCCATGGTGGAGGGAAGGGCAGGGGTCCATGCTGGGGGCCACTACCTTGGCCCTGGCCGCTCTCCTTGTCTCCTCGTCCATCCAGTCCAGCTCGTCTAGGCGCTGGTCCAGGATGTATTTGATGTCCTCCACCAGCTGCTGCACCTATGGCAGGTCATCACAGGTGCTGGCACAGCACCCTCACCACCTATCACCCTGCCAGCCAGTCCTCAGGGGAGTGCTGGGTGGTGGCAGACACCTCAGCAAGGGGACAAGGGGGACACAGTGGCTTCATGCCCACAGGCAGCATCACCTACCTTGGCTTTGCTGGCAGAGGAGAAGTGCTCCTCAACAAAGAGGGCACCCAGGGCCATGCCGAAGTGCTTGTTGGCCTGGCTCAGGCAGATCTTGTCTGGTTCGAGCTGCTTCTCGTTGCCCTCCATCTCCTTGGAGAGCTCGTGGATGGCATCGCGGAAGGGGGTGGAGAGGTGCTCACTCAGCACCACCACGATGCGCCACAGCATGTAGTTGTGAAGAATCCTGGTAGTGGTGGACAGGATCAGGCTCCCCCCAACACTGGGCATGTCCCCAGGCACATGGTGAGGGTGGGGACCCTGTGCCTGGGTAGGGACACTGCTGCCTGGGGACCAGGCAGGCCATGGGGGGTGACCATGTCCTGTGGGGCCTCAGGGATAGGCTGGCATCATATCCCTCCCTGCTGTGTGATGAGTCTGGTGACATCTAGCATGGGGGAGTCTCAGCAGGTGGCTGGTCACAACCAGGGTGCTGTGGGGCCCACCACAGTGACCTCTTCCAGGGATTTTCCCAGGAGGCCCCCTCCCCAGCCTGGTCTCCCCAGGAGGGTGGCGATGGTGGGGGGACCAGCTGCAGCCAGCCTGTGCCCACCCCATTGCCAGCCCCCTGCCAGGCTGGGAAAGGTGCAGGGGCTGGGGGATGCCAGCCCCCCCTCACCTGCTGGGCGTCACACGGATGAGGTCGGACACCTTGTGCATGTAGTCGGTGGCCAGCAGCACCACCTCCTCCTCCTCTGAGAAGTTGTCATGGAAGATGCGGTCCAGCAAGCGCTTCCACTTGAGCTGCCAGGATGGGCACCGTCGAGGGAAGGCAAAGGACACCCCCCAACTCCATGCCACCACAAAGGAAACTCCATCCAGGCTTTCCAGCCTCCCACCAACCCTTCCCACCCAGGTACGTGCATCATGGTCAAGTGGACTCGTATGGTTGGGAGCAATGAGGATATTTCTGGGGACACTGGGGTATTGTGCTGGGTCTTGTGCTGGCTTACCCAGGGTGCAGGCTGGCCCTGGGGACGTGGGATTGGCAGCAAGAGGGAACATGGAGCAGGGAGACAGGGACAAGTGTGGCATGCAGGGCAGATGGGGGATATAGGGTGGCAGGCTGGGTATCAGGGTTACTCACCGTCGGGGTGATGCGCTGCAGCTCACCCAGGGTCACTTTGTGGTACATGCTGCTGACATCCCTCCGCACGTCATCGTACTCAGACACCGTGATCTGCACAGGGTGGGCACAGCTGTCACCATTCTGCTGCCTGCCTTGGGGGGTGGCCCAGGGACGGGCACAGGTCTGGGGCAATAGGGGCTGCTGACCCACAACCCTCCCATCTTGCTGTCAGTGGGGCCCTGAGGGCTGCGCTTGATGTCCTCAAGGAGTTGGGGTACCCATGGGCTGGGCATAGGGGTCCCCCAGAATTGGGCACTGGGTCATCAAGGGTCTGGAGTGGGTTTCCAAGGACTGGACAGAGGGCTCTCCAAGGGCTGGATAGGTTGTCCCAAGGCCTGGGACAGGGGGTTCCCAAGATGTTGGGACTGCTCTGCCATGGAGACTTCAAGGGGCTGAGATCTTCAAGGGCTTCAAGCATGAAGGTCCCCAAGGGCTGGGAGCAGAGGTTCCCAAGGGGATGGAGACGGGGTCCCGAAGGACCAGGCATGGAGATTCCAAAAGTTCTGTGACTGGGGTGCCCAAGGGCTGGGCAGGGGCACCCCAGCGCCCAGGGTAGGAGTCCCCCTCACATTGGCGAGGTGCTGCTCCAGCTGCAGGATCTCCTGGGCCTTCTGCTCCACATGCTCAGCCCCCAGGAGGGTGAGTAGCCGCTCCATGAACACCCGGTACGCAGCCAGGATCTGTGCCAAGGAAAGGGACACTGAGTGCCACCCACAGGCACCCCAGCCCCAGATCTGATGATGGTGGGGCACCCTCCATCTGCCACCCTTGCTGGGTGCTGTTCCCTCTCCTTGTGTCCCCATGCCAGCAGCATTGGTGGTCACCCTCACCTTCTCACTCTCTTCATCCTGCCCCAAGTAAAGAGTCCGTTCTGGCAGTGTCAACCCATCCTGGTCGATCTGAGGGGAGATGGGGGCAGTAGGTAAGGAATGGGGGGGCTGCTGTGCTGAGCAAGGTGCACCCCCAGCCTGCCCTGGCAAGGCACCCTCTGCCTCCCCCATATCGTAGGGTGTCCTGGTGACTCAGGACCTGTGGGGTGGCAGTGTGGTGGGTCAGCCCTGGGCTACCCTGTAGTTATAAGCACAGACTCTAATACAGGGGTGTCAAACCCATTTTCACGGTGGGCCACATCAGCCTCGTGGTTGCCTTCAGAGGGTCGAATGTAATTTTAGGACTGTATAAATGTAGGAGTAATTAAATTTATACAGTCCTAAAATTACATTCGACCCTCTGAAGGCAACCACGAGGCTGATGTGGCCCCCGGTGAAAAGGAGTGTGACACCTCTGCTCTAATACATACATATGCCTGAAACACACATGTGTAAACACAGACACATATCTCTGTAACTCACTGCTCATGACACACACCTGTGCATGCTCACCCCCCACCTTCCTACACACGCACCATCTAATTTACGCCTCTTTCCATGCACCCCCCCGCCCTTTTCTCTCTGGCTCCTCCACCCTCCCGTGTCCCGCCGCACCAGCCCCCCCATGTGCACACCCACATGTACCCCCAGCCTTTCTCCACACCCTCTCCCCTCACCCCCCGTTTGGTTTCCCACAAAGGCACTGCCACACATACCCCCCTCCCCAGCCTCCTCACACCCCCCGTCACACTCACCCCGGGCACACACACACCCCTGATAACAGCCCTGTCACACCCACCTGCCCCCACGCCCCCCGCCACACCCCACGCACACCTGCGCCTCCCACTCAGCCTCACCCCCCTCCACGCCGTTCCCTGTGACACTCGCTCCCTCTAGTGTACACACGCGTGGCCGCCAGCACGGCCTCGCACACCCCTCACAGCCCCACCAGCTCACAGCTCATCCCCTCCACTGTGTCCCCCCCAGTGCCATCACCATCCCCAGCACCTTGTCCCCACCATGCCACCATGTCCCCGCTGCGCCCACACCCCATGTCCCCTCCACGCCCACCCCACCATGTCCCCCACTGCTGTGCCATCCATCATGGCCCTCCATATCCCTCACTGTGCTCACCTTGGCATCCCCACCAGGTCATTGCTGTCCCCCCACCATGCCCACCACCACACTCCCACGGCCACTAAGGGTGCTTGAGGCTTGGACACCCAGAAAAAGCCCTGGTGGCACTGTAGGATGAGGGACATGGGCTGGCAGGTGTGGGGAAGGCTGGCAAAGCCATGGGCAGATGCCCTGGCATCCTGGCACAATGCTGTGGGGCTGGCGGGCAAGCTTCAGTCACCGCCGAGGCTTTTCCCTCTGTGTACAGATGGCAGCCAGGATGCCAAGGTGAGGGGCTCAGCTGTCAGCACTCCAGACACCCTGGTGCCCTGCTAGGCTGCCTGCAGCACCCAGGTGGGCTGAACTGCCCTGCCGGTGTCCCCAACCTTGTCCCTGAGGTTGTCACCCTCACCCCAGGGCAGCCTGATGCAGATGTCCCATAGTGGGGATGATGGTGTCCTCGGGGACAGGGTCTGTCCCCAGCCCAGCAGCTTACTGCAGCCAAGCCCACACACAGGGCAAGCGCCCAGAGCCACCACGACAGGGACGGTGTCACTGGGGGCGTCACCAGCACAAGCAGGTGGCAGCGGGGAGCAGGCCTAGGGACAGGGTGCCCTCACCCGGATGATGTAGCGGGAGGTGTTCCTCTCGTCCAGGCTGACGGTGAGGGAGAAGAGCACAGCGGCACTGTAGACCCCCTGTGTCTTGTAGAGCAGCTCATTGAGGTCCCCACGGCCTGGGGGGGCATCCCAGCCACCGCACTCCCCGATGACCTCCAGCATGGGTCGCGGGCCCAGCCGATCGATCTCAGCCCGGTCCAGGCACGAGCGGAAAAACTCCTTGACCTTCCTCTCGGCCGAGGCGGGGGCTCGACGCCGCACGGGGCGGCTGAGCAGCGCCTGCAGCTTGGCCTCGTTCTGCTCAGCGATGGCTCCGATGGTGCCGTACACCAGCTTGTCCTCGGGAATGCCGTGCCGCCGGAGCCAGCCACCGCAGGCGAAGGAGTAGAAGTCCTGGCAGGGATCAATGGTGGCATCCATGTTCGCGCTGAGGAAGCGGGATGCCCGCAGGAAGGCCTTCTTCTCCTGGCACCCCTCCAAGCAGTAGCTGTCCCCTTCAGCAGCCAGGTACTTGAGGACCAACATGCACGTCAAGATGACGCAGAGCCCAGCAGCGAACACCAGCCCCGAGAGCAGGCAGACCTCCCGGCGGCTCCAGCGCGGCAGCCCCCCCCGGCGCTTCTTGGCCCCGGTGCCCAGCTGGAGGGTGAAGCCGTTGGGCAGGGTCCCGCTCTGGTACTTGCTCACATACTTCACCTCCTGAAACTCATCATAGTGGGCCGTCAATGAGTAAGTCTTCTCCATGGCCGAGGACCGGGCTCCCCACAGGCAGCAAGGGTGGAGGGGGCTCAGGGCAGGTGGGGGACAGGTTTGGGTGCCCCACGGTTCATGCTGAAGGCATGCCCACAGTGGGGAGGTGGTGGAGGGTGCCTGGCTGTGTCAGGAAGATCCTGGAAAAGGCAGAGGGTTGAGGGGGGTTTTGGGAGGAGCAAGGATCGGGGGGGTGTTTGCTTCTTGCTGTCATCACCACCTACGTTTCCAGCCCTGCCTGTATGCCCTGCTGGTGCCACTGGGACTGTGCCCAGTACTAGGAGCTCAGTGGCATCTCTACCCCATGTCCCCTCCGCCAGTCCCTCTGGTCACGAGACAGGGTCTTGCCTGCATGACCCCAGGCAGGTTTCAGCCCCTGACACAGCTCCATTCCACATACCCCACGCCCACCCAGCAAAAGCACCCACGCCGAGTGGGCATGGGGGTGGTCCAGTGAGCCCAGCCTCATGCCGCACCATGAGAACCCTTCCAAGCCTGTGGAAGCCACAGGGCTGTCAGTCCCTTTGGGTGGGGTACAGAGAGGGGTGAGCAGTTTGCCAAGGGTGGCTTTGGGTAGATTTATGGGGCAAGGCATTGGGTTGGGGTGTTGCAGGTTGGATCAGGTTGCATGGCCCTGCACCGCGTTGGGTTGCGTTGTACCGTGGCGAGCGGCATTGCATTGTGTTGGGTTGGGTCGTGGTGCACCGTGTTGCATTGCGTTGTGTCAAATTGTGGTGCGGTGCATGATGCATGTGCAAAGTTAATTCCGGTCTGGGGGGGTGGAACCTGGACACCACAGACATCTCAAAGCAAATCCCCCCCACCATCCATCCAACCCTCTAACTGGTGCCTGATGGGCACAGATTTCTGGCTGGGGTGCTGTGCCAGGGAGGAAGGGGTCTGCCCAAGGCATAAGGAGGGTGGGGGCATAGATATGTTGGGGGGGGATGCTTCAAAAGGGGACCCCAATCCTTGCTCAGTTCAGAATGGCATCTGGATTTGCAGATGGGGGAGGACACGCTGGGGACAAAGAGCTTCTCGGGAGGTGGCTGGTATCCCCGTGGTGGTGCCCCCCAAGCCCCGCAGCCCCCATTCCCTCTGCAACTTGGGCAAAGTTGTGCCCCAGTGCCGCAGCCCGGCATTGCTCGAGCCGCGGAGCTGCCGCCGCCGCCGCCGGAAAGTTTGCGGGGCCGGCAGCGGGCACGGTGCGGCGCGGCGGGGCGCGGGGTGGGCGGGGGGGCTGCCTGGGTTGCTGCGGCGGGGCTGCCCGGCGTCTTCGGGAGATGCTGCCCGCGATGCTGCCCAGGATGCTCGGGAGCGCCCGGGGAACACTGCCCAGGATGCTCGGGATGCGCTTGCCGGGATGCTCGGGAGCTGCTTGCCGGGGTGCTCGGGAGGTGGTCGGGAGGTGCTCACCGGGATGATACCCGTGGTGCTCGGGGGATACTTGAAGGTTGCTCGGGGGATGGTCTAGGGTTGCTCGGGGGATGCTCGGGAAGTGCTCTCCGGGAAGATGCCCGGGATTTTCGGAGGATGCTCACGGGGTGCTCCCCGGCAGGCTCAGGGAGTGCTCCCCGGGC
Source organism: Streptopelia decaocto (assembly GCF_964273445.1). Classification (NCBI taxonomy): domain Eukaryota; kingdom Metazoa; phylum Chordata; class Aves; order Columbiformes; family Columbidae; genus Streptopelia; species Streptopelia decaocto. Next base: position 5,116,296 of record NC_138660.1, on the reverse strand, counting down.
TGCTCGGGGGATGCTCACCGGGCTGCTCACCGAGGTACTCGGGGGATGGTCAGGAGATGTTGCCCGGGATGCTGCCCAGGATGTCCGCGGGTGCTCGGGGTTCCCTCACCGCTTGCTCACCGAGGCACTTGGGGGATGCTCCCGGGATGCTCGGGGGACGCTGCCCGGGATGCTCGGGTACGCTCCCGGGATGCGCGGGGGATGCTCCGGGGTGCTCACCGGCTTGCTCGGGGGACGTCAGCAGGCTGCCCGGGGTTGCTGGCTGGCCGGTCCGGCGCTGCCCGTCCGGCTGCGCGCCCCGCGCTCCGCTCCGCGCCCCGCGCCGCGGCTGGCGGAGCTGCGGGGCCGGAGGGAGGCAGCGGGGCGGGGAGGGGGTGGCGTCTCCAGCCCGGCTCTCCCGCAGGCCAGGCTCCATTAACGAGATTATTATGCAAATTGAGCAGCCCTGTGCCACCCGCCAGCCTTACCTCATCCCCGCCGGCGGGGAAGCAGGATAGGGGGGTCCCCGGGCCCTTCATCCCGGCGGGCTGGCACAGGGCTGGCAGTGCCACTTCGCCTGGCACTCCCGTCCGGGGAACCTGCTGCCACCCCCCGGCAGCCTGGCACCCAGGAGGAGCACAGGTGGGTACGGCTGGCGGCCTGTGCCAGGCGCATCCCAGCAGCTCGTCACCCCCCGCCGTGCCTGGGCACCCTGGGGTGCCCGTCCCGTCTGTATTGCCAGGTTGGGTGCAAGAGGGAAGAGCTGTGGGCGGGCAGGAGATGGAGCCGGGGAGGCTTCGAGTGAGACGGTGGGCACTGGGGTGGCACAGGGTGGCATGGGGAGGGGGCCATGCGCTCACATACAAATACACACATGCGAAGGTCCGGGAATATTAAACTGCATTGCAGATAAATCCCCAACATAAATATCGTGAGCTGCTCTGCCACGGGGGGGCCCAGCAAGGAGATTTATAGCCCAGCTATTCCCACCCCTCGCGGCAGCCCCCCGCAGAGGCTGTGTATCCCAGCCCCACGTGCCTGCTGTGCTCAGGGTGCCCTGCCAGCCTTGCCCACCGTGCCTGCGCAGCCCTGGGTGCTCAGAAAGGTCCCTGGGTCTTCCTGGGTGCTGGGGTGGGAGCCCCAGGCAGCACGTACTGGGTGTTGTGCTACAGGTAGCATGAGGACCCTGCTTGGCATGGGACAGGTGGCTCAGCTGGTGTGGGACCCACTGTCTTTGTCCTCTGGGCACCAAGGGCTGGCCTCAGGCACAGCCCTCCCTGCCCGGGCTGGGACAGGCTCCATTCTCCAGTGCTGGAGTGTCAGGGTGCTGGGCATGGCCTGGGCAAGGTGCCTACTGCAGCACCGGAACGTGCAACAGCCCCCACACAGGCAGCGGCACACGCGAACATCACATGTACACCCGTGCACACCGACACGCACGAGTACAGATACACACGCTGTCTGTCCCCTCATACACACCTGTGAACATGTGCTGCCGTGCAGCTCCCATTACAGGCACACAGACCCTGGCACACTCACACACACACTTGGGCGTTACAGCAAAATATTCCTGGGGTACACACCAGGACAGAGGGGCTCCTTGAACCCCACCAGAGAGACTCCCCTCCCTTGGGCACCCTGACCAGACAGGTGCAAGGGCACTGGAACCCATTCTGCTTCATGGGTGGGCACAGGGTGCCAATCCTGCTGCTCACCCGGGGCGAATGGCTGGAGGGTGGGGGCACAGGGCTGGGTGCCACACACCAGCCTCCCCATACCTGCACTTACCAGGCCCCGAGTCTCGCTTGGCACCTTGGTGGGAGCATGATGGATGCACATGGGAAGGGGGGGGCTGGCATTATTAACAGTCCTGGGTATTGCTCCAACAGGACTGTAAAAATTAAAGGCGTGTGGATATAAAATAATAGATAAATCTGAGCCAGCCAGAGAGTGCTGCGGCATCCCGCAGGAATTGGCATCTTGAGAAGCTGGAGTATGGCAGGGGCAGGATGGACACCTGTGTGTAGATACGGGGGTCAGGCAGTGCCTGTGCCCTCTTCCAAGTGTCGTCTCTCCACAAAAATCTCCATGGAGTGCCCCGAGGGGATGTGCAGGCAGTGCCAACCTGAGGAGATGGCGCTGCGAGACCAGCAGCCGCCCCTGAAGCCAGGCTGGAGGGAAAAGGAGTTGTTTGCAGACAGGGCTGGGGGTGCAGGGCATTTGCTCCGGGGTGCCCGCAGGCGCTGCCAAGCCCTTGCTGGTGCCAATGCACCCAGGCTTGACCAGGTTGCTGTGACCCCCGGGTCCTGCCCATCCTGTGGTCCACAGTTCTGACACTGAGCAGGACGTGGGGCAGCACCCACCCCCTCAGCCCCACTCCACCCTGCTCGTCCCACGGGCCACCCCGCCGGCATCCTCATTTTCCCTGAGATTAGCGGCGGCGCGGGAGCCTCCGCGCACCGCCAGCAGGTGACAAATAAGATTTTTCCACTCTCCCGAGCACCCGGCATGGGTCTGTCATTGAAAATGCAAAGCAGCGCCGTGCCAACCTCCGCTGCCTGCCCCCTCCCTTTCACCAGTCCCTTAGTGCCAAGCATCTGGCCAGCTGAATCTCCACCATTGCTGCTGGACCCCCCCACACTATACCCTCTGCTCCCCCTTGGCACTGCCAGCATGCTGGCCACGGTGCCTCCATGCCCAGTGGTGCAGGTTCCTGAGAGGTTTCTTAGAGGGGTGCTAGTCTGGGGTGTCAAGTTGGGTGGGCAGCGTGGCCTGCGGTATCCTTTGGGTGCAGCTACATGGGAGAACGGGGTGGAGGGGTGCAGGGGGGTCCTCACCACGTTGGGTATGTGCACCCCAGGGAGGGTGCCAGGCTCTGGAGTGCATACATGGCGGGCTCATCCCAGTGTTAGGGGGGGATGGTTTGTCCCTTGTAGGAAATATTTGGCCCAGGAAGTACCTGCTGGGGTGGGCATCACCCCATAAATGCGAGCCCAAGAGACTGAGTCTCCCTCCCCAGCACCCAAGAGGGGAAGGACAGGAGCACGCCCCCCCACAGCTGGGTGCATCCACCCAGCACCCCCAGCCCTCACTCAAGGACCCAGCTCTCCCAAACCCCTCATCGCCCCCAAACCCCTCAGTCCCCCAAACCCTAAGCACCCCATTATCCCCTGTGTCGCCAGCCCAGAGCAGACACCTCCCCAGCAGCCCCCAGCCCGGCTCCCCCCCCGCTGCCGCCGCGTCTCCCCTCCACTATTGTCAAAGGGTTGCCTCTGCCTCTGTCTGCAAAATTAATTCGGAGGTGGAGAGGGAGAATTATGTAAAGTGTGGTTATTCTGGAGCGGCGGGGGAAGCGCGGCTGATGGCAAAGTGCCTTTTTGTGTGTTTAATATGCATTTTTTTCCAGCGGTGCATTTTCAGGCGGGTAATTTGCTGTCTTTTCAGACCCCGATCAGTATCATTTCTCCGGCAATGACAGCTTTTATTTGCACTGAAATGAATGCTGCAAAATTTCCAAGAAATAGCGGCGGCCCCGTGGGCTGCCCACCCCCGCAGGCCGGGGCACGGGCACCCGCCAGCACCTGCCCCCCCAGCCCCCTGGCTGGGCCTTGCCTGCAGCCCCACTTGGTGGCAGCGCCCAGGGTCTTGGGCACACGCGTGTGACAGTTCGCAGACCCTTGTGTTCACAGGTGTGTGTGTGTGTCTCCGCTGCCCCCACACCCCCCCCAAGCCCTGAGTGTACATCAGCGCATCACACCTAGGGGAAAGTGCCTATACACTTCGATGCATGTGCACATATAGACACCCCACTGTGCACATATACGCCCCACAGCACAGAACCCTCCTTCTGAGTACACACACACTCCTAGTACATGTATAACCCCCCTTAATGCATATATGCACATCCCACACAATGCCTATGTGCCCATGCCTGTGTGCAGGGGGCCCTCACCCCCACTTTGTATCTCCCAGACCTCAGCACAGCACCTCTGATGCAGGGCACCCACCCACCATAGGAGTTTGGGGGTGCACCCCTCTCCCCCTCAGCACAGTTCCCCTCCTGGGGAAACTGAGGCACAGAGGGGGCAGGCACACATGGGATCTCCTCTCCGGGCACTGGCAGTGATGGGTGGGAGCCTGGAGAAGACGCAGGGTTTGTGTCTGTCTGTCAGTTTGTTGGGAAGGAGGAAGAAATACTGTTTGTGTAGGTGTGTGCCGTGTGGGCGTCGTGCACCGGAGCTGCTGTGCCAACGTGCGATGCTGTCTGTGCAGCAGGTGTGCACGCTGCGTGTGCACAGCTGGGTGTGCATGTGTGCACCCTTGTCAGCCCCCTGTCCGTGTCCTGGTGTGTGCGGCAGCGTGTCTGCAGGGGCAGCGTGGGCACACATGCCTGTGCAATGCCGTGTGGGCACCTCCGACCAGAACAGCACCCCCACACGTGCAACACCGTGCGTGCAGCCGGGTGTGCTCCCCGGGTGTGCCCAGGTGTGACGGTGTTGGGGTGCCCACGTGTGTGTGGTGCTGTAGCCCCCAGCCAGGGGTCCCCAGCTGCGGTGGAGCTGGTGCCTGGCACAGCCAAGGTTAACTCTGCTGGAGCCTGTGGGCACAGTGCGGGGAAGCTTTAATTTAATGAAGTGTGAGGCTTTTTATGGGCTTTTAATTACGTGGTGATAATTAACATTATAGGCCGCTGGGTCCCGCTGGTGCCCGGCTGCCCCGTGCCAGCTCCCGCCTGTTTGTAAATAAAACCCGCGGGCCACGCAGTGCCCATCCCAGGGCACCCCCTCCTGCAGCAGGGAGCAAAGCCAGCCCCTGCTCCCCCCCGGCTGGGGATTTAGACACAACCCACTGCAAAATGTGAGGAGCAACGAGGGCTCCCCTATTTTGTCCCCCCAGCCTCCTTGTTTTATCCAGCCCTCCAGCCGAGCAGAGGGGCCAGCTGGCCGTGCCAGGCTTGGCGAGAGCAGGCACAGGCAGCAGTGTCACACTTGTCCCCCCACATCGGAGCCCAGCCTGGCCCAGCACAGCCCCCCCGTGCCGGGGCTAATAGGAAGCGATCCATCAGGAAGCACCCGGGCGCGCTGCCCGCCTGCCAGGCACCCGCGGTATTTATCACCCAGCACACAGGCAATTTCCTGCCCTCCCCTAATCAATAATAATGGGGGGGTGTAGGGAGTAATGCCAGTTCCCCCATGTGGGTCATGATGGCTGTGAGGAGGCAGTGATGCCCATGAGACAGGGCCCAGAATAAGGCCAGGGGGCCCAGAACAAGGCCAGGGGACACAGGCATCCAGGTGAGGCCACCCAGCCCCACCCACATAATTTCCCCCTCCTTGGCAGGATCAGGGGCTCAGAGCCCATGGTGGGGGCTCTACAGATTAAAACATCTGGGTGACTCTCTCCCAGCAGCACTGGGGGTGCTGAGCAAGAGCTGGGCTGCTGTACCCCACAGCCATTAGGGCCAGCACCCTTCTGCTTCCACCCCCAAAGCCTCCCACTGGGAACCCAGGCATCTGTGCTCCCCTCCCCCACCCCTTCCCATTTAATTTTTCCTAATGAAAGGCAGGGAGGATGGCGGGGAGCTGGGGCACCAAGGTCGAGGCTGCCTTTAATCAATCCCCGCTGCTGGCTGGGTGCCCGGAGGAGGCGGCGGAGGAGTGGCTGGGGGCTGCGGAAGGGGGGAAGCACGGAAAACAGGGGTGTAGGGTGCAACCAAAGGGCTCCCAGCAGTCAACAGGGGCACCAGGTGCTTGGCCCCCTCATGGGACCCTGCTATTCCCCACCGCCATCCCAAAAAAAAGGCACCGTGAATGCACCGCACTGCCCAGCCAGCACCAGGGCTGTGCCTGGATCCTGCCAGGGCAGCTTTAATCACCACCCAAAAAACACCCTACCCCCCTGCACACAGTCCCCAACCCCTTCCTGCCCGCTGGGGCGGGGACACCAGCACTGGGGACATCCCCGGGCTCAGGCTGCTGAAGGCACTGGGCGAAGGAGGGTGCAGGGAGCCAGGGGGAACCCGTAAGGTGACCTAGAGCTGGGTGCTGGTGACGGCGCTCACCCCGTGCACCAGCACGGTGGGGCCCAGCCCGCGGGTGAGCAGCTCCAGCTGGTGCAGGTACAGCGGGTACAGGCCGGTGTCGGCCGGCGGCCGCGGCAGGTAGAGGAAGCGCACGGCCGGCGCGGGGCTCTGCTCCAGGACCAGTTTGTTGGCAGCGCAGACGTACTCATCTGACACTTGGGTGGTGTTGGCTGGGAAGTTCACAACCCCTTCCTCCTCCTCCTCCTCTTCCTCCAGCGGCCCCCCCGGGGGTCCCTGTCGGGTTTGCCAGTGCAGGCGGGTGACGGCGTCCCAGGGCACCAGCTGGATCTGGGCCTGGATGCGCAAGTCCTTGAGGAGCTGGCGTAGCTTCTCCTCCTGGGCGTGGGGCATGGCGCCCGCCTCCACGCAGAGGAAGAGGCGCAGGCGGGCCCGGCGCCAGGCCCGCGCCATGTTGAGGACACAGGCCATCTGCAGCAGGAACAGGCTGCAGGTGTCGGCGTAGCGGGCGCTGTCGGGCCGCAGCAGGTTGACCGGCCAGACGTGGATGGCGGGCGGGGGACTGGCAGCTCGCCGCAGCTCCCAGGCCTTGTCCAGGCTCTCCAGGTCCCGGGCCAGCAGGACGTTGCGAAGCATCTTCAGGGCGTCAGCCACGATGCCCACGTACTCACGGGCCGACAGCAGCTTGGGGGCAGCAGGCGCCCGCAGCGGGGGGAAGCCCAGGGGGACGTCCTCGCGGGCACTGGTGAAGGCAGGGTGCCGGGCCAGACCGTCCTGCGGTGCCACGTCGTCGTAGAAGCCCAGCACCAGGGTGTTGGGGCGCATCCCGCCTGCCAGAGAGACCCCAGCAGCCTGGCTGAGTGGAGGCGGAGGGCTCCACCAGCCCTCCTGGCACTGCAGGGCTCAACGAGCCACAGCTTGGCTTTGGCATTGCTCACGCTGGTGACTCCAGACCCCTCAGCATCATGCGCCCAGACACTCCCAAGACCCAACTTGGCTCTGGCATTGCTCACCCAATACCTCTCCAACCTCAAATTTGGCTTTGGTGTTGCCCACACCACATGCTTCCCTTGGTATTGCCCATCTAAGTGTCTTCAAGCTCCTCAATATTGCCAACGCAGGTGCCTCCAAGTCCCAACTTGGCTTCAGTAGTGCTCATCACAGATGCCTCTAAGTCTCAGCTTTGGCATTGCCATTGCCCATTGCACCCAGGTGCCTCCAAACCCCGTGGCACTTCTCACCCCCTCCCCCTTGGACCCTCACCTGTGCCCAGCCCAGGCACCACTCACCAAGGCCAGAGGTGAAGAGCAGCTGCCGGACTCCGTGCCGCACCGAGGGCGCCAGGGTGAGGCTGACGAAGGCCTTGACGTTCAGCTTGTCCACCAAGCTCAGCCACGAGTCCTGCTGGGGCTGCAGCGGGTCCGAGGGCAGCGTGTCTGGGTGGGGAGAAAGAGCAGCATCAGGGGGTCGCGCTGGTGTCCCCTCAGCACTGCCCCCTGCAAAATGAGTGCCAAGCCCCACACCCACCCCAGCACCATGAAACAGAGCTGGGAGGGTGGAAGCAGGTGCTTCCAGCCAGAGATAGGAAATTATACATAAATATATAAAAAAATATCCAGGCAGCCCCATCCCCCCTCCCCAATTTCAGGCCATTAGTCACCACGGCAACGGCAAGGGGGGAGCAGAGCCCGTGCATCCGCTGGGGGTGGGGATGGGGACAGGCACAGCGTGTGCCAGGGAGCACGTGTGTGTGCAAACCAACACGCACCAGGGTGCAAACACGCCTGAAGCATGTGGACACACAGCAGCAGGCATGGGGCGAGGATGCACACAGGGACACGCACTTGCAAGGCTGCACTGAGCATGTGCAAAACACTCACACGTGTGCTGAGTGTGAACAAGCATTGACCTGTGCAACGGGACCGTGCTGCACAGCGGCCCAGAGGAGCCTGGGTGGTGTGTCCCACGTGTGCACGCCAGCACCGACACCTGCACACGTGGGGATGAATACTTGAGCACATACAAGTGCAAGCTCACAGCACACGTGTACAAGCACGTGTACAAGGAGGCATGGGGAGAGACACAATCACCTACATCCCCCGTACCAAGCCAAGCCCAAGGTGCCACACACATATGCCCAAAATGCTGACATTCCCCCACTGTGTACACCCTGCCAGCCAGTAGATGGGCAGCGGCATCACCCCAAAGACTCCGGAACCCCCTTGGTACCACAGTGAGAGGCAGGGGCCACCAGCACCAGGGCCAGTGCAGGCTCTCACCCAAGTCCTGTAGCTCAACGTGTCCCAGGACATAGAGGCCACTCTTCTTGAGGTCATTGACAAAGTCAATGAGGCGGGAGCTGCCCCGTGGGTTCTGGACCATCAGCAGCATCTGCGGGCGCCAGAACTTGACGTGGTCCTTCCGCACATCCAGCATCAGCAGGTACTTCCTCACCTGAAGGGAGGAAGAGCAACCAGTGAGGAATCCCCCTTCCTTCAATGAACCACCCTGAAAACACACTCCCCAGGACAGAGCTGCCACAGGGACACCGGCTCTCCGCCCCATCAGGGGACAGCAGAGAAGGACAGGGCTCACCTGGTGGAAGATGAGGGCCTGGCTGATGTAGCCCCAGGTGCTGCTGGGCGAGAGGTAGTGGAGGGCAAGGAGAAGGATGAGGAGGAAGCCCAGGCTTGCTGAGGCCGATACGGGGCTGATGAGGAACATCATGACGCAGCAGCCCGCGATGCCCAGCAGGCACGTGTGCCAGGTGAAGTATCGGAAGGTGGGCCTGGAGCAGGGAGGAGGGGACACCCGCTACCACGCAGCCCCCACACCAGCTGTAGTGCGGGCACAGCAAGGGGGGCTGTACCAAGGTGCCAAACAGCCACCCCTAGTGAACCCCACTGTGCCAGCCCCTGGCAAACAGGGGTAATGATGGTGACAGGGCTGGGGCTGCCCCGGCACACCTGCGGGGCCAGGCAGTGCCGGGCAGCGCATGGCAGCACCGGCGGCCGTGGAGCCCGCTCAGCCTGGCGCAGGGAGGCGGAGGCAGGAAGGCGAGAAGCTGTTATTTTCTCTAATTGTTGTTTTTCCTGAAAGGTAATTAAAATCATTTTCCGCTGCGCTTGATGGAGACCGCAGTATGGGGAAGGAGGGGCACCAGACATGGGTGGGCAAGGGGCCCGTTGCCACCCACCCCAGCAGCCTCCCCCCCAGGCACTGCTCCTGCCCCATCCGTGCCTGGCCAAGGCAGCAGCTGGGGGGGGCTAAACCCCAGCCTGGCACAGACACCAGCTCTCTCTTGGGAGTGGGGTGCCCTGGGGGACACTCAGACAGTGCTGCCCAGCCCTGCTCAGCCATCGCCTCTGCACCACTTGCAGCACCCCCTGTTTCAGAAGCACAGCACCCTGCACCAGGGCAGTGGGCATCACCCAGAAGGGACATGAGGCTCCTCCCAGCCACTGGGCTGTGACCCCTCAGATTTGGGCAGCCCTGCCAGGCCAGTCCTGTGCCAGGGTACCCCATGCCCCCCACCCTGGGCTGGGGCTGCCTACCACACACACTCCTCCTTTCTGGAAGATCTTCTCCTCCTCACCACCCAGAATCCCCCTCCCTCCCCCTTCTCCCCTTCCCCATTAGTTTAATTAGCACTAATGGAAAGTGGGCTCCATCACCGCTTGGCAAGCTGCCCAGGGGATGCCGGGCAGGCACAGGCTATAAATTACCTCCAGAAAGCCTAAGGGGAGGGGGCAGGTGGTACTCGGTGGTGCTGGATTTATCTGTACCCATTCAGCAAAGCGGTGCCAGTGCATGGGGCTGTGCCAGGCCAGTGCCACACTGGCACCTGGCCCCTTCTCCCTCCCCCGGGATGGAGGTGTCTCTGCTCTCTCTAATGTCCAGGAGAGGGCTGCTCAGCATCTCTGCCCCGCGGAGGGGCGGCAGTAACAAGGATGGCAGGGGAACTGCAGACAGACAGACAGACAGATGGGTGCCAGCCCAGAGTGCAGCCTCCCTCCCCTGTGCCAGTGGGGTACCTGAAGTTGGGGGCCGATGCCCACTCCAGTGCCAGGCAGGCCAGGTTGACGGTGGCGTAAACCAGAAGGAAGAAGGTGGTCACGACCCCTGCAATGGTGTTGAGCTTTCCAGAGAAGAGCACCAGCTACAGAGAACGTGGAGAGGGAACAAGGTGAACGCACCCCCAAGGGTGGCAATCCCAGAATGTGCCTGAGCCAGCCCTGCCAAGCCCAGGTCACACCATGGTGGCATGCCGGGAAATGGTACAGGCAGTGCCATGCAGCCATGAACCGCTGCACCTTGCTGTGATTTATCCTTCCTTTATGGGCTCAAGGAGGGAAAGGCACAGCTGCAGCTGGACACCCAGGGTAAGGGGGGTCCCCAGGGGCATGGGGACATGCCAAGCTCCGTAACATCCAGCCCAGGTGCCAACCCACCTTCACGTGGCAGGGCTGGGGAAGAAGCATCGCCGGCAAACTCACCTGCACCACCAGCCAGGAGAGGATCACCGCCATCACCGGGTTCCCGCTAGCAGACGTCTTCTTGGCCAGCGCCAGCGCCCGGCCTGTGGGCAGAGGGGGGAGGTTGGGCTGGGGCACCCCCGCAGGCACCAACAGGTTCAGCCACCAGCCAGGAGTCCTGTCCCCACCCTGTGTGCTGGGGCATGGACAAACACCAGGGCACACGGGTGAGCCAAGTGGGCACAGGCCAACCCATAAAACATCACTCTCACACCAGGAAGGGGGCTCCCCGGTGCCAGGGCTGGTTCCCGGCAGGGACAGCCTGCCAGGTGGGCACTCACCAAAGAGATCGTCCCGGGCCAAGGCGTAGAGGATGCGGGACGCCCCGATGAGGTTGCTCATGGCTGCAGACAGGGTGGCAGCGTAGATGCCCACTGTGACCAGGGGCGGGAAGATACTGATGTCACGCAGGAAGCCATAGTCTTTCTGTAGGAGGGTCCTGGAGAGGGACAAGGACATGCTGGCACATGCCTTACTTGTGCCCACGTGCCCTGGCACAGCCAGGCACCAATAGCACCAGTGAGGGGACAGGTGGCTGTACCTGTCACAGGTGGCACACATGAGGAAAGCCAGCAGGTTGTAGACGAGGTAGGTGAAGAGCACAGCGGAGATAGTGCCTCGTGGGATGGAGTAGCTTGGGCGCTTCAGGTCGCCTGCGAGCAGGACCAGGCAGCATTAGTGCCCACGGGCACAGCACCCCTCTGCTCTCCTCCGGCCTCGGCTTCCGCTCCTGGTGCCACACAGCCCAGCTCCCCCTGCCTGTACCTGACATGTTGGAGCCTGCCATGATGCCAGTGCAGCCGTTGAACATCACCGCGAAGACAGAGCTGAAACTCATCATCTGCCCGGTGGTGTAGTCCACCCCGTACCCACCTGCAGGACACACAGGCACAGGCTGTGATGGGGTATGTGACACCCTCTCCTCAGTGTCCCCATACCCAAACCACAGAGGAAATCATGCCATGGGACCTGTTTTGTGCCCACAAGCTCCCCCCAACCTTCGGCAAGCCCCTGCCAACGTGGAGGTGACAGAGTCACCCCGGCGCAGTTGCCACGGTGGATACGGTGGGCAGGGTGGGGAGAGCCGCTCCTCACCGCCCAGGTTGTTTCGCAGGGTGGTGAGCGAGAAGCCGGTAAAGGAGCCATTATCAGTCTCGGAGCCGTTGATGTAAGGCAGATGGATGGGCACCCCGAGGGGCCGTGTGGCGAAGAAGCTGACGAGGATGGTGCCCAGCACACCCACGACGATGAGGAAGATGAGGAAGGTGGCCTTGGCGTAGATGGAGGCACCCACCAGGCACACGAGGAGGCAGAGAGCCAGCAGCACGGTGCCGTAGAGCAGCTCGTACCAGTAGCTCTGGGGCAGGACATGGACACCTGTGCCCACTTTTTGCCCTGGGCAAAGAAAAGCCAGAATCAGTGGGGCTCAGAGTGGGCAGCACCGGGAGCCGAGAGCCACCAGCATTGTGCCAGGCACAACACACGCCAAATCACCTGCCAGAGGGCTGCGCGAGCTGTGCTGGCTATGCTGGGCATGGTGCTCAGCACACCTGGCAGGGCACTAGAACTACTCGTGTAAGGGACACCCTTGTCCTCTGCTACCACACGGAGGGGTACTCACCAGGCGGGATCCCAAAGCTGTCCACCACCGCCTCCACCAGCCCCAGCACGTAGAGGGCACTGCCACACACATTGGCCAGGAAAAACATGATCCCGATGCTGCCCCCAAACTCCGGGCCCAGGGCACGGCTGATCATGTCTTGCTCGAGTCAAGGGAAGATGTCAGCAGCCCAAACCACTATCGGGTGACCCCAGCCCTTCCTCCCAGGCCAAGGGGCTCCCAGCCCCAGCATAGCACCCTGAGGCCACCGGGCAGTCACCCGATTTTGGCCCATGTGCCCTGCAGCAGCACCCACAGCAAAGGATACAGTAGGCTCCTCCAGCATCCAGGGCCCCGTTGGTGGCAATGGCACACACAGACAGCACCGTCATGCCGATGATGAAGTACGCCACCGCAAACATGGCCAGGGCTTGGTACAACCCGGCATGGCCCACCACAAACCCTGACAAGCATTGGGGAGAGGCCGGCATGCATGTTAGCTGAGCACGGACCACCCCCCAGACAGGGTCTACAGGCACAGCCACCACCCAGAGCTCGTCCCCACCAAGGCAGGTGGGCTGCTCCCATCCCCCTGCCCACGGCTCCCCCCACCATGGGTAGCAACACCCCCACCCCACGGTGTTGCCACCTCTCACGTGCAGCATCACCCAGGGCCAGCCCAGCTGGTGCCTCCCACCTCAAGGTATCTCCATCCTCCTGCCGTGCCGGCATCAGGCCCAGGCATACCCTGGGCACAGGCAGCTCAGAGGTGCACACCCAAAAAGCAAACAAACAGGGCAGGGGCCCTGCTGCCCACCCAGCCCTGGGGCACTGCAGGGGGGTGGCGCTGGGACTCCATGCCCTGCTGGCACCCTCAGCCGTCAGGGGGTGTTGTGTGCCCCGCTTGAGGCACCAGGAGCTGACGGGCTCCCGTGGGGTTTGCATTGCAGCCCTGCTCACCCGCTGCAAAGCAGGAAGCAAAAGCAGTGCCGGGGCATCCGCGCCAGCTGGGGCACCGCTCCCTGTTCCCCCGGGACAGGGCACCCAGAGCCCCCCAGCCAGGCACAGGGCACCCAGAGCCTCCCACAGCCCTGCCCAGGGTGACGGGCAGCGTGCCCAGCCAGCAGCACCACGGGCAGGAAGGGGCCGCCTGCGGCTGCGGGGAGATGCCCGATCTCAGCCACAAGCCAGGCCGCAGCCATGCCCGGGGGCAGCGAGGGAGGTGCCAGGGCATGGCTGGGGCACGGGCATGGCAAGGAGGCTTTGGGGAGACCCGCTGGGTCTGGGGGCACCCCCTGTGATCTGTGGAGGGCTGGAGGGTGCCTGAGTGCCAAAAGCTGGGAAAGGCAAGGGGGGAGGAAATGAAGGGGTGTCCCAAAAGTAGTGTGAGGGTAAGCAGGAGAGCGGCTCGTTCTGGAGATCTGGGGGGTGTTTTAGGTGTGGGGGATGCAGGGGACTGATGGGGGGAGCCACGGCCCCCCCCCCACAGCGGGATGGTTCCTCTTCCCAGCAGCTCCCCTCCCCCTCTGCCCCACACTTCCCTTCCAGCCCCGTGGCCCCTTGGGGTAACCCTGGTACCTGCTGGAGGGTAGGGTTGGTGTTCGGGGGTGCAGAGCCTGTGAGAGGACCCCAAGCAGGAGGGTGGGAAGCGGGTGAGTGATGTCAGGCCAGAGCTGTGCCCCCAGCCCACAGGTCGAGGGGTCTCTTGGCCGGGGGAAGGAGCTCATGGCCCCCCCGGAGCCTCCCGGCCCCCCGGGGCACACAGCCAACTCCCGCCCTGTGTGCTTTCCGTGGGCAGAAAGCGAAAGAAGAAAATCCTTCCCTGTTCCCGGACCCAGGCGGATGCTGCCTGCCCTGGGCCGCTGCCTGGTCCAGGACGGGACAGGGCATCTCCCCCTGCCAGGGCCCCCCAAAGGGCCAACACCCTGCCCGATTCGTGATCAGCCTGCCCCTCTAGTTCTCCCAGATTGCCCAGAAACAGACTCATAACCCAAACTGGGAGTACACTGGGATCAAATCTGTGCCCTCTGAATAGCAAGGGGGGTGCAGTTGGGTGCCTGACGGGGGACACGGGGTCCCATGCTGGGGACACCATGTGGGAACTGGGAGGGAACTGCGGTGCTGGAGGCCAGTCCTGGGAGATGCCTGGGAAGCAGTGGGGTCCCAGCAGTGGGGGATGGGGGGGACATGAGGGCACTGGGATCCCATTTAGGGAAGGCACTGAGAAGGCACAGGGGTCCTGCCCCAGGGACACTGGGGCTTCAGAGTGGGGAGCCTTACTGAGGATACTGAAGTCCCTAAGTGCGTTCCCATCCTGCAGGTACAGCAGGAGCCCTGGGGCCCCAAGGTGGAGGGGTCAGGAGGGGACACACAGCACTGGGGGACAACTGAGAGAGCACTGGGACTCCAGACTGGTGGACCTGACGAGAACACTGGGAAGGCACCAAGGCCTCAGGCTGGGGTGAGCACTGCAGCGGAGCACTGGGACTCCAAAGTGGCAGGGTCGGGAGAGGACACTGGGGACCCAGACTGGGGGAGCTTAGGGAGGAGCACTAGGACGACAAACTGAGAGGTCGGGGGGGGGGAGCAGCGTGAGGCACCGGGGCTTCAGCCTGAAGGGCTCGGGGTGCGCACAGGAGCTCCAGACGCCGGGGGCTCTGGATGCGGGGAGGCCTCGGGAGAACACGGGGGTGCTGGACAGGGCTGGTGAGTCCCTGGGGTCCCCGGGCCGCGGCCGGGAGGGGGGACGGGGGCGCCCCGGAGGGCAGCAGCACTCACCGAGGCGCAGGAAGAGGACGACGCTGAACATGGAGAGCAGCGTGGGCACCACTACGCCCAGGAAGGTGGGCAGCTTGCGGGGGGCGGCGGCGGCGGCCCGGCCGCGGGCGCGCTCCCGGCCCCGCTCCTCCTCGACCGAGCCGCCGCACAGGCGGTACGTGAGCAAGGCGCTCCGCTCCGAGCTCGCCATGGCCCGGCCCGGCACGGCCCCGGCCCCCGCCGGCCCCGAAACGTACCCGGTCCCGGCCCCGGTCCCAGCCCCGGCCCTGGCCCCACCGGCCCCGCCCGCCGACCCGGGCCCGACCCGCCGTGCCCCGCCCACACTCCCGCCCCTCCAACCTGACCACGCCCACGGGCCTCGGATAGGCCACGCCTCCGGATCCTCCTCCCCGGATAGGCCACGCCTCAATCTAACGAATAGGCCACGCCCAACCCCGTGTGCAGGCCCCACCCCCTCGCCCGCCCAACCATGTAGGCCACGCCCCATCTTCCTAGCTAGCCCCGCCTCCTTGTTGGCTCCGCCCACAGCCCCCCGCCCGTACCCGACCCTTCTCACGGCCCGAATGTACTCCCATAGTGGTCCCTCCCCGCCTGCCCCATCCGTTCCAGAGGTGTCCCACTCCAACACCCCCACAGTGCCCCCAGCCCCCGCGTCACCCGAATCCCCCCAAGCCCCGGTCCTCCCGGGGTCTCCTCACTCCTGGTACCTGGCACTGACCCCCCCCATCCCGAAACTCACCCCACTCCTCCCGGCACCCCTAAACCGGCCTCCGTGCCGCTGCATCGCCGCACACCCCCTGCCCCGACCCCCCCTAACGGCTGGAGTCACTCCCTAGCCAGCACCCCGATACCGACCCCGGCAGCCCCAGCCTGCCTCCCGGGACCCCGGTACTGACCCCGCCCTGGTGCCCGCTCCCAGCGCTCCCCCGCCGGTGCCGGCCGGGCTCGGCTGCCCGCGCCAATTACCGGACAATCGAGGCCCCTGGGGGCGCCGTCCCTCCCTCCCTCCCCGCCGCCGGGGCTGGGATCTGCCCGGGCCCCGGGGTCCCACTGTCGCCGCCGCCCGGTGCGGCCGAGCGCCTCGCCAATTAGGCTAATGGGGTTGGCACTGGCACCGAGGGCGGCGGGGGGGGCGGGTCGGTGGGCCCGGGAGCGAACCCCACGCCGGCCTTGAGTGCCCGCGTGGGCGCTGGCTGCGGTCAGCAGAGCGGTTGACCCCCACGGCGGGAGCCCGTGTCACGAGTGGGGGGGATCAGTGCAGAGACTCCGGGGCGGAGCGCAGGACCGCTCCCGCGATGGGATGGCGCTGCCCCCCTACCCGTCCCGCTGTCTCCCGTGGCGCAGCGTGCCCCCGCGGTGTCCCCGCGGCCGAGGTGGGAGCCCGGCGGGGCCGGAGCTTTCATCTGCGACGGGCCTGTCGCCGTGCCAGCCGCGGGCAGCGCCGCGCCTTTGATGTGCCACTGAAGCGGCATTGTCCGCGCCCCGCTGGCGCAATTAGGGCCTGGGGGGGTCCGGGCGGGGGAGCGCGGCACGGCCGGGGCTGCGGGCATGGAGGCGCCCCGGCCCCTAACGGGGACTGGCATAGTGGCATGGGAACCCCTAAATGGGTATGGGGACACGGGCACCTCCTGCAGCTAATGGGGACACATAGGGGGGTGTGGACACCCCCTAAGAAGGAGACAGATGAAAGCTATGGGCACCCCCTGTACCCCAAAGGGTATGGGGCCACGCGTACTCCCTGACTACCCAGATGAGCATGGGGACATGGGCACCCCCCTGCCCCTAACAAGGACAGAGGTGTGGACATGGGCACCCACACCTGCCCTCTTACAGTGAGAGAAATGAGGACATGGGCACCCCTCGGATGGACATGGTGACCCAGGCATCCCCTGCCCCCTAACAGGGACAGAGATGGGAGCACGTACACCCCCTGCACCCCGAAGAGGTGGTGGGGATGTGGCCGGACCCTGCCCTGCCAAAGGAGCTGAGTCTGGGCCCAGAGGCACAGGAAGGTGGCAATAGGGGTAGGAGCGTGGTGTGGGCACTCCAAAAGTGCAGGAGCAATGACAAGCCAAACTATAGACACTGGGGGGGACCCCTCCAGCTGGGCAGGTGAGTGTGGCCCCTCAGTTCCTGGGGCCAAAGCTGCCCCCTCCAGACCCCAGTACATTGACTGCTGCCCACTGCTGCGAAAAATCAAGAAAGGCAGCTACTGCGCGGGCCCCACCTTCCTCCCTGGCATCTCCCCGGGGCACATCCCCCCTCTTGCACCCCAGGAGAGGAACGGCCTCAGTGCTGACACGGGGTGCTGGGGGAGACACTGTGGGGGGGGTCCCGGGGGGAGCCGGTGCTCAGCACGGGGGTGCAGCGGCTCTGCACGGGGTGGCCCGTTCAGCCTGGGCTGGGCCGGCACAGAAAGAGAGACCCCCCCGCCCCATGTGTCCCTCTCCCGCTCCTCCCCCGCAATGTCCGCCCAGCCGCTCCCGGCCCGCTGGCCGCCTTTGAAGCCCCCGGCAGGTCTCCCACGCCCGGCCCGGGCCCCCCGCGCCCCGCAGCCGCCGGTGCGTTCCCACCCGCCCGTTTTCCCCCCCCCAGTACCCCCCGTCCGGGGCCCGCAGGAGGGAGGGTGGCGCGGCCGGGGCTTGGCGTGAAAATGATCAAGGGCTGCGGGCAGCGCCGGAGCGCAGCGCCCGTCTGATGCTGCCCGCCCGGAGGCCCCGTCGAACAAAGGCGGCATTGAGGCTCCGGCTGCGCCCCCCCCGCGCCCCCCGCCCCGAGCTGGCATCTTGGCGCGACATTAATGAACTCGCCTGTTTGTGCTCCCCCGGCCCCTCTCTCCTCCCACCACCCGGGGGGCACTGTATATATCCATCCCTCCTCGCCCGCCTCGGGCATTTCGGGGGCTCCCCCCTTCTGCCCCCTATTGCCCGCCTGGGGATGGAACGAGGAGGGAAGAGGACACGGGGCTTTCTTCTCGGGGTCTGCCTGGTCCCCCCCGTGCTGCTGCCACTGCTGCCGCTGCTGCAGCTGGTGGGGGGAGCCCCCCTTGGTCAGGGGCTGTACCCCATGCCGGCCAGCGTCCTGCAAGGTCAGTGGGGCACAGGGATGGGGGCATCTTTATGGGAGGGTTTGGCCGTGGATGGGGTGGCTGTAGGAGCCGGGACTCTTGGCTTCACTCCCAGGAAGTGGGGGAAGAGCAAGTAGGATGCCCGGGTCCTCGGTAAAGCCCCCCATGCCTGCACTGCCTGGACTGGGTGGCAAACGCTGCTCATGGCACTCAGGGATACCAGGGTTACAGGGAGCAGTGTGGTTCATGTCCCACAGCTGCCAGCTTTCCCTCCTGCCTGGGTACCTGTGCCAGCCCTGGGGACCCTCTGACAGGGCACGACCAGTGGGAGGGTGGCTGTGGGTGGCTACAGGTGGGTACAGGTGCAGGCACACATGGGTTTGCACATTCAGGGCAGGATGTGCAGGCACCATCACACACACCCCAGCATACACAAGTGTGCACCCATGGTGAGGGCACCTTTGTGCATAGACGTGCGTGCACACCAACACATATGGCACACACAGGCCCGGGCAAATACCCTCCCCACACCATGTGCCCATGTGCCAACCCCACCAGAGAGGTGACAGTCAATGCCAACAAGTGACAGGCTGTGCCCAGCATAACTCCCACCATGGAGCTACTGGGGCAGAGATGCTGGGCGGGCTGGGGGCACCCATGGCTGTGGTGGGGGGCTGTGGTGGGGACACAGTGGGTCTGAGTGCCCTGCATGTGGCTGGCAGCGCTGTCGAGCCGAGGGACGCTGGTGCTGGAGGCAGCGCTGAGGAGCGCGCTGCTGGCTCTGGAACGGGCGCTGGCCGAGCAGCAGTGGCAGCGGGGTGCCTGCGGGCTCTGTGCCCCCTGCCTCTTCCCCCCCTGTGCCAACCTCACCCGCCACTGCCCAGGTGAGTCATGGTCCCCCTGATCCCCATGGCCACATCCCCAGGAGACCCTACCCAAACAGAGGCTGGGGTCCCCCCCAAAGTTTGCCCAGGGCTGCTACCCAAGTATTGCCCAGCATTCCTACCCAGACACAGCCCAGAGTCCCTACCCAAATGCTGCCCAGAGTCCCTACCCAAACACCACCTCATGCCCAGGAGACCCTACCCAAATATTGCTTTGGGACCCTACCAAAGCACCACCACATCCTCTAGAAGCCCTACCAGAATGATACTCCAAGACCCTATCTAAACAGTATCCTCTCCTCTATGTAGGCTTTACCACTATAGGCTTTACTGAAACAGTGCCCAGACTCCCCAAACGTATCCTTAACTGCTTGAGACCCTACCCAAGAAGTTCCTCATCCTCTCTAGATCCTACCCAAACATCACCTGGATCCCTACCCAAAACATTGCCCGATCCCTTGTCTCCTTCCCAGAGATCCCTTCAAAACATATCCCAGCACCCATGAGACCTTACCAAGACATGTCAACACTATAGCCCTATCATGCCCCCTTCCCACCTGCCCCAAAGCAGATCCTGGGGTGGCGTGGGCAGAGGTGGGCAGGTGGCAGGGAGGAGGACATGGGGATGCCGACTTCTCCACTGTCCTTGCAGCACCAGCTGTGCCCCCTGCCGTGCCCCCTACCATGCCCCCCAGCTGCCAGGCCCTGCTGGATGCCCAGGCGCTGCCCGAGCTGCCCAA
This sequence comes from Streptopelia decaocto, assembly GCF_964273445.1. Taxonomy (NCBI): domain Eukaryota; kingdom Metazoa; phylum Chordata; class Aves; order Columbiformes; family Columbidae; genus Streptopelia; species Streptopelia decaocto. Next base: position 5,096,673 of record NC_138660.1, on the reverse strand, counting down.
GCGCAACTGGGCGCTGAGCCAGGCATGTGCCCCCTACCAGCACCTGTGCCCACCCGAGGAGGCCCAACACACCTGCACCCCGCTCAGCGCCCGGCTCTGCCTCCACCGCCTCCAGGAGTGCCGTGAGTGGGCACCCGCATTGCCTCTAGCTCCTCCCATACAGGGGAGACCCTAGAATAACAAACAGAGAATCGCCAGGGGATGCCTGGGGTTCCTTGGAGGGGATATGGAACACTGGGGTTGACAGGGGGTGCTGGGGTGGAGTGGGGAGACTGGGGATGTAGAGGTGTGGTAGGGTGATGAGGGATCTCTGGTGGGATGGGGAGATTGGTGGGATGGAGGGTTCTGGGGTGAGATGTGGAGATTTAAGGAATGGATGTGTTGGGACCAATGGAGCAGATTGGAAGGAACAGGGCATTGAGGGGTGATGGAGAATCTGAGGTGGGAAGGGGGAGTGTGGGGGAACAGAGCAAGGGGGGTGATGGAGAGATTTGGGACACCAAGTCACTGGGGGTGACAAGCACTCCTGGGTGGGGCAGGAGTGTTTGAGATGATGTGGGGAGGCATTGGGAGGCACTGAGAGGAACCAGGGGAAATGGGGGACAGCAGGGACATGGTGGTGACATTGGGGGGGATGTCCCCACTTGCCATGACAGCCTGTCCCCACAGGGATGGCAGCCACAGCCACGGGCACCGATGCAACAGCAGAGGCGGTGATGCCAGGTGAGCTGGGATGGCCCTGCAGTGCCCACACCACCCCCCTCACGCCAGTGGAAGCCCCCAGCCCCCCCGGCTGCCTGCTGGGCTGGGGGGCAGAGGTTAGCGTCGGCAGCTGCCGGGCTGCGGGGTGTCCCCGGCCCGCCGCCCGCTTGCCTCCGTGAGCACAATGAGGCTTGACAGCACGCCTGGTGCTGCCTGACCCCTGGGAGCTGCCTGTCACCCCCTCCACCTGCCACAGCTGTACCAGCACCGCTGTGCCTGGCCACCTGGGGGAGGAGGCGTCCCGGCAGTGTGGGACCCCCTTCTCACCCTGGCTTTGTCTTCCAGGGACCTGTGGGCACCGTGGGGGCCCCCAGGACAACAGCACGGCCCCCCGAGGACGGATCATGGGCGGCAGTGTGGCCCCCCGGGGCGCCTGGCCCTGGCTGGTGTCGGTGCGGCTCCACGGGGAGCTGATGTGTGGAGGGGTGCTGGTGGGGCACTCCTGGGTCCTCACCGCAGCCCACTGCTTCACTGGGTATGGCGGGCAGCATGGCAACGTAGGGGTGCTGTCCCTGTAGAGGAGGGGCATGGTGTTCCCTTGTTCCCCCCTAACTTGCTGCCCCCCACCAGGAACCGGAATGAGCTGGTGTGGACGGTGGTAGTGGGTGACCATGAGCTGGGCAAGCCAGATGCGGGCGAGCGGACAGTGCCCGTCCGGCGCATCCTGCCTCACCCCAAGGTTGGTGGAGGTGGATACACCCCGATCTCCCTCTACATGCTCCAGGGCATCCCTCAGCACACCGCTGTTTCCTTCCAGTTTAACCCCAAGACATTTCACGGGGACCTGGCACTGCTGGAGCTGGCGGTGCCGTTGGCCCCGTCGCCCACCGTCAGCCCCGTGTGCCTGCCCAGCAGCCCCGCAGAGCCCAGCCCTGGCACCGCCTGCTACATTGTGGGCTGGGGGTCCCTCTATGAAGGTAGGTGCTACCCCAGCACCTGCAGAGTGTGGGGCTTCCCCCTCAGTGCCGCCTCCAGTGCTGGTGCGCTGAGCCTGGGCATGGGAGTGCAAAAGAGGGGGGGGTGCCTGGGCACGGGGAACCCCATAACGGGTGTGTTGCCTGGCAGAGGGGCCAACAGCCGATGTGGTGATGGAGGCGCGGGTGCCTCTGCTCAGCCAGGAGACGTGTCGCGGTGCCCTGGGCAAGGACCTGCTCACCAGTGCCATGTTCTGTGCTGGGTATTTGTCTGGGGGAATAGACTCCTGTCAGGTAACGCTTGGTGCTGGGGGGCTGCCAGACCCCAAACTCGAAAATCTCTTGTGGTGTGTGGTGCTGGGCATGCACCGTAGCCTGGCAGGGTGGTTGGTGTCTCACCTCTGACTGACACACGGGCATCCCCCCTCAGGGAGACTCAGGGGGCCCGCTGGCGTGCCAGGACCCCTCCTCTCACCGCTTCGTCCTCTACGGCATCACCTCGTGGGGTGATGGTTGCGGCGAGCGGGGCAAACCGGGCGTCTACACCCGTGTTGCTGCCTTTGTGGACTGGCTGAGCCTCCAGATGGACCGTGAGTGCCGTCAGCCACACCAGGGGGGCTGGAGGCAGCTGTGGGTGCCAGGGGTGCTGTTGGGGATACATCGCTCCAGGGTGGGGGCTCAGCACCTCATGGCATCCTCGCTGCCCTTGCAGCTGCCCCCAGCAGCCGGGAACCGAGCTGCTTCGACCTGCTGGCGCTGGCCCAGCTGCCCCCCGAGCAGCAGCCCCCCGAGCGTGCCCGCCTCTGCGCCTTCTACACCAGGTCCTGCCGGCCCCCCCAGGGCCGGGCTGCCTGTGCCCGCCTGGCTGAGGAGACCTGCCGTGCCAGGACAAGACGATGTGGTGAGCCATGGTGTCTTGACAGGGTGAGGGACCCCGTTTTTGATGGGATGGGGCCAGTGTGGTGCCAGGACCATGTCTTTCCTGGTGTGCCTGCAGAGTTGCACTCCTATGCCCAGACCTTGGTGGATCTCCTGCGTCGGGCTGGTGACTTCATCAGAAACCAGTTCGACTTCTCCTTCCTCACCCACACCCTGCCCCAGCTCCTGGGCAAGATCTATGGGCACCTCTTCCCACCCCGCGTTCGCAGGGATGCCCCAGGTACATCCCCGCTGGATCACCCCATGCCCACTCAGGGTCCCATCAGTCACCCCTATGCCAACAGCCTGCTCTGGCACCCCCACGTGGCTTGCCCATCCCTTGTCCCACTTGTTCCCTTCTTGTCCCCACAGGCCTGGTTGTGGCAGGGGGCCAGCCCAGCCCCACAGCAAAGGGACCCCAGAGACCCCCCTCCAGGTGAGGCATGGTGGGCTACGGGACAAGGTGGGGAGCTAAAGGATTTGGGTAGGCAGGCACAATGCCTGTGGGTGCTGACATGGCTTTTGGGGGACAGCCTAAATCATTGGGGTGCTGCTCTTCCTGCAACCAAGCAACATCTGGAGGTAGGTGGACATGGTCTCCAGGGTGCCCAGGACCACTCAAGCCCCACTGGGAGTGTGTGGGGTGGTACTGCTGAGAGAATGAGTGCCACCGGGCACCTGCCCTGAGCTTGCCCACTGTGCTTGCAGGCAGGGGACAGGGCGGTCACCCCACTTCGCAGGGCTCTTTGGGGCCGTGGGGCCCCGGCTGCAGGACTGGGTGGAGGCGCTGAGGGCCATGGCGGGGGGCAGCTTCCCAGCACCCACCCTGGATGAGGAGCAGCTGCCGAGGGAGACGTGGCTCTTCTTGCAGGTATTTGGGGAGGGATGGGCACGGGGGAGGCCCTACCCCTCTGGTGACAGTGCCACCAGGGACCAAAACCCAGCAGTTCCCCCATATCCCTTTGTGACATCCCTTGAACCCATCGTCCACTGTACAGCCATGGAGGTGGCATCTCCTGCTCTGCCACCACAGAGGGGGCATCTCACCTTCCTCAGCTGAAACTAGTGCTCTCAGTACAACCAATGAAGAGCCAGCCATGGCTGTTACCCCACAGCTTAGGATCTGATCCATATAGATGTTGCATGTCCTCAACATGTCCAACACCAGCCCAGCCATGCCCTGCACTCTGCCACTGTGCACCTGGATGTGCCTACAGGTGCCCTGTGGCTGCCCCACCATCCAGCCTGTTCCCCCTTCCCTTCAGCAGGGTGAGGAGGTGGTGGAGGAGCTGGTGGGACAGGGACGAGCCTTCCTCGCACAGCTACGGGCAGAGCTGGACCTCGACACCCCTCTTGAAGCCGTGGAACCACAATGGGCACCTGAAGAGCTGTCAGGGACCCCTGCACTCAGCCGTGAGCCCCGGGATCCTGGGGTGCTGGGGCTGATGTGGCAGCGGGGTGTCCTTCTGCCTGATGGCCCTGTGCCCGGGCAGTGCCCACCGGCCATGGCCCCACTGGGGTTTTCATACCTCTCCTGGTGGCAGGGTCTGCACCAAGGGAGAAACGTGAGCTGGTGCCTACGGAGCTCCCAGGGGTGGAGGAGGAGGAGGAGGCAGGTGTGGGCAGAGGTAAGTGCCCTGCAGCCCCTGGCCACGGTGCGATGCCATGTGCCAATATGGGGACAGTAACAACCCCAGCCTCAGCTTCATACCTGAGTCCCAGGGCTGGTTGTCCTGTGTTGGTGGGACAGCCCTTGGCCATACCCCTCTCCACAGGGACCTTCTGCCCCTGCTCCCTCAGAGAATGGGTGCTCCTCTCTGGGGCGGGTGGGCAGCAGCATGATCCCCCCATGACTCATCCCTGATGTCCCCCCTCCATCTCTCTCCTGCCTGTCCTTGGGGGTCGCAGTTTGCCCTGGCCTCAACGAGTCGGCAGCGCGGGTGGGTGCGGTGCGGGAGCTGTACGCATGGGTGCTGCGGGTGCCCGAGCCAGACCTGGCCATGACCTTCCAGGAGGTGAGTGTCCCATCCAGTGACTCCAAGCCCCCGGCACCGGCAGCCAGGCGGTGCCACCCCCCAGCCCACCACCATCCCGCTGTGCCCCTGGCTCCCCTGGAACTCACAGTGTTGTCATCTCCCCACAGATCCTGGTGGACTTGACCTCCAAAAATGCCAAGGGGCTATACCGGGCGCAGGTGCGGGCCACAGTAGGGGGCCGCCCCACGGTCTTCGCTGGCCTGGTGGGGCTGGAGAGCGACTCACTGGCCCGCAGCATGCCCGGCCTCGTCGCTCTGGCACTCGAGGCACTGAAAACCTAATGGTGCCCTGGGGCACCATGCCAGTATGGGGATGGGACACTGGGGTAGTGGTCTTTTATATCCTCCGAACACAGCTGCATCCCCAGCTCAGGCTCTTCCACATTTTTGTCCCTCATCGTCCCTCTTCCTGCCAGCACTGGCCATCCTCCCCAGGGCAATGGGGCACTGGGGGAGACCTGGAGTATCTCAGCCAAGGATCTCAGCCCCCCTCTCCCCTGGGACCCCCACCTTGGCAAGCCCACCTCCACCTCATTTTCCCTAGAGGCACTTGGGCTGTTATTTATTTGTACAGAGAAAGGTCTATTTTTCAATAAAGAAGGGTTTTATTTTCCAGTAGCTGGTGAGTGTGAAGCGAGTGCTGTGCCATGCCCAGACACAGAGCGATGGGCTGACACGCATGGGGCCGGTGACACCACCTGTGCCTGCCTGTCTCCCCTTCTCCAAGCATGGGGGTGCCGGAAGAGGGGGGGTCGGAGCGGGTATCCGGTGCTGGCACCCTTCCCCCAGGCACCTGGCTCCATCCATCTCCCGCTGCGGCCAGCAGCCGGACATCCGCTCGGCCGGGCCAGACAGGGAGGCAGCCAGGGCCTGGCACGGCACGGGGGCACCGCGGGCACCGCATGGGGAACCTGCCGGGGCGGCTGGCCCTGCTTGGGGCACTGCTGCTGACGGGTGAGCCGGGCCATGGGGTTTTGGGCATGGGGTTGTCATGTTGCTGGGAGTTTCTGGGTCCCCTCAGTGGGATCAGTGAGGGTGGTGATGCAGGGTCCAAGCTGGGCATGAGCATCCCTAGGGCTGCATTTTGGGTATTGCCTGGCAGAATCCTATCACTGAGCATGCCCTGCACTTCTGTCCTGGCTGTGCCACCTGGAGCCGTGTCCCTAGCTGGGCCGTGTGTGTGTGTCTGTCCACCGTGTCGCTGTGTCTGTGTCTCTCTGTGTGCGCCTGTGTACACAGTGACACTGCATCTGTGACCACATGTCCCTGCATATATGGGTCCGTGTCCACATGTGCCTCTTTGTGTGCATCCACCTATGTGCACAGTGCCACCATGTCTGCGCCCAGGGTTCTCATGTCCGTGTGTCCCTGTGTGTACTGGCTCTGTATCTGCGTGCCCCTCTGTGTCTGTGCTCATGTCCTTGTCCCATGCCCATATGTGCCCCTGCATGTGTGTCATTCCCCCATGTCCATGCCCCTGTGCAGCACAGACATGCAGTGTCCTGGCCTCCCTCTGTCTTCTCCATCCTTACCCCACCCTGCCCTTGCTGAGCATCCCTGCGGGGTGGCACTAGCCCCAGTAACCCACCCTGGTCTGCCTGACCCGACATCCCCAGGCGGGCTCTGTGTCAACCAGGAGGAGCGGCTCATCCACTACCTCTTCGAGGAGAAGGGCTACAACAAGGAGGTGCACCCCGTCACCTCCAGTGACGAGGTTGTGGATGTCTACCTGGCCCTCACTCTCTCCAACCTCATCTCATTGGTGAGCCCCAGTGGACAGTGCCCACCATGGGTTCCCCCCCGGCCACGCCTCAACCCCAGGGCTGGCTGCATGGGGGGGATCCCTGGAGAGGGATCCTGGGCTGGGGGGTGCAGCTGCAGGGCATGGCCCTGGCATCTCACTGCCCTATGCTGTCATTGCAGAAAGAGGTAGATGAGACACTCACCACCAACGTATGGCTCGAGCATGTGAGTAGGGACAGGCATCATGGCCTCAGTTGTGCCCCAAGGCATGGGCAATGGGGTTGCCCAGTGTGGTGAGTGGGTGACCTGGGGTTCCTCCTCTCCAGGGCTGGACTGATTACCGCCTGCAGTGGAACAAGTCTGAGTTTGGGGACGTTGAGGTGCTCCGCCTGCCACCAGACATGCTGTGGCTGCCTGAGATAGTCCTAGAGAACAAGTGAGCCATGCCTCAGCTTCCCTTCCTAAACACCATGAGCTGTGCCTCATACAGGCCCAGGGCTCCCCCTGCCCCTGCCATCACCTCATCTCTCTCCCGGTCCAGCAACGACGGGCTCTTCGAGATCGCCTACTACTGCAACGTCCTCATCTACAACACCGGCTACGTCTACTGGCTGCCACCCGCCATCTTCCGCACCACCTGTACCATCAATGTCGACTTCTTCCCCTTTGACTGGCAGAACTGCACCCTCAAATTCAGGTGCTGGGGGGCTGGCTGGGCCAGGGGTGGGCAGCAGGGTGGGCATGCCAACCCCCTGCAGTGCCCTCTGCTGCCAGCACCTTCCCTTGCTGATGGAGTGCAGCAAGGTGGGGCTTTGCAGATGACTCGGTGGCCCAAGTCCATCATGCTGGAGGTCAGGGTGGGCGGGTAATGGGTGTAAAGCAGCCAGCACAGCTCCTCACTGCTTGTCCCCCGCGGCCATGGGCCAGCTCGCTGGCGTACAGCGCCCTGGAGATCAATATGCACTTGAAGACAGACAACGACCCAGAGACGGGCAAGGATTACCCCGTGGAGTGGATCATCATTGACCCCGAAGGCTTCACAGGTAACGCTTGTGCTCTCTGCTGTGTCCTGTGGCAGTGGGACACTCTGTACGGGGCTCAGGGGCACCCTGCCATTGGGGTACCCTGCCATAGAGACACCCTAGTACCCAGGGCTTTGGCACCCTTGCACCCATCTCACCAGGCCTGGAGCTACCCAGCCCCAGGACAGGGACACTTGTGCTGGAGGAGCTGGTGAGGATGGGCATGGCAGGGTCCCTTCATGCCATGCACTGTCTCGTATCCTGGCAGAGAACGGGGAGTGGGAAATCATCCACCGCCCAGCCCGCAAGAACATTCACCCTGAGAACCCCCCTGACAGCTGTGAGCACCAGGACATCACCTTCCACCTCATCATCAAACGCAAGCCACTTTTCTATGTCATCAATATTGTCACACCCTGCATCCTCATTGCCTTCCTGGCCATCCTTGTCTTCTACCTGCCCGCTGATAGTAAGTGAGCCCCGTGGCACCTGTGCTGGGTATAGGGGTCACCTCAGGGAGCACCTCCATATCCCACACCTGCATCAGGTCCTGGGACATGGGGACAGCCTAATGCCCAACACAGGGACATCCTGGTACTGGGACACTGCCATATGGGACACCACCACATAGGACACCATCATTCCAGCCAGACATCTTGACAAGTGCACACTTGGGCACAGGTTACCCCATGTGGGACCCTGGGGTACCCCCATACTAGAAAACCCTATGTGGGGCAGTGTATGGTGGGACACTGAAAGGGCAATCGGGGCACTGGGAAAGGGACCTGGGGCAGGGTTTGCCCTCAGCTCACCTGCTCTCTAGGTGGTGAGAAGATGACCCTGGTGATCTCAGTGCTCCTGGCCCAGTCTGTCTTCCTTCTGCTCATCTCCCAGCGCCTGCCCGCCACCTCCCACGCCATCCCGCTCATCGGCAAGTGAGTCCTGGGCACTTCTGGGTGCAGTGGGGACATCACAGGGTCCCCAGAGTGCTGGCAGGCAGCTCTGCCTGTGCCCAGCCCCTGTGACAATGCCAGCTCCAGGTCCATGTCCCCCACAGGTACCTGCTTTTTATCATGCTGCTGGTGTCAGCCATGGTGGTGATCTGTGTCGTGGTCCTCAACTTCCATTTCCGCACTCCCAGCACCCATGTCATGTCCGACTGGGTCAAAGAGGTGAGCAGGGTGCTGGGCTGGAGTGTGTGAACTGGTAGGTACAGGGGTGGCACCGAGCCCCACTGAGGGCATGGGACAGCACAGCCCTGGCGTTGCATTGTGGTGTCCCACCTGTGCCACTCCAAGGGGCTGCACACCCAGCTTGGAGGCAGAAGGTAGTGACAAGGTGGCACTGCACCGGGGAGGTGGCCAAGGGACCTGACATCCCCTCCCATGCCCCAGGTCTTCCTGGACACCCTGCCCCGCCTGCTGGGCATGTCACAGCCATCCGAGAGCCCGGCGGGTGCCCCGTGCATCCGGCGCTTCAGCTCAGCCGGCTACATCGCCAAGGCGGAGGAGTACTTCAGCGTCAAGTCCCGCAGCGAGCTCATGTTTGAGAAGCAGTCGGAGCGTCATGGCCTGTCCAGCCGTGTCACCCCTGCCCGTGAGCCACAGCCCCTCCACGGGAACATGGGGAAGAGTGGCTGAATGGGGGTCTCCGGGGGTGGCAGCCTGTCTCACCACCCTCCTTGTCCCCAGGTTTGTCGCCGCCAGGCACAGATACGGGCGAGGAGCAACTATATGAGCACATAAAACCCATAATTGATGGTGCCAACTACATCGTTAAGCACATGCGGGAGAAAAACAGCTACAACGAGGTGGGCACCCATGGCCATGAGGGGGCACAGGGGACTCCCTGTGCCTGCTGTGCCCCCCACTGCCTGGTTCCCACCTCTGTTCCCAGGAGAAGGACAACTGGAACCAAGTGGCACGGACCATGGACCGCCTCTGCCTCTTCCTCATCACCCCCATGCTGGTGGTGGGCACTCTCTGGATCTTCCTCATGGGCATCTACAACCACCCCCCTCCACTGCCCTTCGCTGGAGACCCCTATGACTATCGAGAGGAGAACAAGCGCTTCATATAGCCGGGGGGTCCCATGTGCCAGTCCCCCGCTCCTTCCCTCTCACCCACCTTGGCTCGTGGAAATAAAGCTGGTGCTTCTTGCCACAGGGTGCTGAGCTGGTGGCTGCTCTCAGTGTCCCGTCCTGAGTGCTGTGTGTGTGTCAGGGAGGGTGATACCACCAGGGAACAGGTGCTCTTAGGTGTCTGGAGTGCGGTGGTGCTCAGCTGTGGCTGGAGGGGGTGTTTCCCAGGGCGGATGTGGTGGTACCAGCCCTGCTATTCCAGTTTGGGCTGGGCACTTGGGATGGGGTGGGTTGGGGAAGGGGATGGACCCCCCCAGCATGGCACCATCTCCTCTGGACCCCTTGCAATGGGCAGAGACACCATCAGAGCCCACATCACCCCCCATCTCCATGAGCCCCCAGCCAGAGCCAGGAGTGCCCCCCCAGCCAGACTCCATCCTGCAGGACCCGGCTGGGGGCCAAGAGGGGTGACTTCCCCCCGGCTCAGCAGTGGGACACCAGGGCTCAGGTTTCAGGGGGCACAGCTGATGTCCCCCCACTGGCAGTGGCCCGAGACAGCTGTCACGTCCTTTCCACTGAGCCAGGAATCTCACCTCACCCTGACTCCCCTGCACAGGGTCTGGCAGGATTTGGACCCGCAAGGCAGACATCACTGCCCAGGCTGACATGGTGGGACTCGTCTGCATCTTCCCCTCCCTACACCCCGGGGGCAGCCACCACCATGGGGGGACAGGGCATTGCTGGGGGTGCTTGCAGGGGGGCACCCCTTTTCCATGACCCTGGGCACCTGGGTTTGTGCTTCAGGGAGATGCATCCTTCTGTGAGAGACACGGAGAAACTGAGGCACAGAGCTCATTTTGCCCCCAGACCCAGTTCCACCTCCCCCTGCGCAAAATACCAGAGGAGCTTCCCAGAAAACTGTCATCACCTCAGTGGTGGGGAGGGGTGTGTGTGGTCACTCGTTCCTCCCCATCTCCTGTGGCTGTTGGGAACAGCTGACGGTGGCAGGGGACAGCTGTCCTGTCCCCGCGGGTGCCAGGCCCAGAACGCGCCGTGCAGGCAGCCGAGCGGAGCCCCAGCCCCTGCGCCCCGCGGCACCGCCATGCGCTGCCACAGCCTCCTCCTCACCCTCTGCGCCCTGGCAGGTAAGGGGTGCCTGCCGCGGGGGGAGGCCTGGGGGGCACCCGGTCATCCCCTGCCTTTGCCCTTGGGGGTTTGTCACCTATGGGTGTATAGCGCCATGCACCGTCCCACCAGGGTGTCCCTATGCTGGCAAGACATTGTCCCCACGTCCTGCCCTGGAGAGGTCTCTGGGATGAGCGGGGTGGGGGATGTGGGGGACACACACCCGCCCTGCTTGCACACTGGGACACTGACACACAGAGGCACACACAGCTGCTTGCGCACACCCACAGTAACACGCGCATGGACATCCCCTCCCCATGCACACCCTGCACACCCCCACCCATCCCAGCAGGTCCTGGGACCATCCGTGGCCCTGCTGTCCCCACCCCAGGGTGCACCCATGGCGTGTGTGCTCCCCAGGCGTGGGCTGCAGGAACCAGGAGGAGAAGCTGCTCCAGGATCTCATGACCAACTATAACCGGCACCTGCGCCCAGCCCTGCGCAGGGATCAGGTCATTGATGTCACCCTCAAGCTCACCCTCACGAACCTCATCTCCCTGGTGAGAGACCCTCTCCCCATCCCCATAGCGGGATGGGATTTGCCCCCACACATGGGGCGGTGGGCAGGGGTGGGCAGGGCACTAAAGCTCTCTCCCCACTTCCTTCCTTGCCAGAACGAGCGGGAGGAGACCCTCACCACCAACGTCTGGATCGAGATGGTGAGACCCCTCACTTCCAGGCAGGACAACCCCCAGGTCACATTTGCATCTCAGGGTGGCACCCCATGGAGGGTTGGCACCGTAACCTGCACCCTCTTTTGTTGGTGCCCTCCACTGAGCCCATTTTGGGAGCAGAACAGGACAGGCAGCTCACAAGCTCCCCCGCCTCAGGGAGCACTGTGACCCCCCTTCTCTGCTCCCCTTCCCACAGCAATGGTCTGATTATCGCCTGCGGTGGGACCCCGAGGAATATGACAACATCCAGCTGCTGAGGGTGCCCTCCACCATGGTTTGGCTGCCCGATGTTGTCCTGGAGAACAAGTAGGTGATGGGGCAATAGGGACATCACCCTGCACAGGGGGTGGCAGCTCCCCCCTGGGCATGGTTTGAGACTGAGCCCACCCTTTCCCCCCCAGCATCGATGGGACATTTGAAATCACTCTCTACACCAATGTACTGGTGTCCCCTGACGGTAGCATCTACTGGCTGCCCCCTGCCATCTACCGCAGCTCCTGCTCCATCCATGTCACCTATTTTCCCTTCGACTGGCAGAACTGCACCATGGTCTTCCAGTGAGCACCAGACAAGGGATGGGCATGGGATGCCCACCTCTGCCCCGGGGCAAAGAGGTCCCAGGGAGACAAGTGCCACCTACCTGTGCCCTGGAACCCCGCTGGTGGCAGGAGGCACCTTGGCTAAGTCAGGCACCCCGAAGTGGGGCTGGAGGTGGCTGGTGTAACGGTGTCACACTGACACCCTTTCCCCATCCAACCTGCTGCATGCCAGCCTGTGCCACCCCCCTGTCCCTCCCCAGGTCCCAGACCTACAGCGCCAATGAAATCAACCTGCTGCTGACGGTGGAGGATGGCCAGACCGTGGAGTGGATCTCCATCGACCCTGAGGCTTTCACAGGTAGCACAACAGCTGCCCCCATGGCACAGAAGCATCCCACTGCAGGGGACACCCAACAGGCCTAGTGGTACACTGGTGGCTGCCCAAAGCAGAGCTACGGGGGCTATTAGCAGCTCCCGCCATTAGATGGGTGCTTAAGTTATTAGTGGGAGTGTGGGAGAGATTTGTTTTTCTAACCCCCTTGGCTCAGGGATCTCACCGCTGGCAGCGGCTCCTGGAGAACACTGCTCCTGGGGAGCTTGATTGATGCTGGGAACGTAGCTGCCATGGCCAAACGATGACGTTTTCCATCACATTTTAATTGCATATTGAAGGAACAAAATGCTTTTCGGGCAGCGAGATTTATTTTTTCATTACTAGCCCGAGCAGCAATCTTGATTGGGAAAAATCTATCGCTCCCACAGATGGCAGGAGAAAACAGCGTGCTGTCACCCAGCGTCACGCTCGGCTTTCCCCCGCCATGCCCTGGGGACAGGGAGATGGGGCATCCCAATCCCACACAAAACTCACCGTGGGAGCCCCCGAGGGGCTCAAGATGCCCCATAGATGCCCAGGTCCCCGCTCCAACAGCCTTTAGGGGTATTTTACCCAGGCACTCCGGCACACTCTGCAGTGCTAATCTCTCTCTCCAGCAGCTCTAGTACCTTTCCCCACATGGTGCCCATCCTGGGTGCCCCATGGGCCCCACGCCTATCACCAGCCCTCCCCTTCCTCCCCCCTGGGCTGGCAGCCTCAGTGCTCCCAGTGTGGTGGTGGGACTCACATCACTGCTTCACGGCAGAGAACGGCGAATGGGCCATCAAGCACCGCCCGGCTCGGAAGATCATCAATTCGGAGCATTTCACCCCAGACGACATCCAGTACCAGCAGGTCATCTTCTATCTCATCATCCAGCGCAAGCCACTCTTCTACGTCATCAACATCATCGTGCCATGTGTCCTCATCTCCGCCATGGCCGTGCTGGTGTACTTTCTTCCTGCCAAAGGTAGGCACTGGTGCCATGGCCGCAGGGGACACGGGGACGTGTAATGGGGGCAGCCACAGTGAGGAAGGGCTCATTGTCCCCTCTGTGCTTGGGGACCATCAGTGCCATCTCTCACCCACTCCTGTGATATTTGTGGGTGGTGTGAATTTCCATGTACCGCACGGTTAAAGCCTCAGGACTTGGCCAGTTCAGCTTCAGGGTGGGGGCTTTCTGCCAAAGGAGCGCAATGCCCACACTGCTGCCCCATGCCAACCTCTGCCTCCCCCCTCCTTGGCAGCGGGTGGGCAGAAATGCACCGTCTCCATCAACGTCCTCCTGGCTCAGACAGTCTTCCTCTTCCTCATCGCCCAGAAGGTGCCTGAGACCTCCCAGGCTGTGCCTCTCATTGGGAAGTAAGTGATGCATGGGGATGGAGGTGTCAGTCCTGTTGTCACACCATGCCAGCCGGGTCCCTGGGTGCCATGCAGCAGTGCCCAGGGACAGGACCCTGGCCCAGAAATAACCCCCAGCCCAGGCAGGGCTGGCACAGGGCTACCACATGCCCATGTCCCACTGCTGGTCCCCAGCTTTCAGCCCAAGAGGGACCTCACACATCCATAGCTTGTGGCTCAGCAGCTCCATGTGAGGCCCTGTGTCCCCTGCCCAGGTACCTGACTTTCCTCATGGTGGTGACGGTGGTGATCGTGGTGAACGCTGTCATTGTCCTCAATGTCTCGCTGAGAACACCCAACACTCACTCCATGTCCCAGAGAGTGCGTCAGGTACCCGCTGCCATCCCCCTGCCCCTCATGCATGATGAAAGGGGTGGGTATTTCGGGACCCCAGCCAGCCCCTTGCAGAGTGGGATGGCTGGCATGCCTTAATCTGCATGCAAGTCCTGGCACAAAGAGGGAACCCTCAGATGTCCCCAAGAGACCACAATGTGCCACCAACCCCCTCCAAGCCACTACTGAGGACTGATGAGCAGCAGGTGGCAACACACCCAGCATCCTGGTGGTACGAGGGCATCCCACGGGGATGCTCCAGGCAATGCAAGGGGACCCTGTCGCACCCACTGAGTGCCCTGGGGCGGTTTGGGGGTTCAGGTCTCCATGGGTGACGCTGTGCCCAGGTGTTCCTGCACCTCCTGCCCCACTACCTGGGCATGCACATGCCGGAGGAGGCACCGGGGCCGCAGCGACCTGCTCGGAGACGCAGCTCCTTGGGGCTCATGGTGAAAGCCGATGAGTACATGCTCTGGAAAGCCCGGACCGAGCTGCTCTTTGAGAAGCAGAAGGAGAGGGATGGGTTGATGAAAACCGTGCTGGAAAAGATTGGTGAGTGCCCCTGGGGAACTGACACCTCCCAGGGAGGCTGGGTGACGTGCCAGGCAACTGGTGCCTGCTGTGCTGGCTCTGCTGTCTGCAGAACGTGGCCTAGAGAGTGGCAGTGCCCAGGACTTCTGCCAGAGCCTGGAGGAGGCAGGTCCGGAGATCCGTGCCTGTGTGGATGCCTGCAACCACATTGCCAAAGCCACGCGGGAACAGAATGACTTCAACAGCGTGAGTTGGGGCTGGGGCGGGGGGTGGGACCCACATGGGGGGCAGCCCTCACCCCCCTCCTCATGCCATCGGCAGGAGAGCGAAGAGTGGATTCTGGTGGGACGGGTGATTGACCGCGTCTGCTTCTTCATCATGGCCTCCCTCTTTGTGTGCGGCACCGTCGGCATCTTCCTCATGGCTCACTTCAACCAGGCACCCGCCTTGCCCTTCCCTGGGGACCCCAAGCAGTACCTGCCGCAGTGATGCCCACAGGCCCCTGCCAGCCCTCCTGCTGCTGGGGCTGCTGGAGCCAGGGGCTGGGCACCCCCAAACCAGCCTGAGCTGAGATCCCTGTGGGCACAGCAGCTCCTTGGTGCCAAGCACAGAGCTGGGGGAGGATGGGGAGCAGGGGGGACTCTGCCACCCCCCAGCAGTGGTGGTGGTGGGGAAGGCAGGAGCTGTGGCTGTGGGGGTGGCTGTGTTTGTGCTGAATGTGGAAGTAAAGCCCGTGGCAGTCTCATGAGCCTCGTGGCATCATTGCTGCGTGCCCACTGATGGGGTTGCCTCTCTTGGACGAGCTGGATGTGCCACCTGTGCAGTCTGGCTACAGCTCTCTAAGCCACACAGCCCTGTCCCAGCACCCCACAAGGGTGCTGAGAGATGAGACAAGGGGAAATCAAAGACGAATCCAGGCATCTGATGGGCTGTGCACCAGTGCTGGCAGCAAGAGCCATGTTACCCTGCTGCAAATTCACAGCTTCAAGCCCAGGGCAAATGGGATTCCTGGCATCCCTTGCCACACCAATGGTGGCAACTGTCAGGATTCACGGATACAGCCCCTCATTCTGGCACAGCAATGGAGCCACAGAGGGGAATAAGGACAGGTAATTCCTCCATTTATGCCCTTGGCGTGGTTCTTGGGGGCAGCTGAATCGCTGTCCCTGCTCCCTAGCAAGCAGCTTGGGGTGAGAAGACCCTGGGCCACCAGGCACCCAAACCCCCTGCTACCAGCATCATTACACGACTCCCTTCCAGTCCTCCCTGCCCCACAGGATCATCTCTGTCAACCACAGCCCCTTCCCCCCACCCCAGCAACACCGCGTCCCCCTGTGCCCCTCACTGACCTCTGAGGCCCCCATGGCTTTGTCCCTGCTGGCAGGGGAGATGTGGAGGTCAGCCTGGGAACGGTGGCGGTCAGCGTCTGCTCCCCTGGGGTCCAGCTCACGCCACCTGTGCCCACCTCCACGATGTGCTGTGCCTGGTCATTTCCCATTGATTGCCGGGTCCCCGTTGCCCTGCTGCCAGTCTCCAGGGCAAGGGGGCTTTGAACAGGGCCAAGTATTGTCACACATTTCTCCCTGCTCTGCAGAGCTGCTGCTTCCAGGTGAGCTCAGTCCCCAGCATGTCCGTGCTGCACAACCAGAAAGGGATGAGCTCTTCCAGCCTGCCAGGAGCATGTGAACAAGACCGTGCTCTTCACCATCCTCAAGCAGTGGTTTTATCTGTCCTCTGAAGGTCCCCGGGGGTTTATCACGGCACCAGAGACAAAGACAAAAAAAACCAAAAGCAGTAGCCGTGATGACACAGGCCTTGGGCAGCAGATGTGTCTTACAGCAACCAGTGGGACATCGCCTTGCAGGTCACCCTGCTGCAGCTGGCAGGGTGCTGGGGGGAGTGCAGAGAGAGAGGAAAAGAACCTCCAGCCCACTATCAGCCCCACGTGCCTACAACCCATCAAGAAGCACTAAGGAAGGGCAACAACCCCCTCTAAGCACCCTCCATCCGCTCCCCTCCAAAACTAGGGACTCCATTCTGTGGGCTGAGAAGCAGATTTCCTCCTTAGCTCCAGCTTGAGACCACCCAGCAGTCCTCCCACCACTGTCCCCCCAGCCAAGCCCAGCCATCAGCCCCCCCTCAACCAGCTGTAGCCAGAGACACCCACAGCACATATGCCCCAGTATCTCCTGCAGAAAGAAAAACCCCTGGGGCTGGACTCCAAGGCTCGAAGGGGTTCAAGGCCCTGCTGGTTTCCTCAAAGGTTG
Organism: Streptopelia decaocto; assembly: GCF_964273445.1. Taxonomy (NCBI): domain Eukaryota; kingdom Metazoa; phylum Chordata; class Aves; order Columbiformes; family Columbidae; genus Streptopelia; species Streptopelia decaocto. The sequence goes on along the minus strand of NC_138660.1, from coordinate 5,079,896 downwards.
CAACATAAGGATCTGAACAAGTTTAAGGATGGAGAAAGCCTGAAGGATGAGGAGAGGAGGGAAGGTCACAATTCGCCACAGATTTGGGGCTCCCATGGCTCCAGGCTTGCTTCCTGAATTAAGAGGATCTGAAACTTTTTTCTAGAGTGTGACAGAGGCTCCTTCCCCTCCCAAACCACCCCACGGCTGCCTTTTCACCACTCGTATTAGCAGGACAGAGTAGACTACAATCCCAAAGCCCTGTTCAAAACCCAGTCTGGCTCCATCCAGCACCAAACCTGGTGCTTGGCACTGATCAAATGCTGCTTTTCTCCTGACGTCAGGAAAAGTTGTAGCCTTCAAGAGGACAAGGTCCACGCCCCAGCCAGCTCGCTCCCTTCACGGCTCAGCAAGAGGAACCAGCACTAAATTCCTCCAAACCTCAACCACGGCAGCAGCGGGAGGAGAATAACAGCCCCCAAGGGATGGGCTCTTCCACAGCTCACTCACAAAGCGTATTTAAGGGCAAACACAGCAGGACTGCAGCATTTTCAGATTTAATAGCAAGCCTGCGCTCATCAGCGTGAGCTTAGACGCGGGGTATCAGAGGCGAGAAGTGGGCGAGTCCATGAAATAGCAGAGGTGGACACGACGCGCAGCTGGGCACAACAACAGGACTAAAGCCCCAAGTGATGTCATCTGCAAGAAGCTAAATGCGCTGTGGATAAAAGGAGCCTGCAGCTAGTATTTCAGCCTTGCCTTGCAAGGCTATTTTTTGCTTAGATTGTCAAAATGTAATTACAACTAAATCCCCCCTAACAAATGCTGGAGAGCAGCAGGGGAGAGTTGTATTTAAAAGGAATTTTAAGCAGCAGCCGTAGTGGTACCTGATCGCAGCGGGGAAAACAAACCATTGCTGGAAAAGAGCATTTGGTTGCAAGCTGGTGGCAAACAAACAGCAAGAGTAGGAGTAGGAGTGTGGAGTCTTGAGAAAGAGGGATGGCACAGCCCATGAAGTGCCCTGGTCCCTGCCCAGCCAGGCGCCAGCAGGCACAGACCGCCTGAGCAAAGGGAGCGGTTTGTCACCACTGTCAGTGCACCGAATGTTTCCAGACGCAGCCCAGGACTGACACCCTCACCGCAGAAAACAAACCCTTTAGAAGACTGTATATTTCAGTTTCCTCTGCTAGTCCTGACTGCTTTCAGTCTAGGCTTCAATAATAACACAAGGAATTTGCAATTGCCCTCAGGAGGCTGAAGGTTTCCTGGTCCCCAAGGCCAATAATTGTCTCAGACACGGGCTGCTGGTTCTGTGGTTGGTACCAAATTGGTCCAAGCAGCCCCTTCTCCCGCGGGACTGCGCAGAGCAAGTCGGGTGGGAGACGTGCCCCATCTCCGGCCAGAGCCTCCCCTCCTGGGCCCAATGCAAAGGCTCTATTAAAAATGAAAGACAGTTGCGTGATTCCCCAAGGAAAAGGGGAAAAGGCTTGAGCTGTTAATGAGTACAATTAGTGTTGTAGTCAAGCAAATCAGAGGAAATAATTAGCTCCTATTGTTTCTGTGGCATCCAAACTGCAGCTCTCCAGGCAACAACCCATCAGCCCAGTCTTACCCTGGAGGAGGGGAGACAGGGGGTCACTCGCCACCCCGTTCTGGTCACAGCTTTCCTGGGCCATCACCCTCTCCTGCCACACGCACGGGGCGTCCAGGTTCTCAGATGGCCAGACTTGCAAACCTCAGCGTGCTCCAGAAGCACACGCGGCCCTGCATTCAGCCTTCCCCTGGATCCAACACAGGGTAGCACTGCTGGATCTCCGAGACAGAGTCAAGGTAACTGACACCAAACACCTCTTTGTCATCGTTTCAGAGAAGCTACATTCCTCTCCCCAAGAAACAGGGCTGGGTGCAAGGCACTTCTAACCAGGGAGTATGAAGAAGGTGCAAAGATGAAGAAAGCACCTCATTTTTTAAGCAAGATGTTACATCTCTAACTTCCCTGCCCATGTAAGTCTGCAAATATGGTGAAGTTTGGCCACCACTGGCACTTGGGGTGCTTTGCTGCTGCAGCTCAGAGGAAGATGCTTTGCAGAGCTGGCAGAAGCAGGTCTAGGGATTTACCACAGCCTAGAGAAATACCACCCACCGATTTCCAGAGACAAAAAAAAAGAGAGACTGAAAGAAACAAAGAGACCCAATAATTTATTGGCAGAGCTGAAAGGGGGCATCTGAAAACCATCGGGCTGACTCTCAACTGGGAAGCTCCTCCCAGCTGCAGAGAGATTTATAATACTGGTATCCCTCAGCAAAAGGCTCTGACGTTGAGGCAGAATCCCTGAGATCCTGCACGCCATGTAGAGAAAGAGAGGAAAGTGCTGCAAGATGCGGCCCCCAAGGGCACGTTGCTAATTGAAAGGTTGGCCTCCCGCCCCACTGCTAAAAAAAAGTTTGTGTATGACAAAAATCAGCCTCTATTGTCACCGCTGCTGGAGGGCTTCAGATGGATCCTTCCTCCAAGGAGGAGTGCGAGAGAGCGGCCCATGAGTCCCTTCAGAGGTCGGAGGGCACTGGTGGAGACCTCTCAGTGCTTTCAACACGGAGAGAGGAGCTTAGTGCCAACTCTTGTTCTCACAATGTGATTTTTGTGTTTCGAAAGCTTGAATTATCCCTGGAAAACAGAGAGGAGAAAGAGGTTAAAGGTGTGCATTCCTTCAGATTACAGCAACCCCCATTCCACCCACCACAGCTACCAGTGTTGCCATCCCAGTATGTCACTCAAATCAATGCTCATTAAGCCTCCTAAGCAGATCTGCTAACTGGACACTTTTCACACAAGTCAACCTGCTGTTCCAGAACACCTGGAATACAGGGAGAGCCTTGTTCATCCCCATTCATCAGGAAGAAAAAAGTATCACCTCCTGAGAGCAAAGCATATTACAGTCTCTGGAAATTTCCCCGATAGATTCTGGAATTTGAACAACCTGCAAGATCTCCTCCTTCCCAAACATTTGTCCTCAGGGGTTCTGCCTGGAGCACAAACATGTCAGTCCAATCTTCTCCTGACACTGTCCCTTGCACTTAGGCTTCTTTTGTCATGCTGTCAAACTTAGCTCTCTGGTTTCTCCTACCTTAAACGAATATCTAATCTGAAAGGGACGTTTCCCTCAAGTTTAAATAGAAGAGTTTCTTCATTACCTTTTACTCACATGAGTATAGCCACTGACAGGGGCTACTGACAAAGAGCAGACTGCTGGTCCACAACCTTCATTTGTATAGTCTTGTGGCACGTGGCAGCAACTGAAGATGTGGCAGGTTACAGAAACCTCTTTGTTAACGCTTACTGCCAGCCTGTGAGCAGCAGCAGGCAAAGCGTATTTACGCGTTAATAGAAAGGCAGTGTGTTTTTTTAAACTCAAATAGAAATAAATGAGATTACAAATCTTTTGAGATGATAGGTTGGGCAGCTCTTCCCATAAGAGGGCCAGGGCAGTAAGTTGCCCAAACCAAACACCTAGGGATGCCCCAGCACCTATCACACCAAATCGGCAGAGCTGTGGCAGCAGCTTCAGGAGCAAGGTGCTCTGCAGGACTGTAAAACTCTGCTTAAACCCTTGCGCTAGCACTGTGTGCCGCGAAGAGCTGTAACAGCACAGTGCGTGCCGGAACATCTCCAAGAGGTGGGCTGGAGAGCTGGAGGAGCAGAAGGAAGTAAAACACACTCTTTAGAGAGTTAAACAAGTTATTCTGCTATGACATGACACAAGAAACCATGCTGGAGGCCACCTGCAAAAGACTGGGGTTCACCTTTGCACTTGCCCGCAAAGCAGGCTGTGCTGCCATTTGTGGAACATGATTCAGGATTCATTAACTGTATTCCGGTTAATTTGCAACAACGGTTTGGTTTTCCATCCCATACTGTACTTTCACCCGTGCCATCTGCCTCAGGAGAGCAGAACACTTTGGTTAGCCCTTTTTTGGACAGGTTTTTACATTTCCCCTCCTTTTGCCTTTATCAGGGTGCCCCAGGCACTCTGCTCATCACAGGCAGCCCAATCCAGCTGGGAGCTAAATCAACTCTGTCACTGTTTTCCGATACACTTGGCACAGTTCCTGCCTTCTGAGACTGGTATTTCATGAACTGAGCTGGTTTCCTCTTCTGGAAGGCCATTTGAATGTCATCTAACAATAAAAACACTACTAGGTGCCTGTGTAATGTTTTGTAATCATTGACCCTCGTAAAAAGCCAAATCTGTGAGGAACAGTATTAACTCCACCCAGGACTTCAGAGTGAGCTATGAGAGCACTGCCTGCCCAACGGTGCAGAAGGAGCTTTTGGGATGCCCTGTTGCCCCTTACAGCTTGGCTGTGCTGGAACAGCCACGTACCACCACGGGGTGGGAACTGGGCGATGTAAAGTTTCCTTCCAGAGGGCTCCCCCGTTCTGGCACCTGGCAGTGCCGCAATCCTACTTGGCTACAACCAAACGCAATCCCACCGCCAGGCCTGCTGCAAGCCCTGGGTAAGGAAAGCTCCTGTCATGAGGGAATGGGCGCTGGAGGGGAAAAACAATCTGAGCTGTGAGGCTCACAACAGCCCTGAGCTCACCTTGGCTATTTGCTCTGCACATGGCCAGTCGCCACTACCAGAAGTAGAAGGTGGCTTCATCTCATTAGCCACAGCATTATTATTTCTAAATACAGTAACTACTGTCTGTCCTTCCTGAACAAGCTTTTACTGACAGACTAATTTATTTTGCTCCAGCCCACTGTCAAGAGCAAAGGCACGTTTGCCAAGCTCAGTGTCCATCACGCGGATGTACTCAGCATTCATTTACCACTCCACATCTGACAGGCAACCCTAGGCAGCAGACCCAAGCTGAAGACATACCTCTCAGCCTCCTGGGACCAGGTCTGGGACATGAGTGCCTTGCACAGAGGAAGGACACACCAGCACAACAGCAAATGCTGAGTGACTGGAGGCTTCGGTCAAAAAAAAAAAAAACCTTAAAAAAAATAATCATTTTGACCTTTGGGAAGGAGTCAGTAGCAGAATGGGCCCATCACCAGGCCCACAAGGGAAGAGAACACATCAGCCCGTGGGAAGAGGGTTGGAAGCTGAGAGGTATGCCATGAAGTCACATACAAAGAAAGATGAGGCCCTACCCTGGGTGTGACAGAGGGAGGGGGAACGTTCGATCAGCGGCCACTGCTGTTCACCAGGCCATGAAACTCCTCCCAGGCCCTGGCAAGCCAGAGGGAAAAAAAATTAAAAATAAAAAAAAAAAGAAAAAAACAGCACTTCACATCACAGGCTTCTTAACTTTTAACGAGAGCAGAAACATTCAATGGCGTTTGAAAGGCACTTGTCTTCGGAGAGCAAGGCAATATTCTCCGATAGCCCCAGTGGACAGAAGCATCCTTAAAACCCAGCCAAACATCTGACAGCGCGAGGCAGCTTTAACGTTCTGCACAGACATGAAGCGTTCCCAATGGCTGCTGGTGATACAGCCACATTAATACCCAGAGACAGGTATGACCCTCCCAGCCACCAATGGAGTATCTATTTCCTTTTGCTAATAAAATAGCCAATGTTACATTTTTCTGGAGGATTATAATTTTCCTTGGCTGGTTGAATTCAGCCAGTCACTGGCCTCACGCTCCACCACACACTTGCGTATGTAGTAATCCCCCCAAAAGGGGCTTCTTTTAATGCCACACAGCTTAGCTATTACAATATTCTTCAATCGGGCAGCAGAATCCAATTGTTATTAGAAAGTCTCATTTCCTATTGTAAACCTGCATTGTTAATGATGGCCCAGTAAAAATATTACAGCTTTCTGAAACGAAAATGTTTTCAGATAAGTTAGAGGGACAGGCCTAACACTGCATTCCCTGGCGGGGACCGTTACTGACGGACAAAGCTAGCAGACTGAAAAATTGCTGTCTGTTTTACGAAGGCAGCATACTGAAAGCCCTCTCAGGGAAAAGATGCTGAGGTTAATGCGAGCATGACTATTATCTTCTGGGATCAGAGACATCAAAGAACCTCATAGCTCCCCCATGCCCCGCAAAACAGCACTGGTGCCCACAGCACATGCCAAGTCATTTATGGAACACAGAGAGTCCCATGGAGTTGGAGGGACCTTAAAGGGAACCCAGGTAAGTCACAAACCCACACTGTCCTGCAGATTTTGTTGCTGGTACTGAGAAGCTACTTCACATCTTGTTTTCTGCATTGCCACATCCAGCCACTGCAACATGGCAGGAGAGACCAGAAATGGAAATCCTGTATTAGTCAGCATCTGTGCCGAAAACAGACCCTCCACCTGGCTCTTACCTGAGCCTCACTGTGTCAAGCTCCTCACCACTGTGTGTAAAAGCAGCTCAGTTTTCACATGCTCTTTCTCAGCAAAGACATAGTCCAAATGAACACAGAGTATACTGGCAGAGCACCTGCACTGTCCTCTACAAGACTGTACAGCACATACTGGCAGTCTTGCTGGGAACCCAACAAAGCGGGCATGAGCAAGATGCTTGTCACTGTAGCGTACAGCGTGGAGTTTGTGACACTGCCTTCCCAGGACAGCAAATCGCTCATTTGAAAGCGCTGGAAGCAAAATCCTAAAGATCACTGACTTCAGCACCCCCAGCACAAGCCCCGTGAGTGGCAAAGCACTCCAGCTCTTCCCAGTTCAAAACTGCTCTGACAAAACTTCCAAGAAGCAACTAGATCTTCATAGCCCTGCAAGTCACAGGCTCTTGTGAACTGCCAAGGTGATCAGCTGGTCTAAGAGAGCACTTATCTACAGCTGGCTGGGGTTTCTCCTCAGTCTCCCTCCATCCACGGTAGCTTGAAATCCTGATCTTGACTAGGATGGACAAGTGAGTAACAGTCATCCATGGGAGTCCCAAAGCTATATGGCATCTCTGGCTGACCCTCAGATGTGAGCCCTTGAAGCCCAAGGCAACGTGAGGAAGACAGCAAAGGGTGCTGAAGATGCGACAGGACAGCACGCAGGACAGCCATGCTGCATTCGTACACCAGCCTTCCCTCAACACTCAGTTGGGCAAGTACAGGGCAAAATCAAGGGTGAACCGGTCTGCAGAAGAAGGACCAAGTGATGCATCTCACAGATGATTGCTGAGGTCAGATCTGAAATTCAGCTTGACATACAGCAGTATGCTGCCTGAAGGAGAGACAAACCCTCATGGGGCTCATTCTAAGCAAGGCAGCAGCACAGAGGTCTCTAAATGGGAACCCTCCCCCAAGTCTCCCCAGACACAGCACTGTTCAAGGCCAAGAAATCTTCCAGAGCAAGGAAGACTGCCCACGTCACCCAGTCAGCACACAGTACCAGACAGTGTGGGTGCAACTGCCTCCCTCCAGAAGAAAGTTAGGGGGAAGAGAAATGTGATCTGAAGCCCTCTCAGCTGTTGAATATAGATTGGAAAGCTACACACATCTCCAGCCATGTAGTCTCTACTTTCATGTCTTCTCTCCAGCCTCTCCTGCCTTGTATTTCTACCACATTTCCACCACCCACATCTTCCCTTCCTCTCCCACAGTTCTCCCCAAATTTGTACCTTCTGTTCTCTGCAGAAGGGACACAAGGGCAGATTATTTGTCAACATAATCAATAATTTATTACCCCTCTTAAACCAAGAAGTTTCCTGTTCCAACATCCTAATAACATCATGCACATAGTCCTTCAGCTGCCAAGTCCTTCTCAGAGACATACAGAAAAAGCTCTTCCAGCCAAGTATTTTTAAGCCAAGACCCTCATACATATTATAGTACTAATTACTCCAACTATCTGCTGACTTGACTGAAAAAATTCACCAGGATGTGTCTGCTCTAATGTACCTAAACTGTGCTAGTGGGGCAAACTGCTCTCCATTTCATACCGAACAAGGCTGCCAGTTAATTTCATCTGGCATAATCTTTACGACCTGTGACGTGCCAAAGGCACAGTGCCAGACAGTCTAAGAGGTTATTTTTATGTATAGACATTTTTAGTACCTTATTGCTATCCTGCCTGCGCAGCAGTCAGATACTCAGTGAATTGATCCCCAACACTTAGGTTATTCCCACTGAACAGATGCAAAATGGAAACACTAGCAGGCTAAATAAAGCCAGCCAGAGCTGTTCTTCCACGCTCATTCCTGACCCACAACTGCTGAAACTTGCCACCCTCTCCCGCCCTGCTCATGGTGAGAATCCGGGCAGGGCTCCCTTTATCCCCACCAAGTAAGCTGGGGAAAAGAAAGAAAATGCAAAAAAAGAGCCACTATCAGAGGCTCCAGTAAAAAGAGGAAGAACAGCCACAGCTGCTTCAAGGGACTTTCCACATCACCATTGCGCAAGAAGCACTTGCTGTTTTCTCCAACCACCCTCAATCTTTAGTCCTAGCAGTTCCCCTTCAGTATTTCCCCGTGCAGCCTTCTTTCCTTACTGTCGCCTTCCCCAGCTAAAAAAGCAGACAGCGAGCTCATGGTGCGGGCCACCCTCACGACAGTCACCAGGGTCCGTCCCCTCTGCCAGCCTGCACGTCACCTCCCAGCAGTGACCACCCGCCACACTCTGCAATGGTGTCCACAGCCTCCTGCTCCCCGTGCTCTATCACAGCATTTGGGATTTGTTCAAAGCCAGTTTAGAACTTTGTGACAGGCCTGAAAACCCATAGCTTTAAAAAAATCCAGGATATTCTTCTAGCCTGAAATAATTCTTTCACATATCTGGCAGTATCTGCAGCAAAGGCAAATAGGGAAGCCATCACGATGTTGAAATGAACACATCTGAACCGACCTCCTTAAAAAGAAACATGAAATAAATAGGTAATAGTCACTTCTTTGGTAAGAGACAGGCCACCGAGATAAGGAAGCTTCTTACAAAGTCACGGACGCTTCTGAATAAAGCATACTGTGGTGATGGAGAGCAAATCAATGAATCCATCATTTCAAAGCACAGGTCTACAGAAGTGCTCTTGGACTTGTGGCACCTGGAAATATTACTGAAACTGGAGAATGGAGTGATAAATGAATTAAGCCAGTATTGCAGATAGTCAGGAGGACAGCTATCAAATGCGGAACCTCACCACTCTCCTTTAGCTTTTATTCCTGCTCTCAGACTTGAAGGAATAAAGGTGAAACAGAGCTCACTAGAGCTGGCAAGATCCAAGGCAACCAGCCTTCCACTGATGGGCATCAGACAGTGTCTGTGGGTCCCATCCACAAACCACCCAACTTCAGACAAGGTTAACCCGGCCCACACCACATAATATAAAGACAAAGATAACACAACTAGGACAGCAGCAGTGAGAAGTTCTTCTAAAGGCTTGGAAATTAGCAAGTCGATGGAAACTAGTGCTATAAAAATACAACAGAGCTAACAGAATTGGCTGAGCTCTGATGTAGCAACAAGGGACACTTCTCACAGGCACCCCACCACCAGCTTGCTGCCTCATGAAGATCTTGTCAAACACCTGACACTTCCATGGGGATTTCTCTTTTCTTTGTCATACCTCACTGCTTTGTACCAAGAACCTTGCCCCTGTGCATACCCTTATTCCTTCTATAGGATATCTGCTTGTTTCCCAGCTAAAATGTAGTCCAAGGCCATTTCCTCCAGCTGCCTGCAGTGAAATGAACCCAGTGCCAGCCCTATTAAGATCAACTATTCTTCTCATTTACTCGAGCCGTCCCATTAGTTATCAGTGGTGACTTTGAAAGGAGAGTTTTATACCCTGCTCAGCTCTCACTGCAGCAGGCACATACAAATAACTGAAGCTTTGTTTTCAGAAAAAGCAGCCTTGCTTTAGAGCTGACAGGACGATCCATAAAGTCACACAGCAACCAAAATATTTCTAGAGCAGCCAGCTCAGCGGCAGCTGCTGTGTGGCCACAGGTCTGATCTCTCCTGGCATCTGAAGCAATGCTGTGGAATTTGCCTGGGATTCCTGGACGCTGGTGCAGGTGGGAGCTCTCAACACAGGAGATGGTCACTGACCACACGGTTATTGGTGCAGAAAAGGCTGAAAACCCCAGGCAGGGCAAAAGGCTGAGACATGACCAGGCTGTAGCCACCAATATTATGCTTTCAAAACAAGCACAGTGCACCTCCAAAGGCAGCAAAAGATCATTCTTTTTTTTCCCCCCCCTTAATTCCAAACCAGAGGGAGTACCACTGTCCATAACCCACTGTCCCTGCTGGACTATGTCACCTCCAAGGTTAAGAACACTGATGAACAGAATCTATTAAGTGGTTCACTACAACCGAGTGCACCTCTCTCAGTCCACCTCCAAGGGAATGGAGAGAAGTGATTTCTCTCCAGCTATTTAAACAAGGGAGCCCACAAAATGTCACACATGTACTTTTCAGATGCTCAGCATTGTAACGTCTAAGGTACTATAAATCCCCTGGAATTAAGCAGAGTCCAAGAGATTGCTCTAGCTCTTCTAGGAAGATTGGAAATTAATACAGACTAGGCTGACCCTTCCACTGGCTGGGATTTAGGCAGCTTGTCAATATCGCAAGCAAGAGAAAGGACAAACACAGGAAAATTGCAATGAAAGATCTGCTTATCTAGCTAAATGCACAAGCCCCACTACTGACAGCAAAAAGGACAGAATGCAGAATAGCTCCTTGGAATAGCTGTGAAGCAACAGATACTTTTCAAACACAGCTTGGCAGCACCACCATTTTCTGAAACAAAGGGGGCTGCAGCCTCACTGACAACTCATGAAAAATGGTGTCTAAAAACGAGTTAACATGAAATGCAACATCACAAAAGAAATATATGAATCCTGAAACACAGGACTCAGGTTCCACAGTGAGGGGCACACTAGTAATTTCTACAGAAGCATTCATTTACAGTGTGTCAAAAGCTAATCCGGGTCAATTCACTACCTAAAAGTCAAGGTTTTGAGAAACGCCTGTTCTTTTCTTGCTAAGCGTGCTCCCTTCCCCGAAGCCCAATCAATGCCAATCAAACCCTGCACATGAGCAGAGCTCTAGTGGAGAGATGTGGCCCATACAAATGAAAAATGCCACAAGCCCCCCTAGAAAGGCAGCCCTGACAAAGGCTCTTCCATTAGAGCCTTTCATAAAACACAGCCAGAGTGTGAATATAGAGTGCTGGCTAGAAAGCTCTCCTGAGTCATAAATCACATGGTACATGCACAGCATAAGTGGAGTTTATTCATGACGGACAGTATTTCAACAGGGCTTGATAGATGGGCGAGGAAAAGAAGTCAGACTTTATGGAGGATAGAAATAGTTACACAAGAGATTCTTCATTAGTGAGAGATCCTTAATGATATGAAGCATAGCCAAGCAGAGTCAGACTGAAAGCTGGGGCTGTCCTGTTCTTCTCCGTCAACAAAACAGGTACCCTCACCTCTCTGCAGTTGCTGCCACTAGGCGAGAAAGGCACAAGTCAGTCTACACGTCACTACATAGAAACTCCACCAGCAAGCAGTTCTGCTCTGAATTTACACCAGTGCCATTAGAAGGAGATGTTGGACAGCACGGCAATCAGGCTGCTGCAGCTTGGGGCAATGGAAAAAGAGCTCGCACGATCCCCCTGCATGGTGGAAGGTGAATTGCTTAGACCTACCTCACCAGGACACCATCAAACCAACTCCTGACTATCTCTCCTACACACAAAATAATAGTTGGGAGACAAGTCAGCCCGCCCCTGTTTAAGAATTGCTCCCAGCTGTAATCTGAGCTACTAAACTTCATTCCTCAAACACCTGTTATTCCTGGACAAGCTCATTTTGCACCACACGTCAGCAGCACATAATGAAACTTCCATGCTATGCAGGAAGAGAGGGCAGCAACCATGGCATGTTACACTGTCGCAGGGAAATACGACCACGACATTGGATGCACCATCACCCAAGGCCTGGCACCTGCCAGAGCAAGAACAGCTACAAACATTGCCATAGCAGCATTCTCAGTCCTAGAAGTCCTGGTGGCAACAGCTTATAAGGGAAAGGCCACATCGTTTCTACTCTGAACTTGCTACACAACCAACCACCACAGCTTTGGACAGCTGGGTCAGGACACAGCTTCTCTGCAGAGACTGAGAAGTCAAACACCTCCCACCTCAAAGCTGCATCACCACAGTCCGCAGTCTGCTACTGCTGAACAGGAGTAAAATATCCTGTTGTGTGTCCACACCAGCACTTTGCTATCTCATAACGCAGACACAGAGTCCATAGTGCCCTCTCCTGGCAAAAGGTGCATAAGAAACGTTACTGGCAAAAATCATGAATACGAGAGTTCAACAGAAGTGGGAACTTTCAGAAATCAAATCTGCATGGAAAGTTAATAATAATAATTTTTCCTTCCTTTCTCTTTCCTACGCGCACAGTGGGGAGGGTCACATGGAACACTAGATGCCCACAGGCACTTCAAACAAGACCTCTGTGTTATTGCTGGTGGCCCACACTCAAAATTGGCCACAACTGGAAGCTACTTGTCTGCTACAAACAGGACTGATCTCACCAAACTGTTTGCCAGCATGCTGATGACAGGGTGAATATGTCGAATGGACAAGTGAGCATAATGAAAGCAAGTAATGAAAAGTATTTGTACCCTGATTATGGGCTAGATGAGAAAAGTCACTGCTCTATCAATGTCTTATTAATTTGTTTCAATTCTTTTTCTGGGTACACCTTTTCAAGCATTAATTTAACCAATATGACCTAATCAGTGTACTGGTTTATAACACACTTAAAAAAAAAAAAAAACACAGAAAAATTACATTATTCATCTCTAATACCTACATATGCAGTTTTTCGTCACTTTGTGGGAAATAAAAGTCGCCCTGAATGGCCTGGCATGGTAAGCAATAATAGGTTTATTTAAAAATACAGCTGTCCTCTCTGTGTACCGTGATCTTCTAGTCTTGTTAAAGAGCCTCTGTCACCCAGGCCTGGAAGACTTAATATATGACGTTTATTATGATTAGAAATCATTTGTACAGCACTGTAAATTCACACAGCACTTTCCCAAGACCATTTATAAGTCTAATGGCACTATAAATCCCCGTTAGCTTCCGCACTTTATTCCCTAGAATCTCTATTTATTCAAACAATCTCGTCCCCCCCACTGCAATCTTGTCTTTGAATACATCAAGCCACAGTCCCACACTGGGCTGCACATCTCTCCCAAGTGACAGGCTGGGTGGATTGCTAACAAAGCTACAGACTATACACTTCAAAAAAATAAGGTTTTACTACTAGAACCAAATGTCCCTAACAACAGCACGATAATGACACAGATATTTGGCTTTTGAAGTGCCCTGGCAACAATTGCTGCTGTTTGTATTACTGTTCACAGTGAACAGCCCCAACATACGCAAGCACTTCTCTCAGTTCTTGCGATCTGCATTAAATTGCTCAAGCATGCATGCAACCAGCAGCAAGCCCTCCCCCTGCCACCACACGTACTTGATGCTATCGGTGTGTGTTTTATATTCCATGATGGTGTTGGGAGGTAGGTTGAGCACTCTTCGTAACGTGTCGCGTATCCGGGCTGTCGTGGCCTGGTCGCTGGCTGTCTTGTTCCATATTGAGATAATATCCTCCTACAGAACAGCAAGGGAGGGGTAAGCAGATGGTAGTTTTTGTAGCCCAGCTTCCAAATGGAAGTAGATGCCAGTTCTCAGAAGTGCTTACCTGGAATCGGACAGAGACGACTGCCCCGCAGATTTCTTCCCCCACCATAAACTGTTCTCCCAACATTGCCAGAATGAGATTCTCCCAGCATCGTGACGCTAAACCCTTTCGCAGACGGATAATCCATTTACCTCCATTTTTGTTGGCATCATCCTAGAAAGAGGGGAAAGAAATCAATTTGTTTTCTTCTAGCTATTTTTTCTGCTTCCCCCAAGACAGCAAAGCCACAGACGTGGCAGGTATTGATTGGGTGGGGCAAGAGACAGAATGGAGGTATTTTCAAGCAAAAGCATTTCACTTCTCCCCCATACAAGCAGAGACAGATGTATACTGCTTTGAATACAAAGTACTTGAAACAATGACTCTCAGCATTCCAAAGTTCTATGCACTGAAGACTTGAGCTCTCGTGTTTTGATCCCACTAGAAAAGACTTAGCACCAGCCTGCCAATCTGCACACAGAACCAGCAGCAAGGATCCTAAAACTATTCCTAAACCTGAGACCAATTCCCCCTTCATCTAATCCTCTCCACATGTAGTTCTGCTTGTAAAACTGGAAAAATCCCTTATCACAGAACATGGAAGGCAGGGAAAGAATTCACAAAGTGATATTTAAAAGCAAAGTAAAAATTGATAAACACTTTCCTTCCACATTTCCAGGAATGGGCTCACAAACTGTGCTAACACAGAAACGACCAGTTTGTTCTCTGGGAGCCACTGATATTATCACACATCATACAGCTGAATGTTTGTTCCAAGACTGTGGTGACTCAGGATGATAATCGAAAATGAGGGGATAAAGAAAAAAATTACACTAAGTCCCCAGTCTGTCACCTCAATATTGTGATTCCATATGTTGCACCTGAAAAAGTGCTGAAGACTGCTACAGACGCCCCTGCTTCACAGAACGCACACCTGTGTGAAACAGGAGCTCCTCTTCTGTGCAGAACCCTGTGGCACGCTCTTGTACAACACTGTAGCTGGGAAATCTTACACGGTGAGAGAGGAACAAACTCCATCCGAAGCCAAAGACAGGGGTAGGAACAAGACAAAGAGGTGGCAGTAAGGAAGGGAAAGGGAAGACAGGTCTAGGACAGAGAAGAACAAAGGATAATGCAGAGGGGACTGCACAACACAGGACATCCCTGGCCAAATCACCAGCAATCCCCTCTGCTAAGATGGGACACTCCTTAAAGATGCCAGGCAGGGCAGCCCAGGCTTTAATGAAACAAACGTAACTTCACTTTAGCTTCAAAGACTCTTTAAGGCTCAGATAAAACAAAACACTTGTGTGCTCTCAGAGACAGCAAGTGCTAACGAAGCAATCCTGAAGCATCCTGGAAGTGCCAGCATAGCAGCAGCATTCACCAGGCTCCCCATTTTCATGCTAAAGCCTGAGCTGAAAGCAGAAGGTGTCGGCTCTGGACAAACCCCAGAGCATGAGAGCAGCCACATGCAAGCTGAGGAATCTAAATCAACACATTCCAGGAATGTGGCATACTCCCATGAGAAGCAAACTACTTTGTCATTAAGCATCCTTGTTTTCCAAGCTGTGAACATCACACTGTAAGAATTAAGCCACCTAGGCTTCAGCCTTTAAGCAGGGAGTTGGGTTTAACTCCTCAAACTTTCCACAATGACTAATGGGGGTCAGAAGAGAAAATGGTATTGCTCAAAATATTTCAAAGGGGGTTCAAGCAGGTTCAAGGCTAGAAAGAGAACAGTGATTGGGAGGCAGATGCTGTATTGCATGTTTTATGGTTATTGTTAGTTTTCTTTCAGGTTAAACAAGCTTCGGTTCAGTCAAGCATTTGATTTCCCTTTACCAGAATAATAATAATGATCTGCAGCCCAGTAAATCACCAAGGAACATTATGTTTAGTGTTTCTGACTTTACCCAGAAAAGGCACAGATGGATCCAGAAAAGGTAAGAGCTACATATATGCACCTATGCGCCTAAACAATGACAGCAAGCAAGGATTAGTTTAGGAGGGAAAAGTGCAGAAACAAAGCCCTGCAAAGCAAGCAAAGGGAAGGTCAGCAGCAAGATTGTGGGTCCTCTTCTATAAATACAAGAAGGGAGTGGAGCCACAAGTGAAAAACCAAATCTCTCCACCATAAAATGCCTACAGAGAAACACTTTATAGAAATTCCAGTAACATTAACTTGTGGACTCTCTGGTTGACACATTATCAGAGCAGCTAGCTCACCAGGAGTCCAAAGAGGGTTAAATGTTTTATATAAATTGTATTTGCAGTAACTGGCTATAAAACACCTTGCTTAAAATAATTGCCAGCTAGGGTCACATATAAATTTCTTAGGACCAAGCAGCATAATTAGGTGCTTCGGAGCAACACATAAAATCCTCATACTGCGATGGTATTGGTCATCGCTGGAAGCAGGCCAGGAACTGGAAGAATGATTTGCTGGGCAGAGATTTTTTTTTTTAACAGATTTGGATAGGAATGAACAGAAGCAAATTAAATGCCCTGAAACAAAAAAAGCAAAGGAAGTACAGCTGTAGGCTTTAACCATATGCACCTCTTCTTTGTCTGGAAAAGGAGGGTTCATTTCCTATAAGCTTTGTTGAATTCCATTTAAGAGGTCCAGCCCTTCTAGATGAAAGCCCCATACTGCTGTCACTGGACAAAGCCATAATAAGGGGCAAGTGTCTATATTAGGAGGCACAGAGCTTAACTGGGGTCCCCTCCACATTGAGCTTCAGGCAACATTGCCCAGAGATCCTCTGGACCTGCAGGCAAAGGCAGTTCCACAACCTCTGTGGGAGTGCAGCTGGCAACTCTATCATCTCCCCCCTCTGCCAGCAGGTCACAGGACTGCTAGGTGACATGGGACAGAGCCTGAGGACAAGTTTACATGAAAGCCAGAATGAAATACTGCACCCAAGAGAAGCCTGGAGTGCCATTTAATGACCAAGAGTCCCTTTGCTGTGGAAGGTTCCCTCTAGAATACTCTGGGAAAATACCAAGGTAGAAATGAAAGCTCCAACTCACCTCCCACATGGGTTTGATCCCTTCTTTGAAAAGATGAAAGTCACTATGGCCTGTCAGGTCCCCGGGACGTACCATGTGACTGTAAAACCGCCAGAACTGCTCCACCTGCAATGACATGAACCACACAATGAGGCTGCTCAAACTGTTAACACCCAAATTCCCTACAGAAACAGGCTTCCCTTCCTCCGCCAGCTGGCCAGAGCCACCTTCCCTTCTTCTGTTCTATTTTCTTGTCACAAGGCGGTTGATCAGGATACCCAGAAGGCAGCAGTAGGATCAGAGCTTGGGAGTCTGTTCCTGGCTGGCTCCATTACCAGATGACCGCTTGAAATATTCAGCAGGTGCCTCCAAAGTTACTTGGTGGTTGTCTGGAGAAATCTGTGCTAAGATAACTGCTGCTCTGGAGAACAGTTCCAAACATATCTTGTAAATCGTATTGCCCAAGCTTTCAATTAGTGGGTATACATCAAGTGTATAAGCTACAGCCAAGACTCTCTACACCATATATATTAGCCTGGCATTAACCACAGTACTCTGCAATCATGGAGGCTGCAGGAGCCTCCAAATGAGACATTTTTGTATTTAATTTTACTGTATCCAGGTTTTAAGACAAAAGACACATTCTGGTGCTGTTTTAAGATCTTAAGGCACCATTCAGAGCTTTCACCTAAATACCTCTTTATTTCCTTTTTACAATATGCCATGGTACACTTGGACCACTTCACTTTGACCAGTTTCCATTCCAGAACCCCTGTGTTTACTTCAGACAATCTGACTGGAAGACAAGGGAATCATCTTTTCTAATTCTTAAAAATAAGATGTTTATCCTTTGAGATTCTCTGGATGAGAAAAGAATTTAGAAAGGCTGGGTCTTTAAAACAAACAAGACACTGGAAGAGATTATACTAATTACTACATTTTAAGAGGACTCTACTCAGGAAGACAACAGCTATTAAGCAGACCAGCAGTGAAGCTGGAGGGGTCAGACACCATCCCAAGTACTTTATCAGAGACCTTAATGACTTGGTTAGCACTTGGAATTCTGCTCCAATCTCTGACCTCTGCCATCCAAGCAAGAATTTGCTTTTATAGTCAATAAAATTAGGAAGCAAGTTAAGGTGGGGTCAGAAGCAATCTATTTCTGTTAGACAGATCCAAATGCAGTGTGGAAATAAATTCTTGCACTGAGCGAATAGGTCCTTTAGCAGTTAGAATTCAAAAGCTCTTAGAGTTTACCACTGAAAAAAAAATAATAAATCTGAACCCAGACAATTCTTTCTGAATCTTGTTCTTACCCCTCCTTAAAGAGATCTTGGAACCAAACACATCACCACATCTGCTGGCCAGTTTTTCTCCATCCTAACTCAACTCTAACACTTCCAACCTATGGAAGCGACTACAAATTCTTTGCAGCAAAGAGCAAACAACAGAATGAGTTAAGTTTTTCCTCTAAGGAGCTAAATAAATCATTGTTAAGTCTACACTGATTTAACAGACTGAAAAGTTACTGCAGGATCATCATGCAGCAGCCATATTTTTCATTCACTGAGCTAAAAGTACTTGCTCACACAAGGGAATAGCAGCAGTGACAGCCCACAATCCAACAGGCTTAGAGTTATTCTTCCCCCGCTTATCCTGTGTGGATGCAATAACACAACCCAGCTGCTTGGACAGGCCTATTTTTGCAGCCTCCAGAAGGGATAAAGGGATATTGTTACAAATTCTCACATTACAGCATACAGAGATTTACTGGTGGGCAAAATTAACATTTGCAAGGGACCCAGGAAAATCTGGACAAAGTACTAGATTTACTACAAAACCACTGAGCCGCCAGACTTCCCAGCCTTATGAATGGTATTGTATGTGGTGCCTCTACAACAGAGACATGTTTTGCTTATGTATCTTGGGATGTTAATGACAGCTTTACACTGCCAGTACCATGCAACAACACCACACTGCCTTTCCAGGATACGCTCAATTTATTCCACAGGGAGTGGAAGGGAAACAGGACCGCAGTTTGCCTTTTAATGAACTTCACTGCAAACTGCTCCTCAGTCATCACTTCCAGAAAGGCAAAAGACAATGTGCCAACACCTCCATAGCACCCAGAGAAACTTCCTTTCTTCTCTTGCTCACCTGTCAAGTTCTGCTCCAGCCAGCACATTTAAGCTACATGAGAGTTCTTTTCATTTTCTATGATTACTTCAGCTACTACCACTACTGCCAGCCCAGATTTCTAGCACAGGGCAGGGAACTCTCAAGGCACGTCACCTGCTGTAGGCAATTCAAGAACTCCTACGCAAGTCATGGAAATTCACTCGATCTCCTCTGTTCCTGACAGCAAGAGCACAGGGGTAAGCCAGCCACGACGGCAACATGATGCCCAAGGGACACAAGGACAGCAGGGATATACTCACGGAGGCAAAGGTGCCAATCTGTTTGATGTTCTGTTCGTAACTCTGCGAGCTGGTTGGCCTTCCGGGTGTTCGTCTGGAGTACCAGAAGGTGTAATTGTACTGCAAGGGGTGCTCAGCTGGCCCTGGGACAACAGCCTGCAGAACAGAAAAGCATCCTTACCCCTCCACACTCCTCTGAAGGGGCAATGGGAAAAATTACACTCACAGCATCAGAAGTCCATATGGTCCTGCCCTCACAGACTCTAAACCAAACAACTGGTCCTCATTTTTACAGAAAAATAGTATCTATTCTTTTTCTGAAATGGACCATTAGGCTAATAGCAGCTGACTACTATAAAGAATACTAGAAATTTACAGCACAGAGCTAACTAAGGAAATAATAAGTTAGCTCAGGAGAGCATCACAGAAAAAGCAACCCTTGTAATTTGTAAAGGCAATATTACTAATTTTACCTTTAGTCCTTAACTATTCCTATTTCAAAGAAGAAAAGAGAAACTAAAAAGGACATGAGTTAAACTTTTTCAAATTAAGAAAAAAAAAAGCCACTCTCATCCTCTGGAAAGAACAAAACCCATTTATACTAAACCATGATTCAAAAGTAATTATAACTCTTTGGTGACACCAGTTCCCTTAAGCAACCAACACCCTGACAGTCTGGGAGGATTAGTCTGTCTTGGAACTAGTTATGTAAGCTTTGGTAGAACCCATGGCTAGCACTGGACAGTGATCACTTTTCAATTAGCAAAACATCCATTTCTGATTAAAAAGACTTCTAATAAGCATAAGAGAGGCTAATGAGAGCTCATTACCCGAGAGTCAAAATGGACCGGAAAAAAATCCCTCAAAAGCCCTCATATTGTTTCACTTTAAATTGTTACAGGAATAACTAGGGTTTAAATCGCTACTCTCTTCTTGTCTACGGTAAATTTGAAGATTGAATTACTTTAGACAGACCAGCTTTCCTAAGCTAACATAAAAAAGCAGGATGAATTTATGCCTTCTTAGCTAGCCTACAGTACACTCACTGAGACCCTGTCTTAAGAGTTATTTCAACAGTGGCACAAACACAGCCTGGTAAACCAACTGCAAGCCACGACTCCCCTGTCAATCAGTCCTTCCCCTATATGCTCTTAGAAAAAATAAAAATGGGGAGAAAAATAGAGCTTTATTTCTCATTTCTATTCAAAAGCCTGGCAAAGCACCAGCTGCGTTTGTGAAGGGAACACTCATCCCTCAGATTACATACTTCCAAAAACTATGTCAAATTATCCAAATGTTAATGTAGCCCCTCTGTCTTCATTACAACAGTAACAGTGCATTAAGCAACCACAGCCCACCAAGACACACTTTCCTTATCCCTGAACTGAGGACACCCCCACATTGTGCCCTAGTGACAGAACACAGGTGCCAGCATTGTACCTTCCTCTTAGTCGTACTCTGTGGTTTTTCTCGGTCATTCTTTTCCTTCTCACTGTCTTTCTGTGTGTTATTTTCCTCATTCTGGTCATGGTCTCCGCTATCATCATCTTTCAATCTGATAAAGAAAAAGAACACAAAAAGTGAGCCTTGCATCTCGCAGCTGAGAAGTTTCGTACCAAGCCCCAGCAGTTTCTGCTTCTAAGCACGAGGGCCACCAGCATTTGGAAATCTACACTTGACAACCCACACAGTGAAAACTATTACTATTATTAATACTTTGCATAGACCCCATCACAGGAATTGTAGTCACACGCTTTGAAGCACAAGTGAGCAACAAAATTACTTTTAGAACAACTACTGCCAGGGTCCCTAAACTACTCAGGAGGCGAACACGGAGACCCTTCGGTGTCCCTGACTCCCAGGGTCCCTAAACTACTCAGGAGGCGAACACGGAGACCCTTCGGTGTCCCTGACTCCCACCCAGCTCCCCGCGCCCCTGAGCCGAGCAGAGGCAGCCCCGGGCCAGCAGACACCCCCAGGTCTCTCCGCCCTCCCCAACCCCTGCGAAGGGCCCACGGCCGGCCCGCGGCTCCCCGCCCCGTCACCCGCACAGGCTCGCGCCGCTGCCCGCCCCCTCGGGCCCGCGTCCCCTCAGGGCCCGGCAGCAGCACCCGAGCGGGGCCGGGCCGGGGCTGAGCGCGGCCCGTGACTCATCGCGTCCCGCCCGCCCGGCGCCGAGGGAGCAGCGCGGAGCGGCCGCCAGGGAGCGGGGCCGCGCAGCCCCCGCAGTGCCGAGGATGAGGGTGCCGAGAGGCCGCGCCGCCGACTCACGCGTCGAATTTGTTGTTCATCGTCGCTCGCCGCCGCCACCTCCGTCCACCTCAGCGACTTCCGCTCCGCCGAGTCCGACCCCTAAAGCCTCCCGCCGCTTCCGGCGAGAGCCGCCCCGCGCTTCCCCACGGCGGCACAAGCACGGGGCAGGGCGGAAGGAAAAAAAGTACGCTCCCCGCCGCCATCTTGGGTGTGGGCGCTGGGGAGGCGCCCACCGCGGTGTGTCCGCCATGTTGGGAGTGGCACGAAGTGAGCCCGCCGCAGAGGCGGGAACCCGCCGGGAGGTGCGGCCGCGGGTCGGGTCGTCACCTCACACAACGCCCAGACACGGCAGCGCAGCTCCCTCGCTGAAGGGACACAGCCGGCAAGCTCAAGCACCCTGCCATTTTATTCATAGTGTTCATTTGTCTCTGGTAGATACAGTTCCAGGAGTCAGTCGGTCACTCTTTAAGGGGTCTGCCTGACTCACCTCCTGTGGTGACAGACAGGCCTGGACACCCCTCAGCTCTTCCTCCTCCCTGCAGGGCAGGCAGTCTCCTCACACTTCATGGATCCCGTTACTCCATGAGCACGGAATCTTCTCATTAGTATTTTGCACACCTATGACCCATAATTTCTAACCAGAAAATGGTTTTCTGACTTCATGTAGTTTCTGCTTCTCCAACACCTTGTGATGTGGAGAAAGAGAAAATCCACAGCCTGTACAGCAGGAATATGAAGAAAGGGTGTTCAACATATGTGAGTTACTACGTGTTCTCTGCTACTATAGTGTCAGGGTATATTATTTCAAAACACAGTAACATGATGCTGGTACTCTTATTTTACTATTTAGAATCAAAGGCAATGGGTGTCTAGGCAACATCCCTGAAATCACAGAAATATGGCAGAGCAGGGAAGAGGGGTCTCCCAAGCCCCAGGTTAAATATCCCTACCCCAGAATTCCCATCCTGGTGTTTTACAGGCTCAAACCTGTGTTCATAATCTTAGAAGATGTAGAAGATTATTTAGAAATAAATATTAGCAGAAATAGTTTAAAAACTCATGAAGAATTTCCTAGTTGGTTGCAGGAACACATAAATGAGATCTGTGTGCTCTGAAGGCCAGCAGTTTACCACAATATTTCAGAAAGGGCGTGTTGCACAAATTGCTGTGGAGACCTGTTCACAGATAAACCTCACGGGCTGTTTCCTCTGCTGGCCTCTGGGTCTCTGCTGATGTCAATATTAGTAAAAGATTTCTAATGCCTTCCAGGAGGCAGTTCTTAGTCAGCAAATGGATTTCCATCCCCTGCCTTCTGGAGGACCTTTGATCAGCCCTTGTTTTCTCACAGGACAGGCTGGCATTCTACCACAATTGTGGTTAGTTTTACTGGGAAATTCAGACACCAGCTCACCAGCTACTCTTAGTTTCTTCTCCTCAAGAAAGTGAAATTGCAGCAGGTCTCCAAAATCAGCACCTTTTTTTCCCCTCTACCTAGAGCTTATTATTGGAATGAATAAAGATATTTGTGGCAGATCAGATGTTAAGAAAGTCTTGGCATGTGGGACAGTCACTGTAGGAGAACTGTGGGCAATACTGAGGATGCTTTTACCTGCAGAAAACAGAAAAAGGCTCCTCTGTTCACAAAGTTTCCCTCCTTGTCTGGGAAATCGCCAAGGTTAAAGTGTCAAGGACTCTTCTGCTGCTCTTGATCATAGGAAACAGAAAATACATTGAGGGAAATTCAGCTGTCCTACTGAAAGACAAAAAGAACATAAAAAGATCTTCGTCACAGAGTCAAAAACTGATGACATAAGTTGCCCAGATATCAATTGCTCTCTTGAAATTGCCCAGTGCAAGCGCCAACTAATTATTACAGGGTGAGAAACAGGGTCACCCTGTGCTATCTCCTACAGAATAGCTTATTTAGAAATTATTAGGCACTCTGAAAAATTGATTTTAGAGAACCAGAAGATGCAGTAATTACAGTAATCAGAAATGGGGAGGAAAAAAAACCTCTCACACACACAACCTGCAAAAAAACGCCAAAGACTGAACTGAAGGCTTCACACTGACCCACAACCCCTGACTTTGGTCTTGGTATTCTCAAAGACACCTTCCCCAAAAGCCACACAGGTCTCATCCTTTGGGAAGACCCCCTACATGTGGCTGGATATGGACTTAAAGCATTTTGCTGATACAATTAATTGTGTATACAGACACTGTTCTTCCAGAATTTTTATGGGTTTTATATTCAGCTTGTATCAGTTTATAAGAAGCCTAGGGTCATTACACTAGTACAATTGTACTGATCTAATCCTGAAATCCTGTATAGAAAAATGGTAAAAGTGATATTTGTGCAAAAAGAGAGGGCAACTGAGTACCAGATTATTCGTATTATAGAATTTACATCAGCCTATTCACAGTGAAGAGTTCCTCTCAAGTTGTTCAAACTCAGCTTTGGGCAGTTTTGCAGCCTGGGACAAAATATGAAGACTGTGCTGCTATAACACATAATCTCGCGTAGAATGGCATTTGTGTGTGGCAGGATCATTCAGTCCTTAAATTCAGTTCCACAGGCTGGACCAATGACAGCATCCAACTCTTCTTGGACTCATTCTGCAGAATAAAAGGACTAATAATGAGGATTCAATAAGGCAGCTGATGTGTAGACTCTATGCAGAAACTCAAAACTCTCAAGAGACCTTACACTGCAGGATCAGGGCAGCTGAGTCAGCTGCATTTTGCCTTATTACCCTGCTGTGAGCAAGGACAGTGACACAGATAAGTGCAGATACACACATTTCTCACCTTGTACTTCCAGCTACACCATCACAGAGATCCCAGCAGAAAGCGATGAGCCTGGTATGACGAGATCTGTGATCATCTGCACCACGATGTTCTCACTGAATGCAGAGAGTGGGTCATCCTTTGCCTGCAGATGAGAGATGTACAATGAGATTTCAGACTGTTTTAATAGCATAGCAAATTCCCAGCAGCAGAGGTTTTTGCATTGCACAGTCCATACTGAGTTAATGAAGCTGGTAGGACAGCAGCCACGTACCTCTGTTAAAGAAATAATCTTGCTGACTGAGGAAGACAGCATACAACAAGCTTCCTTTCAGCCCAAGGTGGAACATTACTGTCTCTCTGCTGACTGCCAAGGAACATCCTCAATACCTTCACAAAGTACTTTACTTTTGAGGTTGAATTCAAAGAAAGAAAGAGATCAACAGACTCTTAGGAGAAGAAGGAACTAGATCCTGCAAGTGTGTTAGTGCCACCAGCAACCTTGTTAACGCAGTTGCTTAAGTGCCCCAACAGTGCCGGGAAAGTGTCGTAGAGCTTCACGTGGAAATACAAGTCCAAGTGGCACCATGACATCTCAGCTTCCTTGTGTATTTAGAGCCTGAATGTTCACAGCTGAACCATGCCGAACCGTGACTATGATCCAGATGTGCCACTTGTCTGACTATAGGAAAAAGACCACTTCATTTTTAAAAAATTATCTTGGAAATAAGAAGTGTGTGAAGACTGACTATTACCATACAGTTACTTTCTAGATTACCTGCTCTCCACTAATAACTTTCAGATTTGGAGGATTTAAATGCCTTTGAGTACATTTTTATTATGTTTTCTAAGTGAAGCCTTTCCCAAATGACCTCTTTCCTCCTAAATCTGAAGTCAACACTTGGCTGTAGTTCTCAAAACCACAACCATGTTGGCTTGTCATGTTTTTTTCTGGATGGTTGTTGCAGCCAAATCTGAGACAGGAAACCAGAGCTGTTACAAACCCTTCAACGCACAAGCTAAGAGGAAAACCTGATTCTGGTGCCAGGGCAAACTTGATGCTGACTAAGATTGTTATTACAGGAGATTCAATGGGCCTGTAGACAAAGCAAGCCAGGAATGTTTGCAGAGGGATCATTATCAAGAAAGAAGTGAGTGCTGGTTTCAGCAGAGTTCGGTGTTTAATCAGGAGCTCTTCTTCCTTTCTGTGTGTTGCCAAAGAGTGGCGGTTTCATGCCATGGCTCACTGAGGAAGCTGCCAGGATTTGATACAGTTACAGGGAATGGATCAGTCCATGCTCACCCAAGGCCAGGAGGTGCTGTGGAATTCTGCCGTGGCCTGGAAGCCTCTGAGCAGCCCCCGACACGACAGGCTGTGTAGAGAAGCGATGTCCGAAAAACACATCAACAGTCATACAATTGATGGAAGAAAGGAGTCGGACAGAGAGATCTATGCCTGCAAACAGGGAAAGCTGCATCATTAACTTCTTTTATAGGCTATGACCCTTTGTTACACTGAGCTCCCATCCAGCCTGCTCTTGATGTTGCGTGGAATTACATAAATAGCTGAGTCCACAGGAACTGAGATGCAGGAGTCTAATTGGGAGATTGTTCTTCAGGCACGTTTATAATGAGAGAGCAAAAGATTCCATCTGATAGAAAAGTGAATAATCAGCACAATTTAGGAGTCTCATCTGTCAGTTTCTCCCATAAATGGTTAACGTGAAAGCAGTGAGTCAGGTGTGATGTTCCATCCAAGAGTAAAATGAATAGTGAAACAATCAGCTGTGTAAACCTGCCGTTGAACCTACTGCAGAAATTGCAACATCCAGTAGACAAAGGAGGGTTGGAAAGAAGGAGAATGAGCCCATCTCATGCTCACATACAGACGTATGTTTCACCTCTTTCTCTGGCAAAGACCTCAGTCCGGCAGCAAGCTTCCTCCTGGAGGCTTCCAGGCTTTTCTGCCCTAGTCCGAGGTTTCTCAAGAGTCATCAGGCTGAACCGTCTCTGCTGCTCCCAGTTGTGCCCGTTGGCAAAGATGATGCCTGCAACAAACTGGAGAATTATGGGACTGGAATCTCCATAAACAGGGCTGGTGAAACCATAGAGGTTCCACGGTCTACCACTTCAGAAAGATCCTTGACATTTTTAAGGTAGGGAATGAGAGATGTTTTTGCTGTTTTTTTCACATCTACATGTTCCTTTTTGTGAGAAATAAGTTCCATGTCTGTATTTCCTTTTCTGCTTTTTTTACCTAGAACCATGCACTCAACATAGAGGCAGCTGGGTCCTGCTGCCTGATATTTTTACAATTTTACACATTTTATCACAAAAGTTTCTTGAGATGGCTTGTTAACATGCCCAGTAATTAAGAATTACCTAGGTTATGCAAGTATATGAATGGGATCCACATTAGTTTTATGTGCTGAATGTATATTTGGGGTCCAGCATTTGAGAAGGACAGGCAGTACGGTATTCATCTTGCTGCCAAGAGCAGCTCATCTTGAAAAGAGGCATTAAGAGTAGATGCAGTCATTGTACCAATCCCTGTTTTCTGAACAGCTTGTTCTGCTAAAAATATTGCAGTACACACAACAGAAAGTACCGTGGGGGCCTTCCACAATGTTCCTAATGAAGGATGCCACAGGTCCCTTACAAAATTCTTCTGCGTGCCCAATCACGGCGTCCTTCACTGCTTAAAATCCATTTAGCACAACCACTGGTGTTTCCCATAGCCTGGGTGTGTATGTATTTCCATACATGCTGACCACCCGGAGAGACAATGAGACACATGATGGCATAAAGATATGAAAGACTGACAGAGAGGCTGTACCTCCCTTCCACATCCTGGTGTTTCTCGTAGGCCAGAGATCAAAGACCATTTATATTGTGTAAGGGCTGTTTACCATCCCTTGGCATTGCCCAAGGAAGGGACGGAAGAAATTACATCCTGCTGTCAGGAAATAAAAGAGGTTAGAATCATATTTCACTATTAAAATCTTAAAAGGCTTTCACTGCTACTAATGCATTGCATTATTATTTATGGCTGTTATTATTCATGTATCTGCAGTATATATAGCCATCGCTGCAACAACTGTGTCATGTTACACAGAAATACTCCAACAGAATTTTTTCCATTTGCATTGTCCCACCAGAGGTGATTGATAGATACTGCAAAATCATAAATATTGCTTTTATTGTCTTTCCATGTTTATTTGTTTTCCAATCATACAGCTTTTTCAGTGTATCAGTACTTAAAAAAGGAACAGCCTTCATCGTTAAAGTAGAAATTATAGTTGTAATTAACACCTGCAGCCATTAGATGGTAATGTTTCCTCACCATTGCACTGAGCAGTGTGCTTGCAAAGTCCAGCAAAGTGAGGCTGTTAAGCCAAACTTTTCAAGAATAACCATTGATCTGGAGTGTCTCATCTGAGATGTGTTGAGGCTCATGAACTGCCTGGAGAGTACTCAGCCACCGGCATTTGGGCTCTCAATCAATTTCTGCAAATCAAGTCTCTGGCACTTATAAACTAGAGACCATGTTTGAATTCTTCAACCATGGGTGGCTGAAAAAGAGGGAGGGAAGATGAGATAGTGTTACCTTGCTCAAAGATTTGGGATTTCGGATAGAAACTGCATCAGCTAGCCTGTGATTGTGTGGAATAGGAGGTAAGGATTTCTGAACATCTGTTTCATATATTTTAAAGTACGAAGCAGAGGACTGAATAAAGATCATGCCTGCACAGGTTTCTGGTGTTACATGCATATGTGACACCAAACCATTATATTGTTACATATATTTGTATATGCAACACCAAACTTAACTCACAGATGTTGCCCAGGAACATCTATAGGACTGTATCTCTCTGGAAGTGGGTGCAGGCCTTCCCCTTTGTAATTGTTGGAAACAAATACGTAGCCAGTGATTCTGAAATATGCTGACCGTACTGAAAACGCATGCAGATATGATCAGGTACCTAGTTGCTGCCACTTGCTTTGAACAATCAATGTTTTCTGTAAGGGAGAGTCATTTGAAGAATGGTTTTCACAGCAGTTGGAGTCCAGACTTTTACCTTGATATCCCAAGTAAGGTGGTGAGGGAAGAAGAAACAAGTGCTTGAATCCCTAAATTGGATCCCATCAAGTACTCATAGGAACTGGAGGGCCTGGGCTTATGTTTTCTTCTGTATGCACAGGAAAACAGGAGCTTCAATGCCTCTTGTCTCACACACCTCCTAGGCTTAGTGACTCTCCTTTTTACCAATATTGCTGCATTTCCTAGGGCAGCCGGAGATGGAGTCATGGCATGAAACCTTCCTGGCTCATCCTCCAGCGGCACAAGGAGAAAGGGGAGGGTCCTGTGGGTCTCTAGATAAGGTGCCCTTGGACAGCACAGGCAAATGAACTGTGTGTAGTCCCATAGGAACGCAGCTGGGCTGCAATCGAATGTGTCCCTTGAACATGGAGTGAGCAGGAAGGATGGAGCAGGTGAACCAAGGTGGGCCACTTTTCAGCTGTCACAGTGAGAGCAAGGCCGGTACCCTGGTCTAGACATCAGATTAGGCTTTAAAGGTCTGGTTCAATTCCGTGTGGTGCTATGGATCTCCTCTGTGGTTTTGGGCAAGCTGCTTCATGGAGTTTCATGTTATAACCAGTCTAAAATCTACCTATAACCAATATGCCTTGAAAACAAATAGTCCCATGCCCTCATTTTCCCTTTCACCAGGGTCAGATCTAGCAAATGCAGAGCTACAAAGTGAGTGGATTCATTTGGCTGAGCTAGTGGAAAGCCTTTCATTTTCAGTTGCAGGAATAGTTTTCTGCTGGCTCAGCAGTCTGAACAGACTCACCTGCTGGCCGCTGTCCCACTAAGCAGAGTGAGAACGTGGTGAAGGACAAAGGAGGCAGGACCAGCCCTTTTGGCAGATTCACCCATCATTTTAGCTGCAGCACAAATCGCTATCTGTATCCTCTCTGCTTCAGAGTCCCTCCTACTTGAGCTCCTGGGGCTGTTGCTGTCACAAATACATTCCCGATTAACCACTCCAGTGACAGAAGACAGAGAACTGTACAGAAATTATATTACACACTCTAGTGATTGTTTCCTTCTAATGCACTAAAACATTCTCAGCTAATGATCTAATATGATTTTAGAGGTAGTAAGTGTATGGATGGCTCGGGGATGGGGAGACATAATAATGGGAGAACTTTATGGAAGACTGAAAACAAATCTAATAAATTGGATATTCTTCAGAAACATTGTGAAAGACAACAAAACATTGCAAAACACTTCAAGAGAACATGCAAAAGAGCTCAGGAATTGCCAGCCCTGTTATCTCCCCCAAATCAAACCTTCCTCTGAGAAATTTGTTTAGTTTTGTCCATTTTCAGCATCAGGAATTTGAAGGACTTTCAGAGCATCTGCCACTGCTTGGAAGAGGCTGTACTGGGGAGGACAGTGGTGGCCTGTAAGGGACAAAACATTTTGATCCCATGTTGCAGCTGGATGTTATGGATGGGTGTTTTCCCTCTTATTGAATGTGCAAGTGACGGCATGGCTGTCTCATCAGGACTTGCCCTCGGCACCCGGCTGTGCTCAGCAGCATGGTTGCAGGGAAACTGCACCCTCTACTGTCACTATGAGTTTCCAGTTGGATGCAGTTTTCCAAGTTTTTACATTTCCACTTTGTGCTGACCTTGATGCATTTTCTGAGAAAGCACAATCCAAGTGGGTTTGCATGTGATCTCATTAGTCTCCCCGCTTTTCTGGGTTAAGTCAAAATATGGAGCGGTGCCCAGTGCAAAGTGGCTGTCGCAGTTTCCATTCCTGCCAAAAAGAGCTTGTGAAGAACCCAGACCAGGTTGTCTTCATCAAATTGCAGATTGCCTTTAATCTTCAGGCAAGAGAGGGGTGAGTTTAGAGTACAGCAGACATTACATGTGCAGTCATTAACTCCAGCTGACTTAGCAAACAATGGTTTGCAGAATCTCTGATTTTCCAAAGCAATGTGAAGAGCAGTAGGCAATAGCTATAATATCTCATAAGTCTCCTGTCTGTATCCTGTCTTGTTGGCAGTGTTAAGAAGTGTTTTGCATGACAGCAAAAGATCAAGCTGAAAGTTGTTCAATGGCAGACGTTTCTTTCAGAGATCTGCTGAATTGAGAACACTCCATGGGATTTTCTTATTTCAGTGAAGACTTAAGGGCAAGTTTATAGAGTCCAACTCCTCCACCACTGTCTTCCTGCACCATCCTGCAGGAACAGAGTCCTGTGATGTTCCTCGAAGCTGTAGCTGTTGAGTGCTAATGTGTGACAGCACGGGTTATGCCCAGGTTTCCAGCACTGATCTGTTGACACTGAACAATACTGGAACAGGGGAAACTCTTGAGTCTTAACTGATCTGTCCTGTCTATATCATTAACTGTAACAAACACCCAGAAGTAAACTGAATCATCCTTATACAGGCCTATTCTCAAAAGGATGCCCTTGCTTTATTCTGCAGCATGTTTCTCTTCCACTGAATATTTGACTTCAGAGTGAATTTTGCAGGTACATCAATGGTATTTTTCACACGTTGTAACTCAACTGTCTCCAAATCTCCCTAAATCTGTTCTTTCCTGCCACTGCAGTTTGCTGTTCCTTTAATCTAATTCAGCTGCAAACACTATTAATGTGGCATTTCACAGTCATAAAAATAAAGAAGATATTGAAGATAAAGGTGAAGAAGCGGGCAGATAACGACATTTACAACATAAGGATTTTATGGGCAGGGATTTCCTCATCTTGGGTTACCCACAAGTCCAAGCTCAAGCCTGCCCTGACCACATGGCCTTGAATGCAGATCTCACATCTGATTATACATTTCTGCTTAACGATACATTAAAGGAAGTGTGTGTAACCCCAATTCAATTAGCATGTTATTTCTTTTTTTTCCTAACCAGAAATTTCATTCTAGCACCCAAGAAAATCTGATTTACCATTCACAATGCATTTTTCTCACCTGAAGACATCTGGCAAATGAATACATTGAACTTTGAAAAGAGCCAGCAGCAAGACTTTTAATCAAAGGCAAATGAATAACATTAAGTGCATTTTGACTCATATTCCAGGATTACAAGTTGCTTGGATGAGCATCTTTTTCTAATCTCCCAATTTACATCTCATCAGGCTCTCGGTCAGGGCACTGTCTGAAAGTAACAGCAAATTGTTCAAATGGAAAATATAAGACTGTGATAATGACTGTTCAAACTGAACATAAATATTGAACTTTTAAAATTCCGATTAAATGACAGAAAACTTAAGCACAGCCATGCTGTGTCAGGTGAAAGTTCAGCTGGTCTCCTGTTCCATCTCTAATAGCACATGGTAGCAGATGCCTTAGGAAAGCTGGTAATAACAGGACAAATCAGAAATCCTGCATTGGTATTAAACAGCCCAAAAGAAATTCTTCTGCTGAAAATTTATCCAGTAGCTCTTGGAACAGAAATAAATGTTTAGTGCAATGTCCTGTGATGAGGCACAGCTTTCCAACAAGGCATGTGCGGTGAATCCCCTCTGGTTCTTCTGAGCGATCTCCCTCTTTGTTGCATGTGGCACCTGCCAGCCCATCCACTGGAGAGACAGCAAACATTTCTTCTTCTGTCACCTCCTGTCTGTTCAGGGTTTTCTAGACCTCCTCAAAAGTACGGAAACAGTTTCTCCAAATGTGCAATGCTGGTGCAATGGAAAATATTTTTCAAAATGTAACCCCATATATGTCAGGTTACCCCACTACACCCTGCTGATTCACTGTTTCATGCACTGGAACATCAACAGGGACAATTTCACCCGAGTCTTTGACACAAAGAAAAAACTAGCAGAGGGACTTGGTATCGGACAACTTGGCCCTATGTTCTTTAACTGTAACCTTAGCAGAGCTGAGCACCATATGATGTTAGGCAGCTCTCTGCCCTCATATCCACCAACATTAAATACTTCAGGCTTTCTGGGTTTACGTACTCTGCTGTCCTGAAATATAAAACAAAACAGCCACCTCTGCAGTTCTGTGACATGAACTCACTTTTCCTCGAAGAAATCATAACGCTTTGAAAAGTAGTGCACCCAGCTGAGCATCTTTCCCTGGAATAAACGTCTTCAACAGTTTTACCACAACTCAGAGACCTGAAGCTGTAGTTGACACAGGTTATTAAAACAAAACAACAACAACAACAAGCGAGGTGACCCAAACAGCAAAGCAACACAAAACATACAGCTTCCAGAAAAGTCATTTGCAAGAGAAAGCTTAAAGGGCATAAGCACTTGGAGAAGAAACATGTATTTAAAGGGATGTAGATGTATGTGCCAATGTTTGCAAAATGGAAAGAAGGTTTTAAAGTAGGTGAAGACTTGGAGACAAGAGGCTGAGAAGGTTGTCGTAATGTACAACAGTGAACAAACAAGCTAATGAATAAAGATTGCAAGACTAAAAGGTTGGAAGATCAATATGACCCCCACCTTGTGTTTGTAAACAATTCATACATTCCAAATGAGGACATCCAGGAGTTTACAATGTGTATTCTGCTAAACCAACCTTAAAAAAAACCCCAAACAAACAAAAAATCCAAACAGCACAAAACAAACAAAACCAAAAAAAACAAACCACATACAACCAAAACTCAAGATACAAGGACTGACCAGTAACTCCAATATACTTTATACAATACTAAAAATAAGTAATGGTTTCACTTCCTCAGTTCACACTCCATCAAGTGTCTCAGGGTACTTTATAATTATTAACTACATTTTAGATGTGACAAGGCAAAGATATCCATACTCATAAAGGCAAGAAATTACACTACACTGTAGGATTATTTATATTTAAAATGTGTAACGGAATAGACTTGCCAATCAGGCAAGAATTAATACCCCTAAATTTACATGGTAGGAATTTAAATGCCAAATATGACAGGCAGAATCAGCATGGCTCAAAAGCATATTCTAATCACTACACTCAACTAGTAGCGATACATTATCCCACATTAGTATGAGTGGAGCTTTATCAACCCACATTACCCACCTCCACCTTAGACTTCCCATTGTAAATTCTTCACACTCAGGTACTCACAGCTCCCCAGAGTCTTTAATTACAGTGTGGCAAACCAAAGTCGAGCAACGGGAGGTAGAAACCAAAGGAAGACAGAGGCAGAAGCAGTGACATGGGTGGTACAGAGGGTCAGGGTAGCTCGTGGCCACAAGAAGACAACACATCCTCTGACCCAACCTGAAACCATGACTGGCAGTTCAGAGTCTTCAATTACACCATCGTTCCTTTTTCTCAGGCAGGGCTATTTTCTGTAACATTTTCAGGTTTGAGAGTTTGACTTGGCAACCTAAATAAACCTCCAAAACCACTTTGGAGAGAGATGTAGGTGATGTTTCTATATTTGATTTTATATATCTTAAGTGAAAAAGAAATCAAGCAGTAGAACAGAGGCTTAATAACCCTTGGTCACACATGCCCCTAAATCTCCAGCATGGGGGCAGGGACAGCAACCTTTAGAAGCACTGCACTAACTGCATTAAGCTGCTAAGAGAGGACATTTGTTTTGCTAAAGTAGCAATGTGACAATTAGCCCTGTATAAAGTGCAGTGGCCAGAAGTCTGACTCATGCCTTTCTCTCCATTCAGGGAAGCTTTTTCTTCTTGCTTCCAAGGGGAGCTCAGTGATGGGGACTTGCACTGTGAGGTGCTAATGTGAAGAGAATAGGGGGACTGAGAGTAAGAAATTGGCAAGAAATTCCTTCCTCAATTGATTTTACAGCCTGGACTGTGCCCCAACAAGCCCTGTTCAGCTGCCCTCTCAGCATTTGCCTTGTTGCTGGTTCATTGTTGCTTTTCCACCTTCACGAGGGACACGTCTAATCAATGCCCCTCCATGTATATCCAGATCTCCTATGGAAGAAGGCCCTTGGACAATGCTGCTTATGGCTTTGCCATTCAGCACCTGCCCTCAGGAAATAACTTCCAACACCTATAGCAACTATGCTAGTGTGACATTCAGGAAATATGTCAAGCATGCTCCACAGCTTTCAGCATTTGACAATTACTTATGGCTTAAAGCATAGGTTGGGTGGTAGCCAGTGATACTATATAACAAATTAATATGCAAGAGATTAGCAGCTGATACTGGCAAAGAAAATGCAGTCCCTCAGACACAAGTTTCTCAGTCGATTCCACATGAAGTAACTGCGGTACATGGACACATCCCCAAACTTCAGCAAAAACACCCCACAAACATAATTGATTTTTATTTATTTTTCCAATTATTATGTTATTGCTTGTGCATTATGGTAGCAGTGTCCAGGAAGGTCTTTTTTCCCCAAAAAGTTTTCCATGGGTGTTGAGTTAAAAGGGATTGAGAAGCATTTGAGGTCAACACTGTTGCTCCTCCTGCAGATATGCTGGAAGAAATTTTATTGCTTGCACTGATACTGCTGAGAAAGGCACCAGAGTTTTTCATATAAACCAGAAAAGCCATCTTCTACTGCAGGAAACAATATGTATCACCCTAAAAATCCATCACTTTTATGTATTGTTCCTGTCAGCTCCGCTGCAGCCACCAGTTCCATGTGACAGCTGGAGTGAGGATTTACAGCATAGAGTGGAGATGTTGAACATGCACGGGACAGCATAAGGTTGCAGTTCTGGACCTGGGGTCGGGGGAGAAAAGAAGCGCCCTTGGAGGCTGAAGAACTATTGTGCAATTGGAGAAAAGTACGGAGCAGGAAAAGCAATTTCTTCCAGGCTTATTTGCTTCAGGAAAGATTTTGCTTCAGAACGTCTTATAAACCATTTCACCAAGTGGAAAATCCACTTGGCCTGCAAAGATTCTCAGGATATGTACTTGAAAGGTCAGCTACTCCTCCTCAAAACTTCTGTGAAGCCTTCAAACACGTTTCTCAGATGTTGTCCTTTTGCCTCAGGTATTTGCCCTCACTTCCATTTTTCTTGCTTTTCACCCCGCTCCTTCCTGACAGAACAGCCACCGGCACAAAACACTCTTTGCTGCCATAAGAAACAACACAGATAAGCACATAAAGGACAGCTGAATATTTCCAGGCAGTTTCTGCATCAAAGTCATCTCTCCCTTTCCATTTGCTGTGATTTTCTAGAAATAGGCACAGCTCACATGGCAGCTTGTTCAGGGTGGGTGACCAGGTGTGTCCCCTTGGCTCAAATTTCAGTCACTGGGACCTCTCAAAAGTGAAGACATCCTGCAGCTTTACAGCCTGTTTGAGCCAATCAGCTCCCGGAAAACACAAGATAGATAAAGAAATACAGTAATAAATCGGAAGAACAAGATCACTCCGTTGACCAATGAGCCTCGCAGGCTTTGTTACTAATGAATACATCTTTCTCTCTCTTATTAAATGTTTATAAATCCAGTAGAATAATTTCTTATGCTGTTGCGCTTGGTATTTCCTGTCCACCTTCACGAGGAGATCACGCTGACTGCTTTGTTCTTTCAGAAACCAAGAGACAAAACAGCATGAGTTTGTATTTGCCTATTTGTATATTGTAAGCCCAGAAATGGTACAATTAGCAGACACTAAGCAAGGCCAGAGAATGGTGTCTGTTCACATTTCACAGCCAGTTTTCTCTACTTGTCTGCCTAAAAATATATATATGTATGCCTGCAGCAATGTGAAGGTCAAACTTTTTTCTAGTAGTCCTTCGTACAGAGAATTAACCTTGTTAAATATGTACATCTCACATGCCATTCTTTTACTGCTCATCTTTTCCTCACCCATTTTAATAACGAGTTACAGGCTGAAGAGAAAGTCATTAATTCTGTCACAAGGAAACGTCTCCAGCACAGCAGACATTCATCCTCAAATATGCCCTGTCTGATCTGTTCTAAGGCAAAATCTTCTAAGCGATGCGGTCAAATTGTATGACACATTTGCAACTGCTTTTAATGAATTCATGGTTTTCCCACAGAGATCCTTGGGGTGTTCAGTTTATGGGTGTAAAAGAGAGAACTGCACAGCCAAAGAGAACTGGAATTGCAGACGGATAGTGCAAACACTAGATTTTGAAAAAATTGCCTTATATTCAGGAAAATCTCATCTAGAAATGGAAACAATAATGAAACTGCTTTTATTAACAGAATTAACTTCTAACTGTTCAAAACACTGGTCTAAAAAGTTTTAAAAGCCCTTTCAGAGAGTCCTCTGCTGCCCTCTGCCTGGCTCCTTGGAGGATGCCCGGCTGAGATGCTCAAACTGGATAACGTGGCGCTGCAGAATTCACACTTGATCTACATTGAAATAACCGGCACCATCTCTAGTAGCTGTTGATGTTCTTCTCAAGCAGGTTGAAGGCTGCACAGAGACAACTTCCCTTGCCTACAGCCTCAGACCAAATACATGCATTAGGACTAGACACCTAAAGATGGAACTCCTGCAAACATGTCCTTTTCTGCTGCGACTCAGGCCAATGCCACAACAGAATCAGAGAACAGCAAGCCTGAAATCCTGTGCATCTCTGCCTGCAGTCCCAGAATTCAATAGCAGCCTTAAAACTTGTAATGGCAATTAAAAGTGCAGTAATTTTCAGTGTTTTTGTATGATGTTGATTACTGTCCGTGAGTGCTGAAGCTAATGATACCCTCAGTATTAGAGGAGGGTGGTGGTTGTGATATTTGTCCCTGCCTAAAACTACTGAAAAGTAGGTTAACAGAAGCCTTACATGACAAACTAGAGTCATCTATAGCTCATGGCTGCCAATCCAAGATGAATTTACAAGGCAGGGTCTATGCTCATGTGACTGCATCACTGGAATAAACATTTTTAAAGTATTAAAAAAGTTATTTCAAAAAGAATATCATACAAAACAGTACAAAAAGTTCAATTTTCTCTGTAATGCTCCTTAAAATGCATTCCTTGTAGGATATCATCATACCACCAGCTGACCCCAAAATATACTCATATTATTAGCTTGTCCCTTGTCTTATCTGCTGTATCTCAGAAACTATTCAGGGAAAGGGCTGCAATTTTATTGTTGTTGTTCCTTCAACATTAGAATTTCACACTGCAGGAACACAAATAAATAGTTCCCAGAGTGCTGGATAAAAATACCATGGGCTGAGATTTCTTCACAGATATTAGGACAAGTTTATAAGCTTTTCACTAAGAAAAAAATACCCCAAACTCAGCTGAAATATTATTTCAAATTAATCCAGTCCACTGAGATTTTTTTCAGGCTGATGGTCTCAATGGATAAATATAGACTCAAATAACTCCTCTCAGAAATTTGTTAATGAAAACTTCCTATCTTTCCCACTAAATATTTATTCAAGAAAGTCTGAAGAAGATGTTTTAGCTCAGGACCTCGAACTTGAGTTTGAATACTTGGGCTTTAGAGGCATTTTGAGACACTGCAAAACTGAAATACATTTTTCTGCTGCAACTTACTGCTCTGTGGGAACCATGATGATCAAGAAAATAGTTCCAGAGAAACTCCCCAGAGAAAACCATCACTCCAGGAAAAAGGAAGGCGGGAAGAATGGGAAATGTTGGAATAGGGTCATCCTCCCCTCTCCAGCTATCTGACATTAAAACTGATAAGAAGTATCCATGTTATGACAGCCTTAGTGCTTTCACAAAGGTAATAAATCCAAATAAAATCATCCTGCCTTTAAGTTTCTGTGAACCATGACAAGTCTGGGAATGCCTGTTTCTCACCTTGCTGCAGGCACCAGTTTGGCATCTTGTGGCATCAAGCCCATAGCCAGGCTTGGTGTTTATATTAACTATCACGGTCCTTGATTAAATATTTGATAGTACCACATGCAGGACAGGATCCCTATCAGTGTATCTCTCCAGTTCGACACGGTACTATTCATACATGTTTCCTGAGATTTCCATTGAGTTTTGCACAAGTTCAGATACCCCACATTTCCCTAGACTTCCTGCGATGGTGTCAAAGCCACATTAAAGAGCAGTAAATTACATTAATGGCTTCTCTCCGGAAAACAGACCTCCAGCTATGTCATCAAACAAGACTAAGTAACTTTGACATGATTTGGCAAGTACTGACTCTTTCTGCTTTCCTCCCAGTGCTTATAACTTGATTATTTTTCCAGAATGTTCTGAGAAGTACAATCAGGCTGACTGATTTATAACACTGCAACTCCTCTTACCTTCTGAAGACAAGCAAATGTTTTGACCTTTTCCCATCCTCCACAGGTTCTCACAGATAATTGCTAATAGCTCTGAGGTTGATACTGTTCCCTAAGTGCCCTGGGATGAATCAGCCCAGCCAATTTGAAAACATCACATTTATCTAGTTATTTTCTAACCTCTTCTTCCTAATCTAGACAGAAATCTTCCACGAACATTGAGTGGTGTTAAATGTATTGGCCTCTGGATCACCATTGCCATTTTCATCCACAACCAAGGCCAAAAAAGGCATTAAATTGTCCATCTGCCAGAGAGCCTGCCTGATGTACTGCAGTTCTGAGAAACCAGCATTTTCCTTGGTCCTCATTATACTACTGAAATACAGAATGTTTATACTTTATTACTTATATTTGCTTTGTGTATAAACTTTAAGGGTAAAACGGAGCAAATCTGCCAGGTAACACATTTAGAAGTTCTAGATGTCACTGGCAAACTCTTCAAGAAATGGGATAGTACAGAAACATTCACTTCAGGCTGTTCTTCTGACACCGTGCAGGCACTGGAATATGTTTGCTAAGGCTCAAGAAACAAGGGCAAAAATCATGTCCTTACTAATGTGGGAATTTGAGTTAAATATCTCCATGTTACTCTATTTCTTGCCATTCTCTTATTCTTTTATAGGAGCTACATTTCTTGCCCTGTTAAAGGGGGATACTTCTCACAGGTGGGAAGGTCCACTTTCTCGCTGCAGATGCAGCACAAGGATTTAAATTTTGAAGTGTGATCTAAAAGGTATGAGACACTGACCTACACACTGATGTGGTGACCCAGGAGAACAACCGCCCTTTAAATGGGGCCTGAGGCCAAGAAATCAGACACCAAAATACAACCAGCTTCACAGGCTAAAAGCAACTGACCTCAGCCATCACAGAGAAAGCAGAAAAGGTGACGATTTGGGAGCAGCAAGCTGAGCTGTGCGCTGACACTAATAGGCTGGTTAGCACCTGTGATAGAGGACAGAAAGCATGTCAGTCCCTCTGTCTCCAAATCAGAGCATGAGCAAGCTGTGAAAATTAGTGTAGAAGCACTAAAGAAGAGCAGGGAGAGGAATGAAGGATACAGTGGAGCTGTCCAAGACAGCCCTTTCCCATAAGAGCAGCAGCCCTGGAGCAACACGGCTCTGCAGCTTGATGGAGGAGGCACCACTCGGCCAAGGCCGAGAGAGTTGTCACGGCACCTGGGCTCCTCTCAGAGCTGCTCCGAGCTTTGTTGGCCTTCTGTGGCAACATCATCCAGACTTTAAAGGGCTTTTAAGCTGAAAAAGACCAGGCTTTATTAGAACACAAACTTTAGCACGTCACTTTTAAAATAGGTCAGGTGAGAACAGAAACACGAAGGTTCTACAAAACATACCTGTGCAGTCTCCCTGCTGCCACACCTCATGCGCTGGGCTCTCTGCTCCCAAGCATCTCTGCACAAAGGAATTAAAAGTCACCAATGAGCAATTGCTGTCACATATAGACATTAGCACAACCACGCGCAAATAACCTACCTACATGTGAGGTACAGTTTTCCTCTGGAGCACCTCGAGTGTCTCCTCTCAAGCATCCAGACAAGTGACGATTGCCACTGGTTTGGATCCAGGCAACTCATCCTGCTCCAGCTGCATGTGTCCCTTCTGGGCAGGCTTCCTATTTGTGAGCTTCCCTTTTGGAAGGGTGTCTGGGGAAGCATGTGGCCATCAGCAGTGACAGCATCATGCAGCAATAGTGTTAATGCTTGGAATGCTACGGATGTTTCCAACATCATATTTAAGAAGCAATGACAGCTCCGGCGTTCCCAAATAACAGCGTTTTCAGCTTTTCCTTATCTATCCGTGCACACATGCAAATTCGCAGAGACTTTGACATCAGTTTTTAACAGGGCACACAGTTTTCTGTCAAATAAAATGTCATGACGTGATCTTCCATATTTCACTAGTGCTATTCTGCCATTTAATTTAATAACAGCTAAATATCAAGTGCTTACTATTTTGATGCAGTGCTCCATCAGCTGTTGAATTAGAAATAATGAGACAGGTCTAAATTTGTGATTTGTGGTAAACTGTCTAAACTAATGGCAATCACACACCAGTTGACACCTAGTGATAACTGATTTAACAGGTAATCATCTGTTTAGCTGACCTATCCCTTCTCACAGAAGTAGGAATATTAATGAAGGACAAGTTCACTTACACTTTACGAGTCTTTTCCAGACAATACAAATTTATATTCGCCACAGGAACAAAATTTTTCCTTTTCTGCTATTATAGGCTCTTTCATTGAATTTGACCAGTACTTTGTGTACAGGACAAGCCTTTGTAGCTTCAGGTAAACCACTGAACTTCTGAGGTGATTAAAAAGTATCTACAGTGTTTTCCATGCATATTTTTCAATGTGCCA
The DNA here is from genome assembly GCF_964273445.1 of Streptopelia decaocto. Classification (NCBI taxonomy): domain Eukaryota; kingdom Metazoa; phylum Chordata; class Aves; order Columbiformes; family Columbidae; genus Streptopelia; species Streptopelia decaocto. Next base: position 5,039,177 of record NC_138660.1, on the reverse strand, counting down.
TCAGCTGTAATTCCAGCGGGCTCCTCAACCCAAACTGCTCCTTGGCGGAGCTCCTTGCACCTGCTGTAGCAACCGCCCAGGGCTGATGTTGACAGGAATCAACCCACAGGTATAAATAGTTGCTCTGTTAGAAATGACTTTCCAAGAATTAACTTGGCACAGTTTTAAATATTAAAAGTCTCTGCCCTAAGAGAAATTGTCTCTCTGTATCTTCACTCTGTGACCAGGTTTCAGCTTGCACCTTTTCTCTACTGAACTCAAACCAAGTGTCCTCTGGCAGATGTAAATATTCTGCTGCATCAAATGTAGAAATTCTCTGTGAACTGTAAGTCATCCATACATAAAACCAATTGATAATTTTTCCTTCATATCTTTTATTAGTAACCATCAACAAAAAGTTGCCTAAAATGTTATGAGTGATGACATTAATACAAAGAGGCAGAATTTTCCAGGTATGTTTTTCCAAACTCCATTGCTTTTGAAAACAGGATAACTCAGAGACAGTGAATTAATTTTTGAAGTCTGCCAGTCGATCTTGTCATTTGCTCACTAGCGTACCAGATTGAAATCTGCCAGGCTAAACAGCAACTGCGTGGTGCCTTTATGGCTGAGAATGATGGTTTGCTCCAGAACAAATGAACTTTTATAAAAAAAAACCAAAATCCCCTTCACAAGCAGATAACAGGATCTGACCAAAATTACCTACTGTAGACAAAAGGTGGCTTTTGGAGCAGAAATTCATATCCGGGACAAAATAATGTTGTATGGTCTCAAGACATACATTCACAAAAGTAAATAAGATTGCTTAGTAGATGGTCTGTGACGCACTGCACGCGTCCACGCTAGCGTGGAATGGCACAAATCCTGTACGGGTGGGGCTGCAGCGTGCCCCCCAACATGGGCTCTGTGTTGATCTTTGTCACTCCCTCGGGGAGCTGGAAGGTGAATGCCCGCAGCAGGTTGGCAAAGAAAATAAAAAGCTCGGTCCTTGCTAGATGTTCCCCCAAACACACACGGTGCCCTGCAGAAAGAAGAAGGGAAGGGCAGTGAGTTAGCCTGACCTCAAAAGCGATCAGATTCATCCTCATGCAAAGCAAAGGTTTTCTTGATAAGTCCAGAATTTCTTTCGGACTTAATGCAATCAGTGACATAAAACTTAATGTAATTCTTCCTTTAAAAATCCTATCTGCAGCTATAGATAACTGTGCAGCCCTTCTGCTCTGAGCTTTGCTTCATTTACCTCAAAAACCCCCATCTTCATTTAAAGGAATTTTTTCAGTCGTGTAAATGAACATTAAGGACTTGATCTTCCTGGGAGATGTCAAGCTCCAGTTTTGTATGCAGAAAGCATCAGCACAGCTGCTTGCAAGTACTTTCTAAATGTATGTCTGGTGTCAAAATGTATTCCCCAAGTCAATAACCATAGTCATTAGCAGAGAATTTCTTTCCAAAAATAGGGTAACTTAGATGTACAGATTTGTCAGGACCACTCTGATTCTCCATGTTATTATCTGTTCAGTAGAACAAATGTTTATAGTTGGATAGGGAAATGTTACTGATATTAATCATGTTGATTTTATAACTGTTTTTCTAAAAGAAGTTTAAAATAAATGACCAAGACGTTTTTAATAAACATCTAATTCTACAGTCCCAATCCAAACCATAACTGCTTGTGCCGTCAGTCCATTTACCTATTGAGAACGGTAAAAAGGCTTCTTGGCTCACAAAGTTTCCATCCTTATCCAAGAAGTGACCAGGGTTGAACTGTCGAGGTGTTTCCCAGTGCTCTGGGTCATACAAAGATGAAGCGATATTTGGTAGAACGATGGTGCCCTGCAAGGAGAAAAGCACTAACTCAGATCTGGCTGCCAACCCTCCCCCAGCAGGCAGAACCGGCCAGGCGAGACCAGTGCCAGTTTATTTTCAGAGTTTTATGCAGGTAGGTTCCTTTCCCCAATAAGAACTGCAAGGAACACAAGGTCTTTTTGTTTCAGAATGTCAGTCCCACCCTGGCAGTGGAAGTGGCCACGTCACTAGAAACTAAGGACTTTATTTACACTAAACCTGTTTTTACTTCTAATATTAGAAGTTTCTGTGATTCAGTCTCTGAAGAAGGCTAGTTGCTTCATGCTTTTTCCTGGATCTTTTATAGGCTTTCTGCAGGCAAAATATCTGGCAGAAATCTTTCCGATGGCTTATCAGCATGAATCAATCACAGCACCCTTCAATATCAGTCTCTGAGGTTTTGTCTTCAATTGGTTTGTAGAAACCCTTGCTAAAAGCTGCCGATAACCTTTTCCCAAGAGCTGCGTCACTAAGCTCAGCCTGGCAGATGGTTTCTTGTCCTCCTTTCCATTCAGACTATGATGCAGAGGTATCCAACCCCGCTGCTGTTGAGAACAAGATCCTGGCACAAATAGATTTAATGCACACTTTGCTCTACTGATGCAGGAAAGGTCTGTAGTGATTGGGAAACCATGTCTGTACCTTTTTGAGGGGAAAGCCGAGCAATGTAGTGTCCCTCACACACACCCTGGGCATGCCAACCGAGATAATGTTGCTGAAGCGCTGAATCTCATGAATCACAGCATTTGTGTAGGGCAGTTCTCTCCGATCCTCGTAGCAGATTAACTGGGAAGGACCCAGCACGGCATCCAGCTCCTTCTGCACTTTCTCTGTGGAGAAATAGTCACAATTTCAGGTGCAAAAATGTATCCAATATTTTTACCAATTCCATTTTCAAAGACACTTTAGAACTACAAAGACAGCAACAAAATTATTGTAAAAAATGTAAGTAACTTTTATAAAAGAAATAGAAGTAGCAGGGTGTCCCAACAGCTTAAACATGTGGGAGCTCTGCTTCTGGGTCTGAAATTCCTTGACTGTCGATTAAGAAAAGGGATTTGTTGCTCAAAAATTTAAAACTCTTGAAGAGTTGCCTTACTAAAACTTAAATGCAAGAGATAACTGATTTTTCTTTGTATTTTCTTTTGGCTAGATGTCTCAGGCGCCTACAGCCAGAGCTCTCTGGAATTTAAGCCAGATGAATGTGGCCCTTAAAAAGCTTAATTCCTATTAAAAGGAAATGGTTCTATATGAAACATGATGGAACTGCATAACAGCATAATATTTTCACTGGGTGTCAACACAGGCGAAAGTATCAATGGGTAGCAAAAGAAGCCACCAATTAAATGAGGATAGATATACTGGTGTCAGTTCTTTATGAGAGTCTAGATGTGATGTATGACTCAGAAGGATCACTCTGCACACACCCTGCTTTCCCAAGTCTGTGCAAGGTATAATATTTAGATAAAGAAAATTATTTAGGTCAGTCAGCGCTTTCATAACCTTAATTACATTAGGTGATAATTACCATGCAATAACACAAGATTAAGTAGACCTTCTTGTCTGATAGCTACAAGGTGAGTCATTTTTTCTTGTCTTCATCTCCTTCCTTAATTTAAAATTCGGTTCTCCTCTGGGTATTTGCACACATTCTGATACCTAACAGTGAGATTTCTGTAAGCCAGCATTCTTTCTTTGGTTTTCATTTCATGCTCTATGAAAATGACTGATGGTTATTTAAAAGCTAGACTTAAGAATAAACTTCTTAAATATACATAGATCTAACAGATGAGCCATCAAATTCTCCTCCGGACTGGAGTAATTTCTGTTGCAAGAAGCTTAAATACAGCCTGTGACTGCTGTAAGAGCTTGCACACGGATATTCCGGACCTACTGATGCTCCCTAGCACAGATCTACCAGTACAAAAAGGTCCATGTACCTCTAGCCATACACTGGTATCTAGGAAAAATCTCTGATCCATGAAAATGTTATTACTTGGCTGTTGCACTAAAGATATTTGTGGTGTGCTTATCTACTCACCTTGGATGTCTGGATTTGCCACCATATAGAGCAGACCCCAGTTCAAAGTAGTGCTGCTTGTCTCTGATCCACCCAAGAAAAGGTCGTTTATAGAATAAATCATGTTATCTTCATTGTATGTAGACCTGGGTACACCTTTGGACTACAAATGATAAGAAGAAGTAAAGGTTTATACATGAAAGTTGGAAAAAACAGAATAGGTTTAAATGTGATTTTATCATTGGTTCCAAGCTGCAGTGTGTTCTGCCTACAGTAGAATACAGACTGATAAAATAATATTAGACATCAGAGGTGATTATCTGTTACCAGTGTAAGGACATGTATGTATGTGCTATGAAAGAATATTATAGTTTGGGGGAATTAATGATCTAAATTTAGGAAGGTTATGCTCACGTGTCTTGAACCTTTCTTTTGCCAACTGGAGCAACTGGAAAGTGGGCAGGATGTTTTTCCCCTGTTGTGGTATCATCGAATCTTTTTATATTGCCCCTGAATATCTATTACAGACAGTTCAATTTTTTAAATGACCAAACTGGGAGGATTTCTACCCAGCAGACTCCCAGAAGAGCTCACTCAAACAGTTTCTTGTCCACTGATGTTCAAGTCTCATAAATCTTAGAACAGCAGAGAATGACTTCAGAAGCAGTTAAACACTTTGGAAGATCAAATGTGTTAATATTGTGTCAGTCTAAAAATATTTAAAACAAGAGGATCCAAGGAACTAGAAACCAGTTAGGCTGATATCCAGCCTGGACATAAAAAAAAAAAAATATAGCAGCTGATATGGGAATCAATTAATAAAGAATTACCAGCTAGAAATACAAATTAATACTATTTATTATAGCACGGAAAACTGATTTTGGCAAGGAGATCTGATTTGATTAGTTGATGGAATTACGAGCTTGGATGATAATGACAGTTTCACAGTTGCAACATCCTCAGAATTCCACGAGGTAGTTACTTTTGTTCCATACAATAACAATAAAAAAAAATCAAGCAGTATGAAGTATTCTTAAAACATCTGCTAAAAGACTGAGGGACCGGCTGACAGAAATAGCTAACAGCCCTTCTTCCCTTGCCTTGTCAGCCCCCACTAACACCAGTCTCATCTTGTCGCTTCCTCCTTTTTCTTGCTACTGCCAAGCAGAACAGGTAGAGGAATATAGCCCATTGCAGTGGAGAAGAGGAGAAAGGAAGAGTGATTAAGTGGAGGTAGAAGGAGTCACAGAGGGAAAGGGCATCTGCTAGTCCAGGGATTGGGGAGGGGATCCATTTCCCAAGAAATTCAGAGAAAAAGTGATCCTGGTAAGGTCTAGAGAAGGGAGTGATATGTGTCCCCACTCACAGCTTATGCAAGCCTCCTACAGCCTTTCAAAACCCTATGGATTCCCATCTACAATGTCCTTATTTGTTCCAGTTCACTTTGCTTGAAACTTCACTGAGCCTGGCACTCTGTTCTTCCCAGCCTTGCCTGAAATTCTGCTGATTCCTAGATTATTTCCCCACAAAATGCTCTCAAAATCCAACTGTCCCCTTTCAGCAAACTCTCTTGACAAACTTTACCGGCCAAATATCCTATCCAGAACATCCCACTCTGTCTCCCTAACACCTTCCCAGTTCTCTCGTGGTCCACTTAGAAATTCAGTATTCTTTCCTGGAGGCCTTAAATTATTTTGTAACTTGTGCCAATGAGAAAAAAATGCCGCATATTAACCTGCCCTTTAACAAAAGGATTGCAAAGTACTGTGGCATGTCAATAATAAGAAAGGATTTAGCAAGTCCATGGTTCCTGGATTCACATTAGAATGTCCATGAAAAGTAAAAGATTGTGATAGTAAGGCTCAGAGTGGATGATTTAATGGTCCATTTCACCTTATTCACCATGAATGGACGATCAGGCAGAGCAAATACTTACTTCTTCAATGTGAGCCAGGTAAAAGTCAATGAAATCCTCCAGTTCATCTGGCACCCCACGCTCCCTGTGCAGTCTGATCTCTCTCCTTGTAAAAGAGCTCAGGACCTCGTAGCAAGACAACGCTTTCTTATGAGGACCAGGGAGACGGCACATCAACCAGGGGAAGATTTCATACAGCTGCGGGAGGGACACACAAGAGGCACCACAAAGTCTCTATCACTAGAAAATGCATTTTAGGCCTACTAAAAAGAGAAGGTAATATTCATGCTAGTATGTGGGTTTGGCATGATTAGTAAAATATTCTGACAAAGACTACGCTTATGTTTTCAAGTTGTGAGACAATACACTATACAATTTCTATCTGCGTTGGTGGTAAAATTCAAAGTTCCGCAGACTATCAGCTCAACCACAAGCCAAATTAGAAAGATTATAATTAGAATGAGTTATATTCATTGATTCAGTTATTCAATTCATGTATTCAATTACAACGAGCTGTATTCAGACATATTAAAAGTGAGATCCTGCCCTCCAGTGGAGAATACCGGGAAGGAAGAAGCAAAGCCTTTGCAGACTGTGCTCACCAGGATGAGCTCACCCAAAATTAGGGCCGGCTACCAGCAGCTGGCACACGAACTCAGTAATCTCATTGAGCTCTGAAGGGCCCTCAATAAAACTTGAAACATCTGAAGCCTCAAAAAGCTGGGAAACAGTGCCTGACTTTTTTTGAGCGCTCTCATCCAGAAAAGAAGGGGTTAGCTGACATAACCAGATTAATCTTATTCTTCTCTCTTACTCTTTGGCAAAATCTGGCCTAAGGATAGGTGCTTTCTACCTATTATGATAGCCAGAAAGTTCATTCTGATTTTCAGCCTGTATTTAATGCCTGGGTAATTTGTATACATTATTCTTGTACCTGCAGTGTATTTTGTCTTAATAGTTCTTTTCCTGCTTGAAACATGATCCCATGATTTATTTATCAGCAGAAATTCTATCTTTTCTCAGTCTTCATTTTGCTGAGCTCTTCTAGTACTTTCCTCATTATACCACAGAAGGGCACATTATTAGGTGTTCACTGGAGTCTGGCTGAATTAGACTATACTTTTGTCTTTTTGGAAAATCAGTTCTTTTTGCCAGACATAGAATTATCAGTGAATCATTGCCTTATAACAGAAAGGCAGTAGTCTGGCCTAGAACTTCATATCCTTTTGTTAATTCCATCTCCGGTATTTTTTTTTTTCTTCCAAAATCTGTTCAGAAGCCTAATATACAACTGTGATCTTATTAATCACATATGGCTGCCCAGATCACACACATTCCTACTCTCAAATGCATGTGCTTTCCCATTGCTATGGCACCCGAAATGCAAGTGGAATTTAGCTGTCAACATCCAAGACAGGAACAGAGTCCGTCCACCTTCTTGGCTACAAGTCCTGCCAAAACTCCTCAATTCCTGGAGGGCCCCGGTTCTCCCATTCAGTGCCTGCCAGCATGGAATCCAGTTAGGAAATGGGGATGTGGACACAGCAATGGCCACTTTTTACATTATGCTGAGTTGCCTTTGCAACCTGGAGGTGGGAAGGTTGCAGACTTCCCTCTGGAATGTTTTGAACCTCTGTTCATATTTCCCAGAACAGGATCTTATTCATTGGACTAAAGCAAAGGTAGGACAGGAAGGAGAGATGAAGAGGAGGTATATTCTCCTTCCCAAAACCAGGTGTCACCTGCCACCACTACACAAAACTTACAGGACCAGGGCTAGACTAGGCAAAATAGAACCTGATCCTAACTCTGTGAGAAGAAGATTGCTCCATGGGGTTTGGGAACAGGAGGAAATCTCTATATTACAGGGATTGCTTATGTGTTTTACATTAAGATGCAATTGCATAAAATGTTTGGGAAAACTTTAGAAGTGGAACTGGAACCTGGCCAACTTTGAATATGCTTCTGTGCAAAGCAGGCCTCTTCTAGGGTCAGGAAAGTCCTTGGCTCTCATAAGAGTGTTGATTGTTTTGATTGCCGAGCTCATGGGTACATTTGCTGGCTTAGCTTTTCCTGTCTTCTACTGCCTGTGTCTAGAACTGCTCCTCACTCATTGAAGGAGTAGAATTTCTCTGGGAACTCTTCAATCTCCACTTCTTTTAGAGGAAATAGAGATAAGTAGCCACAGGCAAACACTTAGGTATTTTGGTAATTCTTCTCTTTGTTGACTGTATCTAAAACAGTGTCTAAACCTGGCATGTGAATCACGCTTGCAGACCTGACATTTAGTATTTAACAATCATGACGCCCAAGGCTGGAATCTCTTGTAGATGGGGGTTGAGAAACCAGGTAATAAACGTGACCCAGGAGCAGCCCATCAGCTTGTGCCTTATCACAGTGCTCACACAGGACAATGAACACAAAAGACCAAGGCTGATATATGGAGCTCTGCTATCACACTTTGAGGTAGTGCACTGTCCAGCAAAGCTGCATGGGACACCACTCACCCATTCGAAAACTTCTACTAGAGACAGTGCAGACGAGGGTGACGAAGCTGGTGGAGTCTTACGAGAAGCAGTTGAGGGAACTGGTGCTGTTCTGCCTGGAGAACAGGAGGCTGAGGGAAGACCTTATCGATGTCTACAACTGCCTGAAAGGAGGCTGGAGCATGGAGGAGGTTGGTCTCTTCTCCCAAGCAGCAACTGATATGACAAGAGGAAATGGCCTCAAGTTGCGCCAGGGGAGGTTTAGATTGGATATTAGGAAAAAATTCTTCCCGGAAGGGGTTGTCGGGCATTGGAACAGGCTGCCCAGGGCAGTGGTGGAGTCACCATCCCTGGAGGGGTTTAAAAGGTGTTTAGACGAGGTTCTTATGGACATGGTTTAGTGCCAGAGTGAGGTTATGGTTGGACTCGATGATCCTGAGGGATCTCTTCTAACCAAAATGATTCCATGATTCTACGCCTAACAGCTACCTCTTGAATCTGCATTTCTCATTTTCTGTCTTATTCAGAAAAAGCAAACAGATTATTTACTTACATGATGAATAAAGCTGCCTCCGAATTTGAATAGATATTCTGTGGCTCTAATCAGTTCACGGAAGGTTTCATCCTCTCTGGAAAAGCGGTGTCCGTAAACGACAGCACAAATGACATTTGAGACAGCATGAATGAGAGGGTATGAAGGATCCAGGGGTTTCCCTGCAACCATAATAATAAACGTCACTCTTAATGTCTCCTATCTACTTTAGTGAAATGAGAGAATGTTTTAAGCTACCCAAAGAGCTTTCAACAGAGCATTGCATTTCACAGAGAAGCAGCAATCTTCTTACAAAATTGCAGTATCAAACTGATTCTTCACACCTGTGCTGCAATCTCATAATCCCAGGAGTCTGTGGCACTCTAAAGAAACACCATGTGAATAAAATATTTTGTAATATGATAGAGCAAATTTAGAGGTAAGAAGAAAAAAATTCTATGTAATTTTTCTGTCTGGCACATTCAAAATAGGTCTTGAGCATGGAAATGTCTGAGAACACTCTGATCAAAGAGAGTCTGAGGGAAGAACCATTACAAGAGAGGAAGCCTTATTCAGCAAGGAGACAAATACATGCAAGGCTACTATATTTTACCTGAACTTGTTAGAGATGTACGACCTCCATTAAGATAAAATGTCATAAACTAATTTTAACCACTAGTGTCAGTAATATAATAACTAATTTTAAAGCAATTATTTCAAAACTTAATCCAAGAAGACTATTTTATGACTCCAGAATAAACTACTATCAACAACTGTGTTTATGTTTGTAACAATGCAACTGTCCGACACCCAACGCACGATTCTGATTAGCAACTTATTTTTCTGGGCTTTTATTTCCTACATGTGTGATCACATCTCAGTCTCTCCTAACTCTTAAACCATGGGACTTGGCTAGATTTAATGACTTTTAATAGATACAATGCTAGCCACAGCATGTCCTGGTTTACTGTGCCTTTGCATAATGTTCAGTATTGGGAAATCCAACTCACATACTCTTGACTGGATTTTTCAGGATAAAATATTGTGACAAAAGACAAGATTCTAATCAGTGCTTTACAGATCTCATGCAAATGGTGTTACAAGACTTAATTCATCAGTGTTGAGAATGTGTCCATATCTTTATGCACCAGCACCATATATGAGCCAGCGATGTGCCCTGGAGGCAGAGGTGGCCAACATCATCCTCGGCTGCATTAGCAAAGGCATTGCCAGCAGGTCAAGGGAGATGATCCTTCCACTCCAATCAGCACTGGTGAGACCGTCTGGAGTGCTGAGTCCAGTTCTGGGGTCCCCAGCACAAGAGAGATCATTGACATACTGGAACAAGTTGAGCAAAGGGCCACAAGGACAATTAGGGGATTGAAGCATTTGATGTAGGAGAGGCTGGAAGAGCTGGGGCTGTTTAGTCTGGAGAAGAGAAGGCTCGGAGAATTATCTTAGATGTGTATAAATGCCCAATGGAGGGGAGTAAAGAACATGGACCTAAGCTCTTCTCAGTGGTATCAAGTGAGGCAATGGGGAAATACTGAAATACATTAAATCCTGTCTGAACAGAAGAAACCTTTTTACTGTAGGGCTGATGAAACAGTGGAACATGTTACCCAGAGAGGTGGTAAAGTCTCCACTTTTGCAAATATTTAAAACCCAACTGGACTCAGCCCTAAGAAACCTGCTCTGATTGACCCTTCATTGAGAAGGGGTTAGACTAGTCCACCTTCAGAGACCCCTTTCCACTTTAAGCACTCTATGATATAAATAGTAAGTAAGCTCCAGTTTTGCTTCCTAATTTTAGTAGTTCTGTAAATAACTTTGAACAAGAATAGTCTCCCACTGGGTTTGAAAACACAGCACCGGGGTCTTAGCATTTTCTGTCCATTCCACATGGACCCTGTAAGACCCTGCACACTCTCTCATGGAACAAAAGCTGCCCCTGATATCACGGCAGGGCAGAGAAGTTCATACACATACACATCAGACTAATGACAAAAATGAACCAGTATTTATTGCAGAGATACCTTTCATGCTTGCAAAGAAGTCTACTAGGTAGTGGGCCTCTTCTTGAACTCGATGTTCCAGGCCTCTTTTTCCCAGACCAAGGTTGCGGAGAGTCCTCAGTGCAAACCTTCTCTGCTGCTTCCAGGTGTGACCAGTTGCCAACATAATCCCTGCATCCATTCAAGGAAGAGCTTTTTATCATGCTAATATTAATTCTAGACAAAGACTGCATTAAAATATTTACTAAACCACAGAATATAATGAAACTGTTGCGTTGCCTATGAACACAAAGATGCCAAGGAACAGCTGTAGCCGGTAAACACATGGAGGCAGGGATAAAAGGGACAAACTTAACTGGGTAATAAGATGACTTTCAGGATTGAGCTTGATTCAAGACAACAAATTATCTCAGAAATGCTCTCTGAAGCACTTGCTTCCCACTCTTTTCTATACTTGGAGCTCACTTGACCAGGGTGATGGTTCCATGAAGGGAAAATGGGAGTCAGGGAGAAAATTTCCTGTCCACAGGCCAGAAAAGTTCAGTACTTGGGCTTTGTGACAAATATCTTCAGAAGAAATAAACATATACTAACAGGATCTTTAATGTAGTATAAGAATCACCAATGACTAAAATAAATTAAAATTAGAAAAATTGAAGGTTTCCTTTCAAAAAAGTAAAGGTCTCAAATAAAAGAAAGGTTGTTTCACAATGCATGTGTTCATGAATTTGCCGTGTGGTTGGGGAGTATGAAACCTACAGTGAGGTTGAAACAGAAGTGCATTGAATCTCTAAATGCAACTGTGAGAGTAAGAAAATATTCATAAAAGGAATAGAATGGGAAGAAGATCCCACATCAAGCTCAGTCTCCAGTTGAAAACGTAATGGTGGGAGGCAGCGAGTCCAGGACAAGGAAACATGCCCTTTCCTGCCCTTCCTCCACTTCTCTGTGGCACAACCCACATCTCATCACCTCTGAATCTGCTACGGGGAATATTTCACACAAAGCATTATGAATCTTTTCTCTGTTGCTGGTCTCTTCCTCCTCCCGCTGTCCAAAGGCTATTTCGTTACTCCGTACTTCACAGTTCACCTGGCAGTCATTCCTCATAGACAAACCCTGCCACTGTGGTACCTTCGGAAATGGTTACAAGCTACAAAAGAGCTGCAGTTTGTCAAGGTGGTGTTTCTGTGCAATGTTTATGGCACGATATTCTCACCTTTTCCTTTGGCCATTGCTCTGAAGAAAGGAGACACCAGCCTCCCAGAAACATCTTCAGGGTGCGTGGTCATACCATCCTTAACTGCCTGAAATCCATTCAGTATGATGACTGGGGCCCATCCAAACCATAAGGTGAATATGTTACCGTGAATTTTTGCCAGCTATAGATGGGAGAGAAGCCAGGAGAGCACAGATGAAATCCCACATGCTGCAAACAGAGGATGAACCTGTTTTGACACTGATTACAGGACTAGCCCTGAGGTGGAATGATGCTCTCCACCTTTCCCACAAGATTACAATTATCTGTGAGGAAGGATGAACTCTCTTCCAGCTTCCACTGTTGGAAAAAACTGAGTATTCCGGCTTTTCAGAGCCACAGATCTATGCCAAGAAACATTAAGTAGCTTTTATTACCGTATATAAGCCAAAGCTAAGTTCACAATGATTCATGTGATAAAGGGTATTTTCTATGCATGAATTTATTTCAAGAGGGTTTCTCTCATTTGTACTGGTAAAGTGGCACAAAGGGAACACAGAAATGTCAGGGGAATAACTGGCTCGTAGAGACCAGACCAGTTACTTTCTGCTTTCCCCCTGCTCATTTGCCTATTTCGGTACTGGAACCTGAGTAAAACCATTCCGTTTCACGGTGTCCGTACTCCCTATCTGAACCCGCCGTGTGGTCACAGCCACTGACAAGCCTCCTCCACATCCCAGTGACAGAAGCCACTGGAATTGTCTATTGAGAATCCTGAAAGCACTGCAAGAATCAACAGAATGAAATGGAGGTGGCTTTGTGCCCAGGACCCCTCAGAAAAATGACCAACAAAAGGTTTGTGGGTATTTTTAAAGATCCTGTCAATATAAACAAGCATATACACAGATAGTGCATCCTAAGTATCTATTTACTCTCCATCTAGAGACTGCCAGTGCTCGGAAAGCTAAAAATCTATGCTTTGAAAGTAATTTTTTAAAAACAATATTTCTTTTCCCTAACTGCAAATCTGACATATTATCCCTAGAGGTATTGCATCCAAAATTATATCAAGCTTCACAAGAATTTGTCAAATCCAGTGTTAACAGGTGATGGGTTTAAGTGTCAGAATTATTTTCACACATTCATAGCTTCCAATACCACATTTCTTAGCTTGGAAAACTGCTCTATGCTGCAATAATTTTTCTTATTTTGCCAGTCAAACCAGTAGGTCCAAACCAAACCAAATGCAATATCACAGTGGCTAGTTAACAATGACAGTATGTTACCAATGTAGTTTTGAGAGAAGATGTTTTCACATAGCAAACAACATGAGAAATGAGAAATTATGAAGACTTCTAAACAATCAGGAGTATCTGAAAATAAATACCTTCATGAGGATATCGCGGTTAAACTCAAAGTTCAGCTGTATCAAGGTTCCAAAAACTGGGAGAGGGACTGGTCCAGGAGGAAGCCGTCTTCGCACTCGTTGCAACTTCAAAAACTGCATAATTAGAAGAAATACAGCCACGGCTATAAGAACTTCACTTATTGTCAACATTTTAGCATCTGCTTTCACTAGCTTGTCTTTATTGAAAGTAGTCTATTGAAGCTGTAAAGGCTGGTTGCTCAACCAGTTCTTTCATAAGAGTTTAAATTTCATATAATAATCATTCCCCGCCTCTAACCCTCCCTCTATATCATCAACCACTCCCTTCTGTCCCACTGATTACATTCTCATGCTCAAGCATATTTAATAGATGCATATCCTCTACCTCTTCTCATTCAGATGATATTTGTCAGATGTGGTTCACAGGATTTGTAGGAACGGTCTCTTAAAAGACTAGGGCCAAGATTTTCCAGGCAATGTAGATTCACATATCCTCATGTAAATTCTTCATCTAATTTTCTGAAACAATTGTGGACAGTATGTGCTCCTACCAAAACTTGATGAGCGCTTCTAGAAAAGCAATAGCCATACATACAAATTAAGCATACAAATGTAAGTGGATATTAAATCTTAGAGTTTTTAAAATGTTTTGTATATATTTCATGTACACATACATACATCCAGTAATGGATAAAAGTTAAAAGCCCACGTTTATCTTCAGATACATAGATGAGTATCTATCATTTAATACAAAAAGCAAAACTTGTTATGCTTTCAAATGTAATTGAAAATTTTAATATATAACCTCATTTTTTTTTTTCTAACCTATTTGCACTGGGTAGCTTCACTGAGGGGTTTGCCTGCTTCTGAATTTCCCCTTTCAATCTTGACATAAAGGTGGATACCCTAAAGCAGGGGTGCCAAACTCATTTTCGCCTGCATAAAAGTCCTAAAATTATATTCAGCCCTTTGAAGGCAACCGTGAGGTTGCCGTGGCCCCCAGTGAAAATGAGTTTGACACCCCTGCCCTAAAGACTATTTTGGGCTATCACCAGAAAGCTTGCCAGATAAATAAAGCGCACGCATATAAAAAGTACAATTAGTATGAAACACGGATTAAAAAAACATGGGAAAAACCTACTGGGAATCTTGAGCTACAACCAGAACTAAGGGCCCCAGCAAGAACTAGTCATGACATGTGTACCATACTGGGTAACCTGAGAGTAAACACAGTTTGTAGCCAAGGCTCTTTGCCAAGGCTCAGCATATGCAGGACGAACAAACCAGCTTCAGCCGAGCCTACAGGGAACCAGACCATGAAAAACATGTGAGAGGGATTCCGGGCACCACATAACAATGACAGTTCCAGCGCCGTGTTACTGAAATGCTAATGGAAAAATGGCTCCTTGTGGAAAATGCCCATCTCCTGAAAGCAAAACACTTGTTAAAGAAATACGTTTTCACTAATCTACTGAAAATGTGTCAAGAAGACTTGTGCATCAACTTGCTTCTTTCAAGGGCGTCTTTGAGACAGAAACTGTTTCACAGGATTTGTGGCTCTGGGACAGGAATCTCATTTATCCAGAAAGAGCAGCCTGGTGTTTGCCAGCCCCCAGGTAAATCAGCCTCCAACCACCGCACTTCACTACTGCTAAAGCACAACTGATTAATGCGTTATTAACCAAGAAAGGCAGTGACTATGTTTCTACAAAAGCTTTGTTTGTTTCCAAAATAGCTGGTGTTTCAAGGCACCTATTTTTAGTTTTACTCTCTACTTCAACAGGAAAAAAAATTCTCCTTAAAAAGAAATACTGATGAGTTGTTTTACCTGCCCTGTATCCAGAATAATTTTATAAAATTTACTTAAAATGTACGAGTTGATCAGATTTTTTTCAGTTGGAATCAATGTAGTACCCTCCCTCGCCTCTTAGATATTCAAAGATTTTTCCACCTAGATTATTTTTCTCGACAGCAAAAGCCATTTTTGTCCAGTGACATTTCCCGTGGGAAAGTGAAGAAGCGAAGGGCGGGGGCTCTCAGCAGTGCCAGGGCTGCAGCCTTGCAGCAGAATCGCTCTTTCTTTAGCCTTGCAGCCTTGAATTTGCACATTATCAGCTATTTCTTAGAAATCCAAGTATTCAAATACCACTGGTCCCTTCAGTCCCTTGTGAGATTCACCCACATCCTTTGTCGTAGCCCGAACACCAGCCTGAAGCTCTTCCTTCCTTATTTCTTTGGCATCATTTCTGCCAGTGAGTTCAGCTGACATGGGGAACCATGTCTCATGTACTGGCCACTTCAGGAGTGTTTAAAACCTTTTCCCTGGTGGTGTTTTCCTGAGGAAGATTTCCTGTCTTTTCTGGAATTTGGCCCTCTGCTTCCGTCTGTGATGTTTCATTATATTTGTATGGCAGGCAACAAAGATTCAGTTTAAATTCCAATATCCATCTTAGGTCTCCAGTTTCTCCAGGGCTATCTTTGTTTCCATCAGATTTTCAAGTGTAAAACTCTGAAACATTTGAGTCCACCTAATTTTTTCCATATACTTGTCTAGGATGGCACAGTTCCTTGGACCATGCATATTAAACACAATAACTCATCCCCAGTGATGATTTTTAAGTAGTAAACATCTCCAAGCCTTTCAGCAGAATCCAGACATTGCAGCGTGCAGCCAAAACCCTCCCGACGCAACCAGTTTCCTAAATGATGAAGTAACAGCTGCAGGGACTCAATCTAACATCAGGGACGTGGAAGGTCCTGGGAGCATGTGTTGAGACTCAGAAAACCAAGAAACAAGGATCGAGCAATTTTTGTTTCATGTGCAGAAATGATGATACTTGGTGCCAATTACGTTCTCCAGAACTAAACACATTTTCACAACAAAATGAATGCGGTTGTTGAGAGTATTAGCAAGGCCCTGCCAGAGAGAAGAAGGGAGAAGCTGGCACTTACCCTCTTGGTCTTTTTTTCTTAAGCTTTCCAACAATCACTTCTTTTTCAAAAGGGTACTTTCTTACTGCTGTTAGTGACAATAAAGACTCAAGCTGCTTTCTTCAACGACGACCTTATTCCCCCGCATCTTCTGCTTGTGCAGGTGAAGTGGCTGCAATCCATCCTGTCATTATCAACTTTTTGTATTAATACATACAAAGCAATGCTGTTATGGAACACAACTATGGCTACTCTGTTGTACATTACTCACTTTGTATATTCTTTCTTCATTATTATTATTATTATTATTGTCTATATCTTTCCCCTTTTGCTGCTCCATTAAACTGTTCTTATCCCAACCCACAAGTTTTGCCTTTTGTTTCTTAATTCTCCTCCCCATCCCACCGCAGCATGGGAGGGGTGAGCGACACGTGGGTTTAGTTGCCAGTGGGGCTAAACCATGACAATCCGGTATGCAGATTATCGATTTCACACATCTCTGCTTGTTATAGACTGGGTGATACCTATTTTGAAATACAAGGAGGTACCTGAAACAAATACAGCTGATAATGATTTCAGTCCCACAGCACTATCATTTAATCAGTGTATAAAAATAATCCTTCCTGTGTTGGCATACAGTATCCCCTTCCTATGTCATACAAGAAGAACGTACTCCTAATGCTAGTGAAAACTAGTAAAATGTTAAATATCCACTTTTGCCAAGCCCTTAAGCACCATACTCATAAAAGTCTTCAATAGTTCTTCCATAGTGCTAAATCATCTGTTGGCCATGATATACTAATTTATGCTGACTGATGTGAAGTCAGTTAACTATGATGAAGAATCCACTAAAGATCTGAAAGAATAAAAGAAGCTGAATAAATTATTGGAGGATCTAGAGCAAAAAACACCAGAAGACTACTTGTCATGCAAAGACATGCTCTCCCGTTGCTTGTCAACCAGCTGACTCATAAAACAATTTATCAACACCTTGTGTGTGCTCCCTGTTGTTATTTGTCTTGCAGTCCTTGCCTTGCCTGTGCTGTGGAAACCTCTCCACACGTGGCTATGAAGCTGCTCCCCTATTTTCACCTGAAGGGCTGAATTACTGCATGTTGTAGCGAGTGAAACCCTGAACTGTCTTGCCAGATGTCAACGATAGAGTTGTATGCAACAAGCTCGCACAAAACCAAACCTGATCAGGCTTTGGGAATGTTATCTCAGATCATGTTATCTGCCTCTCTAGGAAGAGTCCTAGAGCTTCTTCTCCCTCCTGAACCCACTAATAACCTGCGACAGACTGAGAGATCTCTAAGTCTATCTCCACAAATGCAGCTGTGGCTTATGAGAAATAATGCACAGATCTTTAATCACAAGACTTCTAATTCATAGACTGCCTCAGGTTCTTTTTTTTGTAATTCCTCTTTATAATTAGCAATAAATAAGGCCAAGTCCTATTGCTTCCTTTAATGTCTTTATTTGTTACACATCAGGAGAAATTAACCAAGATTTTCCAAACAGAAAACAAGAATTAAAGATGAACACTTCGTAGGTACAACCCTCAGGATGCAACTGTCTGAAAAGCATCTTTCAGGGCAGTGATTAACCAAAGGAAGAGGAAAGCAAAAATCTGAAGACATACAAAAAGGGATTCACATGCAGAAGCCACCTTGCAGAGTGAGTCTTCCCCGAATCTATGGGGCACCGTCTCCTACCGTGGAATGGCACAGAGCTGGTAGGGAGGTGGCTTCATTGTGGTCCCAAAAACAAACTTTGTATTGACTTCTTTCACTCCTTCTGGCAGGGTGAGCATGAATGCCCTCAACAGGGTGGAAAAGACAATAAAGAGCTCCATCCTTGCCAACAGCTCCCCCATGCACACACGGTGCCCTGTGGAAAGAGAGAAAAGGCAGTTGGCCAAAAAGGATTTCTATCAAACCTCCCTTTCTAGCCTGCTTGGGGTTTTTGGTTTTTTGCTTGTTTTCTGCAGACTTTGTCCTTATATCTTCATTTAATGATTCAGAACTAAAAGGCTGCTTGTATTTCCACCAAAAGTTTTAATCTATATTTACAGCAGGCAGCAAGACATCATAGAGATGATCACCAGGATTGCATAGTTTACATTTGCTGCCTTCGGAGTGCCATACATTTTGCTGCTACTACTTTGATAACTGGATCTCCCTTCCAAGAGAAAAACTGGATCTGTCTTTCAACAGAAACTTTTCTATGTGTCTTTCCTTGTCTTCTAATCTTTTCCACATTCAATTGGGTTTCTCTCTTCCTGGAGAACAGTGGAATGTGTTTACACACCTATTTGCAGATTCCTTCCAAGTTATGCTGGGGAATGAATGGATCTTAAGTTGTTATCACACGGGGTAAATAAATTGCTGTTCAGTGCACATACCTATGGAAAATGGTAAGAATGCTTCTCTGTTTATAAAGTTTCCATCTTTATCCAGAAAGTGGCCTGGGTTGAACTGATCTGGTGTCTCCCATTTTCCAGGATCAGACAGAACAGAGTCGATATTTGCAAAAATTGTGGTGTTCTGAAAAAAAGGAGCAGCGGCTTCAGTTCTGTCTTACTGTTCATATTCATCAGACAAGCAACTAATGACCAAGGAACAAAGAATATAAAGTCCTTAGTTAAAGTCTCAGGTTTTCAAAAATGAGATCAAGCTTTATAACATTTCATAACAAGTTTAAGCTGTTGAGATTGTTGCGACTTCCTTTCCTTTATTATTTCCTGCCAGTAAGTTCAATAAAACAAATGGTTAGGGTTTTATAATGTTTGTATTCTTAAAATGTGTTGCTTTTATTTTTCCTATAGGCACTAAGTATTTTTATTACTTATTCAGCTTTTGAGTTACAGAATATCACGAGTATCAGTTTAATTTTTCCTGTTATTACTTGATAATTTCTGGAATGCTGGAGTTGCTTTGAGCAGATCCAGAAAAGAAAGGATGAAAATGGAAGTGTTTTGGGAATCACGAGCTGAGGTGGCTTCTGTATTTAAAAAGTTACAGTAAATCAGTTTGAAAAAGCATTACAAGTGAACCAGACATCAGATATTCAAATATGCAGCATATTTGTACCTTTGGAACAGGAAAACCCAGCAACTCTGTGTCCTTCACACTCTGTCTGGGAAGCGCGATCAAGACTATATTGCTGTACCTCTGGATCTCGTGAATTACAGCATTTGTATAGGGCAACTTTTTTCTGTCCTCGTAGCAAATTAAATGGGAACAACCCAGAACAGCATCCAGCTCCTTCTGGACTTTCTCTAAAGAGGAATATTCAGCTTTAAATACACAAGAAACAATCTATAAAGTCTCTACTCATAACTTTTCTTATTGCTTTTTACACTAAGGATAACATCCAAAAATGTGAAAAAGATATTTTATAAAATAAATATGCATTCAAATCCACCTGTGGATGACTTGAATACAATTTGACACTGAAGGTGTTTATAGGTTGCATACCCAAGTAATACTTGAGAAATAACGGTAGCTGACAAAGTCATTCTATAAGAATATTTAGTTTCCTGTTACATTTACTGCTCTGAGGTAATTTATAAAAAGACTTTTATTAATATTTATTTTTAGAGGCAGAGAATCAACTGGAGTATGAAATATTCATTGTGTTTTGGGAGACCACATTAGTAACTGATCAAGGATTTTTCTTCACTCAGAACCACGCAGATTATCCTTGTCATCCACAGATGGTCTAATTGCTATTCTGTAATTACCTGCCTTGGGAAGCACGCAAATTAATTTTTCTCAAGGACTTCTTTTTTTTTTCACTTACAATCTGAGCTGAAATGGTAATTTCTGATTAATTTCTGAGCCAAAATGGTCCGATTAATACTACAGCCTTTATCATTGCAATTAGATTGACCCTGTGCATCAGGAAACTTACAACCGCTTCAATATACCCTGAGAGGGTGAAAGATCGTGTGGAGAATATTCAAAGTTTAGGTGTTTTGAAGAGCTGTTTGGTAACAGCAATGGAAGATCCTTCCTCCTTACCATTTCCACCGTTTTCTTCTTGCCAGCCTCCTGCTGTGCCTGGTACCCAGCTTAAATTCTCAAATATGAGGCCTCTGAAGTGATTTGTATACCTTTCAATCCTTTCTACCTTGTACACGCTGACTCTTTCACCTATTTTCCTCTACCAACCTATATATTTCTTCTGTGAATATCATTATTAAAAGCCTACAGTTCCGAGGTACCCCACTCTTTTTTTGAATATCTATTTATATGTAGATATCTACGTTTTTAAGCTTCACAAAATAACCACACATATTAACAATCTCCCACTGCATTGAAATGATTTCAGCTGCAAAGAAGCCAGAGGCACATCAAAGAATCACAGAATCACAGAATGTCAGGGATTGGAAGGGACCTCGAAAGCTCATCCAGTGCAATCCCCCCATGGAGCAGGAACACCCAGCTGAGGTTACACAGGAAGGTGTCCAGGCGGGTTGGAATGTCTGCAGAGAAGGAGACTCCACAACCTCCCTGGGCAGCCTGTTCCAGTGTCTGTCACCCTCACTGAGAAGAAGTTTCTTCTCAAATTTAAGTGGAACCTCCTGTGTTCCAGTTTGAACCCATTACCCCTTGTCCTATCACTGGTTGTCACCGAGAAGAGCCTGGCTCCATCCTCCTGACACTCACCCTTTGTATATCTGTAAACATTAATGAGGTCACCCCTTAGTCTCCTCTTGTCCGGCTCCAGAGCCCCAGCTCCCTCAGCCTTTCCTCACACGGGAGATGCTCCACTCCCTTCAGCATCTTGGTGGCTGCGCTGGACTCTCTCCAGCAGTTCCCTGTCCTGCTGGAACTGAGGGGCCACAACTGGACACAATATTCCAGGTGTGGTCTCCCCAGGGCAGAGCAGAGGGGCAGGAGAACCTCTCTGACCTACTGACCACCCCCTTCTAATCCACCCCAGGTACCGTTGGCTTCCTGGCCACAAGGGCCCAGTGCTGGCTCATGGTCATCCTGCTGTCCACCAGGACCCCCAGGTCCCTTTCCCCTACACTGCTCTCTAATATGTTGAAAAGGATGACCTGAAGATTCCACTTTGTCCGCAGTGAATGTCCAATCATTATTGTCAGCGGAGGGGCAACAGTGCAGTTTATCTCATCCAAGAGCTGACTTCTCCACCTGATGAGATGAATCGCACTCTGCATTCTACATGGATCACTTAAAAACAAAACCTACAATGACCAGCCTGTGTCTTAAAAAGATAAAGCATGGAAAAGATCAGTGCACTTTCAGCTGATTCACATCCTACTTATTAGTTCCTCTACTATTCTTTGAACAAGCTCTACTACTATTTGTACATGTGTAGTTTCTAAAAATTTGCAGAACTGCTTGGGTGCTTACCTTGAACGTCAGGATAAACCACCATATAGAGCAGTGCCCAACGTAAAGTGGTGGCTGTAGTTTCTGTACCTGCTATAAAGAGGTCAAAAATAGTCTGGCTCAAGTTCTCTTCATCATATGTAGAATCAGTATTTCCTTTAGTCTGCAGATGTGAATTGGAAAGATCAAGTTAAGGCACACATAAACAAGTAAGCCACCTTGCATCACAGGAACATTTACTAATACTACCCAAAATGAAAAAAATAGCGGGGAGGGAGGCTTAGTTGATAAAACATTCTGAATAATGCAAAAACATTTTCTAGTACATTTGTCAATTTATCAGGTTTTTTTCTGCAGCCATAACGATGTTACTACTTGTAAATTCTTCCTACGCCTGCTGCATCCCATCAGAACAGTCAGTTCTAGTTGTACTTTAACCATATGCAGATCTGTTATTATTGTGGTATACACAATTTACCTGTAAATCTGCTTACATTTTTACTTCATTCTCTCCCAACATCTCTTAGTGTCAGCTTTTAAAAATTCATCTACCTATAACATTTTCTATGGAGAAATTGTACACCTCTAAATTTATATTAGACATCATTATAATCAAAGGAGCACTTAAAATCTCTTTGTGTTAGTGGAGCGTAAAAAGAGTTCAGAGAGACTCACTTTATCTATCTCATCCAAATAATAATCAATAAAATCTTGATTTTCATCTGGTTTTCCTTTTTCTTTGTGGCTTTTTATTTCCTTTGCGAATAGCGCGTTCACAAAATCGATGCTGGACGCAGCCTGTTTAAATGGTGCCAGGAAACGGCTTGCAAGCCAAGGAAACCTTTCATATACCTGTAAAAGAGATATTTTAGATATGTGGTATTAATGACATTAGCAAAATAAACTTGAATCCTAATACAGGCTTTTAGGCAGTGGAAAAAGCAAATGAAAGACTCTGATGACTGCACCTTCACCTTTACATTGAAGGGAAAGTGCTTATCCCATGACTCACTAACATCTGTCCTAATGCCATTTTTCCCTGGAGCAGAATTTCTTACTCTTATGCTACAATTTTGTATTGAGATGTACAAAGAACAAATGAATTTCCCCTGTACCCCAGTTCTTTGCTAGGCTGAACTTCAGTAGCAAGGACCTCCATATAAAATACGCCCCTGTTCTCTGGTTATCCAACATACTTTCTATCTCGTCACTAAAAAGAACAGGTCCAGGCTGACTGCCTTGACACGTTAACTGAAAGTAGAAATATCCAAATCCAGGTTTAATTTCTAATTGTAGGATGCAGAACCTATGGGGATTTTACTCAGACATGCCTTCTCATCTGTGTGGTCTGTAAAACAACTTGATGAAGTAGAAATATTGAGCCGTGTAGATTCTTTACTGCTTATGCATTTTTGTAAACCTATTCACATTATTGCACTTATCCCATTATAAGACCACACCTCAGCGGAAAAGAAACAAAATACTTTTTACATCAATTCCATTCTTCTGCCTCATTTCCCTTTCTTTTTCCCGTTTTACAGACTGCAGCATGTCCTTCCAGTTTACAGAATTACTGCAGTTTAAATTATCCATTAGATCATAACTCTTGGGCTTACCTATTAAAATGGCAGCTGCATTACAGAGATTTATCTTCCCACTACCCTGTTCAGATTCCTGGCTTGTATTTCTTATTTGTCCTACTGCAGAATTTTGCTTAAATCTACCTGTCCTCTTACCAGGAAAACAGATCAGTACAGACCATCATTAAAGGATTGTACACTGCTGTGAAAGCACTGTGGAGAGCAGGACAGAATGAAATATTGGACTAGAATGTTTTTGTTAGCCATAGACACACTATTAAGAGTTGTTAAGAGCAGCTTATACAAACACCTACTGAGAGAAGTTCGGAAATAGCTGATTAGAAGATGACTTAGGAATCATTCCATCTGTATCTTCTGGGAGAAAAAAATTACAAGTATCAAGTTAGTCTCAAGTTCTCTAGGACCTTGATTACAGCAGTTTCCAATTAGTAAGAGACAGTGGAAACTGCTGGAGAGAGTCCAGCGCAGGGCAACAAAGATGCTGAAGGGAGTGGAGCATCTCCCGTGTGAGGAAAGGCTGAGGGAGCTGGGGCTCTGGAGCTGGAGAAGAGGAGACTGAGGGGTGACCTCATTAATGTTTACAGATATATAAAGGGTGAGTGTCAGGAGGATGGAGCCAGGCTCTTCTCGGTGACAACCAATGATAGGACAAGGGGTAACGGATACAAACTGGAACACACGAGGTTCCACTTAAATTTGAGAAGAAACTTCTTCTCAGTGAGGGTGGCAGAGCCTGGACCAGGCTGCCCAGGGTTGTTGTGGAGTCTCCTTCTCTGCAGACATTCCAACCCGCCTGGACACCTTCCTGTGTAACCTCATCTGGGAGTTCCTGTTCCGGCGGGGGATTGCACTGGATGAGCTTTCCAGGTCCCTTCCAACCCCGGACATTCTGTGATTCTGTGATTCTGTGAAATCACGCGAGATGCAAATCCTTATGCGTTCCAGTGAGTTCTGCAGAAGCAGGCTGCCTTCCACACTAGTAAATTGATACAGTATTGTGGTTCCCCTTTGTAAATGGTTAATAATAAAAGTGCCCTGGTTGAGGCAAATGGTTCTACTGGTTTTGCAGCTGCACTCACAGCTTCACACAGAAGCAAGACAGCGAATTCTTCTGTCTGGTGGAGCAGATGTGAAGTTAGGAGCTGCTGTGTTGAATGGAGACAAATACCACCCAGCAGCTAATGGAGAGTGACTTCCAGCATGTGTGACTGAATTCTCACAGGGACGTGCAGGGGTGGTACAGGTGTTGCTGACAAAAACTGTTGGAAGAAGCTACCGTTAAGCAATTTCATTACATGTTAACTTTGTGCACTACAGTTGCTCAACTATGAAGTTAGCTAAGAGTAGTGAAGGAGTAAAGACACATATTCCTCTTGACCTTGCTTGACAGTCGTATGATTTGATACAATGAAAAAAGCCACTTTGTCAGACAGAATTTAAGATAAGCCTATTTCAGAGCTTTTCAGATATTTTAACTTGTATTTTCCTACTGAGTTGCCATCGTAGTTTCAAACACTGAAGTTGTACAAGTAGATGTACAGCAAGTCCTTTGTACCTCTCCCAAATGTGTTGCAGCCTCTGTGTTTCCATCCCTACCCACCAGCCAAAGGAAATTCCTGTGCTATGATGCATCATAGACAATTAAAATAAGTTTTGAACCAGGCATCTGGAAGTACTGATGTATACAATTCCAGTTGCACTATTGTGGCTGTTTTTCTTATAAAAGTAACAAGCAAGTTGCTTTTTTCATTGTCCATATAAAGTAAACAAACAGAAAATTTTCCTCACAAAAAAAGAGGTGCTGTTCACAAATGCTGTTATAGTATCAATGGATTCAATCAAGCGCTGAAAATTTTCATCATCTTTAGAGAAGCGATGTCCAAAAATCACAGAACAAATCACGCTTGAGACGGTATGAACAACAGGCATAGTGGGGTCCAGAGGTTTTCCTGTGAACACAATGAACAGCATTCACTATTAACACTTACTGTTCCTGCTTTTCCCACTGATAGGAGAGCTGATAACACTTTATAAGCATTTCTGACATTAATTAGATTCTCAGATGATAAATTGCAATTTATTAGTAAAATGCATGAGTAAAAGGTAACTTCAGACATCTAAAAAACACTGTAGGTTTAAACCAAACCAAAACAACAAACCAAAGACTCCTGGTGGGAATGCAATTAGTAGTCATAGTAATTATAAAACCACCCAGATTTCAAAGAATCTTGGCATCAGTAGATCTCACGTTTGGCAATAACCAGGGTTCAAAGAACATCAGCTGAACTGAAAAGAGATTCACCTTCTGTTCTTTGCTTCTATCCTTCAAAACCGCAATAACACAATAATTGAGCATAGCTATAGATTCACCCCATTATTCAGCAACACAGACAGAACAAACTGGCTAAGAAGTAATAACACCAACAGACAGGGACCGTGGCATCCCAGTTCTAAATTTGTACTGCGTGGTTTCACACGCAGCACTTCTGCAGGTAAATGTCTCCTGCAGACCATACGCTACGGACCTTTGAGCCTCAGCTCTGCGTGTACACTTTAAATCCCTTTCTGTAATAAAATCACACAGACTGACGTGCACATTGAGTCACGTACCGTTTGTTTTCCGCAAGTGTTCCACCAGATCACAGGCCTCCTCTTGGAGTCGATACTCCTGCTCTTTTTTCCCTACTCCCATTTTCCTCATTACTGCAAGTCCAAAACGCCTCTGTTGCTTCCACACATGACCATTAGAGAACATAACACCTAGGATCATAATGAACTAATGCTGTTAACACTTTATAAATTAATGAATTGATACAGTTATTGTATTTTTTCAAATTTTTGCAGGTAGTAAGGCAGCATTCCTCTTCCCTCTCCTTTCTTCTTCCAGTTTAGCCACCTATCTCCTGTATAGAAACTCTTACAATAGCTATATTCTGCCATTATTATTCCGACAGAAGAAATGTTTGATAAAAAAACTCATGAAAATATGAATTTTTTTCCACTGTAACATATGGACATCAAGGTATCTAAATCGCTTTCCAAAATCAGGGTTAAACCACACAAAAAATACTTCGTGAAAATAATAATTACCATTTCCATGAGTCACAACATGAAAGAAAGGGCTTATTGGCCTTCCAGCAACGTCTTCAGCGTGGACAGTCAGACCTTCCTTCACTGCCTGAAACCCTTGTAGGACAACTACAGGATGGTTTAAAACCCACAAGGTGAAGACATTACCGTGCATTTTGGCCATCTGTAGAGCAAAGCAGCACCAGGACAACATAGGTCAGAATGAGGACATTTAAATCATACAAGATGAACCAGATCTTCTACCTTGGCGGATGCCCCAGGGATGATTGACCTTGAGTAGAGAGCAACAAATCTATATATATATAGCTCGAAGTCAGGTTTCTAGCCAACATCTCGTTTACTAAAGATAAAGATGTTCCTAAAATGTCAGGCAGCCAATAATGCCAATGTCTGTTATGTTATTTATCGCACGTCTTACAATTCAAACTCATTGCAGATGAATGTTGGTAAGAGGAAAACGTTTGGCTCATGAGTGTAAATCCCTGCAAAAGCAGCTGAGGAGGTGGGTAAAGCAGGAATCAGCCTCTGCTTTCCAGCTCAGCTAAAAATTTTGCTCCCTGGGAACAAACAAGAGGGAACAGATATGAACACTGAGAAAAATTCATACACACGTGCTTCCACATTTGTGTCTAATGTCATTTTTGGAAGGACTAATTAATGGCTTTTGAAATCTTCGGATAAGCAATACTACTCTTCAGGACTGGGAGGTCAGAAATAGAAGAAAATACAACAGACATGCACTGGCCATAGTTTTATGTTGTGGGGTCATAACTACCTTGTCTTCAATATGCGACTTGGGAGAGGAGAATGGGTAGGACAGGGAAGAACCAGGGAAAAGGAAGGATGAGAACAAAATGTGACAGTGAGGTGCTATTATGCATTTATTTAAAAGTTAAATATTTAATATATATGTAGGGGGAATGTAAAACACTATGATACAAATTCTAGAAGTGCTGTGACTTAGGAAAGAGATTGAATGTAGGCACGCGATGAACTCGTTCGGCTACTTAAACACTCAATCTGGCTCAGCAAACTGAAGTCTCTAGTGAAAATCTGACCAAATTGTATAATAAGTCAGAAAAAAATATTAAAAAAAATATTAAAAATAATCCTCCTTTCTATACTTGAAACACATAGGCACTTCGTAATTATTTCATGTCATGTTTAGAAACTGCCAGTGCAACAACAGTCAACACACAGACATGCAAAAGACTGCATGGAATTAAAGAGTCTGCTTTAAAATGTGTCTTTTTCCTACATGCAAGACAGGAATGTTATTATCAGTATTGTTTTGTTTGTATGCACATGAGGTTTTAACAACATATGCCATAGTAAGCTGGAAATTTTTCATACCGAGAAGTAGATACTTTGAATGATCCCCATCTATTTTCACATTTACACAAGTTAGAACAAATCCCCTCCTAGCATTCAAAATAAGACTATGTTAAATAGTCACATTTACTTTTCAATCAGTTTATGAGTCCATTAATTATTTACCTGAAAATACATACCTTTTTAAGGATGTCATGATGAATTTTGAAGTTCATCTGCAGCATATTTCCAAAGAAGGGATATGGAGTTGGCCCAGGAGGAAATCGTCTTCGCATCCATTGCAGCTTCAGAAACTGCAGAAACAGCAGAGACACCACAAAAACCAGCAGCACCACACTTACTGTTAACATTTCACTTCTGATTTACAAGCCTGCGTTGTCCTGAAACACTGTTCCACAGATGATAGATCCACTTTATCTTGCTTTGCTGGTACCTCCCTAAAAGAGAAAAAGGTGTTGAAGCTTCTGTGCCTCTCAGTCCTTCCCTCTTTATCACTTTACTTCCCCATCCAAGAGAACCAAATGTTCTTATTTTTAAGCGTATCTGACATCATTCCATAATATTGCAGCCACAAATCTGACAATCTTCGGCTCTCCATGGTATACAAAATGCAGGTTAATTACATGCCTCCTTGTGCCATGACAGTTGCTGTGACACAAATCCCTGCCCACAGTATTGGTTTCATTAAAAAACCCTTGCAAGAACAGAGAAATCATTTAAAAAAATGTCCTGGGGGTTGGTTACACACCCAAGGCCCATGGGATTACTCAAAATTAGGCTCATCGGGAGCCACCACGTGTATCAACCATGTGCACTGCTCCTTCACTCACCTCCTATTATTGCTCAATTCTGATGCCCTCTGCTGTTCCTTTCATTTTTCCCCATGGTTTAAATTGTAAGCTCTTTGCGAGATGGCTGGACCTCTTAAATTTGCGCATAAAACAAACAAACAAAAATACTTCAATCTGTCATTGGGTAACAAGAGTTTGGTGTTTATAATGTTGTAAGATCTAAGTGTCCACACACTCTGTCCACTTGTATAGATAAGTGAGGCTGCAAGATCTTCATGGCCAAATGAAATTTCTTCGTGGCCTCCAGCTGCCTCTCAGCTAATTCCCACCGCAGTGCCCGGAGGAATGGAGCAACGCCCTTTGGGAGCTCTGGATTGCTCTTCCTCTATGCAGGTAGAGCCTGTGCCCCTGCAAAGGGCATCATTTGGACAATGCAGCTTTGGCACTTGCTCAGGGACAGCACTGGCTTAGACTCAGCTCAGCTGGCTTTGACAGGAGCGTGTGGCACTCTGGGAAGTCACCTAGATGGCTGCTCCTAAACCTCACCTCTTATTCAGTCTCTCATTCCTCCTATATTCACGGAGAGGCCTGAGAGTTGGGTGTCAACACAGCAGTTACGCAGTCACCTCATTATACTCGTTTTTGCCACCGCATCTTTCCGTTAGTAGAAAAAATGAATCCTAGTTTTGCAGCAGCGCACAATCCACCCTCCACTCCTCACAGAATCTGCGTCAACGCAAGGCAGCAGCACAGAGCTAGATAAGGGTTAAAGAGCAGGAAAGCCACATCAGCTTCGTCTGGTTGACCCACTAAGCTCACACATGTCTTCTGCAAACCCAGACGAGCTGCAGTAGCAGCAAGTGCCAACTTCAAATCCATGGGAGTCACCACAACAGCACCCATTGGAGCCCCAAACCTGAGCCTGAGGAAAGAGCACTGAACCTTATGACACTGAGCTCCTTCACAAAGATGAATTGTTATTTTTTTTAAGCAACAGCTTAAAACTAAAGAAAGAAAACTCTAACGTGGTGGATAAACAAGGCAATGACAACTAATCCTTGAAGTATAATTGTAATAACAGTTGTGAAATTACAAAGGCCCAGCTCCCAACTCAGCCTCTCTGCTCAGTGTCCCTCAGCCCAGCTGCTGGAAGGTTGTGTGCAGCTGCCCCTGTGCTCACAGAAAACTCTCACGAAGTTCAATTCTCACACAGCTCTTGGGAAATGCTACACAAATTTCTCCTGCCCTGTCCCTCCTTTGCAGGCACCAAGCGTCGCTTCACAAGACCACAAGCGGCGCCCTTAACTGTGCTTGCAGGCGTCAACAGACACGGCCAACCTGGAGTACTGCACAGCATTAGCATTACAAACATAACTGTGTCAGAGGACCCTCTCTTTAATAGGAATGTCCCTCAAATATGCCATTACAATATATTGGAAAAAACCCACAATCAATCAACCAACCAACCAACCAAACTACACACAAAAAACCCCCACGACACCACACAACCACACATTTTCAGGCCAGCCCAATGGTCCAATACACCCACTTCTTTTCCACCAGCGCTGAGCTCCCCTCTGCAGTTCTTCATCAGGGAATATGAGGAGTTTGCCTTCACTTTCAGCCTGAGCCACCAGCCTCACGCTCGAATGAAGGATCGTGTTCTTGGAGCTCTCTTACTTCCAGATTCAAGCCGTCATCTCTGCATGGCTCAGCCAACTGGACAAACCAGCTGGCTCACACCTCATTGAGGCACCCCCTCCACAACCCTGTTCCCCCATGCAACCATACCTGGGGCTCTGGTGATGCCCAGAGCCACCACCTCTGGGAAGAGCATTTCTACAACCCACTCGAGATTTGAGAATGCATGGGAACAAGGGGAAGCGCCTCAACAGCTGGTTTTAATATTCCTTCTGCCTCCAGTAATATTCCTGTTGAGTTTCTAGTAAGACCAGACACCATCATAATTTTCTATGTTTATTTCATTTACAATACAGCAGAAAAAAAATGCACAGATATTTCCCAGACACAGGAAAACCAGAGGATTTTTCAGGGGCGGCTTCTTAGACACATAACACAACAAGGACAGATTCAAGCCGAATTTGAGCTAGAAATGAAAAACATAAAATTTGCAGAAAAGATCAGCATACTAGCAAACCGGTGACAATGTGTCTCTCTCAAATCTGCAATGCCCTGCCACCTAGCGAAGGACTGCACAGAGCTTGTACGGATGCGGTTTCATTGTGCTCCCGAAGATGAAGTCTGTGTTGACCTCCTTTACTCCTTCTGGCGGAGTGAACTTGAAGGTCTGCAGGAGGCTGCAGAAGATGATGAAAAGCTCCATCTTTGCCAGCACCTCTCCCAGACACACGCGATGGCCTGCGGAGGGACAAGGGAAAGAGCTGTCAGCCCCCCCAGCTTTTCAAAAGAGCATCAGCGAGGAACAACAGGCTTTCCTGAGTTTGACATTTTCCTCTCAGATGGAACTGACCGAACAACTGAGATGTTTGCAATCATTCTTTGCAGGACCTGCCAGATCATAGAAAAAGATACCAGAGATGCTTCCCAGCAGTTTCGTACTTTACACGCTAATCTACAGGACTCCCCAGCTCTATGAACTGGGTTTCAGTCTCTTGATTCCAAATGAGAATAACAAGAAAGCATCTTTAGATTCCCTCACAGCTTCCACTTGCTACAGGCTGACTTTTCCTCACTAATAGCAGTGAAAAATCAGAATATAGAGGACATTCTACATGTGACTAGACATTTTCCTATGTAATGTTTTCAGTGAAAACAACTTGTTAAAGAAAAAACTTTTCCCAATTTATCAGTTAACTGTGTCCAGGACAGAGTTTCCAGTCAGAGAAAGACAGTGACAGACCCTGGAATGTTTAGTTAGGCCATTCAACTTGGAAATCATGTTCAAATTCATCTTCTGCCCAGTTTAGGGCAGGAACCTGAGCCTGATGCTTCCACATCTCAGCTGAGGGCTCTGACGATCAGGCTGTTCCATCCTGGTGCGACCTCCAAGAGCTTTTGTTTGTTTAAACTTCTTTCACAAAAATCCAAGATCAAGGGTTATATGGTTACCAAACAACTTATTTTTGTAATCAAACATTTTTCTGGGCTGTTAAAAACATGTGCTCCTATAGTTTGGGATTATATTCCTTTTGGCCTTCCCCACAATGAAAATAATACAGCTTCACACTCACAATCTAACCCACCCAAAGGGCTTCACCCACCAGTGCACCTACCTGCTGAGAAGGCTAAGAAAGCCTCTCGGGCCACGAAATTCCCATCCTTGTCCAAGAAATGGCCAGGGTTGAACTGGTGAGGAGTCTCCCAGTAATCAGGGTCAAAAAGAGTCGAGTCGATGTTTGCCATAATCATAGTGCCCTGAAAGGAAGATCCTGTTGGCTCGGTTCTGTCTCTCACACATCAGGATGAAAAGGATACAAACAAATTCCAGCTATAATTCATCAGACTATTGGTCACATGGAGAGGCAGCAGAAATAAATGATTATTTTATTATTATTTTATTAGATGTGCCAGAGGGTGCTGGACACTGAACAGGCTCCCCAGGGAGGTGTCACAGCCCCAGGCCTGACAGTGTTCAAGAAGAGACTGGACAATGCCCTCAGACACACGATGTGAACTGTGGGGTTCTCCTGTGCAGGGACAGGAGTTGGACTCAGTGATCCTTGTGGGTACTTCCAACTCAGGACATTCTATGATTCTGTAATTCTATATTTCAAATATGATGCCAGAGAGGTAATAGTAGGAAAAAGAAGTCCTAAGTGAATGAAGTTGAGTAGACGCTTGGAGTTGTCTCAGATATCACCAATGAAGAAAATTTTTGTCCACATGGCAGACAATATCCTAGTGTTAACAGTCCATTGAACCTTCCCTACAGACACCACTGCACGATTCTGATAAGTCTTTTCTGAGGCTTCTTGAAAAAATAAGAGCTCAAATGCTTATAAAGTCTTTTCTGAGGCGTCTTAAAAATATAACAGCTCAAATGCTTATATAGTATTTCAAAATCACACGCTCTGGGGAAGTGAGACGCAGCAGCGCTCTCACAGAACACTGGTTTAATTGGTGTGGAACTGTGCTTTTGGCAAGCATTGTCGCTCCCTGTGTGGGAGACAAAGGCACAGGCCAGAGGCCATGGGAGGGGAAAAGTGTGTCTGCCAGCGCTGTCACCAGCAGCCACACATCCTGAGTGGTGAGGAAAGGGGTTGCTGTTAAACACAACTGCAAGGAACTTAACTCACAGCCGAAGATCACACTGGAATACAAAGGATACCTGTACCTTTGGAATCTGATACCCCAAAACGGTTGTATCCTTCACTGCTTCTCTAGGAATGGTGATTAGAATAATGCTACTAAAGCGCATGATCTCGTGAATCACAGCGTATGTGTAAGGCAGTTTCTTCCGATCCTCATAGCAGATGAGATGGGAGGGACTCAGAACGGCATCCAGCTCTTTCTGGACCTTTTCTACAAAATAGAAAAAAAAGTCCATTATAGATACAAGAACACTGTTTTGCATGAAACAGAGCTTTCATCTCCTTTTTGGAGTATAGTAGTGAAAAATATAATATGTAAATAATTTATACTTCTCCATATCTTAAACTGTAAATACATTTATTCAACTATCTAGTTATGATTTTACTACGCTCTGGTATTTCCTAGTTTATTGGTTCTATGCTCGGGGCATCTTTCCACAAGCCCAACAGAACTATTGAGCTTCACAATTAAAGGAAGGGGAATGAAATGTAAATAAAATAAGAACTGCTCATTAAGAGATCATTTCAGTTACTCAAGCTATTACTTTTACTGTAGCTAAGTACAGACTCAGAGCACACTAATCAGGATGTTGCAAGGGAGCCATCATATCAGGCTGATATACAGATGTAATGCTGAGAACTGGAATGGGATAATATTACCAATCCATCACCCGCCATTAATCTCTTTTGGCTGTTGTCTCAGCTTCAGTAAGTAACACAGGGTTCAGGGTCAAACTTCATGCTTCAAAATTAGGCTCGTAATCCAAGAGATTCAGTTTGCTTTTTATTTCATTAGAATTTGAAGCATATGTGCCTGAGCAGGGCTCTGTTCTTCCAGCATTCTAGCAGCAAAAGCATGAAGAGAGTTCTAGCTCTAAACCTGAGAGTTGAGAACACGTCCTCACTTCCAAAAGCCTTGTATCGAATCATTCAAAATTTTGAAACTAGCGTGTAACTACTTTTCCAATCAGCTTTTTGTCTTCCTTCTCACTTTAACATTCCCATACATTACAACAAATATACTTATTACATAGAAATACAACTTGTGTGACAGTTAATATAGAAATAATATATGCTTATTACACATTCTGGATACCAGAAAAGTGTCACTTCTCCCTAAGCCAAGCTCATATTTCAGCTT
Source organism: Streptopelia decaocto (assembly GCF_964273445.1). Taxonomy (NCBI): domain Eukaryota; kingdom Metazoa; phylum Chordata; class Aves; order Columbiformes; family Columbidae; genus Streptopelia; species Streptopelia decaocto. Next base: position 5,005,235 of record NC_138660.1, on the reverse strand, counting down.
GAGTGTTACAAGCTGGACAGCATCTTCCATTATGTGCTTACAGTACTGAAAAAGTCTGGCAAAAATTGACAAAATACAGTATCAGAAGTTGAATATCCCTGAAATGATTTTAAAATATCTGTCTACCTCACCGTCTCCTTATAAGCAAAGCTCAAAAATATGATCTTAAAAACAGAAATGAAAGCTTGATCTTCAAAAATAACTTGAACTTAAAAGCAAAAGAAAGTGTAATGGACAATTGTTCTGGTTAAACATGCCTGTGTTTGTGCCTGCGACTCACCTTGGACGTCAGGAAAAGCCAACATGTAGAGCAGAGCCCAGCGCAGGGTGGTGGCCGTGGTCTCCGAGCCACCCAGGAAAAGGTCAAAAACAGACTGCACCATGTTGTCTTCATCAAAGGTAGAACCGGGGACACCTTTAGACTGCGGGTGTCAATGAGAAAGGTAAAATGCAGCACACCTGTGTAACGGCACCGAGATAAACAGCGATCGCTATAGACAAACAATAGTTCTCGAGGACAGAGAAAATACAGGTACTTGAGCAGAATGAAAATTCACGCAAAGATTTTCCTCAAATAAGTACATTGATAGTGTTAAACTACAGGCACTGTCTGAAGTCTCAGGTGTTAAGCTGCTGTCTAGAATGACTCGTTGCCTTGCTGCTAAATTCCACATCAGGAAAAAGCATTTCAAAGTAGTTTTATCCCACCATTGCTGTTCTCTGCACATTTGCTGATTTCAGCTATCATATATATAATACATTACCATTTTTTAAAATTAATGTTTTTTTTCAGCAAAAAGACAGAAACTGCCATCATTTTAATATTGCTATGGCAATCATACAGTACTGCTAAGCACACAAAAGCTCAGTACCAAGCACAAAGATAATAAATGCAAATATTAAAGAGACACAAAGAATCAGAATGAGACAGCCATCCAAATATCTGCACCTTTCCAGAGTCCTCCCTACTGCCCACCCTGCACTAAGGATTCCAAGGTACGAAAACAAACCAATGTAATTAATTTGTACTTCTGAAACACGTTATTAAACTAACTATTCAAAGTTCATACTTGAGTTTGACCGCAGAGCTCTTAAACTGTATTGATAGAGCTCTGTAAAAACTTTGCTTTGTACAGAGAACCATAGGAAAGGTGCAGAGAGTCTGTTAGAACAGGATCTGAGTCACATAAATCACTCACTTTCTCCATCTGATCCAGGTAAAAGTCAATGAAATCTTCTGGTTCATCTATTTTGCCTTTTTCCCTGTGGCTTTTGATTTCCTGCCTTATGAAAGCACGAACAAAGTTGCAGCAAGTAAACACCTTCTGTGTGGGTCCCAGGAGATGCTCTGCAACCCACGGGAAAACGTCGCTTATCTGTGGAGCAAGAATTCAGCACAGCTGCCCTGAGTTACCCGGCACGAGCGAGGCCGCGATACAGACACAGTGTGGGCATTTTTGGGGCCAAATTGCTGAATTAATTTCTTTAGGAAAAACGCTGTAGCATCAAAAAGAAATGTTGAGTACGTGCTTAGTACGTGAACACATATTAAACCCACAAATTAAACACAACACAGTTTCCACCCTGGATTCTTTCGTATCCTTATTGCGTAACTCTGCTTGTATTTGCTCTGTTAATCCACCCACAAAATAAGTCACTTTCACAGTAAATTTAACATTAATATTAATAACTTCAATATTAATAAATGTATATATACATTACTTTAGCACATAGAAAAAAACATTCTCTCTTATTCTGATAGAGTGTCACCTTTTCACCCTAAAAATACTGGTGTTTCCATTACAGAAAAGTTCAGCATCCCAAGCACATTGCCTTTGCTGAGAAATTCCAATAAAGCTTATTAATATAATAATTGAACAATGTCAAACCCAAAGCACTGCAGGTCCAGTTCATTTTCATAGCCAGATTTTTTAGCAGCATTTAATGTGTATTAAATAACGCAATAACTATAATAATATATGCACTATAATTATATTGCATACTAATGCAATAAATAATGTGCTCAATAATAAAATATTTGCATTTTAAATAAGTCATTTTCTCACATAGTAAAGGTAGCTGTTCCCAAAAGCCACTATATAATTGAATGCTTCCATCAGCTGGCGGAAGGTTTCATCCTCTAGGGAGAAACGGTGTCCAAAAACCACAGCGCAGATCACGTTCGAGACGGCGTGAACAACGGCGAAGGAAGGGTCGACAGCTCTTCCTGCAGACACAGATACGCGTTTGTCTCCAAAACACTTTCTTCATCTCCTTTGTGATCTTGGAAGCAAGATCACAATGACATTTTATAATAGATGATTATTGAGACTGTCACACTGAAACACCCCAAATTCACTGGAAAATATAACAAGAGATAAACCTCATTCAAAAATGAGGACAGGAAGACCTCCAATTTTTAACTCCCAGTCTCGTTATATTGTTTGCCTTTTTGTTTGTTTGTTTGTTTTTGTTAAATCTTGATCTTGGTGTTGATACCAAAACTCACATTGCTGAAGTCTGACTGTACAAACAGTTTTCAAGTTGTGCTCCAAACCCCTTCTTTTATAGAGCAAAAATAGTCTTTACCCTTAGAGTCATGCACATGATGTGCTATGTCAAAAGCCCCAGTGCACCAAGCACCCCACCAGTGATGTACCAGCTTTGTCCCTGAAGAACTCGACCAGATAACGGGCCTCGGTTTGTATCCCGCGTTCCATTCCTTTGTTCCCCATTCCCAGTTTTCGGAAAGCTCCGATTCCAAAATGTCTCTGATGCTTCCAGACGAGACCATTTGAGACCAGGATACCTTCAGCCACCAAGAATCAATTTAATGTCACGTTAATGTTCATATAATAGTAAACAACACACACATGGGGTAATCTCATCATGCTGCCAGTCACAAAGAAGAGTGCTGCATTGGGGCAGTGGGTTTTTAATTGTATTTTGTCAGAGACAGAGAAACCACCTTGGTTAATACATTCTCACCCTGCAAAAAGCCCACTCAGATCTCAGGACTCACACACTTGCAAAGACAGTGTGGGTTGGTGTTGCCTTCTATTTGCCCATGCTTTGAGCAGAAATGAATCTAAACCCTTATTCACATAGACAAGCTTATAGTCCAGCTCATGCAATCTCTTACAAGATCTCATGTATTATCTTGTGCAATCTTCTAATGCAATTAACACTTCTAAGCTGCGTTTGCCAACATCCCCATATGGACATTGTGTTCTTGGAGATATTGCCCCATGTCAACTCTGCAGGAGTGGCCAAGACAGTTTTCCTCAACAAACACTTCAGTTCAGGTTTCTACCACCTGGAAATACAATGGTGTCTCTCACCAAGCTACTCATACCCAGAAGAGATTTCTGTGGAGCTCACTGGGGGGGTCTGGGCATTCCCTGTGCTGGTGCTTCTTAACCTGATGCAAACCTTCTGGAGATCATTGCATCTCCTGGTTGGTAGTGCTTTGAAAAGAAAAACATGTTGTCTGTGCTACACAGTCTCTGGCTTTTAGGGGATCCTAATTTTACCAGACTGTTTACACAAGATATCGAGTGCTTGTCCTGGTCCAGATCCCTCCTGGAAAGAAAAGGAAGCCAGGGCAAGAACCACCCAGTAAGAAGAAGGATAGGAAGAGCAGGCTTTAACCACGCTACGAGCAGCTTTGTGAGACCAAGCTCTCACTGTGGGACAGGAAGGAACCCCAGACCCCCACTGCGAGCCTGTGGTCCAGCAGACAGCCCAGCACAAACCATTTAATCCCTACGGTGGGGAATCAATCTCTGCTGCATGGCCACCGCCTGGAATAACTCTCCCCTATTCCTTCTGTTATCTGGAGAGCCTGGGCTACCAGAAAAGGCGCCAGCCCAGCAGGCAGGTATTTGTGTTGCAGCTGATGGCTCCAGCCAGCCCCGCTGCAAACTGCCAGCACAAGGGCACCTTGGCACAGCCCCGCTGCTCCACTCCCCATCACCCAGATAAAAGGCTGCAATAAAGACCCTTCCAAATGGACTGAAATGGCCCCAGACCTAATAATCTCCATTCCTTAAGGATGCTTTTCTTTACTTACGTTAGTTAGTGTTATAAATTAAAGCTTTCCAGGTTGTAATCCACATGCAGCAAAGCCTGACTGAGGATAAAGGCATCTGCTTCATATCCTCTGGAGAAGAGGCTAGCGAAACAAGCTCAATTGTTTCTGTTTTAAATGCAGCATCCTCTTTATTCTCCATCCACGGTCATTCTCAGTGGCTGATGTAAATGATAGCACAACGAGAAGCTTTGGATACGTTGCAGGTACAGCCTGGCTAATACATTTAAAGCTTCAGTGACTTTCCTGTGCCTTTGCACTTCCCAAAGAGACAGACCTTGTTCTACAGCTCCGTCCATGCTCTCTTTACGTTTGCTGTAAACAGCTGGAACCATAAACAATTACTGTAGCCTCGGCTTGCAGAGGAGGCCACAAACTCCAGGTTATTTCAAATCAGGACACACACTTCAACAACACTAGGAATAGACAAGCAAGACCTAACTAGGTACAAATATTGCTGCTCTGATGAGATTCTGAAATTCGTGTGTGACAGTGGGACTTTGGAGACAGCTCAGAGTGACGCTGAATTGTGCTGTTCACCCTGAGCAGACAGAAACGGTGAACTGGGAACTAAGGGCTCGTCAATAAAGAAAACAAGATAGTGTTAGGGAATAGACCGACGTAGCTTATTGAACTACTTGCTATACTGCTTCTTGTAGAACTTGCTTATAACCTGCTTATATAGAACTTGCTTAGCATAAGTAACTAAGTTTGCTTAGTCCGCAAGCTGTGAACTTTCCAACTTTCTGCCTAGAAGGGCCACAGGTCTCTTAAAGCAAGAAGATAAGGGAGCTTTTAATCATCAATGGGAGCTGCATCCCTAGAGATGAGTTAAGGAATGGAATGGTGCATCTAAAAGAAGATGAAACACAGTAGAATGTTTTGGTTATTGCCAGGGACTTATTTTTCTCCCCAGCTGCAGGTGCAAAATAACAACTGATGGACAGGACCTAGAACTGACACCCAGTCTGGTCAGTAAAAGACAAACCATCACCCACAGAGACAAGAAATGGCTCTGCTGATGAAAATGAAAACCAATGAAGAATGGGGAGACCCCAGGCCCTAATTTTATAATCAGCCCGAACTGACAGATGAGGAGTGGGAAGCTTAAATTGTAAGGGTATAATTGCCCGGGGAATTCTTCACTTGGGTTCCCTTCACTTGGGCACCCGGCTCAAGCTGTTCTCTGTGCTGTGTCATACAAATGAGTTATTTATTTAAGAACAACTGCTGGAATCCATGCCTGAGTCTCTGCTTCAGGACACCTAGGGTAAAGAAACTTCCTTAACAAGAGGAAACAAACAAAAATCAATGATTAAGTCCTTGCATGGATACGAACATCTTACCCTTTCCATTTGCCAATTTGTTGTAGATGTAGGTCTGTAGTCGCCCAGAAACATCCGCTGAGTTGGTGGTGAGACCATCTTTCACGGCTCGGAATCCATACAGCACCACCATAGGTTTGTGACCCAGCCACAAGGTACAGATGTTGCCATACTTTTTTGCCAGCTGTAAATTAGGCCAATGCCAAAAACATACCCATGGGAGAACCATCAACCAAAATGCACACACGACGGGCTGCTCTGTTCTAGCATGAGATTCATCGGCTGTGCAGGAAATTAGAAGGGCCAATAGTTTTGTTTTGCAGTGGGAGTGGTTACCAGAAGTCTTTTTTGAGAAAAGATTAATGTCCTCAGTTCTGTTTAACTTGAACACATAAAGTGTTCACACAAATTAGACTCTCTGCAGATTTTACTTAACTTATCATAGAATCATAGAATCATTTCAGTAGGAACAGACCCTCAGGATCACCGAGTCCAACCATAACGTCACTCTAGCACTAAACCATGTCCATAAGAACCACGTCTAAACACCTTTTAAACCCCTCCAGGGATGGTGACTCCACCACTGCCCTGGGCAGCCTGTTCCAGTGCCCGACAATCCTTTCCATGAAGAATTAATTCAACTTCCATGATTCACCTTCCCTCAGGATTAAGTTCTCTCTGCTGCCACATTAGCCTATCAACACCCACCACCAGATTTTACTTTTTGCCTCAATGGCTCTTTAGTTCACCTCTGCAAATCCTTACCTTTTTCAGGCTCCCATGATCAGTTCTAAAATTTACCCACCACATGCTTCCAATGATGGGAAATGGGGTCGGTCCAGGAGGAAATCCACGACTTTTCCATTGCAATTTCAAGAACTGCGCAGCCAGAAGAAACAAAACCAGGGATATGAGAGCTACACTTATCATAATTTCACGCCTCCGAACCACTCTATCGCTGAGAAAACTGCTATGAATCTGTCTGTTGAAATGACTCTATGTTGCTTTTCTTAACCCTTCCCTGTCACATTTAAGCTTTCTGAATTTCCCTCCTCCCTTCTTTCCTACCACTCTTCCTGAGCCCAGAAAATGGGGAGCGTTGCCATTCTTGAACGTATTTAATATATCGCTACGCTGCAATATGCTAATAGCCACCAACGCTTTAAGACCCAGCAGAGCCCAGAAGGCAGGCACCTCACCCAGAAACACCCCTTTGAGCAATCGGTTTGATGGAACACGTCGCTCCCAGCACAGGCTACGCCTAAGCCAAGGGCTCAGACACGGAACTGTCGCTGTCACCCGGCAGCGTGCACACGCTCAAGGACAAGAGCCCTCGCCAGGCAGCATTCTCGGGGCAGGGCCGAAAGGAAGCAGCCAGCAGCCTCGTGTAAGAGCAGTTGCAAACGTGTCTGTTTAGAGCAGCATTTCCCAACAGTGGCTCCTCAGCGACTGGCAAGAATAAAAAGCAGCCAGTTTGAGACGCTCTAGGAGAACACCGGAAAACCCAAGGGGAAGTCGCAGCGTGCGATCTCAGGGGGTCTGTAACAACCACAGGCGAACCAGTGCTCTAATTCTCATTTTACAGGTGGAAAAATCCTGGTAGTAGGAGAGGAAGGATACAGGTCTTCAGAACAACATATTTGGGAGTTCAACAACTGATGAGCAGCAGTTGACCTTGTGCCCATAATTTCACCTGCAGCGTAGAATCATAGAAGCATCATAGAATCATTTTGGTTGGAAGAGACCCTTGGGATCATCAAGTCCAACCTAACTGCGTGTCTCTAAATGGTTTGAGGCTTTAACCAGGGCAGTACATTTTTTACACCTTTAACCTTGCAGAAGGTATCTCGTCCCACCAAGTACAGGAGGCAGCACAGGCGAACACTCCTCAGGGGTCATCACAGTCCTCGATAAAAGTGCTGTGCTGCTTGTTTGGAAGCACAGACTGACAGCTCCGCTGGCCACTTGTCCAAACAGGTCTAGAGCCAGATGCCTCCCTCAGCAGCCAAGGTTTGCAAACTCCCTGTTAGGACTGAGTTCTTGTCCACACATTAGAGTTTCTTCCTTCTCTCACTAGCAGGACTCCCGCTCCCCAAAATATATTGTGTGTTGGCTTCTTTCACTCCATCAGGCAGGATGAATCTAAACACCTGCAAAAGGCTGCAGATGAAGAGCCCTACGTGTGCCAACTGCTCACCCTAACATATACAGAGCCCTACAGCAAGGACCTGAAAGGGCAATTATGGATTTTAATTGCTGCCCTCCGCTGCACCCCCTCCTGTCATGCCCTGCACTTTCTCTGAGGCTGTTGCTACTCGTCAGAGCAAAGACATCCCTGTGGGCTGTCATCTCTTGAGACTCGCTGTCTAAACACAGCTCAACCCTTCCTTGCAGCTCTGCTTGCGCAATCCACTGGTGACAGGTGGATGACTGATTCAGGGGCCTGCTTGCCACAAAGGAATTTTAGATCACTTAAAGAAAAGCGTGGCTTAACACAGTTCAGCGGCAAGGCTCACTCTACAGCTCCGTCATTTACTGCATCACCAAGCTGTTGGTCAAATGCTTCATCACAAAACATGTCTCAGTGAGGTACTGACGGCAGTGACAGGACTGCGTTAGCTATTTTAATCAGTGATAACACAAAAGTGCCCAAGAGTCAACCTGTTTAAGTAATGGGTCCTTTAATTTTTATCTACATTAATTAAAAAGTGATCCGATTTCTGCGTTTTCTTACGGAGTAAATATTCAGACTTGAGAAGCAAATACACCATATCCATGAATCGCTTATCAACAAACCCACTATGATGTGTATATTTGCACAATCTGAAAAATTAGTATCTTTATCCAAAATGCTGATGCTGGCAGGAAGGGGAAGTAACTTAGGATTGGGGAAAAAAGTTCGCTAAGTCAGTTATTAAAAGGTCAAGCTCATCCTTCTCTGAGCGGGTTTGGGAGATGATCAAATATCTACACTACTGTTAGCGTCATCCAGAGGAATGATGCCAGGTCTTAAGTTCTCCACCACTTCGTTAACCCAAACACAGCGTACGTGTTCCAAACATCCAGCAGAAAGGGATGCGCGAGAGAAACTGAACAACTTCTCCAAGAGATTTATAAACAAATTATTAATGGTCACTTCATCTTAGCTTTGAGTTACCTGCATTTCTAAGCAGACAAATAACCTCCTGCCTCTTCGGTGTAAAAAGTATTCCAGTTCCAGAAAAGAGACAGTTTTAACATTAAGGCATACATACAGCTAGGTTGTTTGCTTTCATTTAATAAAGATCGATTTACTCATACTCAAATACATGGAATGTTGGCACAAAACTAAAGCTCTTGTGGAACAGCTACCAATCATACACAAATATTCCGTGAGGTCCTCTTGACTTGCATTTTTCTGATAGATACACCACAAAATGGCTTTAATAACACAAACTGAATGCTGGATCAAACCTCTAAATAATAAGTAGCAGATGAAGTAAATGGTTCGCTTTATTTGTAAATTATGTACAGAATACACTTTTTTTTAAATCAAGATGGAGCAGGAGAAAGAAAACAGCCATAATTTCCAAACTGTGCTGCTTCCTTCACCTGCTGGAGATGACATCTTTCTCTGAACCAGATGTACAAAACCAGTTTGGATTTCCTCAGTTGCTGGCACACAGCCCGCAGAAACAGAGAACGCTGCAGCCAAATTCAGCGCTACCGCCTTTTTTATGTGCAGCAAAATACTTCTGCTAAAACTAGTTGTCTTCGGAAATTTTTCACAATCTTTTGAAAATAAAATCAAGAAAAATACCAAGAAAGCTGTGAGCTCTGAAAGGTTTTACTTAACTAGCTGTCAAATGAGTATAACTAGGGATAATCTGAGATTTGGTCATTCAACTTTTACCTGTTTCACAAAAGCAAGTTTGAGAAGCGAAACTGATTGATCAGTTATGCAAGTGCCAGAAAACTACGGTTTTCAGTATGTTTGAGGACAATCTGGGCAATCTATCAATCAACAGAAAACTTGTCAGATTGATAAAACTTCCATAAATGGATATTAATGATTAACATGGTACCAAGTAATCAAGTTAATGGTTAAAAAAAATGAAGGAACTAGATATAAAACTGTTCGGTAACACGTACATTTCAGCGAACAAAGATGCTACTGTATGGTCTATGTTTTGGTGATCAGCCAACAAAGAAAATCCAACTCTTTGCACATACTTAGTCCCCAAACCACAGTGAGTTATGATTTTTCATGTGAAGGCCTACTTTCGGTATCTTCCTCCTCTTCCTCTTCACAATCCTCTTCATCTGTTTGCTGTTCCAGTTCCTCTTTTGTGATCATTTCAAAGTCGTTTCCATTGCCACTACTGTGCTGGGACCTGTCGTCTTCACGCCTGTCACTGTCAGTGTCTGAATGCCGCTCTCCTCCCGAGCCGTCTGTTCCCGAGTTCCTCGTTGCTTCTGTTTTCCCATCGTCTTCTTCCTTCTTCTCGCTATCTGATTTCTCCTCACTGTCGCATTTTTGCTGCTTTTTGGATTCTGATTTTTCCTCTTTCTTTGAGTCTGCTTTTGGTCCTTTGTATTCGTGTGTGTACAGGGGCCTGAAGGAGTCAATGAATCCCACGTCTGCTGTGAGGTTTGGCAGGAACCAGAAGTGGTGCCTTCCTCCAGTAATAAGCCAGATGATAAGGAAAAGGATGCAGCGAGCTGTATAGAAAAGGTGAAATTCATCCACACTGTACAGCTACGGTGTGAGAGATATCCACTACCACCCTCCCAAATCCAGGGACAGGGGTTGCCTTGGGAGAGAGTCTCATTCTGCAGCAACATTACGGAATAGTTTGTTCTCACCACGTCTCCCCACCCCATTAACCAAGTATTTTATGTATTATTCGGCTCTTATCCCCTCTGCTGAAGAAATATAGGACAAAAAATACCTTAAAAACCTGGTTACACCACTCTCACTACTGAATCTCTTCATATATACAGTTCTTGGGTTTGTTTTGCCTTTTTTTTTAAATGGAGGCTGTAAAAAAATCTCCACTATGCAGGAAACACAAGCAGGTGACACAAGCTTGTGTTTTCTTTTATTCTGTGGCCCAATTCTGACACCCAGTGGCCAGGAGGGAAATACGTACAGAGAATCAGTCTGGAAGTCAGACAGGCGTCACACATCTCAGACCACGTATATCAAGCAGCCTGTGTCTTGCCCCTTTTAACTTTCACTGGCTGATAAAGCGATGATGACGGACACTTACCAACGGCAAGAAGAAGAATACTGGCGACAAAACAGCCTGCGCCTACACTGAGGTAATAGACACCAACACGCATTTCTGCTGGCCAGAGAGGGAACAGCGTTGCAGCTATAACGGCAATCACTGAATAGAAAGATAAGGAGAAAAGCTTGAGGACCACGACTCGTTTTCCCCTGTACATGAAAAAAAGGTTCTAGGCTCAACATTTATTCAAGGTACTGCCTTAGCATAGTACGAGCTACTGACAGTACTTTAGTCCTTGACTAAAACCTTGTCTAGTCCCAGACCTCCTGTTCTCGTGTGGAGCAGGGGCACCCCCGGACCACGCTCAGTGACTCGATGTCGCTGTGCTCAGCGCAAAGAGCCGCTCCGAGGAGAGCGCACGAGCGAGCGGGTGATCAGGGAGCTGCTGTCACCAGCACGGCAGGACACAGCACAGCAGGGAGCTGGGTGGAGGTGGTGGCCCCAGGACTGAATATGGCCCCGAGGGTGACAGGGACTCTCAGGAAAGGGGGTGCTCTCATGGTGAGGAAGCTGGGAGGCACAGGTTGAGGTGTCAGACCAGCAGTACTGAGATCTGTTAGCTCACTGGTGTCAAGTTGCATGAATACTTATTTAGATTAAAAACCAAAATTAACTGATTCGGCTTACCCTGCACAGTACCAGTTCTAAGGTCAGAAGGCTATCACTCACAGTTTCAAATAATGCCTTTAACATCTTTCACATTTATATATATATCCTACATTTGTCTGTTGGGCAACTTACTCGTTAGTTTAAAGCAACAGAAATTAACAGCTTGCAAACTTGTACAAGTTCATGTATTTGCTAGAGCACACTTCAGGTTTGGGTTTGTTTGTTTAAGCGTGTGTAGCTCCTCCACCACAAGATCAAAATTCACATAAGTGGACCAGTATCAAATCACACTGACATTGAAGAGCAAAAGCTTTGTCCAGGGAAAAGGCAAACCTCCTCACGGACAGACAGACCTGCTGATACTGTGACTACATTTACAGTGTGCTCACTAATTTCTACTCTTACTTACCAAGTACAAGTCCCATGGCAAAAGTTTTAAAGTGAACAGGGTCATAGATCCACACGTACACCTAGAACAGAAATAATGTGGTTTACACTTGGAAATCAAGCTCTCTGATCAATGATTTCATTTATTCCCCTATCCAAATGCTTATGGCTGTGCTGCAATACACAGGCACAGAAGGAGATGACCAGCCCCAGGGCCACACACCCACGTGCCCACACCGACCGCCTTCGCTACGGGATTGTTATCAGTGGAGCTGTGTGGCTGGAGGCCCAAGGACATGGTGCAGAGCTGGGCAATGTGCTGGCTGGGCTGGAGCCTTCCAGCCAGGAGGGGAGGAGGAAGGGAAGGAGCTTCCACACAGAGAAAAACAGGCTGGATCTCTCAAAGAATTACTTCATGAAAGAAGCTATACCCAGAGTAACTTACAGGGGATGTAAAATCCTGGGGAAAACAATCAGGCAGTAAAAAGTGATGAGGAAATATAAGATTCAGAAATATCACCGAATCAAGGTTTCTTTTCATCTTTCTTTATTCATTAATGTTGTTCAGCATGAAGCCAAAAAAACTTGTGTAAGAAACATAAAAAGTTCCTCAAGTGCACCACGTGCAAACAAAAAATACTTGTAGTTTTGCAGAGATTCCCTTAAGTGGGAAAAACACCAGACTGAACATATGGACAAAGCAGTCAGCTGAAACGCTCAATTCGGCCTCAGTCCCATCTGATGGCCTCAGATAAGTGCAACTGTACCCTCTGTGCCACAGCGCTGTTATCTGAATGTCTACAGTTGCAACACTCAGTACCAAACGTTTGTGCGGGAACTGTGGATCCATTTCAACCAGATTTGCTCAGCCTTGTAAAAAAACAAGGCTGCTTGGTAAAGTGCAGAACTTTCCAAACTAGAAAAACTGGGCTTTTTTTTTTTTCCTTACCAAACTAAACACTTTGAATCTTAACTATTGCTAAGTACTGTTATAGTGCAAATACAGTCCTGGCCCCTCATTTTGAACACCGCAGGCATTCCGGTGACAACAGGGAGGACAAGAGGTAGGTGTGATTCTGTATGAGGTGGGATGAAACAGAGCAAGGTAGGTGGTAAGAGAACTGACTGAGAAAACAAACATTCATAGAGGAAGCATATTTTCCACGCAAGTGATTTATTTACAGCATTTGCTTAGGGGAGATTCCAGTACAGTGCACACGGCATCAACACAGAGCACAGTATAATTTTGCTGAAGTGAAGACTTACCACTTCTCCCAAATTTTAAAAGCACAAATATGACTCTACATTACAGAGCTCTTAAAGAATTCAATTATTTGTCTTCCAGGAAAACAAAGTGCAGAGAAGTATTTAAGACCACAATTTCAGTGGTAAAGCCAGGAGGAGAATTCAGGAATGCCTAAGTGCCACTGTCTGCTCAGATCACAGAACCAGGCGGCTTCTGGATAGCAGATACTTTTGGTTTCCCCTCCTGTGATTGATCATGTTCTAAAAGTCTTGCGTTTTGTTTAGAGATATTTCAGCGTGACAATGGCCATAAAATAATTTGGGCTGGAAGGGACCTCAGGAGGTCTCTAGTTCACCCTCCTCTTCAAAGTGGGGTCAGATGTGAGGCCGGCCCAGGTTACTCTGGGCTCTACCCAGGCTGGATTTGAAAGCTCCTCAGCCTGGAGGCTGCAGAACTGCTCTGGGCATCTTGCACCAACACCCCACTACACCCCGCAGACAGACAGCTCACCAACACTTAACTACCTGTGGTTAAGTTTTCTTTCAGATTTTCTTAAGTTACTGTCCTACCTTTATCTCCATCTCACCTCTTTGTAAATATCTAAAAATCAGATGTTTCAAGATTAGCCTTCATATTGCCATTAATTTTTCTTTCAACGTGAGTTTGCAGGAATACAGTAAATTAACATCTTATCTGACAACAGTACATTGGCACTAACAGTTATAAAGTACCCGTAAATCCTACCTCATTTCCATCCAAGAAAACTTGGTCTTCATGTGGCTCAAGTTTGAATTTCCTCTTAGTTTCCTTTTTCTTGGGTGTCCCCGGGGTCTCATCCTGGGGACAAACACAAATTATACACATATTAAACCAACAAAAACCCCACAAACAAACAACAAAGACAAACAAAACCAGGAAGAGGGGTTTAATTTCTAGTATTTGCATATATTAACTTTTTGTTTGCTTATATTGTTTTGTTTAAAGTGAAGATGCTTTATTTCCTCCTGTTCTCATTTATTACCAAGTGAGTATCTCAAAAATAAAGGAAAATTGTAAGGAAAGAGAAATTTTATTTTCAGCTAGTGTCTAAGGATGAGAATATGTCTTCAGGGTTACATTACGTCTTCAAATGCATAGCAGAAAGTCTGCACAAAAATCAACGTTCAACGCTTCGTAATCACTGCTTTATTAGAATTAGTTAGTACCTTGGTGCCACATTTACCACATGGGGATCCTTTCAGAATCAATTTCCGCCTGTTTATTCCCTGCCCTCCTCAATCTCTTTTTGGATCTTGTGCTTTCTTTTCCCTGCCTCCATTTCCTTTTCTTTGCTTGAAATTAACTTTTTAAGTTTTTTCCTGTGTTGTTGTTCAAGTTACTACCCAATGACTTACATAATCCACTAAAATATAATTTCAATAATTAATGATCAGTTTAAAATTAACATTACATTTAATAATGTATCACTCCAGATGACAGAGAACTGGAAGGGTCCGTAACTTTCATTATTGGCATTTAAAGTACTTCAGGAGTTAGGTCATCTTATATTGGCTTCTATGTTTAGAATGTCAGCAAGATTTTGTTTATAATTCTTTTATTAGACATGCAGTGTTCTTCTGAGATCCAGACCTTTGTACACAGATCATACCTCTCACTAAACATGCCATTATTTCACTTAGGAGTGGCTGGAATAACTTTTGAAGACTACCCTGCTAACTCTCACTGGACTCATAACCACTGTATGCAGAAGAAAAAACACACCCCTTCATCAAGTTTCTCCTGTGGATTCCTAACATTTTAATTTAGGAATTCTGTTCTGCTAATAAAAGAAATCAGGAATGAAAACGTGAACAAGCACATGAAAACTTGTACTGTAATAACAGCTTGCACTTTAAAGAAAGTAAACTGTAAGTCCGAAAACCAGGCATTATGCAGATTAGTAATGGAGCTGCCATACACCAAAGTGCCCGCTCTTGCAGAGCTATTTCCAAGCACCAAATATCACATATTACATTCCAAACATTCTTATTACCAAACACTGCAAAACTGTTTTTGTTTCACACATGCAGCTGCACTGTTCTGAGATGTGAGGTCCCATGAACACTTGTACAAAGCATCACTGCCCACCGCAGCTGAACAGGTTAACTCAATCTACATTAGAGATGATGAGGCACACAAAGGCCCAACTGAAGCCTCTTTTTTGATCTAGATCAAAATCAGAAGAACTCCAAAGTTAAAAAAAAAAAAAAAAAAGCAGTAAATTTTAGAGATGAAAAGAGGCAAAAAAGGCACGTCACATATTAGAACAACTAACCATAATTTTAAGCCAATGTAATCTTGTCAGTTAATGTATTCTCTGTGACAGGGTCATCACTTCTCTCACAGATAGTACTTACCTTCTTACACTCCTCTTTTTCACCATCCTTTTTCTTTTCCTTTTCTTTCTTAGTTTTTTCATCTTTGCCACTTTCCTTCTTGCTCTTTTTCTCCTCCTCTTTCCCACTCTCGGCCTTTCCTTTTTCCTTTTCTTTCTTTATATCCTTGTCAGGTTTCATTTTCATCACTTTCAATGCTCGATGAAAGAACTGTTTTTTCAGCAGCCTTAACATGAAAAAAGTTAAATGGTACATTTAAGTGTGGCTTCAATAAGAACATTTACACTCGATTACATTATTAGATACCAGTTTAGATTATCTAATATAATAATGAATAGCATGACTAAAGACAGAGCTCATCATCATCTGCTCTATTTACAACTATATACACCAGACCTAATTTCGCTGTGTCTCACTTCTTGCTTTGCTTTTTTTGTTCTTCTGTTCAAAACTGGGTTAAAAACCATACTTTTCTGTGGCGGCATTTTGTATACATAGAAACGAATGTAAAAGATGTAGGATGGAGGAAGCCACCAGGTCAATTTAATTATCTTTCCCATTAACGAAACTCCATCCAATTTTCAAGCTTATGTTAATGAATTTCATAGCAAAAATTTAAAAAATGGGCATACTGTTTGTCAAGTTCCTTGGTAAGAGGAGCACGACAAAATAGAATCACTCTGTTGGAACTGCAGCACATACGTAAGGACTCCGAAACTACAAACATACCTTACAGGAAGCCCCTAGCAGGGCACCATAAGCAGTATTTGGTAATCTTAAGGTTCTCACCAACAAGTAACTTCCTTGAAAGGCTCACAGCCAAATTCAGAACAGAGACTGAGAGGAAGCCACAGGGTATGAAATCCAAGCACCCATTCACACCAAAAATCCCGATTCTATGCCTCAAATCGATTTTATTCGTCCTTGACTTCTTTCATCTCCTGCTGCAGGCCAAATCCTTATGCTGGCCTACTGATTGTTAAATTAGGAAAACTCACTAAAGAGAGAGAAGTCATTCAACCAATTAAACTTCTGTGCATGCTGACCATCAAACCAAGTTGTTTCAGGTATATATAAAAACTTCCTGCAGGCAATTGTTGACACGGATTCTCTTTCTAGCAAAAAAAAAAAAATCACTTGTTTGGGAGAAACTACTTTTCTTCACAGCTGCAAGTTTAGGGGGCTCAGGTAGTGAGCAGCGCACAGGACAGGTCTGGCCTGCAGGACAGCTCTTCCACTTACAGGAGCGACCTCTGTCTCGGATGGAATACAAAAAGACAGGACGATGCAAGACCTGCTGCTCACAGCCATGTCCTGAAGTGGGACAGACCCTGACGTAACTAACAAAGTTCACATTACTGCTGATTCCCGACCTGTTAACCCTCTACGAATGTGCTGAACAAGGCATTACTGATGTAGCTTATTTGTGAACAAATCCCCTCAAAAGAAAAGTGGCTGAACTTAGATCAACGTGTAAGTGTACAGGGAGAGCTTATGTACTGGAGCAGCCATATCAATTCAGTTCATAACTTGTTTTAAATATGCAACTGATAGATGCAGTTGATAAGGGATGAAGGAGCAGGACCTGATGTTCAGTTTTTGTTTGATGGAGAAGGTAAAACAAGCAATAACCACAACAAGAGAGTTAAGGTACTTGTTTTTAATATGAATTAGAGCTTAAACAGCCTCTTATACTGAAGAGACTAGCTATATTAAGACATTCCTCCATCCTTTCCAAAAGGCAGAGGAAGCAGACAGTGTTAACGTTTAAAGCTCTGAAAACAGCTTCAGTGGCCAAAGGTGGCCTTAGCATTAGCAATATAGAAGCAAGCAAGAGAAATCAAACCGCACACATGGTATGGTGCCAAATGGATCATCGAGGCATGAAACGATACTGGTGATAAAAATCAGTGCCAGAGAACAGCGGATTTTCTTTGCGCGCTGCTCAGGCATTCTTTACACTGCTGGAGCTGAAGGGCTTAACCAACTGTCATCTCATCCGGTGTTTAGTAACTGAAGAACAAACACACAGACTTCTACCTCAGTCCAAAGATTCCGGAAGGGAAGACTTATTTTTATGCTTGCATTAAAAAAATGCTTTTTTTCCTAAACTTTCTTGAAGAAATCAGCAAAAGGATTAAAGTTCAAGCACAGAATCAACCCTGCCTCAGCCCTGGAACTGGGGGGAGAATCTCACCTTGCTGGATGGCTATCTAAAAAAATGCCAGAAAAAAAGACTAAATATTAGCCATTTTCTTCATTTCTAAGCAGCTTTCGCAAAGCTCTCAAAACACAGGCAGTCCCTTTTAACCTATGCATCTGCCTCAAATGAGTGATAGTCACAATATGCCATTCATCTAAACAAAGCACACAGAGTACATTAAGCAGCAGAGAAATAACATTTGAGAGGCATAAACTGAACCTCCAAGTCCAGCTTCTGCCGTGATGGCAGAATAGGTCCAAAGGAAGGCAGGACTTGAGAGCTCTGACCCTACCAACTTAAAATAACTATAAAATTTAGGAAAGTAATTTTGTTCATCTTGCTGCTCCAAGTAGCATAATGAAAGCAAGGAAGAGTTTTGAGAATAAAGCTAATGAAATTACATTTCTGGTGTGACACTCTCAAACACAGTAATAAAAATATAATCATTATTTTTACATACAACCACAGATGTTTTACAGTGCAGGAAGCCTGAGTGAAACTGGTTCCTAAATAACTAAGACATCTTGACAGCTACGCTCATTAATAAAATCGATGAATTAGGCTAGGTCATACCTGTTGCAGTAATCAACTACAGACTCTCGGGTTGTAAATAAAGCCTCTTCTCCTTTCTTTGCTTTTGCCCATTTAGAATCCAGGAGGCAATCCACAGCTTTTGAGGCTAGAGGGAAAAATGGAATTAAAAATGTGTTAAGATTGATTACATTTATTTTAAGATTTAGTCTACATTCCCTGAACCACACCAACCAGTCAGTCAGTTCAGGCGATGTTCCACATCCTCTCAATCTTTAAAGTAAGACCAGCCACTATTCTGAAATACTTTACTCTTGACAACTATACACGTTTAAATCACAGAGTTAAAAGTTACTGTGTTTACTTAAGGCTAATAAGATAAATTTTATGGCTATCTAATGCCTAGATAAATTTTCACACCCAAACTCTAAGATCAGTATTTATTAGATAAAGCACTAATAATAAAAACAAAACAAGTCCTCTCCCTGTCCCCCCCGCCAGGTACAATGTTAGAAGAAAGTTTCATTCTCTAATTAAAAATACCCCTACCAATAAAATAATCAACTCGGTGGCCCATCATGTTGGTGGATTTTGTTGGACAGTTGAAACGTAAGTATTTAGCAACAGCCTTCTCCTCTTTGAACGGCTCACCCACCTCCTACAACAGTAAAAGTGCAAAATTAATACAGTTCTAAACACATGGGAAAATCATTCATTTGGGTTCAAAAATCAGACATTGCGAAGTCCTCATTATTTTATGGAAATATATAAATAACAAATAAAATGTAAGAGATGTGAAACTAGATCAAGTAAATTTTCCCAAGAACTTTCTGTCTACATAAAGAAAAACAGCAGGAATTCTTAAGTTACATGATCTGAACATAACGACTACGAACGCTTTTAACAGCTCTGGAAAGAGAGCAAATTAAAGGAGGAGCTAAGAGGAGGGCACTGGGCACACAGGAAGCTACTCAAGGCACAAGAAGCTTGGAGAAAAAGTTGTGAAGCTGGAGAGCAAAGAAACAACAGTGAGGAATGAGTATGTATGAAATGACAGCAATGTAGGCATACCGACAGAATACAAAACTGCTTGAATTTCATGTGAAAGAGGATAAAACCATGTTGAAAAGAAGCTGGAAGATTTGGCTACAAAATGTCAGTACTGCTGCACGACTATAAAATGACTTGAAACTTCAGAGTACCATTGAGGAGATTCTTCCAGTCTAAAGACCAGGAACATCAGGACGAATTACTCAAACATCAAACCAGACATTTTACAAAAAGGGAGCCCTCAGTCTGCACACAGAGTTTATTAACACACAGAATTTATTAATTCTGTACATTTACCAACTTGCAGAGAGGTAGCAGAACTCAGGTTTGTAAGACAGAAGGATGGAGATGGTCATTTTCAATTATGTAAAATTAAGACCTAATATTTGCAAGCAGGAAAGGACAACTTTACTAATGTTCCTGCTTTGCAACAACATACCTGAAAAAAACATTTTCCATATTACAATGACTCAAGCAAACTCCCTGAAAATTCCTTTCTGTGGGACTGTTTTTCATCAGTAATTCTCAACCCTCCCCTCCCCGACCTGCAGATCAGTAACAGAATTAACACTGGGACATCTTTTCAGAGTGCCAGTACCTTTTTTTCCATACCTATTCTTCTCATGCTGGCCAAAGAAATAGATTACAGAAGCCACAAAACAGATTGGTGACGTACAGGAATGTGTAGAATTCAAAGATTCTATTTCAAGACAATGTTTTTAAAGGTCAATAAACATATACAAGCTCTGTTAGCACTTTTGAGGTGTGTAACCATAATACTGAAAGCACGTTAAACAGAAATGCAAGGTCAAATAGATGTTGTTACAGCAGAATAAAAATTTCAGATGGCGAGAGAGTTGTTAATTTTCAACAGTTTGCATGGCTAACTTTCAAAATCAACTGGTTAATGAATTATCCTTCCTGACTGGATTGTTGCTTTTCCTATCTGAGGACAATTTTAAAGAGAATAACACAGACATGAGATATCCAAATGACCAAAAGCATTCTGTAGTTTGTTAGTTCTGAGATTACTGATATTTAAAACCTAAATTCTTTATATGCATGCAGGAGTATGCTCTCATACTCACCAGTCAGGCAGTTTTAAAAACATGTGCCCAAATTGAGACAGATGACCCTAACAGTCCTCATATAGATTACATTAACTCCTTCTCCATGTTATTTTTTTTTTAAATGATTTAAAAATCTGTATAAAACATCAGATAACTCACAGAAAACAATTCACTAATTGGCAGTGTGTGTATGTACATAATTTATATGCTGTGGTTTGATGTCCCCTGATACAGTGCAGTTGTACCAGCGATTGTAAATCACTGGCTAAATTGCCAAGTTTGGTACCAAACCAGACTTGGTTTAACAGCAACTAAAAGAGTGACAATGCATTTAAAGAAAATGAGGGAAGGTACCACCATCACCGCATGGCAAATGCACTAAAGTACCACGGAAAACGATGACTATGTGCAGCAACCCAGTTTCAAAATAATGCTTTTCTAATATTTCCTACCAGCAAATGAAACTTAGAGGGCAAATGTTCTTCACAGCACAGACTGTAAAACAGGCAGAGAAGCTTCAGATTTTCGCATCAGTGTTAATTCCTCTGCTAGAATGTTTTTTTCTTCCTAAAATATTTATGACTCTGCTAGGCCATGTGATACACTCACTATATAGGCAGTGGCTGGCACTAGATTTTTTTTTTTAATTGCTCCTTACTGTCTATTGCTTTGTCCTTTTCTGTGGGATAGTTTCATAATATCCCAAGCAAAAGCAAAATCTGCCCTATGAGAAAGACTGCCACAGTTTAACCCCGCTCATTCTGAGCAAGTTTCCCCTGCAATTTAATCCCCATTTTTCATCCTATTTTCACCCCTTTATTTGAAGAGACATGCTTCTGTTAAAATATGAAAATAGATGACTGTCAGAATATTAAATTTCATTACAATTTTTTTTACTATTATCTTCCAAACCAAATTATAGCACAGTGCATTTTGAACTTCCGTCAGTATGCTGATGTACTTCCCAGTTAACTCAACTTCCAACCGGGACTGCAGCAGCAAAGAGACCTGTATACATTGAAAATAAAAACATCTGAACTGAGCTATTAGAATGAGCATGTCCATGAGGTTCCTTCTCCCCTTCATCTCTAACTAAGGTTGACTTATTGTGGTTCTCTTACTCCTGGAACCCTTCAATAGATGTCAAAAGGCCAGGGTATATTTGTGGTCTGAAATGTCACCCTTTTTTCCACCTCGCTTTGTATCACAGTTGTGAGAAGACAAGCAGAACCCAAGACAGGCTGATTTCCTTCCACAGCATTATAATGTAAACAAGGTTTCTGGAAAATCAGAAGAGAGTAAATGATGACTATCACTAGCAAGACAACTTATTTCACATGCAGACAGACATGTTACAATGATCTATGCTAAAGGGCTCATCAATATTCTTTGATTTCAATAAAATTAATATCTAGATTATTCTTTTGCTCCTACATCTGAGAACTTAGATTTTCAGAACACTGTCCCTCGCAGAAGACCTCTGAAGCCTAACAGTTTATACAGTTTTCAGATAAGGAAAAGAAGAAATGTAAGCACATTTGTCATGTGCGGCCTGTTTTTCAAGCTGAGCGGCTACGTCAAAAATGACATTATGTCCACCCATGTTCCGTTCCTCCTACTTCTCCTCATATTATAAGGGCACAACAACTGCATTAGAATTATCTTCCCTGAAGATGGTCTAAGCACATCAAAGCTTGGGCTGAATCGCAAGACTGTATTTTTCCTTCCCCTGTTGACTCTCAGAACCTTAGACTAGAAGATGTCCTGTGGCAGGGGAGTGGGTACTCCTCATTCATTCTGCTCAAACATTCATATTTTGCCTAAAATAAATCAAGATGCAGTAGGAGAAAGAAAAAGCACACAAATTAGCATGATTTATCACTGGGTGGGAGTGGGTAGGGAGAAACAAACACATTAGGGTCTCGGGATTTGCTTTTATGACTCCATCTATATTTTCTTCAGTGACTAATAAACATAAAATAGTCTGACTCCTGCACTGATGACCAGTACACGGATTGCCTGAGGACTCCTAAAAGAAACTGTTGCAGACTCATGCAGAGAAACCAGTTCTTCTGGATTACCATGGCTGTGTGCTAGCCATAAGACATTAACTTTTCTTTACAGAAGAAGATTAACAGATATTTTCTGGCCTATACATATCCTATAAAAATATTTGTTTGCTTCCTTCTTTTCAGCCGTCACTATTTTTCTTGAGCAAAAGCTGTAAATATAGAGTTCTAAAACACGTGCCAAAGAAGCAATGTACAGTACTTCGAACACGCCAGCTTCAGTCCCCTTCTAACCCTAAATGTTTTGTTTTGGCTTTTTCCCTCCCCACCTCCAAAAGTGTAATTCAGATTTTCAAAAGACAGTGATTCTTCTTTTACTGAAAAGTGGGGCTGCTACTCTGAATTTATATTTTTCTGCATTCCCCGCTGCCAAACTTTGCTTCTTCCTCCTGTATCACCTGATACTGTTCTGTGTTACCATCCCAGTCAGTTTTACTAGAATTCATGAGGAAAAAAAAAAAAAAAAAGACAAATGGGCAAACTGAATTAAAATCTGCATCACGGAAAAACTGAATTGTAATTTCTGAAGATCCTTTCCACACTCATTCACAAAAAATACAGCACTGGAAGTAGCAATGCAGCTGTCGCATGTTTTCCTTCCAGCAGAGCCCAAATCAAGACACGATAGAAAATATTGATTAGTAGATGTCCTTCATCAGAAGACTCTCAAAACTTGAATCCAGTGATTCAAGAGGGAAAAAAAAGTTAACAAGGAAAGTATGTGCTATTAATGGCATATACAGGGCATTGATGCCACCTCAGCCATCAATTTGCAGTGAGACATTTGCCTAAGAACTGTCTTCTCTCTTCCTAAGAGCAGTATTTATATGCATTAACATTTCTAGAGTAGAGGGCACAGCACTGAGGTGCTGCTCAAGTGCTATTAACCACAACACAAAGATAAACAAAACTTCCCATGGGCAGAATAAAACCATGCACAATGGAATCCAGCCAAGGTAATTAAAACTTAATGCCTACTTAACAGTCAAACTGCAGACCTGCCAACAAAGTGCCACGTGTTACCCAGCTGAATGCTTGTCAAAGTAACCAACTCTGAAGATTTTGTGCTTAAGTGAGTTATTTCAGCTCTTGGCAAAAATACGGTTCCATACGTGGATATGTGGTTTTTTTCCGAGAGATGAAATAGCTTTGATCAAGCTGCTGGAGTAACAGGCATTCAGAGACATCCCCTGTCTTTTGAGATGTAAATGTCTAAAAAAAAAAAAAAATTAAGCTAGCTGTTAGATGTGTTTTCTTTTAATAAGTCCTTTATATAGAGCAAGCATTCTTGATTTCAGAAATTTGTATCATGTGGGGACACATTGGCTCAAACAATCTGCTTCCCACAGACCAGTCCCTTTTCACTCCTGCACATCTGAAGTAATTCCATTAATTACAGTTAAATTGCTGTCAGGAATGACACTCTGAAAACTTTACCTTTGAAATGTCTTTATTCAAACTTTTGAAGTTAAGATTTCTGCAACTTCCATCACTTCCAGTTTGTAGCCAGAGGAAGAGCCTTAACTGTGCAATACAGATTGAGCAATGTGTCTTTTTATGAAAATGCATAGAAAACACATCCTTCCTGTTATCACTTCCGAGGGAACACACATAAAGTAAGCTTGTTAGAACTTAGAAGACTTTTTTTCACATCTCATCTCACATGTAGCTGGCTGATCTCACTACCACAATTTCAATCTTGATGACAGACAATATCCTATTAAAATTATTCAGAACCCCGTTTCTGTACAAATAGTTATTTGTAACTGAACTCTATTACATCAGTCTCTTCCAGTTGAATATACCTGTTCCTGCGAAGAACCTTCCTCTTGTCAAGAAATACAGCTCTGCCTAATGACAATGGGGTTTTCAAATGCTGGACATATACAAAGTATGGTAGTCTATTTATTAAGGAGTACATATCACCATAAAACAAGTACACGCTTCTAGAGCACTTGAAACATCTACAAATAAAATTTCCACACTTCATTTTAAAAGAAGAAACTTGCAGCATTATCCTGAAACATGATAATCATACTGTAACTATGCCAATAGAGTCCAAAAAGAGCTTTAAAAACGCTCACCAAAAACAACAACAAAAAAACAAAGCGCCAAGAAAAATACATGTTGTTTTATTCACTGACCAATTAGGAACATCCTCTGGGCATTCAACAGTATTCTTTGTTTGCTGCCTTGTCTTCCCATTGTTGTCGACATAACACTGGGAAACTAATAAGATGCAATACACATTTATCTGTATAATTATATCACAAATTTAGGCCACAATCTTAAAGCTTAAGTGTTAACAGCCAGACATCGATTTCATTACTGACAATCCAGGAAATACTTCTGCTAACAGGCTCGAAATTAAGCATGTGCTTAAGTGCTTGCAAGACCACAGCCTTGGGTATTATACAAAACATTACATTACATTTAATTTGGTTTTGATGGATGCTTTATTGAGCTATTGTCGTCCTTACTAAGGGACAGTCTATTATGATTATGAAAAGAGAATAATTCTGTAATGTGTTACAATAATTCATTGAATGCCTGTGATTGATAAGGTTTGCTTAACAAGATTCTGATTAATTACTCTTTGCATCTATTCCCCTCTCCACCCCACGAGTAATCTGAATTAAAGGAACAAAAAGAACAAAAAAGGAACCATTAGAGTACAGACACTTCTCCATCTTCTGGGGGGAAGGGAAAGTGGGCTGGGAAGGGAAAGGAAGGGAAAGGAGAGAGGGCAACCAAGCAGAAGGATGACATATGAAGCGTGCATTGTTTAACAGCTCTATGATTTCTCTCATGAATATTATCTCCACTTACAGCAGAGCAATAAATCCCAAACAAACACTATTTAGGCTTAGGGTTAATAATACATAACAGTAACAGGCATCACGGCAACTGATGCTGTAACTACGCCCAAAATATCCATTAGAACCTCTGTAAAACTCACTGTTAAAAGTTATATATCAGGAAGTCCATATTTGCAGGTAAGTGAAATACCTAAACGATCTTCATTTTGCTTTTAACACCATATAATTCTCACTGCATTTCAACACCATCTTAAAGCTGATTAGGTTTATTTTCAGATGCGAGTGTTTGTATACGTTTTCTAAAACCAAATTTCCTTTCCTTACTACATTATTTCCTGGCTGGGGCACGTCTGTTTTTAAGCTACTTTTACCATCTGTCCCATGTCTTGCTTACAAACCACAGAACAGACCGGCCGAGTGTCGGCTCCAGGCTACGGTGGCTGCTCGCCTGGGGTTTTTTGAGTGTTTGCACCACACTGAGCTATTGTTTGCCATGGGTAACGGGTGAGATCCCAATTATAATACAGCGATTAAAAACTATTAACAACTCGAAATCTCAAGCTCTAAGATGTACTGCTGAGGGCACAAACCCCGTGAGGACAGAACCGTGGGGCCCTGGGACAACCAGGTGGGGCCAGGGATGGGCCGGGGAGCCGGGCCCGGCTTCCCCCGGCCGCCCCTCAGCTCCCCCGAAACGCTCCTACCTGCGCT
This sequence comes from Streptopelia decaocto, assembly GCF_964273445.1. Taxonomy (NCBI): domain Eukaryota; kingdom Metazoa; phylum Chordata; class Aves; order Columbiformes; family Columbidae; genus Streptopelia; species Streptopelia decaocto. Next base: position 4,979,477 of record NC_138660.1, on the reverse strand, counting down.
TCCCCGCCAGCTTTTCTCGGTATTTACTAAGACTTGTGGATTTGCTAGAAAATTCTGAAGAAAACCTGTCTCCCGGTGCCAGCCCGGGCTTTGACCGACCCCCGATGCGGCGCTCCCGCTGCCCCGGCGGCGGCCGAGACGAGGCCGCTTCCCCCAGCGCCCGGGCCGCCCGGCACCGCTCGCCGCCGCCTCCTCGCAACGGCACGGCGAGGCCGCAGAACCGAGGGGGATGCCCCTCTGAGGGGCGGCCGGGCCACCCCGCACGGCTCGCCTGGCGGGGCAGGGCTACCCTGAAGACGCGGAGGGGGGTGCTGCCGCCCGGGGAGGGGGCGCAGGCCGGGCAGGGAGGGAGAGGCTCGGCTACCTGGATCCGCTTCCTGTGCCTCCGCCGCTCCGCCATGTTGTCCCCGTCTGCTCCGCCGGTGACGTGGGCCGGGGCGGGGGGAGGCGGCGGCCTCGCGAGAGGCGGCGGGAGCCGGCGGAGGGGCGGGAAGGGCACGCGAGGGCCGCGCGTGCCCCCTCAGAGCGCGGCGACGGGGCTGGCGGCCGCGGTTCCCTCAGCCCCCCTCAGCGCCTCAGCTCTCCGAGCCTCGGTAGCTTCGCCGGGCGGTGCCGGGCTCTGAGGGAAAGCTGGCTCACAGAATCACAGAATCTCAGGGATTGGAAGGGACCTCAAAGGATCATCCAGTGCAATCCCCCCATGGAGCAGGAACACCCAGCTGAGGTTACACAGGAAGGTGTCCAGGCGGGTTGGAATGTCTGCAGAGAAGGAGACTCCACAACCCCCCTGGGCAGCCTGGTCCTGTGTCTGTCACCCTTACTGAGAAGAAGTTTCTTCTCAAATGTAAGTGGAACCTTTTGTGTTCCAATTTGTACCCCTTGTCCTATCATTGGTTGTCACCGAGAAGAGCCTGGCTCCATCCTCCTGACACTCACCCTTTGTATATCTGTAAACATTAATGAGGTCACCCCTCAGTGTCCTCTTCTCCAGCTCCAGAGCCCCAGCTCCCTCAGCCTTTCCTCACACAGGAGATGCTCTGCTCCCTTCAGCATCTTTGTTGCCCTGCGCTGGACTCTCTCAAGCAGTTGCTCGTCCTTCTTCCCTGCCCTGGTTCAAGAGGCATCTCTGCCCGCCTGCTGGCCGAGGGGCCGGATTGTGAGGCCTCCCCTGCAGCGGTCTGGTTAATGAGAAACTCCCCTGAGGGGAGATGTCACCTGTCCGTGGCCAGGCCTCATCCTGCAGGGCTCGGGCCCTGCTGTCTAAAGTTCAGCTCCCAAATTGGCACTGAGGTGCTCGGAGATGTCACTTGGGATGTGAGGACCTGTCCTGCTGGAAAAAAAGGTGCTTCAGCTTTTAGGCAGTAAAAATCTGTATGTTCAATTTTCATGCTCCTAAATAGGCCGCTAGGCCTTAAAGACGCTTGATACAGCGGGCCTTTGTTAGTTGTTACTTGAACGCACTCTGGTTGCTAAGACCTTCTCATGTACCTACAGAATCAGATTTAGAAAGTAAAATGGCCTTTTGTCAGGAGTTGTCCTGCGTGCTTTCACCATGAGGTCACTCAAGTTAGCAAAGCATATAATGGTTTATCCTGGCTTCGTGTTTCCAAACCACACCCTGGCACTTTACGATGGAAAAGTATGTACAGTGCTGTATTGTCTTGTCCAGTCCTTTCAAATCTTGTTACCCCTTCCCGTTCCTACAATTTTGGAACTTCTTGGATTGAAAACGAGGTAATTAAAAACTTAGACTTGTTTCCAGCAGCATATTTGCCCCTGAGTCACCGTGCCAGTTTTTGTGTTTTTATTGGTACGACGTCTCTTTCTTTTGAATGTTTTTCTCTTGCTGTTGCTGGGTGGAAAATCTATATAAGTTACAAATTAAGCTGACTGACGGCAGAGTGAGTGAACTATAAAAGTATAATTCAAAAGATAAAATTGCAGGTATAGGGAATTAAATTTTTTTGTGGTTACAATAAAACAAAGTTTTGGGAGAAGTGGGAAAACTGCATTTATTCAAAAATAATTGAACGGCAATGATTTCAACAGTTATTTCATGTGCTTAACTTACAGTAACAAAAACGCACATTAGAAATGAAGGTTTTCTTGTGAAGAAGTTTTAGCCATCTGTAACTTACAGTGTGCTAATAATACACAATGTCTGCAGTGAGGGCTTAACAAGGCGTAGCTCAGAGCCTCTCTGCTTTCCCTGCATAAGCACAAGTTGAACTTCAGCGGGGAAGCTCCTCCCTGCTGTATGGGAGAGGTTGTTTGGAACTGCGCTCCTGTCTGCTCGCTGCCCTCCTTGAGGAGAGCGCAAGCGCCATATGACGAGTCTCATTCCAGATCATCATCCCTCATACCTCTGATTTCAGGCTTTTTTAAGACCTTGCTTAGCACTAGACCTTAGTTCTGTGTCTTCAATATACTGCTGATTCACAAAATCACCTTTAATGCATAGCTTTTAATTTTGTATTTTTTTTTTTTGGCATGGTATATTATCTGCAGTACATCAAGCTATTTGCTGCCAGAAAAGCACCTTGGATTTCTGGTTAATTTAATTTTTTTTTTTTCACAGAACTTCAAATTCATCTGAAGTTTGAGAAACAACAACCTGCAGGAGCTCTTCACAGCACAGCTGGACATGAAGCAGCAGTTTGATGTGCAGCACAAGGAGCAGCCGGGGAACATGTCCTCCAGTGTGAGGCACTGGATGGTGAACTTCCTACCACTGTGGAGCACAGAGCCAATCAAGGCTGAATCTTAGATGGGATAAGCTTATTTGCAGTCATCGGTATGGCGGGAAAACAGGAGACAAGTGTCTGAATCTCAAGAGAGCTAGGGAGTGGAAGTGAAGGTTCAACCGGCTCGTGTTTAAGGTTAGTGTCAATGTCAGCTGCAGGGCAGGTTGCAAAAGAAGCATTTCAGAACCATGCAGTAAAATTACAGCCTCTTACGTGCCAACTGCCATTTTGATTAGAGTAGGATTTCAGAATCATGACCACCGAAATTACTGTTGTGAAGGATATTGCATGCAAGTGGAGTGGTTTCCTTTTTCAACCAAAATCAAACCGATGACATATCATTAGCCTCTTTTCCCTCATCCTCCTCAACTTTACCCCAACAGAGAGATCTAATACAGCAGCATGGATGCTGGAAACTTAGTTCAAAAAACAGCTGGATACATGCATGAAACAAAAATGTATTATGAGTTATCGAATGTAAAAATCACCTCTGGTTGTCTGTGATAAAGGAGACAAAGGAGATAAAGGAGATAAAGGGAGTATTCTGAGATATTTGCTTTGTTCTTCTCTGCTTTAGGTATCCTCTCTTGGCTTCTGAGGCAGGATGCCAAATTAGGTGGTGTTCCACTCTTTCTGGTACATATTTTCCTATACCCTTATATTCACTTGTTCCTGGCAATTTATCAACATTTGTATCTCTAGAGTCACACTGCCATCTGCAATACAGAAATTGAAGTGACACTAGAAGTCTGAGCAAGTGTCTGTTCTGCTGAACAAACCGTTCGCTTGTAAGAAACTTATCCACTGGACCCATGGTTAATCCTTCTGGCTTTGGGGGAAGAAAGGGGAGAACACAACTCACAATTTCCTCTACTATTGTGTTGACAAGTAGGAAGGCAGGCAGGAGGGGAGGCAAGAAGGAAGGAAGGAGCTTCCAAAGAGGGATTTGAGGAAAACAGGCAAATTCCCCAGCAATAATTTAGGAGATCATCCACAGATGGTAGCATGCAGGCTCTGGAGTGACCTCCCATTTCATCCAGTCAGCTTCAGCACTGGATATGGGTTCAAAATAAAAGGAATATGAGCCTTGTACTGTACAGTGACACATACTTTCAAGGCAGGTTTAGCTAAAATCCACCCACAAACACATGAGTCACTACTCAGAAGCACAATCCAGCGTAGACATATCCTGAGTCACTTCCATCTTAGAAGCTTACAAATGTTTAGTTAGCCACTTAGCTTGTAATTTAGCAGAACAACAGAGATTCATTAGACAAACATCTAGAATTATCTTTCACTAAGAAGCTTCTTAAATCCTTGGACTCTTGCAAGTTCCTTTATATTTCTATAAAACTCAGAATGATTCGATACATATAACTTAGAAAAAACATAGTTGAAGTAGGAATGAATTTCCACTGATTCTGGTCCTTCTGTATTTCTGGATTTTTCACATACCAGTTTTGCTCATTGCTAGAATATATTTTTATTTTAGCAGCAACTGGTGAACTCTAATATAAAGTCATGGCTGTCCTGATGCCAAGTGGCGTACCGTGCTTCCTAAAGTCTCCAGTCAGTTCTGCTGGTGGACATATATATCTGTTAAATAGAAAATACATCAATCCAGGGGTTTTTTTTGAAGAACCAGCTGAAGTTTTGGAAAAAAAAGTTAAAAAAAAATATATACTTGCTTGTATCTCTATTTTTTGGCAGTGGCTGGAGGGGACGAGAAGAATGGTAATATTTAAGGATATAGCATTAGGAAAAGCATTATTTTATAAAACCATAAAATTGTTGTTATGACTACAAGTGCTTGAGTTAAAAATATTTGTTACATGGAAGTGTGATTCTTGAGTTTACATCTCTCCAATTAACAGATTCAACCAGAAGCCGGTGATTGCTTTACAGAGCATCTTTCAGTGCAGAATATTTACAGCCTGCTGGAGGCCCATGAATCACAGACTGAGCAGCGCTCCTCTCTACCAGAGCTGTTGGAACCCTGTAACTAAAAGGTAATCAGCAGAGATGAAAACCAGGTTGGCTTGATGCTTTCTTTTTTCCCCTCGGTCAGCTGTGCTTTTGCTGTTTAGATTGATTGATTCTTTTGTTGTTAATTCACACACACACACAGGTGCCACATGTATGTGTTTTTAAATGTTGATAAAGTGAAACATCTATTCATGCCTTTTCTGTACTATTGGAAAAAAATACTCTATCATTCTATATACAACATGGACAATAGGTTCCTCTTTTCTACAGTCTAGGTAGGGACATTGCTGGTTAAAGAAGAATGTGTACTTAGTAGCAAAACTAATGTCTCTCTGGAGAATACAGACTCAGGTAAACTTGGCAATGGACTTAGAAAAGGAATGAATAAAGGTCAAGTCAACAGAATATTAGTAATTCTTGTGGCCTCAATATATGTGTTAGTAAGATCAAAGCCTTCCCAAAGAAAGGAGATATGCAAATGCACAGGTAGAAAACAACCCTCCAAAATAAAAACCACCAAACAAATGAAAAAGGAGAGGCGAGTTTTACCCTTACCATAATCTGCATTCATTTCATACTGAAATTGCCATAGCTATATAGCTATAGTTGTTTATTATAGCATGAAGGGCTTAGTCAAAACTAAACACCACAGGTAGTAGAACCCTGATGGACACCCAGACTCATAGACCTGACTTGTTATTTTCCAGTGAACAATAAAGGGCTTAGATAGGATATTTATTGTGCCATTATCAAAGCAGGGTACCAAAACAAGACCTGTAGCTAGTTTTGGATGCTTTTCTGTAAAATGTCTGATGTTGGTGGTGACTCAAAACACTATACAACCAATCAACATTATATTAGGGTATTTGGAAAATCTAAAATATGAGAAGTATCTACTTAGTTTAAGAAGTAGAGATTATTTTAAAAACTTGAGGTGATTATTTTTTCTATTTTACAGTCAAAGGATAAATTCACATTCTGAGATTTTTCACCTGGGGAACTGAGCAGAGTATTATCTGTTTAGGTCTCTACGAAGTTGTATTCCACATCATCATCATATGCAGCAATCATGAGGTCAGAAACACAGGTTGTGGTAGGAAGGACAGGCCATTTGTTCCTTTTCAGGACTTTCCTAAATTGGTCATTTATAGTATAGAACCATTTTGTTTTATGTTTGCTATACCTTTTTATTTACCTTTTTTAAAAACTTCACTCTATTTAAAAAAAAAAAGAAAGAAATAGAAGTCCCTGTCCCTAGGAATGTACAGATTTAGTGTAGATACAGGCAAAATCAGACACTTGAAAAATATCTCATCAAAAACATTCTCGTCTTTGTTAACTGCATCACTATTAGAGACTTACACAACAACAGATGATAAGTGAAACATTTCTAATGACACCACACATTTTAAAATACATCATCTGCATCCCATTGTGATTTTAGTGGAATAGCAGAAAAAATGAATGCATAGGTACCAGAAAATCATTAAGTAGCACAGTTCTGCCAGCTTTCTTACATACTTGTGCTTGCTAGCTACACCCCTTTGCAGCTGGAATAAGTATTAAAAGTCAAAAAAGAACATGTAGCTGCTGAGAATCAGTAAGGCCTCAATGTTTACATATAAACATAATTCCTGAAAACACATCAAAATCAGAAAATATGGATCTGTCTACTGATTCTATGTATTTTTAAAATTTTTACCCATTTTACTTTTTCATTCTCTCTGAAGTGTTTGTAGGGGAGGAAACATTCATTAGCAGTGGTATTTCCTTCATTAGAATTAGAATTGATTATGTCCATTTAGATAAGTCCCTTTCCTTCCTATTTCACTCTGCAGCTGTACATAGTCCAGCCTTTAGTGCATTTTGGCTGCTCCAGCACATCTTGCTCCAGTACAGGAAGCCATGAAGTCATTCTTTTTGTCATTTTGGGAAGAAGAGCCCAATATGTGCAAAGGATCATATGGTTTTTTTTATTAATTGCAGAAGTAGTACCAGACTGCAAACCTCGCATCCCAGCTTTTTCTGCTTTGGGCGTTGTTCGTGTCTGAGCCATTTACAAAAACAGTCATGCTCTTCAAAACCAGATTTCAATCTTTCTTCCCTGACATATAGGATTTCAAGTCAAGCTCCTCTGCTGTTACTTTAGAAAAATTAGTTCAGTTTCTTCATATCCTTGCACTTAACAGGCAACCTGTAGTTCAAGTGTGCTTCATTTCACTTGGGGGGAGGCAATAAGTAACCTCTTGTAGCTTTGCAGCGACGCCTCGTGGCCTCATGATCTGGAAACATATTGGAGATTCCTCTTCTAGCGTGGAGAAAGTCTCATGTGGATTAAGTTAAATATTTCAGACAATGAGGAGGTAGGATGCCATTTGAAAACCAATTCATTAACTGTGTTTAATTAGATAAGTGGTATTGTCAACATGATTGTCAGTTGTACAAAAAAAAAAGAAAAAAAGGTTAGTGATTGTTTCAGATCAACACAATTGATGTCCCTGATTTTTTTAAAAATTTTATTTTAACAAGCACTTTTACTATATAAAAATATTTTATTTTTTTCCTCATGGAATAAGAACAGGCTACATTAAAAAATCATAGTTAAATCTACTGTAAAAGTAAAACATTTTGTCTGGTGTAACTAATTGGAGATGTTGTGTGTTAAAATAATAAGTAAAAGCATTTCAAACAGAATACGATTTTTTACATTGACAATTGTGTTTCATCCCAAACCTGAAAAAGTAAACATTTACATTACCAAATTCAACATAAAACTCTCCAAGCTGCCTTACTAGGTTTTAAAGCCATGAAAAAATGTAGAGCAGTTAATGAAGAGAACAGAGGTTAACACTTTGAAATTAATTGAGACAAAGTGAAAAGCAAACTAATTGCCAGTCCAAGATTAATATTGCTGGTGTACATCTTTGTTTAAAAGAGTTACATTTAAACTTTCCAGCTTCAGGTTATTATTCTGCTTTTTTGAACACCATTGAGTATTCAGTGAATAGTTCCTTATATGAAAAATATCCACAGATGATGCATAAGACATAATCCAAACTCTTGGGCAAGACTCCCATTATTTCACCAGATCACAAATGGAAAGGACAGCACTTCACTTAGGTGGGGATTACTTCAGGGTCTGTCTGCAACTTTGGAGTATTTTGCTGCGTAGCATAACCACACTTTGGCATTGGGTCTTACTGGATTTTATCGATTAACCCTAAAATCACACACTCCATTTATAGTATTTGGAGATTTATGCACAGAGCCCAAAACTGCCTCAGCTGGTGTCAGTGGCAGTTTTCACTGAAAGCAGAATCAGGCGCTACTCCTTTTACAGAAAGACTTTGCTAGTTTAGAAAAGGAGTGCTATAGGTACTTGCCCTTCTTCTCAAGGCTGCAAAGTTTGGAGAGTATAGTAAGGTAAACATCTTCAGTCAGTGTTGCAAACCTCTAATCACATAATATCTAGTTCACGAATATACCAAAGATATAAAATAATTTATCTCAAGCTAAAGGAAAAGAACAGGTGCCCACAGTCTAAAATATGAGAATATTCCCTCTCCTCATGCGTTTAGACACTTGTCATCTAAATGGCAGTGTATCTCTTGGTTTTTAAGTACTTGAGGCCACACAAACTAAACTAAAGGGAGAGGATCTGAAGTAGCAATATACAGCAATTCCACAATCTATCAACACTCGAGTTACAGAAATTAACTTTATCAAAAATATTTGTGTGTTCTTTGGAGTAAAGAAGTGTACTTGCAAGGAGGAGAGTGGAAGACGGCACTGTAGTAATACTGACTTCCAAAGTGGAACACCAGTCTGTGACCAAACTCCTGAGGAGGGAACAAAGATAATTCACACAGGAATCGCAATGAGATGCTGGGGATTTATCTCTAGCAAAAATCTCTATTTTGTGTTTCTTGTTTGCTGTGAGGTCATCAGTAGCAGAAATGAGGTGAAAACATATTTTTGAAGAGAAGGGGGAATTTCAGGCTAAAATTGGTGGCCTCTTCCAAAATGAAGAACATCACGCGTGCTGTTGAGTGAAGGGTGTCCCGTGGCTTGCCCAGGTGTGCTGGGGGGAAAGGAACTGGGTGCAGTCCCACTGTCCCAGTGACTGGTCTTTATGGTGGAGTCTGCTTATGCTTCCTCCTAAACTCAGCTCAGCTCAAACCCCAGCAATAATGCCTCGGAACAATTAAAACTGCTGTTACACATGGTATTTACATGTCCACGGTATCTCATCTATACCCTGTATACCCTTCCCAGGCACTTAGAAAGGCTTAGCTCTCGAATAGCATTGGAATTAACTTGAATTGCTGAATCTAGGGTATATTTATATTCTACAAGTAGTTCCATACTCTCCCAATGAATTATGTTTAAATTTTGTTAAACAGAAGCAGAAGTCAGCTCTATGTGGAAACTGTAACTTTTCCTTGTAGTTTCTCAACAGGGACACACTGTAAGTCATTCAGTGCACCCCGAGTCTCTGGCAGATTTTAGTGATCACACTGGACTTTAATGAAAAATCAAATTTACCTGTTAACTGTACTGGTATTCTTTTCAATGAATTGCACTTGAAAGTAATTGCACCAAGATGCAGTTGCACTTTTTAAACGCTTTTCAGATACCATACTTCCTCACACTGCATTTGCAGCATATTTCCTTCAGCACCAGTCATACAGAGGTTTCAGGCTGCAGCTGTCTTCTCAAACACTTTGTAATTAGTGGTTCCTGTATGATTAAAAATGTTTTATGTCCTGGAGTCAGCTCAACTTTTCTGAAAAGCGATCATCTGGAAGTCAGCCTGAGATCCAGCTGTGTCACATGGATTTTCCCTGCTTTCGGAAACAATCTGTTCCACGGCTTTTGACGTTTCTGGGTCCTGCGAACAGGGACTATCCAGTGTGTCACCACTGCTGTTGCAGTGAAGAGGGGAGGCTGTGTCCAAGGGCTGGTCTGAGGGTTTGCCTGGAGCAGGTGTTAAGGGCACGGACAGGGGAAGATTCATCATGTAGAACACGTTGCCCAGACGTCGAGACACCTTTAAGGACAAAAGCACAATTGCAGCAATTGCTTCTTGAGATAGTGTTAAAGCCATTAAACATCAAGGCTGACTGTGGTGTAGCAATGCCAGGGGGATCCTGGAAATCCCAGCCATCTCAAAGGGTTATTAGTGGTTAGAAAAAGTGAAAAAAAATCTCTTCAGTTTTCCCTCTCTCATGTTCTTCTAGACCCAGGTTCTTGCAGGAGGAGATGGGGAAAAGAAACGTCCCAGTGTGCTGGGTCTCACAGCAAGGGAGGCAAACTGCCAGCCAGGGGCAGGGAAGGTGGGTTTAATGAGAGAACAGTGAGAGAGAGCAAGAGGTTAAAGAAAATAACTGGGCAAGGATAGAAACACACATAGAGTTGATATTACTGGATGAAATTGAGAGCAGAAAACTTTAAACATAGAGGGACAGCCATGAAACATGTAAGATGATTATCCCAGAAAGGCTGTAGAAAACTCTACTTGGTATGTTTTGAAAGCCAGGTTGAAGCAAAAGCAAGTGTGTAGCAGAGCAGTTCTTACCAGCTGGGAAGGGAAAAGAGGAGTGAACTGACGTAATTCATCAAACATATTTTCAATTTCCAACCTCAGCCTATTCTCCAGTGCTATTGTATCCTGACTCCACTTAAAGCGTCTCTCAAACTACCAGTCCTAAGCTCCTCCTAGTGTCTCCCTGTGTGCTGTTGTAACATGCAGAGAAGCAAAAGCAAACTGTGCTGGAGTAATTTTTTTTCTCCTAATCTCATGATAGTTACCTATCAGTGAGAAAAAAATATAGTTTAGTTTGGAAAAATTTATTCCTGTTATCTTCTGACTCACATCTCTGTGACTTGCCATTTGGGCATACATTTAATGATCATACCTGAGAGCGGATTTTTAACGCTGGTCCGAGTTTTAATCCCATTGTATCCAGGAGATGTTCCTCTGTTAGAAGTGGGAGGGTTTCTCCATCAATAGCGTGGTCTTTAAATATCTTATGAAATGATAAAACACAACATGCTGTGCTGAAACAGACTTCAGTGGTTATTTTTTTATGCTTAATCCTGAGGCAGAGACAATAGAAGGAGGACATAATAATTTTAGTGGTTTATCTTCATATTTATTTCTTAACTGCAGCATGAGGCCTCTTGTTTAGGTGTGTGAGTATCGGTCCATTTGCCTGTAGTTTATCTACTTGTTCTTGGCAAGTGGGAACTTTGTAATGTTTTAGCATTATTTAGTTCCTGGGGTTTTTTGTGCTTGGTTTGGTTAGCTTTTTGTTTGTTTTGATTCATTTTGTTTGGTTTGTTTTGTGGGGTTTTTGTCTGTTTTTTTATTTGCTGGTTTTGTTTTTTAGGAAGTGAGCACCCTGCTATGATAGAAGGAATAGTGTTTCTCTTATTAAGGCTTTATCAGGAATACACAGGATTTTAACCTGTTTGTTTGCGTTTGGAATGATATTTTATTTTTAAATGGAATAATGCCTGTAAGAGCTTAGGAGTGGTGCATGGGTTATGCCAATATCCAAGAATGCAAAATTACTTTAATCTGAATAAAGATTGTGCAGGGCATGTGGACTGAAAAAATTAAGATACTTTTCTTATAGCATCGTTTTGCTGCTGATCCTTTTGGTATGTGTCATGCCCAATAACTCCAGATTGCAGCAGATGTACATATAACCTCTCAGAGCACAGACTGGCTTTCCCTTGAAGAAGCAAGTGGCATCTCTAGTTGAAGGACAATGAAAACTATTTTGTTTGTAACTTTGTGACAACCAGTTAATCTCTAACATTTACATTTGTTTCATGACCTTTACATGTAGATGGTCCTAAAGACCTGAAAAAGCGATGAATGTTTATAATCACCTGGGCGTAATCCGAACAGCCTGGGAGGCTAACAATGAAGTTGTATACATCATCAATGGTCCACTTGCGAATGTCTTCAATGGAAGGAATATCTTCTCCATTCAGGACCAGGCCGTGTGCTCCTTTGAGGAGGAAACACAGATGTTATTATGTTTGTAGGACTTTGCTGATGAATCAATAAGAAATGACTGTTAACATGAGAATTTTTACACTTCTCCAGAACCTAATATATTACCAGCAGTGTGTAGCCACAGACAGATATGGGAGTCCTAGACACCAAAATCACCAGATAGTCATGAGTAGCTGATTCTGGAGGGTTTTCTTTTGGTGGCTTCTTTTGTTTACTGCTGGCACTGTATGTGCCAGTCACTGCACATACAAATCATACCTCAGTATTTTCTCTAAGCAGTACATTATCCAGTGCTTTTGATTCTGTGATACCAAAAATGTGCTTAAAACAGAGGGAAGAAATGAGAGAGCGAACCAATAAAACTAAATAATATCACCATACCACTCTAACTGTAATCTGGAGTCTTCACAAACCTGAAGGTACCAGTGGGTTACTGGGTACTGGAAATCCATATGGTAATGCTGAGAATGGGATTGCAGAAGGGTACATGTACTTGTCATCAAAAGCAGCACATGAGCTATTAGATTCCTTCTCATTTATGTTGCTGTTGGTTTCAGCAGATATTTCGTGAGTAGTGCAGTTTTTTCTCAAGCCTTGTTCAAACTCTTTACAGTTTTTGGCAACCGCAGATGGCTCAGTCTGGTTTTTACTTTGTTCATGTTTGTTCGGTGTCTCCACCTCTGCTTCTTTCTTGTCTTCCTTCTCATCATCCACTGCAGCTGAAGCAGGGTCCGTAGATTTGTCGTCAGCTTGGTTCTTTGTGCCATTGGTGCTACAGTCGGCAGTTTTGTGATTTCCAGCTCGTCTCCCTGGTCGACGTCCCCTATCTCTTTGCAAAGTGCTGACTGGAGGGTATGGGCTGGTGGCCATGAGCATAGCGTTGCCGTGAATTTCATCGAGGGTGGTACGATGAACATATAAGTCACTGGGAAGATGGCCTTCAGGTAGCCTGTGCCTGCTACGGAAAGCAATGGGACTAGCTGGCATGCCATGGTAAAGGAAAGGTGCTTCCAGGCCCAGCAGTCCTTTCCGATGAGCTTTCTCCATTTCTTTTTGCTGAAAAATAGCACTCATCTCCATTTCCATTCTAAGAGACACACAGAACACAAGCAATTAGGGCAGCTCAGTTCCTTCATCATCTCTTTTTTTCAGTGGCAGATTAAAACTCAGTTAAATAAGTAAGAGAACTGCTTTTCTTCTCTCTCCCTGATATTGCTATGTGTGAGAGATCACAAACTGCAGGTGAAATGGCAAAGCTGGCTACATTTAATGTGCTGCCAGATACGTACATTAAACTAAAAGGAAAAGAAAATATATCTTCCATGTGGTGCCTCCAGATAATATTTCACGCTAAAAAGTGTTACTTGGATTTGGGCAATTGGGGCATTATTACAGTGATTATGCTAATCTGAGATTTGGAAAATTGTCTCCAGGGTCATAAGGGTCAAAGACTAAAGAAAATAAGTTATTTACATTACCAATCAGAAAATTATACTGAAAACTGGAAAATGGCAGTGATACTGTAAGTGATAAAGAACTAGAATTATGGTATTGTTGGAACATTTGCATACATTCAGAGTAAGGTTACATTAGTAGGCACTTTCTATGGTGCCTGGCACTTGTGCACAGTCTGAAAGTGTGGAAGGGTGAGATCCTGCTGGTAAGTGTTCAACTGATCTCTGTCCTGATGGATAAAACCAATTCCTCAGAGCCTGTGCCAGCCTCCTGCCCCTGGCATTGTGGGTGGGAAGGCTTACCAGTGAGCTACGGAGAATACAAGTAGTAGTAAGTGTCTCCGTTGCTGGCATCAGCTTTCTCTGGAGCTAAGCTAGTGATCAAACAGAAAGCTAGAGCTCCACAGCTTCAGCTGAGAGATGGGAGAAATGAGCCACTCTTCCAGACACAAACCAGAAATGGTTCAGCCTGCCTTCCTTGTTTTGAGGAGCTTTCAATGGCACTTCCACATTTCTCTTAGAAAAAGGGCTTGTGAGAGCAGCCAAGACTTTAAAGTGCACCAAGATTGCATTCTTAACACTGCAATGAGGGTAACAGGTCAGAGACAGTCTGACTTTTAGGAAACTTTTCATTAATTTAACATTGTCAGGAAAACATTTTGGACAAATGGTATCTGTTCAGGTGACTGTTGTGAAAAGGAATTAGTTGATCACTCCATAACATTCAGGTCTTTTTCTCTGCTCTCTTTTCATCTTTGCAACAACGTCTGATTTATTAATTTTCTGATTTCAGAGATTCAGCAGAAGTGTTTTGTGTATATACCATGTCTTTGTACATTTTGCCCAATTTTCATTACTCACACATAGATTTGAGGTGGAAATAAACAGAGAAGAGCATTACATTCCTTACTGTTCCTCCAGGTAAGATAGTCTGCTCCTCTGAGAACCAGAAGATCAGTGAGCTTTGGTAGGAGGCAGAGTCCCTTGGAGAACAAGGATTTGGGCCCAGCTGCAGGAAGTGTGAGAGATTGTTTGGTAACACCTGATTTCTATAAAGGGTAAAAGGAGACCATGCAGCTCTGGAGGTGAAGTGTGCTGTACTACTCACTGTGAAGCTGGTAGAAATTGCTAAGGTGGCAAAAGAAGGGGGTAAAAGTTATCTCAGGGAGTTAGGCTGAGCTCTTTTTTGTTGGAGTTTTCCTGATATGATGGGCTGAAGGAAGAGCCTGAACAGGTAGGACTAGCTCCGATGTGGCTGAGGGATATGTCATAACCGTGCTTGCTACCAGCTATTTTACTTGTTTTTCTCAGGGTTTTTGCTATGTTGTGAGAGCTGTATGAAATGCATTGTTGATGCAAATCTTGTGTTTGGAGGTCTTTGCTGGCTGAAGAGCTTAAAACACTTGTAATAATTCTCTTGAGATTCCTGCTCAGAATTTATCTGTTCTTTGCTCTTAATCTTACTGTGTGAGGGGTGCTGCTACTCAGTACTTTGCTGAAGCCCAGTGCTAGTGTGGTTGAGGTTAGAGTTTCCTTGTGGAAATGGTGTGACTGTGAGGGAGGGCACTGGTGGTAACTTAACCAGCTACTGATTACACTGAAATTGGTACAAATAACTGGGCTTTCTATAGTCAGCCTGATATTCAGGCTATTTGGTTAAACTAGGAAAGCTGTCTACCCTGGTACCCTGATCATCCCGAGGGCCCAGCTGTAGATGTGTAAAATGTTGTGTGGCAGCACACAGCTGTAAAGCTCGAATTTGTTTCTGACTTGTTGTAACTTCAGGGTATTCGGATCCAGAGTCCAAGGGCTGGGGCTGAAGTTTGTAGCTTATTTCTTTAACCAAGCTGAGGGTTTATTTTCTTTTTCTTGTATTATTTTAAGGCTAAAAGCAAAATAGGGACAAGCAGAAAGTTCAGTAACTTCAGACCTTAAGAGATAATCAAGGGCCCTCTGCTTCTCTGGGTAACTTGAAAAAGTATCTCAATCACTGTAGATAAAAACCCACAAAAGGTCTGTGACTTAGTAACTTCCAGCTGCCTTTGCTGCCCTAATCCTGGTGTGCACCTCTGAGCAAAGCTTACTATTGATTACCTGGCAATATTTTGCTTTTGAACTAGTTCCTGTCTTCTGGCCACAGCTTCCATGGATTCTGGTTGCAGAAAGCTATATCCTTAAAGGGAGGGGGGAAAAAAATAAATCTTCAATTCATTTGTTTCCTCAAGCACAAACCCCAAAGTAGTGCAGAGACATTTTAAAAAGTTTTGTAAGACTTGAACTATGTGCTTTGCTAGGAAGCTGATATGACTTCAAGTTAAATCCAATGTGTTCATTGCTTTGTTGTGAATATGTAATAGAAACATGAAGTCCTACATCAGGTGTATGCAGGATCAGATCTGTAATTAGTTATACCTGTAATTATATGTGAAGGAAAGAGACAGCAGCGTGGCTTTATTTGGTGACTTAGATCTTTGAAGTACACATAGCTGCTTAGAAAATAATAACCAACAGTTAACCAAAGCAAACCTGCTCTTTCAAGTCTCTTTTCAGCCTAGATGCCCCCTATTTTTACATGACATTTCCTCTTGAGGGAATCTCTTATTTGAAATCCACATTGGGGGGGATTTATTGTCATTTCAAAGTAAGAACCCTAAGATAGGACCTCTTTGTATGAAGTGATATGTAACTTTATGTGCTGCATGCCATGTGCCACAGTTGTGTTGCCATGCTGCGATATCCAGCCTTTCCCTTAGAGCTCTGCCCTGGAATTCTGAGCCTTTATTAAAAGGGCTTGTAGTTGCCCTACATCAGTAAAATGGCATGCAATATTACGATTAGAGAATATGATCAGTAGTCTCTTAAATTAGCCTATGCTCATACATGAGCAAAAGTGAAAAGTAGCAAAAAGTGGTATTGATTTGACTAATTTGTTTAGCTACAACCTGCTGTTTAACTGTGAAAATGCCTGGAAAATGCAAAAGGAAAAGCAGAGAACAAAACCATGCAATGGTTTTGAAAACAGTGTATTTAACAAAAGCTAAAATGGATGTGTTTGGACTCAAACTGGGGCAGTTTAGAATATTTGATAGGTAAACCACCAACTTTTAGTGACTTTTTCCAAAGAAAATTAACTGTTTCTTGACACTGCTGATAAACCTATGAAAAACTAGCAGCTGCAGTTTGCTTTCTCATGTACATGCTATCACTTTTTCAGGATGCAAACAATGCTTTGTTACCTGGGCCTGGGTAAACACGGTTGGACAATATGTTTGGCATGTTTGCATGCTGTGGGACTGTGGGTCCAAGGTGGGATGCTATATGGATTTGTCGTGGGTCAGCAGATGCCATCATTTCAGTTGAAGGTAACAGATCTCTGAGAGGAAAAAAAAAAATGAATTCAGATATGCAAAGGACATTGTTTAGTTAAGAACAATCTAGGGTCTTTATATACTCAGGTACAGCACATGGACATTTATTCTTTGACTGCAGTGCTATAGTAGAGAAATGGTGCAAAATACCTGTCTACCAGTCGAGGCTCAAACTGGGAGGGAATTGCCTGCATTCTCTGTTGGCCAGCACCCATTAGCTGAGGGTTTACTGCCATCAACTGATTTCTCATCAGCATCTCTTGCCGCTGCCGCAGTTCTGACACAAAGGATAGACAGTTCTGTTGTCAGTGCAGTCAATTACAAAATGATTCTGTCTGCAATGTAACTTTACCAGAAACAATAAGGTGTTTTCCCTCAAGCTACCAGCATTTTAGTATGAGCTAGAAAATCATACTTTTTTAATATCAGCAACTAAAAAAGATCTTTCCACTGCCACCTTAGCCACTTTAAGTAATCTAAGTTTATACAGTCAAACTACAGTGAAAATAAACAGGATGTGTGCAGCCAAGTGTACAAAAGGACAATTTACAATTAATAATCATAGAATCATTTCAGTTGGAAGAGGCCCTCAGGATCAAGTCCAGCCATAACCCAACCTAAATCTAACGCTAAACCATGTCCCTAAGAACCTTGTCTAAACGCCTTTTAAAGCCCTCCAGGGATGGTGACTCCACCACTGCCCTGGGCAGCCTGTTCCAATGCCCAACAGCCCTTTCTGGGAAGAATTTTTTCCTAATATCCAATAACTCATATCACTATGAAACAAAAAGAATAGCTGTGAATGTTAAGTTCTCTGCTTTAGGGAGTTTTCATTTCTAATACGGTTTTATTTTTAGAAAAATCTTATTGGTGGGAACCTGCCTTGTCATGAGACAGCAGCTCTAGAAAGCAGAGCCTGTGGTGGGGAGCCAGAACCTCATAGTGCCCAGCTGTGGCTTTTGTGGCTGAGTTTCTGTGTGACCTTGACTCTCTTTCCAGGTGCTTATCATCCCTTGATGAAATTCAGAATGCCAGGATCCCCGCCTTGTTAACTTTTACTTACCATAAGAGAAGTGTTTCTCCAGCTACTCATAAGACAAACTTGAAATACCTTTTTAAAGACATTAAGCCTGTTTCTGGCTGTTTCCTGTATGTTGTACAGATATTAGCAATCCTATAAAGAAATGCACAGTTTGGTTTCTTCCTGCATACCTCCTGCTGCCATGCCGCTTGCTAATCGGTATAAGTGCTTTTCTTCTAGAGTTCCTTGTTCCCCCAGGATAGACATTTTTCTCATGTGATCTCGTGGAGTCATGCTGTAAGAAGACAACAACAACTTTTCTTTTGTAAAGAACTGAATCAGCAGGCCCAAAGAACAGAATAAGACATTCAACAATGTAAGAAATGGAGCAGGTTATACAAGTTATTTCTCAGACAGGTAGTCCTTTTGCCACTCGCAGCTGTACCCTTGAGTGCATGTGGATTATTTTGGTTATCCCATAGAAACTTTCATTTTTCAGGACAATGCAAATGTTGCCCTTGTTTATACCAAGCTGTCCAGTGTCCTTGGGTCTTACTATGCAAGGGAAGTCAGGTTGTTGAGAAATATTAGCTGCTCAGAAGGACATAATTAAGCCCCAGAGTTTTTTGCCTGCAGGCCCTGGTGTACCACAGTGACCCTAAGAACAGTGACATGCTTGTACTCAGGAAGGCAGGTATCTTTGGTTTAATTTGAATATTGTAATAGTTTGGAGCCCTGTCTGCTGTGAACTAAGATAAATAGATGGAAAGAAATGATAGAAACGAGCTGTTCCAAATGGTATCAGCCCCTTAAGAGTTGTAAATAAAGTAAAAAAAGGTAACATGCTTGTAGTAATGAAAACAGTGATTAAAATAGCTAGGCTCAGATTAATTATCTATGTAAGTACAGGTAAACAAAGCCAGATGAGGAGCACAACTCCAGACTAAAAACTAATACGCTACAAGTGCATAGTTGAACAGCTGTGGTGTCATTGAGGTGGATTGCATGAGCTTGTCTTAGTCTGTCCAAAGAAGCAGGTGACTAGATTACAAATGATCCTGGTAAAAAGAGAATAAGTAACTACAATATGTGGTACTTAGGATTTGAGAGGAACGATCTACAGCGGGATTATCTGTGCAGATAGGTCATAAAAGAAATTAGTCCTGTAACTCACAGCCTGGGTGTTAAAAACTGTCCCGTGTGGGAGGCTTGAAGTTGAGGGGCTGGCAGAAGGGAACAGACCAGCTCTAAGGGTGGCTGGGGCATCTGGACATTCATTGCAAACTAGATTTGCACAGCAAATGGGTCGGGGGGTGGAGTTGTTTGGTGGTGTGTGTGTGTGTTGTTTTTTTGGTTTGTTTGGTTTGTTTTTTTTGTTTGGGGGTGGGGGGGGGGGATTTAGTGAGTTTTCTTCCCCAATAGCTTTCTTCTTAAAGATGGAACACATAAGTGTTCTCATCCTGTAGATAACTACAGCTCTGTGAGTTCAGCCAGCGTTTAGTATAGATAATAGTGAGGGATGCCTTAGAAATGCACAGAGAATCTACCATTTCAGCTGACTGCTGACAACTGCTGAATTCATATTAATAATCACTTCACAGAGATGTGATCTTTGAAGCACAAATGGCCAGAACCATCTGGAGCTTTGGATGGTTTTACTTTTTATGGCTTACTGGCCCATTTGCCCAGGTCTTTCCCATGTGTTTTCACATTTATGCCAAACTTACAGTGGTGTTGTACAAGTAGCAGTAAGATCAAACACAGCTTGAGATGTTAGCATTGTTATGAGTACAAGATGGATCCAATTTCCAAGTAGTCTGTTTACATTTAAACCAGCTAGCTAGCATACAGAAACTCCTTAGAAATAGTAAACAAGAACAACTGAAGCTCTGCTTTTCACAGCCAGTCCTTCTCCAAAACAGAAGCAAACTGTAAAAACTGTTCATTATCCAAAATATAATGGAAGCCAAATCATGTATTTTGTTACCCAAGCCATTTATAAATTAGAATAATCATTATAATTCCTTTTACTGCCTTTGACCTATTGATGAGTTACGAAAAAAATTAAGGGAAAGCTGTCGATCTAATTCACGTGCACCATGAATTTACCATTTCCTTGGTATGGTGAAGATACTTGGTCTCACAAGCCTGTCAAATCCAAGAACAAAACTGTGTCCTTTGTTCTTGACATATGTATCTGAATGTGTGCTGCTGGACGAGTTTCCATTTGCCTTTTTTTTAGGATACTTTAGGCTTAAAGCGGTTTAGGATGCTGGGTGCCTCATGAAGAGCATTTGAGCTGCCAAAGTGCTTCTGAGCTGCTAAAGCATTTTAAAGCTCAGTACTAAAGCGATTTAGTGCTGAACCAAACTTTACAGCAGCTCAAAAAAAATAGATGGCAACTGGGATGATGGTATTTGCAATACCATATTGGTCCTGTGAGCTGTTTAGGTGGCTTCCTTTCACAGAGAAGTGTCTATGTATTAAATCTGGAAAACAAAACTTCTGTTGGCAGGTAGTCTCTCACGTAACCTGCTTTCAGAGCTGAAGGAGAAACTATGTAAGACCATTCTTAAAAATCTTCCATTTTAAAAGTGAAGTTTTCCTTTAAATCCTGGCATTTTCACTTAGTGTAGGGTACCATATACAGCAGGATTCGTAGTGGAGTTGGTCCATATTTATTGATTATGCATTAGATGGCCAAGATTCACAGAGCTTTGCTTCAGGCAGCTTGCATCACATAAGCAACTTATCCTTGCAAAGGCAGACCAGCTGGTTTGTTGGTTTGATGTAGAAAAGATACAGTATTGAAAAAAGTCATAGAGTAATATGACTTGAAAGTTCATTGGTATCTTTTTCCACTAAAGCTGTAGCTTACTGACTCCTCTGACCCAGTTTTTGAATCATCATGAGCCTAAAGGAAGGTTTGATTCCTTAATGAGGTTTTCACTGGAGTTGCACCACAAAGTCATTCTGGTGTTTTTCATTGGTGAGCCAGTCAATCTGATCTAACTGAGCTTGGATTTCTTCTCAGATATATAAAATAACTCTGGTATTTGTGGTAAAAATTTTCAAATGTTATTTCCACTGAAATTCCAATCTATTTTCCCTAGCTGAACTTTTGAATATCAATATGGTGTAAATTTTACTTCAAGGACACATTTTGTATGTATGTGTCATCAGTATTAAATTACTTGTTTATTTATAAGGAAGGTATTGGATTGATCAGGTAGGATAAATAATTATATTATGTTATTAAGCTAAAGATTTATATGTAACCCTGTGTCAGGAGGGGATACTGAACTTGATAAATCTATGTTATTGCATTTGGAAAAACACCTTTTTTGTTGTTGTTGTTATTACTTAGCTGGGGTTCTGACTTACAGGTCAAATTTAGATTACTTAGGGTCTGTACTATTTTCATAACAACTAGCATGTTAGAAACCAACATCAGCAAAAAAGGATCTCTGCGAGAAGAGGGAAAGTATACTTCTGATACATTTATTAGCTGGGATTTGAGAGTAGCTCAAAATCTTGCATTGGGGTTCATATAAATTCATACACACCAGCTGTCCAGTGTTCCAGTCATATATGGCTCTTCCCTGATCCTATTGCACAAATCCTGGCTGTACAGCACATTACAGGGATGAAGACAAGTTAATCTCTACCTTTAGAGTCTTACCCTTAGCAAACCCTTCTTGGCAGCAGGCAGAACCACTCACCCAGAACTAATTCTGTCTCGATTTATTAGATGAGAAGTGTCAAGACACAAACTTTATGAACCAGAAGTGTTTGCAAATATGATCATGCTATGTGCAGTTTCAAAATGTCTATAGCAGTCTGTGTATCTGTACTGGCATTGTCTTATGTATAATATAGACTTGTTGGAAAATGTTTTTTGACACATTCAGATTTCATTAACTAATACTGCTTCTATGTACATAAATGTCCAGTATACTTTTGAAGTGGAGCCACGGTGTTTGGAAGAAGCTGGGTATTGTTGAAAATGCTCAGGTAAATCTGTGTCAGGGAAATCAGTTAAACATATAGTATAAATAAGTGTACATGCTTATGAGTGAAATATATCAGGAAACTCATGCATAGTCTCAATTTCATTCCCATTTGCTCTCTTTTTAGAAAAAGCTCTCCTGATTTCTTGAAATTACATGCTGTTTTAAAAAATAGATACCTATGCTTATATTACTAATACTCTAATGTTATTAGCTGTAGTATCAAGGCTTCTTGCCCCAAACCTATGCTAAGAGTCATAAAACTAGAGATTTTTTTACTTATTCAAGAACCCACAGTCAGCAAAACAAATGACTTTTGGAAAGCAATTATACCAACATTATGTCATACAGGAGCATGAAATATGTAATCTTAATTGGGGTAAGGTACCCCTGGAGAGGCTGTGGGGCTAAATTCTAATCCTAGATATGTGGGCAGAGACTGAGATTAGAGTGTAATCCTGAAACTGGATTGAGAGCGATACATTCCCTAAAGAAAGGAAAATAACTATATTTATACTGTGTGTGTCAGCCAGCACAGTTTGCACGGCGTGCCTTTGCGCTGAAATGAAGGCACAAATATTGCACCTTTTTTGGGCTAGCTAATTGGTAAGATTGCAAGCAACAAGTCACTCATTTTATTTAAACACACTGATCTCCGGAAGAAATACTGGCTTAGTATTGGTGAATTCACTCCTTCAGGAACTAAGTCAGGTTTGTAACAGAAGTTAATCTTGTTCTCCCTGGAATGGTGAGGGGCAAGGGGAAAACTTACTCCTGCATGCTGATAAGGCAACAGTCAGCTTAATGTACTGACTAAAACCAAAGGTGGATATGTGTTGTGCTGAGCACAAACACACAGCAAGAGCCCTCCAGGCTGACTGGGTGAGCGACAGACAGATGGTGGAGGAAAAAGAAGCAGAACTGCCATGTGATATGGTGGAGTTGTATAGATACAGGACAGTAAGCAGCTGTGGTGGGAGTTGGGCTTAGTGCTTCTCCCTCTCAGCTTGGGGCTGGAACCAGAGGGCTGGTTTCTGCAGAACCATCATGCTAATATTATTTATTCATTTGTGTTTGTGGCAGCACCCAGAGGCTCCAGCTGGGATCACACCAAGTGCTTTAGCTGAGCCTTTTATACAATAAATAACTAAGCAAAAACTAATGAAAATAGTGGTTGTAGCACAGCAAGTGTGCGCGTGCAAATGTGTGTGTGTAACATTGTCCACCCACCCTGTATCCTGACAAACTGGCACATGAGAAGCTGTTTACAAGGGTTGGGTTTCTCTATTACATAGGCTATATACACAAGAGATAGAAGCATGATGTCATTTGTTTTCCTTGTGGACTTATTTCATAATTAAGGATGACATTTGAAACATTATCCTCCTGTCTCTGATTCTTTTAGAAGCCTAAAGATTGCCAAATGAGGCATAAGTGAGATCAGATAAAGGGAAAGTAAACTTTAATAATTTTTACTTTTAAAGTATTTTAATTGTTTTTAATTTTTGAATACTGGAAATCCAAGTCTTGGGATGGAAATATTTCTGTTGATAGGAGAGCAAAGCTGGTATTTACAGATGAAATGCAGTTGAATTTTAGTGGGATTTGTCTCACCTAAACATGAAATATTAGTGCAAATGACAACACTCCCAGTGCCAAAAGAAACCAGGTAGTGGAGAGAGGAGTGGGTTTTAGGAAGGCTGTTTAAAACTATTTTTGTTTAACAACACTTTCACTTCACTGACTAAGAGTTTGAATCTGGAAAACTTGTACTGAATCCTCAGTATCTTCTGTCTTCAGTTAGGGTATTAAATATTGTAGCAGTATCCCTCAAACCTTCCTAGATCCTCTGATAAAACAGAAAACTGCATTTGTGTTGTATTCCACAAAGGTAAAACAAGGTGGTATGGGTTTTTGTTGCACATCATTTCAGGTTAGCTTTCTTTATTACAAAGCATAAGACAGCACATGCTCATCTGAGAAAATATTTGCAGGTATGTTAAAATATGTTAGTCACATATATCAGATACTATAAAACCACTGTTATTTTCCACATTCATATATGTCACAAGTTTTAATATGAACTTTTCTCCTGGTGAGATTAACATGTGAAATAGCACACCTGTTCCTGCAAACAGACTTGGAAATCAGCATCTTGAGCACACTGAACATTTTCAGCTCTAGTTTGCAGGATCAGGCTATGATAAAATTACTTGAGTTAGGATTGCCTCTCTCGCTCTTTCCATATCTCGGGGCACTGGGTATATATACAGAAATTTGTATTCTGTAACTGAGGAACTTGAAATTTTAGCTCTGAAGGCAATGCAATAGTGCCCAAGCCTTTCCCAGTCTACAGTTAATTCTGCCCACGTATTCAGATAATAATACGATGTAAGGAAACCTCATCACACACATTTACAAACTCTATCCCCCTGCATACATTAGTGTTCCACAAAGCTGGTAGCACTGGGGTTTGTTATGATGACTATGCACACAAGCAAAATTGTAATTAGTTAAGTTTAATTTAGGTACACTACACTAAAACAGCCAAATATATCTATGTGATGATAACCTTGATTAATTCTGATTGCACACTGGTTTAGCCAATCTGCTGCTTCAGGAGCTATCTGTAAAATATTGAGGTTTTTCTTATTGTACTTTAAAAAGAAGAATTACCATAAAGATTAACCTATATGTATTAACAACTCATTAGCTTTTTAAGAGTATTCTGTTACTATTAGACAAGACAGTGAAACATTTGTGCACATACATTAAGCAACTCAATCTGTATCCAGAGTTTTCTAGAAAAATACTGAATATGCAATGGGAAACAAAAAGTAAGCTAAAATCCTCCATTTGTGATACAGATCTTTAAATGTTTCCAAAATGATCAAACTTGGGTCATAAAAAAATAGTGTTTCCATCTGAATATACAGTATTTATCCATAAGAATACATTTACCAAATTGCTGAGAAATCAGAACATAGTCACATAATTTACTTTTTCTGTATCACCACTACCAATTCTGAACTTTTCTCTCTGCAGTGCTTTGCTGCTCTTAGAGAAAAACACCATGAAGAATTCCACTTGTGCTGTTTCTATCATGAGATAAGTCTTTACCATCAAAATCTGAAAAAACCTACACCTATTGGTGTTGCTTAGGAGATGTCGCATCACCATTTACATTCAAAACTAGCACTTTTTATTTCATGTATACTTACGTCTATTGTGAAGACCTTAGTTTGGGGTAGAATGAAGCCACCATGAGCATCCAAGAGCCTGTGCCTTCACTGTAAGTCTTCCTTTCCAGCTGCCTCAGTAATGTGATTGGCAGCTTTTAAAACACATCAAGATTAACATGTCAAAAACTGCCTTAACTAACGCTGACTTCACTTTAAATACAAATTGAACTTATCTTGATTAGCCCTCATCCCTGCTTCTAAGCCCTACCCACTCTGACATCACAAGCCCTTCTCCAATACCATCCCCTAACCAGGCTGTAAAAACATAATTACAAGAAGAGCACTGCACTGATCTGATAAACCTATTTCACATGTAACCTGCTAAGCTGTTGTTAGCTTTTAAGATGCTTGGTGCATTCACTTAAAATCTTCCTGTTCCAACAAGAAATATGACAGGAGGTTGATGGTTGCCCTGCTCTCACACATTGTGTTACCTGTTTATACTGATTTTTAGAAAGGACGTACTTCTGACCATTGACAAGTGGTTACCCCAGAACCATGTTATCCCAGAACTGTGTATCCGATTGGATTGGGGGGAACTAGAAGATGGAAATCCTGTTAAGCATATTGTGAGGCTAACACAGGGATCAGATGGTTATACTGCTCAAGCCGGCAATTTACTCTTTAATTCTCCCTGTCAGTGGGTTAGCTCTCACAATGAATGCCGAGTGAATGGCAGGTTTTCAAATGTCAGAGTGTTTCTTTTCTAATATCCATGTCAGCTGATGTTTGTTAATCCCTTGTTCACCTGCCTAAAGTTCATCAAGTGCTTGCTTCAACAACAACAAATTGTCCATTGTCCTCTCTGAAATGCAAACAGAACCCCAAAACCTGGAGAAAATGGACCCATTCCTATTGAAAATTGCTCCCAGGGAAGTGTTATCGATAGCAAAGGATGTAATTCTGTTACAGTTCAGCACACCTTTACAGAAAACAAACTATTTTTAATAATATAACACAAAATACATACATAGTATCTAGTGTGGGTTTATTTTTAAGATTTTAAAGTGACTCTAAATATTTTTGTTATAAATGCTACCATGGCTATTTTGTTGCTATCTGGACCTTCTTTATAAAGAAGAAAATGATACCTAGAATCATTGTTTTTTTAAAAAAAAAAAATTCCAGTACTGGGTTTCTAAAATAATTTCAATAGTTCATTTAAAAAAAATAGAGATCAGCTAAAACAACCTGAGGATAATTTTCATGTGCTTGTCCAAATCTTTTCATGTTCAGAAAGACAAAGAACCAAAGGAGCATCCTAGGCTTAAAGATAATTTTCAGCTTGTGTTTAGTCCCCTCTGTAAGTGCCTGGTTTCTCTACTGGGATTTTTCCAGATTGCTTGAGCAAGGCTGAAGCAAATGCTTTGTAAGAAATGAAGTTGCCTGAGTTAATTAAATGCAAAGTCTTGCATCAGCAACCATTTTTCATCAGATGTCTTAGTCCATGTGAATCAAGTTTCAGGAAAGCCACAAAAAGTTTAATACTAGGAAAGATTACTTCCTGAGGTAGATACAAAACCAGCAATATAAGGATATAAATTTATTTTTTCCTGTTTTACCCAGTGAGGGAAGTTTGGCGAGAGAGCACGCTAGTTCTTATGACCCCTGGCACCGAGCCTTTGGATTCTGGCACAGCAGCAGGATTGCTGTGTGCTATGGTGGAGTGTGACAACCACAGTTCGTAAAGATGCTTTGACAGTTCCTTTCTACTGAAGATCTAGAATATCTTAACTGGATTTCACAAGCATCAGGCAGGGTATTTTTCTGAATCATGCAGTGGTCTCTGTTTTTTTCAGCAGTTCTGTTTCTGCTGGTCATCTTCACTGACAGGAAACATGGCAAAGCAGCAAAGGAGAGAGAAAGGGATATAGGAGGTGATTTATGAATAGAACAAGTAATGTAGAGTATATCAAATTGATCTGGGCCTTGGTCTGTCAATGAGTATTGCTGTTAATGAAGATGGTTTATGGCAGTGTAGTCCCACTTTATCCCCTTTGCAGGGAGGAATCTGGAGTGGGGAAACACCAGCGCTTGGATTCTTCTGTACAAAGGGGATAAGTGTAGTCTGACAGCTACTACCTGGTGTAGAATTCTTCTAGGAGTTGGAAGAATGCTACCAAAAACCCAACAGTTTTTGGCATTTTGTACTATTCTAAAACTGAATTAAGAACCAGGAGACTCTCTCCATTAATTTCACAAGCAGTTACAACTACTGTCACATCTTAATTCCTGAAGTATCAGAATGGGTTATCAGTGTGGAATCTGTGCACTAAGGTAGATACAGTCTTACCATTGCCACCAGACATGTTGTCAGTACTGATCTGGGTCCGAATTAACTTGATTCCCTTTTGACAAAATCAATGACAGACATGTCTCAACTGATGGGATATATGATCTTCAGAAATGGAAAGCAAAAAAATGCATTAGACAATTTTATTACCAGTTCAAGAATTAATGTTTACCAAAATGTAATGCTGGAATTGATTTATATAAGTAGAAAACCTGCTAAACTAGAGTCTAAGCAGGTTTTAATCCACTGTTTCTAAACAATGTCTGTGTGAGGAACCTGTGGTGATTCACTCAGGAAGAGCGATGATCCTTATTTCTTCTTATGAAGTTTGCTGAAGCAAGATACGCTTCAATGGAGACTTATTTCTGTATAATGCAATGAACTAGATGGTTACAGAACTTGGCAAATGGCTTCTTTATCAATGTCACCCTGTCTTATTCCAAAATTAAATCTATATGCAGATATACCAAGTTCTTCAGATAAACCTCACTTCTTTCCATGTTCCCCCCTCGAAAGGTTTAAACTAGAAGAATAGTGGTGTCCGCAACAGGCAGCATAGATGAGGAGCAGGGTGGTTTGGTGGGTGGATTGGGAAGTTGGGGACTGGTAGGCTGGAAACCCCAAGAATGATCTTGAACGGAGAAGTGGTGTCCTAGAAACCTGGGATTAGAAATAATCACAAGGCTTTACAGTGACACAGCTGGTTTAGAAACACATGGGATCTTGCCTTTGGGACCCCTCACAAGAATTTGAGAAGTAACTAGAGAAGGGAATGGGCAAAGCTCTGTGTCAGTGTCACTGTAATAATTTGAGTTGTGGGTATGCAGAACATCCTAGAAACTATAGCATTCCTTGGGAGGTCAGGTTTTTTCCAACTCTCAGCCCTTTGCTTGATTGCAGGGTAGGTGCTCTAGTTCCTTCCTGAGTTGCAGGACACTCTGAAGAGGGAAGTGCCCAACTTTGGTGTTCATCTGTTTCAATACATACTGACAAGATCAACAAATACTCACTGGAAAGGTGACACAGGTTGTAACACAGTTGGCTGTTCAATGGAAAAGCGTTATATTTACCTTGAGAGAAGTTTGGAGAGACTAGGTGGATTACACAGCTGTTTCATTCCCAGTGGAAATCTGGGAATTAACCAGAGAGAACTGGACCCAAACAGGGACAAAACTGAAGCTACTGAATTTTACTTGGCATGGCTGATCTCAATTCCAAAAGCTACTGAGTGAATCTAAGTGGTTAACCATAAAGTTCTTTTGAAAATTAAATGGACATAATATTGTATGTGGAAAGAAGATTGGATTTTATGTGTCCATGAATCAAACTGGTTGCAAAGGTCTGGATTTAAAACTGTACAAGTTCAGTTTCTGAAGACCTGGGTTGTTTTTTTTTTTTTGTTTGTTTTGTTTGGCTAGCATAGTCTCAACCAGGACTGAAATGTTTTGGTCAAAATTTTCAAACTGGCAGCATGTTGAAAAAGCAAATCAGTTGGTATAATTATATTACCATTTCCATGCATGCACACCAGAAGTAATGGAAGCTGCACTCTAATGTGGTTGTCTCATCTATGGAATTTCAATCTTTTTGCTCTGGACATGACTTTTTGCATTGGAGTAATAATTAACAAAACAAAAAAACAATGCACACACTTATTATCTTTAATTAAACCATTTTGTGGTTGTGTTTTTTTGTTTGGTTTGGGTTTTTTTTTTTTGTTTGTTTGGTTTTTGTTTTGTTTTCAATAGCCAGTGTATGGATTTAAGGTATTTTTGGATGTGGAAAGGCGAATTGCAACTGCATTGGTATTGCATTCAAAAAGAAAACTGTTGAATAAATACTCCTTTTTTTTTAGAGCTTATTTTTGAAGTAATTGCTAGAAATACAGGGACTTAGATGCCATCATTTAGGATGACCCTAAAACTGCTTTGCAACCCACTCCATATGAGCATAAACTTGCTCTCTCTGGCAGCACATATTCAGGTTGAAGTTTCACAGAATGGAATGGGGAGTTTTGCTGAACTATCCAACCCCATTGTACCAGATGGTACCGTATGGAAGTAACACTGATCCTTTGACTCTGTTGATTTCTAATTAGGTTTCTAGTAATTAATATAGTTTGCAGGCCTTGCATGAACTCTGCAGATTACATATTAATGCAAATGATTAATTGAAAGGGGATTATTCCTGGCATAAGTTCAACTAAAAAGTGTTTTCCATCCCTGAGAATTGTCTCCGACAGACTTGTAATAGAGAATGAAACAATCAGTTTGTATTTGTGTAGTTCCATTTAAAAAAAGACTAACTCAGAGTGTTAAAAGCATCTGCATGGTGGGGAGAAAGATACATTTGCTGCAATAGATCTTTTAGTCACACTTTCTTATGGAAATGAAAACGCATTTTCAATATGAGATAGTAGATGGGGAAAATGTACTTATTGTTAGTATTTTGTAGTAGGTAAGGTAAACTCTGGCTTTGAGAAAAAGAATGTTTTAAAATTCTACAGTTTGTATTTGGCAGTTTGTGCTTGTATATACAAGGTTGAAATTGTTGTAGTTCTAATAAATCAATGGTAACAGGGGCCATCAGACTCCCCTGCTCATGACCAGTTCATCCAGCACATGAACCCGCGTGATCGTCCTGCTGAGTGTCAGCCCTTTCATGTCAGGCAGAGCCCACCTTTGTGTGTTCGCACCAGAGTTTTGTAACTCTTTGTTAGGTTTTAAAGTGTGACAGTACAGTGAAATGTCAGAATTTTTCTCAGCCTTTCAATCCATGAAAAGTTTCACTGAGTTTAGGAAACTGCGTAAGGTTACTAAGAGGTGTATGCATTTCCGAACCCAAAGTTTTTGCTGTTTTTTTATGTTCTCTGTGCCAGTTCAACCCCCACTGTGATCAGTCTATGGTTGTACTTAAGTACAGAATAAGTAAAATGTATTTTAAACAGTTATCTTAGGAATTACTACTGTAGGCTGATGGGCTATTAAAATCAGAAGGTTGGATATTCATTTTGTGGGAAATGATGGGGATACTTAAATGGTTTGGACTCAACTGAATCCCCAGGCATGCACACTGATCTCAGTGCAGGGAAGTCTGGACTGAGTTTGCTCCAGGGAATTGTCAGTGTTGCACAATATTTCTAACAGTATAGGAATATATGGAGAAAGTGTTTATCCAGGTGGCAGCAAACTGCTGAACTTTACCTTGAAGCCTGAGTGATGTTTCCTAACCCAGGTTCTGCAGAGCACTTCCTGCTAGTGAATGCAACTGCATCTATTCATTCATTCATTCTCGGAGAATGGTCCTTCCAGCCCATCATGTCTGCAGCCTCTTCTGAAGGGTTTTGTCTGCTGATCCTTGCCGCTCTGTGGTGTGAACAGTCAACATCAAATTAGTGGATGACACAGATGTTGTGGTACTAGTGACATACCTTCGCAGCCAGCTGAAGACTTCTCAGCTGTGTAGGCAAGACTGAATTTTGCTGCCTCAGTTGTAAGGGGTCAGAACTGGGTTGAAGTCAGAGGATGGAAAGAAGGGACACAACAGGATGGAGAGAGCTGTGGAGGGCATGGTTTGATGTAGGTGTCTGAGAAAGATGAGGGCAGTGAAGCTGGGACTGGAGCAGCCACTCTTCCCCTACCCTCATTTGGCAGCAGCTCTTGGCTCATTTATTCTGGGTCAGCACGGCCCAAGAACAAGTCACCTGGAACTGGCAAAGTCAGTAATGGGGCAAGAAGCATTTTTTCACCCCCAGCAATTTCTTGGCCCATGCAACCGCCTGCAACAAGTGGAGCCAAGCAGGAGAAGCCCACAAAAGCTGCTGCAGGCAGTGACAGTTATGCAGAAAGGGGAAACAGAGCAGTGAAGATGCATGCTAAGGAAAGGGAGAATGAATAGTGTGGCAGAGGTTCAGTCTCCTCCTCCCACAGAGAGAACAGTGGCTTCACTGGGTGCAAGCAGAGCTGGGAAGGGAGCTGCCTTAGAAGCAAACAAGGCTCACGGTGTTCCTGCGTGCTACAGGACTCAGAATATTACAAATGCCTATCAGATAAATATCCCAAATCATTAAATTCTATATAAAGATTGGGCCAAGTGCCTCCCTGCTATAGCTCCAGTGATTGTATGACAGAAAGGATGGGTTTACTCCTGTGTGTTTAGATATACTGTATTATTTTAACCAGATGCTTGGGGTTTTGTTTTCCTTTAATGAATAATAAGTGCCATCCAAAACAGAGTCGCTACTTTGTTTGGGTCTCATTGAAAGAGACACTACTAAAGGGAGAGGAAATCCCCAAAATGATACTTGGTGATTAAGTACATAGAATATAGGATTTCAGTGTTTGCAAATCCTTTTTTTCAAATGAACTTGTGGCACTAATCCTCTAATGGCATTATTTCTTTGGAATATATGCTGGATTAAGGAGTCACAATGAGGCAAAGTACGAAAATCCACATTAATCTCTCACCAGTGGATGCTGTGTGGGTTGCAACTTTAACTGTTTTGTTCCAAAATTGGTTCTGTTCCTAACCTTGCCCCAGGTCTACACCAAGGGAAGAGCAGATATAAACAAGTGTGACACTGAGCAGTCGGCAGATGGTCACAAGCCATTTAACTGGATAGAAAGGGGAAGGCGTTTATTATTTTTAAACTCCAAAAGCTAAGCCTGCCCTGTGCTGTCCATGACATGCTGCAAGAAGCAGATGCACGGGTCTGGTAGGCAAGAGCAGGACACATATTTGGAATTATACCATGGAGAAAACAGTGAGCGATGCAGCGAGTCACGCTGCAGGGCCCAGTCTAGCATTTAACAGAGTGTTAGGGAATAAACTTCCTTACCACAGGGGCATGGCTGGGCTTGGCTGTCATGATACATCACAGGTTTATGGCACGGCATATGCTATTGCAAAGTAACGCTGATGTTTTCAGCACAGTGCAGCTGCCTTACTCTAGTTACCCTGCTTGCTTTGGGATAACTCTTCTGTTCTGTCTTCCCATATAGCCACTGTGAATAAAGGCAAAGATTTGCCTTCTAGGAGGAAAAAAACTGGATCACTGCAAAACTACATTTCCTTTCTCCCTGGATTACAGGGATGCTGTCATGGAGCCATGAGGTATTTGCACTATCATTCAACATCCTAAAGTGGTGAAAGAATTTCTGAATGGGCAACACATCACCTAATACACTGATGTCAGGGCATTTGAGTTAGCCCAGCCTAACCACTGTAATCAGTGCTTAACGTGCTTAAGGATTTCTGAAGTTCCAGGGACCAGAGATCATCAGATATTCCCATTCTACCTTACCATTGAACTGCAGCAGGCATCAAGTGTTTTGGGCCAGCAGAGCCTGGCATGTGTTCACAAACACAGGTTATCTTGTCTCTGTTTCACCTCTGTCCACTCCATTGTTAAGCACAAGTGGAAAAGAGCTGTTGAATTCCATGAGTTCTTTACCAACAGCTGAGATGCGTGAAAATGCGAAGTGAATTAGAGCACAGGGAGGTGATCTTTCCCAGTGGGTAGAGGTCTGAAGTGAGATGGCCATTTCAGAAAATGGGACAGAACAGCCACTCCTGGTGCTAGAAAACTCTAAAACCAACTTGGAGATTCTTTCTGTTTGGGAACAGAACTGTGGCCTCCATTCCTGCAGGGAAAGCTGGCTCATCACAGTGGTTTTGTGCATTTTCTCCTACTGTAAATGTTTCCCAGAGTGGTACTTCTCATGGGCTGGAGGATTTTCCTGATATTCACTTTGTTTTCCTTCTCTTAATCTTACCTTGTTGGCTCGCAGCAGCACCCCATGCCTCATTCCACCCTGCCTGAATCATTTGTATGTTGACATGCTGAGTCAAGCCTGTCCTCACAGTGGGTGTCTGCTCAGCTGCTTCCAAAGGAGCCGTTAGTTTTATTGACCAGCTTTATCATTCCCCACCAAAAACACTCCAGTTCGCATATGTCTTTAGTGTATACATATTGATGGGTGGTCCATTGTATTTAAGGACGTGTCAATTATATCGCAACAGGTGCAGACAACAAAGGTGAGCAGGAAATGATAAGGCAAATGGAGAGCTTGCCATGTGAGGTGAGATAAGAAGAGTTTGGTTGGTTTAGCCTACAAATGTGTAGACCTCATACATTAAAAAGCATCATCAAAACTAAAAAGACTCAGGATAAGTGGCTGTGAGTATATTTAACCTAGAAATTGCAATGTTTGCCATCATGGAAATCACATACTAGGACAGACAGACAAAAATAAGTATAGTGGAGTTTTTTATATAGGTATACCCAATGTATCAAATAATTACATCATAATGTTGTATCATGCTGTTGCCTACAAGCAGATTGTACAGATGATGTGGTAGGACCTCTCCTCTCATATCTCCTCTTGCCCTAAAATGAACAGGAGTGCACTAGTCCTCTGTATTCCTTTTTCTTACCAAACTGCAACATCCTGCTGACAGCATGGCTTTGCTCAGCCTCCCACAGTATTTCTGACCAGTATGGACAAAAGGGGTGGGCAAACAAAAAGCTTTTCTTCAGGTAGTCCTGTAACTTGATCTACAAGGTGACTCAGCCTCTTGTAACACCAGCTGTTTCAGGACATGCAGTGGTTATTGTACAGAATTGAAGTCTGTGCTGCCACTTCCTGATTTCTGCTTTGTGAGTGATCTAAGCTGGGACATGATCAGAGCACTTAAACGGACTTTTCAACCTCCCCCAGAAAAGAGAGGCGAGGGACAGCAGGCTGACGTCGGGAGACAGTGCAGGGGAACAAAGGCATCGGGAAAGAGCCTACAAACCGCTTGTGCGGACTCACTGCTCTCAAACTGATGAAGATAGAAACTCTTGAAAGAAAAGTACATGGAAAGTCCTGTTAGGGGGAAAAAACTGAGGTTTTGTTTGCATGCCATGGCTTACTGCTCCTGCAAGCCCTGAAAGTGCTGTACAGGGTGGAACAGATCCTCAAGTGTACCAATGGAAGAGACAGGTATGTTTCTCTGTTTAAAATAACAAAAACACAGCCAGGGTAACTGGCATAGCTTTACAGCTCAGTGAATGTGCATGTACAGATATATACATTGTTTTGTATAATTTTTGTACTCATAAGAAATACAGCTGTGACAGGCTATTAAGAGCAAGACTAAACAATGCATCAGCTTTTTGTAGTTGTAAGTGCTCTGCCCTTGAACACTTGTATTGGGGCAGATAACTTCCTACACAATAAGAAAATTTACATAAATATATAGATAGATACATCAGTGTATATATATATATCTACATTTATATATATATATATATACACACACACACACAAAAAAAAGTATATGTAATAAAAACTACATTTGTTTTATTTTGACATTTTTCCCCCGACCTGACTCTCACTATAATAATACAAAAACTGTCTTTGAAATTCATAGGGCTCCTGATACTTCTTCACGTGTTTCTCTGTTTTGGAAAGTTGATGCCTGTGACATTACATATAACATAATTATTAAAATGATTGAGTTCGTGTGCTCTATGGATGACGGAGAATTGTGCAGCGAGTTCTGTGTAGGGGTCTGTGCTGAGGAAAGGGGAATCTGTGTGAGCACAAAAATCCATTCCTGAGCTCTGGTGTATTAAGTATTGAGGTCTGAGCACAGGTCATTCCCCCTCTAGTAGTACTTGATACCTTCTCTGCATAGTGCTAACAAAGCAAAAGTCGATGGTTGTCTGCTTATTTTTTATGACTGATTGCACAGTTAAAAGCACATGTATGGGGGAGAATGCTAGAATTAAAACAGAATTTTAAAAGATCATTAAATTAATGTTTAGGGAAAAATGAAGCAGCTTCAGAATCACCAGATGATGCTATAGTATAAACAGCAATAAGGAAAGAATGTGTATAAATTATTATAAAGTTAACTTTAATTTACCTTTGAGGTAGCCGCTGAAACTGAGGTCACTGTGGTACTGAACTGTTCTAACAAACTGTCTAGGGGGCTTGGAGGGAACTGGAGGAAATTCTTAGTGCATCTGCCATTATGAAAGAGGGTAAGCAAGAAAAAAAATGTTACTAAAACTAATTCCTTCTATGTCTGCTGACCTCCTGAAAGATGACATTAAGAGCTGCCAGGATAAGCATGAAGAGAACACACCAAAGAGTTCCCCATTTGACTTTGTTATAAAACAGTTCCAAGGGAAGAGGTCTTCTTCTGGAAAAAGAAAAGAGCAGCCTTCAGCCATCAAAGAATTCTTCAGGGGCTTTGACTTTGGGAAATCCGAAGGCAAGGACAGAAGGGAAATTGAAAAAACAGAAATAAACAACTCTGGAGATGATGATCAGAGTGAGAAGCAAGATCTCTCTGCAGAAGGTAATGCTGGTATGATAATGAAATACATGTGCATGTGTGTGTTTTTTAATTTCATAGAAAATCAGTTGCTTTTCTTGCTAGCCAAAATGCTGCAATTTGCTGCCTATAGTTTATCCTTTAGCCAGGATTTGCTTCTGATTGGAATATTGTCAAGGATATGTGCTCTAATTTGATAGGTGCTAAACAAGGACTGGGATCCATGTTGCTGAGGAGGGATAAAGCTTTTGGGTGACCTCTCTCTTGATCTCCAATGTGAGAGGTCAGTGCTGGAGTCAGCTCATTAGTTGCAGAGCTTATTTGGTTTGAAAGCCAAGCTTTGAGCAGTAGCTTGGCTTGTTGTGTTTAAGATCGGTCTCTGTCTGCCCTGCTGCTAAAGTGATCTGAAGACAACAAGAGCAGATGTTTCCTGCCACTTGACACTGGTGAGGGGGAGGGGGAGGCAATGGAAGTTCATGATGATGTTGTTTTGTGCACTCTAGCATACTTTTTACATTCACACCAGAGAAGATGAGGCTGTTTTTAAAAAGGAGCTGGAAGGGGACGCTTAGATCTCTATCATTGGGTAGGTTTGAGGAAACAAATAGAGGACAGGTACTGACAGCTGGAGTGTTATTCTGTGTAATTTTTTGGCTGTTTTTTTTCCAACTATAGGCATTAGATGAAATTACTGATTTGTTGAAGGATTTAGCAATAAATGTAAGTGCAATTTTCCTTGCTGCACGAACTGTGTCGAAGAAGAGGGTCAGTAGGAGCTGCTTTGCAAAGCCGATAAAAGCAGGAACTGCCTTACACAGACAATATTTGAAATGAGCACAGGGTGTCCTGGAAGAAGCAGCAGTTTCACCACACAATTGCGGGGCCACTGATCAGGAACAGACTGTATCACAGCAGTGTGGCTACAGGGCAGGCACACAGAGG
This sequence comes from Streptopelia decaocto, assembly GCF_964273445.1. Taxonomy (NCBI): domain Eukaryota; kingdom Metazoa; phylum Chordata; class Aves; order Columbiformes; family Columbidae; genus Streptopelia; species Streptopelia decaocto. The sequence goes on along the minus strand of NC_138660.1, from coordinate 4,943,059 downwards.
TGGTTATATGACTTGTGCATCCAGAGTAGCTGCAGTTCAGAGTTTTGCATGAATTTCATGTCCTTGTGGTGGTGCAAGCATCTAAAGTCACTGGCATAAGGTAGCATGGAGATGAGCAACAGGAGATTTTCTTTCTCATTCTGCATCAGTAGTTTTGTAGTGATCTGATCTATAGTGAAATTACCACTCAGGTTATTGGTCCACATTGATAAAAAATAGAGCCCAGTTTACTGACAGATTTAGTTTGTTTGCTAAAGTCTTCACCTGACAGCAACTGACAGGTTTTACACATCGTGTTAGTAGCAGAGATAACCAGGATCCCATTTCTTTGTTACTCAGATGAACCTCCACGTCTCGTTTCTGAAGAAGAGTCACCATCTGGTAAGGAGAGATTTAACCAGTTCATGGAGAAACTGGGAAAGAAACCCAACACCAAGAATCTAGATCTAAATAATTGTGCATTAAGTGCAGCAGATGTAATAGAACTGGGTAAATATGCACTTTATTCAACTACATAGATCATATTTCTTTAATTCTTATTTACCTATTTGATTATTCACTCTGTATTAAGAGGTATTGACATCCAGGGTCCGCAGATAATATTTCAGTAGGATACTCTTTTTCTCTTTTTTCCCCAGCTTCTTTACTGCCATTTCTCCCAGAGCTGGAAGAGATCAGCCTGTCCTGGAATGGTTGTGTTGGTGGAACTTTGAAATCTCTCACTGTTCAGCTCCATCATGTGAACCTGTTAAAAGTCCTTCGACTTAACAACTGCAGGCTGACAGCTGAGGATGTCACCTCCTTAGGTACAGGATTTCACACCCATTTACTTGCAGACAGCTTGGGTCTAATGTAATCCAGCTCATCTCTTCCTGCATCCTACTCCTGCTGCTTCCATGCTGCGCCATGTAAACTCCTGCTGTAAAACAGGAGAAAGAGCTTTGGCTTATGAGTGACCTTGTCTATTTGAATGGTTCTGCCAAGTCCATCCCTCAGGGGATGAAGCTTTCCCATTCTGAAGGGAACAGAATTCAGCCCTAATTGCAGGAAAACCTGTTTTCAATTTGGATTAGTATTTTTTTTTCTCGATTTGATGTCTAATGGCAGACGGAAGAACTGAAACAGAGTCAGTTATAATAAGGTCATCTTAGGTCTTCATGCTGTAGGACAGATGCAGTGCTCATTAAAAAAAAATTGATGGTCTGAAGTCTTGAGACTTAAAACCAGAAGTGTTGCCTCAGAGCTTTATAATTTGTTTCTGCAAGTCTGGGAAAAGCTTATTCTTCTGCTTACTACTTTGTTTGGAGTGCCTGCAACACTGCTTTCTGCAAAGCGTGAGATTTATAGATTTTATAGGTGGTGTTATGCGCTCAGGTTCTGATGATGAGTCACCTCTGGGCCTGGAGTTTACTCAGGGGTGGGTCTGTAATATCTATCTGAAAGAAGAGCAAACTCGGTCAACTAGGAACTATGTTATAAAAAAACTACTGCTTATTTTGCAAGTTCTAAAAACCAGTCTGAGTTATAAAGCTGGGTTTTATGTCATTCATGTCAAGGTTTTTTCCAAGAAAGGCTCAGAACTAAAATGACACTTATGATGGTAGCTTAAAGGTGGGTCATGCTATCCGTTGGGGAGGGAAAATCCATCTTTACAAAAGCTGATGAAAATATTTGTTCTCTTTCTGATGAGGGTAAAAATCTGTGTTTGATCCTCTGTCAGATTTTTTTCAGATGTATTTCATTCTTTTTCAAACCCTTTTATCTTTTTTTTTTTTCCTTGAGTTTTATTGGTTGCATTTCCAATTGATTTATTCTACATGGTTCTTCTGTGTTGTTTCCTTCCCCCTTCTGGCCTGGCCTCTGCTCCTCTGCTGAGACAGACACAAAACTGAACACAGAACTTGAATTTCCAGTCAAAACGTGATGCCCATGATACGTGGAATAGCAACAGTCAATTTGCATTGATTTTTGCCTGTGATGTTGAAAACATGGTACATATTTAGGCCAATATTGCCTGTTTGACTGCATCCGCATCTATCTGTGGAGATGTGGCTACTTGTGGACTCAGCACATTCTGCTTAGAAAGCAGTGTCTCATATATAACTGTAATATCAACTTCTCCAATATGATTGCTCAGAGCTGTGATTGTGAGAGGTAGTAGGAAACCATTCCTGGAGTTATAGTCCTTTATTTATCTTCTGGGTGGAAAACGTGCCAGGAATACTTGTCCCCATATCAAACAGAAATGGGCTGTGCTGCAGAGGCAAAACCACTTCTTACTGTAGACCATTGCTCAGTCTTCAAGACTGAGGCAATAATCTAAAATAAAAATATGAAAATAAAAATTAAGATATATCCTTTTCTCTCAAACCTGGATATTCACTCACAACAACAGAAATAATTATTTTTCTATTTTAAATATTTTTGTGAAAAATTAATAGTGAAAACACACAGACATGGAAGGGCTTTATTATTAAAATCCAATTCTCAGTTATTAGGTTGGTGACAAGACTTTAGATAAAAAATTTGTGTATGACACTTGGAAATTGCGTTTGCATGTGGTCAGATTAATTTATCTTTCTTGGGAATATACATCTGCCTTCCTCCTCCATGAAGGAAGTTAGGAGCTGGATTTTGTAGTGGGATGTTAGTATTATGAAGAAGCACTAACACAGTTTGTGTTGGCAGGTGCATCAAACCTGGAGAAGGCTGATTTTTCTGAATGTAATCAAAATCTGTGCTGTCTGCCTTGAAATCATGGGAAAGTTAGTTTGGGTTAAACCAATGCTCACCTTGATTCTTTATGAAGTGAGTCAGAAATGCCTGTCAGAAATGGAACTTTTAAGTTTCAGAAATAGCCATGAGAGAACTTATTTCATTCCCTCCAAAATGACCTGTGGACACAGTACAGAGGACGTTGGAAGTTTGAAAAATAAAATAGAGCAGATATGGGACAGTAAATTCAGGCTTGTCACTTGTATTGATTTCCCTACAGAATAGACTTTCCGGGTCCTGGCACAGGTCTACAATGCTGACTGAGAAGTCTGTGTGCTGTGACAGTGACTTGTGATCTATATTGATCCTTAGACAAGGTGAGAATTTATACAACATTGCTGCAGTAGCAACAATTCACGGTGTACGGCAATTTTCCTGGCAAGCCATTAAAAATATAATAATTTGAGAATTCAGTGGCTAAACTTTCCTCTTTTGTGTGTTCCAAACCTGTGGTTTTGTCTTACACTAAAATTGATACCCAGAATGCATCATCTTAGGCTTTTGTTACAGGAGAAGCATTTGAAGTTGTTCCTCAACTTGAAGAACTGGATTTATCATGGAACAGTAACATAGGTGGAAAACTCTCACTCCTGACAAAAAAACTCCAGAAAGGATGCAAGTTAAAACTTCTGAAAATCACAGACTGTAACCTGATGGCAAAGGATGGAGAATCCCTAGGTATGTGTATCCACATAGCTGGACTGGGACTGGCTTCATAAAAATGCAACTTGTTTGACTTAGATTACGGCCATATTGATCTGAATGTTAGTGGAAAGTTAATTTATTTCAGGCTCTGCATTATGACAATTTTTACCACACAGTATTGGGATTTAGTGCACTTTCTTCCAAAGAAAATTATTGTTCTCTCTAATCACATGAGGTAGGGTTAAGGAGAATAGCTCCATCTAAAGCACAGCCTGGCTGCCTCAGTGATTCAGGGTTGCTGGATCCTTTGAGACCCTGAGCAAGTCATCTGTGCCAGAATTTCCAACACTGATTGCTTTAAGTTAAACAACTGAATATGTACTTAGCCATGGGATGGGAAAGAAGGCCTGAGGGATGGAATTTAGGCTGAGTTGGCAAACACTGAGCAACCCTCCCCTCTTTCCTCTCACCATAGCTTAATCCTGTGGGGCCTTTTGATCCGATTCTGGGTTGTAAAATGTATTTTCTCCCTAAAGAGAAGCCCCCATGCTCACATCTCCATAGCAGGTGATGTACCATATGCGATATACAGTCCTATATATATTCATTAGAAATTTTTATTTCTCTTTGTATTCCTGCTTTTTATCCCCCTATATTTTTCCTACTGTTCTTGTATCCTGCCTCCCCCATTTTTTTCATACAAATATTTCACTGCTTTTCATGATTCCTACCCAGTCTTTGTTTTGCTGTATTTTTCAGGTAGAACAGGAACTTAGTAAGTCTAAACCACACATAGGCAAACCCAGCCTACCTCTTCCTGTTTGTCATGGTGCTATACTTTTCTAGGGTTCATCTGTATATATCCCAAACAGTTACCAATTCTGGTTTTATTTTCTTTTTTTCCCAGCTGAAATTCTAAATGCGATCCCAAACCTTGAAGTGTTAGATCTCTCTATCAACAAACACATCGGCAGCAGCATGAAGGTTATTGCTCAGGATCTGAAAAATGTGCCAGGCTTGAAAGAGTTAAACTTGCACATGTGTGGATTAAAGCAAGACAGCCTCCAGGGCTTAGGTTAGACTTCATGTTCAGAAAGACTTTCATTCTGAATAAATTGTACATCTGAAAATCATTTAAGAAAGGCAATGAGGTGGGGTTTTGCTGATGCTTTGGCAGTATTAATGGGCAATCGGTATTTGCTGTTGGAGGATTGATAAGACTACAGAGACTTTCAGCAGGAACAACATTTCTCTTTCCTGAGCTCAAGCACGTGAAATTTGGTGGGGGGAGTCACCCTCCACACCATTTGTCTGAGACACATCTTGGGGTAGATTACTGGCTCTCTGGACAAGCTTCCTCTCTCCCCAGACAGAACAAAGACAAGGGCACAGACAGACTAGCTAACTTTTAATGACTTAATCCTACTCTCAGAAGAGAATTCAAATTCACCATTATCACTTAATGAGTGTCCAGTGAAGCCCATATGAAATGGGCTTATTATCTGTGTCTCTCCCTAGTGGAGGTCTTATCCATAAAACAAAACTGGCACTGATTAGTGCATCCAGTGGTAATTTCAGCAAAAGGCTGAGGACTGACTGGATGTGGGGGATGAGCTGGCCTCATCTTCACCTGCTCTTTTGGAGAAGGATGGAGTTGCATGGATGGGGAAGCTTATGGTTCCTGTGTGTCTGCTGTGATTTTACACTGAAGCTTAGTCTGAGAGCTTTGCCTGCAATATCTTGGGCAAACTTTGAGTTTAAAGTAAATAAACACTAAAGCCATGACCTGAGCTATTGTAGCAGCCAGTGACCAGCATGTTCCCCTTTCCATTTCAGACACTGCTTTACAGCACCTTGCCAAGCTAAGAAAATTAGACATATCGGGTAACAAAGAGATTGGCGGTGGCTTTAAGGACGCAACAGTTCATTTGGCCAGCTTGAAAAATCTCGAAGTCCTTGATCTCCACCAGTGCTGTGTAACAGAAGAGGACATGACTGTTTTGTGTAAGGACATGTTGAGGAAATCCATTAAGAATGTAGATTTTTGACTTCTGAAAATATCTCAAAGGCGTTAAGATGTTCTGCCTGACTTAGTCTAGCAGAGCTTGGTTCGTTTTCATGGGGCAGTTCTGGCAGTGCAGTGTGGAGGATAGCTTTCTCAATCAATATGGAATGTTTTTTTGCTGTATCAAAGGAAATCTCATAGTGTCTGATCCCCTGTGGAGCTAAGGACCGTGATGCAGATGCATGATGGGAATGTAGGAACTGCCACCAAACATTTTTTTTTGATAACCAGTAATTTTAGAAGTATCCAGGGACAGTTCCCCTGCTGGGATAAATTGGTATGGATCCAAGGTATGTATGTGCATGTAACTGTGTAAAATTCCCCTAGTGAGCTTTAAGTTGAGAGTGATGTTAGGAGACCTGGCATTGCTGCTGTGTGCTTTATAGAAAAGCGGAAGACTGCAGTCTCCAGATTGAATTGATCCATCTCGTAAATAGTGTTAGGAAGAAAAAGACATTTCCCATTCTATCAGTGAGGCAGTTTATTTTCCTGTGTGCTTGATCATTACTTTTTGACATTGGTTCTTATTCTTTAGAACAACAACAAAAAATCCTATGAATCAAAGCCTGTATTGTCCACATCTTATTTTCCATGATAACTATAATTTAAAAAGCTGTTGATGAAACATTGGGAAGTATTAACTATTAAAAATACCAGTCATTATTTATTTTTAATTTATTGACCAATGGAGAATAACACTACTAATATAAAGGAGTTTCAGTTAGTGAAGACATTTGGAAATAGCCCCCATCTCATTTAATGTTAAATTCCCTACTTCACCTAGAAAATTTCAACAGGAAGCTGTGTTCTGACAACCTTCCACACAGTATGTAATACCTAATTTCTTAAACATTCCTACTGAAAATGACAAGGCTCTTTATGGTCTGAAACATTGCTCACCATAAATTTGAGTGTCAAAACTTGGCCTTCACATTTGGATTGATTTATAAAGAAAAGAAATGATGTCAGGCAAATATAAAACTTACATATTTTTTCTGGATCGGTGACTGTCTAATAAATATTTCATGTTTTCACAGCCCAGGTGATACCTTTACTCTCCAGTCTTCAAGAACTGAATTTATCCTCGAATAAAAATGTTGGAGTCTCATCTTATCCTCTTCTGGGCAGGCTCAGGTTTTTACCAAAGCTGAAATCCGTGGCCATCAGCAATTGTGGTTTAGGTGAAGAGTCATTTTCATCACTAGGTAGGAATGTAATTGTGGGGTTTTTTTTTTGTGTGTGTCTATTTTCTATGTATCCTTGTGGGACAAAGCACTTCATTCTCCTTTGGCTGAACTCCAAAGATCATGGTTACATTATACCACAGGTCCTGAGTGAAAAAGCCTGTAATGAAACTAGTGCTTCATGGTACCTGGTTGCAAGGGACGACCATTGTATGGTTTCCCCTGTCACACCCGACTGGTTGAAGTGCTTTTAGTCCTTTGTCTGCGAGTGAGCTTTTGCATACTGCCTGGTTTTGGAAGAGAAAGCAAAACATGCTTTCATATCATCCTGTAATTACAGTTTGGTTGTAATACTACATTTTCAGTTTAGTGGGATAAAGTTTTTGCTGAATGTTTTTCACTTAGTGAAAAACAGGTGAAGGTTTCAGTAGAAAGTTTCTGGTGTAGAGTTAAGCATGGGGCAATGGAGGATCTGGGGCAATGACTGTAGCAGGGGAAGAGATATTGCACAGCCTTGAAGAGAAGTCCAGTCTAACACAGGATATGTAAATTCACCTCTCTTTGCCTACTTGTTGCAAATCTCAGTGGATTAGTGGCTACACTGTCCCTTTGATAGGCGTTCCATATGGCACATGACATCCAAGTACGGGGGGAATCTGTCACTTACTGTGTATTGTGCAATTATGGTATATTTTGTACTGTTTACTGGTGATATCAAAACCTATAGTAAAACTAGACTGCCTCCAGCAGAAGCAATAGGAAGCTAAACTGGTCTAAGGTCCCTGCAGGAAAAGAACTATATTTAAATCATTACAATTATGTAAGTGTGACATCACGGAAAGCGGTGTTGTCAAAAGATACAGACCACTTTGCCTTGCATGGTGAGTTCACAGAAAAAAAAAAAGCCATATTTAAATTGATATAAAATGGTTTTAAAATAAGTTTTTATATTAAATTGTCTTCAGTGGGAGAAGGCCAAGCCAATAACATAAACAGAGGAGAAACTCCTCCACAGAATCCTTAAAGATTCTATAGGCAGGCGCTTCTTATCTTCCATAAAGAGCACAGGAGATATTTTTGTCTGACTTTTATTAGGATAAAAGAAGTAATTCCAAGCACAAGCAGGCAGCCTGATAGGAGCCTATTTACAGGTGAATTGTGTGTGAGATGTCTGTTGAGGCCATGTTGTTTTCTCTTAGTAAGCAGAAGTTGCTGGTCTTAATCTTTTCAGCTGAGGCCGCCCTTCACCTTCCTGAACTGGAGATATTAGACCTTTCTTGGAATAAGTGCGTTGGTGGGAACCTAAAGCTGCTTTGGGAAGCACTAAAGCTTGCAACAGAGATTCAAGTGTTAAGACTGAGCAGCTGTAACTTGGTGGCTGAAGATTTGGCACTTTTAAGTACGTATAACATGGTATTTACTAGCAGTCAAGGAGCCAGGGCATTTAGACCACAATTCAGAAGGGACTTGTTCCATGGGCTGAGCACGTTTTTGCATAAATCAAATTAAAAGATGGAAAATACAGCAGCGTTTTTTCCCGTAAAGGGTTTTCATTTTGCTGAAGACTGTGTGTCCTATACATGCACAGTGCAAAAGCTGAAAAGGATAAAAATGCCAAGAATCTTTGAGCAGTTTTATCTATTAATACAAGAAGACAGCACTTAGAAAATGTAGCTTTTGCATCTGTGTTTTATATTAGATATTTAAAGCTCTGAGGAGTTTAATTTTGCTTGGTTACTGGTTTGGGGTTCAGTAATTTATGGGAAATGTATGTGCTGACAGCCAGTAATACAGGCACTACCAGCTCTGTCCATTAGGTGTGTTTTTGGAGTCACACTATTATGGGAGAGTTAAAACAGAAATATTTTAGCCTACCTTTCAGGAGCTGCTGAGAAATACTAGAAAATGGGAACCCAATGAAAGAATAACATCTAGGATCCTTAAACTTGTTTAATTCTTGTGATTCTGTGGGCCTGACCCGTGGGATTTGAGTGTCTAAGACGGCAATGGCTGGGTAACAGCTATTAAGGCCCAGTAATCTGAAGGCTGGTGAGATGAAGCATGAATGTTTTTTGACTTTACAAATGCCACCCTTGGTGGATGTCTGCTTTGCCAACCATACATTAAGGATTCTGGTTCCCTTTAGGGTATATTAGGCCCATTACCCTCCCACAGTGAGAGCTGGCTGTTGTAATCGTGCAACCTCATCTATTTTTGCTTTCCTCTTTCAATATCCCCCTGTAGAGCTTGTCCGCCTATTTCAGTTGGCACTTGAGAACCTTCTTCCAACTGACGCAAAGGTTTTCAGGTTGCCATACAATTTTAACCTGACACTTCTGTTCCTTTTGTATTGCCCGTGTTTAAAATGCTGTACGTTCCTTCAGCTGTGCTAGTACAGTCTTTACGAGGTCACCAGCAAGTGATTTTATGTTGCCGAGGAGTTGAATCTTGCTGTTTGACTACTGAAAAGCCTTACATAAAATTGTATTAGAATACTGCTGCTTTTACTTACAAACTTTTAAAGCAATTGCCAGGATGTATTAGTTGTGTTTGTGTCTGTCATTTCTTGCAGCGTTACTGATGCAGGACGGCCATCTAGCCAGATTACGGAAGCTGGATTTGAGTTATAATAACAACATTTCTGATGAAGGTTGGGTTGTTTTCTGTCAAGGCTTAGCAGTATTCAAAGAACTCTCAGAGCTGGACATCAGTCTTCGCCCATCGTCCTGCCGCGACTGTGGGATGTGGTTCAGTGAGTTGTTAGCGGCCCTGACAAAGCTGCCTGCCCTGGCAGAGCTGGGGATGCAAAGATGGGTCCTTTCAGAATCACAGCAAAAACGACTGGAAAACTTTAATGAAGACAACAAAAGAAACATTCGTTTTGACTGTTGATGGAGGCTGAAGGTTTCTGAAAGGCCTTTCACAAGCAGGACACAAAGCGAGTATTGTGTGTCTCTGACTTAGAAGACTGCCCTGGTTTTTAGTAATCTTGTCTCAGGAGAGCTCTTGAAATACTTTGACAATTATAGAAAACTGTTATTTAACTTAATTTCTGCATGTATAGATCATTGCATTTAATAACATATTTTTTCAGCTTCTCTGGGCCATGCTTACACTACAATACAAGCTTAACCTTTGTATTGTGAAAACTGTAATGATTCCTGTCCAAAGAGTGATGGTGATTTCAGATGGACATGCTGCAGGTTTGCGGGGGAGGGAAGTGCCTGCGGTGGGTGCTAATGCAGGTGGGTGGGCAGGGTGAATGTGGATATAAGGAAAATGCCTCTAATGTGAAAATACTTGAAACCTCTGTGTTTTAAATTTTAGTTTCTTCTCTCCCAAAACTTTTGCCTCTTCATGAGCTCATTAAATCTACGGATTTGTGAGGTTTGGAAAGCATCCAAACAACTCAGTCCAGCAAGGAAAATACAGAAGGGGCTGTTCTACCTCTGCTCTGGCCCTTAATGGCATCTCATAGCGCAGATGAGTCCTGCTTACAGAATCAGCATAAAATCAAGGTAAGAAACAGTTGACTTGTGTCTTTGCAGGTCTCAGGGGCAAGGGAAGTGGTGCGGTAGGTTAAATCATAGATATGTCCAGCTACCTTAACGAGGATTTTGGGCACAGAGCAATCCATAAGCATTCTAGATGACGCTATGCGAATACTTCAGGATACTTCAGGGATGCTCTGTCTCATCCTGAGCTGTTTCAGCCTTACCCAGACTGTGCTTTCTGGACAGACCCTTTTATGATATACAGCATAAACCCAGACTTCCAGATCTAAGACTCTGATCTAGAGCATGTGAAAGCCAGTGGGAGTCCCCACAGTGCCTTCATGCTTCCTGCATCCAGGATTAATCCATTAATCTTCACAATACCTTGTGACATATCCTCACCCTAAAGATGAAGGAAATAAGCAAAGACTATTATTCAAAGCCACAGGGCAACTTCTAGCTAAGAGCAGAGCACCCTGCTCTGTGCCCAAGACTTGTTAGAAAAAGCACCAACTTGGGATGTGTGTCTCCTCCTTTTTTTTGTTTGATAACCTCTTATTTGGCATTTTATTGTGTTTGCTTAATACAGAGCCAAATTCTGGCATAGTCACTTGTGTCATGAAGCATGTTAACCCACATGTGAGCTCAGAGACTGATGTGGGATTATTCATTGGTAAGGTATTTTAGGAAGTAAAGGCATTAGATCTGCCCACTGAGTGAGTCTTAGAGAAATCCTGAGGCAGCTTGAGGGATAAAGTGCTGCTCAATTAGCCCTGAGTGTATCTACATGCTACAGCAATCTCCTGGAGGAGAGGCACAATGGCATCATTCAGTTGCACTTTCCTAACTTTCCAGGACCTCACTCAGCAAGTTCTGCCATGCAGGTGCAGATCAATATTCAGCCTTCAGTCTGGGTAACCCTTCCAACATGAGCTTCTGGCTGATCAGGGGCTACAACCATCAGCTGACCATGCTATGCTGATACCTCTTGATCATTTAATTCATGATTTCATGTGAGGGTCTCTATGGATTTCCTGGTTTCAATTGAAAAGTGCACTTGGCTGCCCCAGCTCTGAGAAATGTGATGAACTGGAGTGTCTTGGCCAGCGGTCGCAGGGAATTGGTGCAGTGTGGGATCAGTTATTTTCTACAGAGTTCTTCAACCTCTGAAATGAAGCAAAGAGCCCCTGTTTCATACAGGGATAACAAGAGAGACTTTCAAGCAGTGACTCAAGAGTTATCCTAATGTGGAAGTACCATCATCTCTTTTTAACAGAAGAACACCAATCTCTTCATCACTCACCTTCTTCCTGTGACTCTGCCTTTGGTCCAACTGGGAAATTAATCCATTAACTGTTCTGTGAGAATCTCTCTGAATCACTTGTTTCTCATTTGAACCTCTCTCTAATTCAGCAAAGCAGCTGGGCCATATTTAGTGTCTGGTATCTGTTGTACTCTTACTGACTGAACTGGACTTCAGTGTTGGAGTTTCTTTCTTTGTCATATAGTAATAGTTGGGTTTCTTCTCAGCTCCAGAGCATATTACGGACTCACTGCTGGCAACCTCTCCATTTGCTGCTGATCCCTTTCTCAGTCATTTGCCCTCTGGTTCCATCATACCTGTTGTGCCACTAAAAACCTTTTATTAAATCCCTCTACTAAATGTCATGTTTATCTGCCAATCTTCCCAAAAAGCTCTCACTTCCAGTGATTGCCTCCTTCGTAGTCTCTGAATCATCCTTTGTCTCTGTTCCTCTGTCTTCACTTAAAGTGAAAAAATTTTGTAAGACACCTCCAAACAATCAAAACAGCATCAGTCATGTAGTAGAATGCAAAACCAAAACTGAGCCATCCCGCTTTTCTTCACTCACAGCTCTCTCCTGCCAACAAGCATATTGATGAGATTTCAGTATCAATTGATTCAAGAACCAAACAGAAATAAGATCCATGCCCTGGATGCAGATGTAGCTGCGGCATTCGGAGAGCACTGCCTGGAGGTGGAGCTCTAGGAAGAGCTGGATCTCAGTGACGTTGCCTTTGCCACCTGCTTCAGGATGCCACCACCTTCTCCGAGACAACTCGCTGAACAAGGACTGCAGGACTGCAGTTCTGACCAGTTAAACTAAATAAAGGGTTCTGATCCACCCACTTGTGTGTTTTAAAGTCTGCACAGTGGCCTGTCTTAGTCCAGCTCTGTGCTTTATGGATGCTGCAAATAAAACTCTGGAGGGGCTTAAGGAGTAAGTACAGCTCTCTGTAAAGTGCTGTGAAAGGACATGGCTGTATATGAATTTGACATGCTAGAATTATAGTAAGGAGAGTTGGTCCTGACTCTTTTGAGTAACAAAGGTGTTAAGACATGCCAGGACCCAGAACAGTTGCAGAATATTGCATCCTCTCTGCTTTCAAATAAGCCTGCCATACACAGATGTTTTACAAACTGTTGCCAGGCTATCTGAGAGATGAGCTATAACACTAAGGATTTGACAGCTTGCAGTCAGTCAAAATACTCTAACTACAGATTGTCAAAACATCAGTGAACAGTTTTGCAAAAGTGTAGAGATACTTTCAAAACAGCTTTTTACACCTCTGAAAGGCAGGGTGGTAATGCAGGTTCTGATATAATTGCATATGTTCTGACTACCTAGAATCCTCCTCCATATTTCCAATCAAGGTATTGATCATTTCTGAATATAAAGCTCATTAAATAACTGATACTACCTTGGGAATATCTACTAAACACAAAGACAACATGCGTTTCAGACACAGAGTTTTGATATGGTTCCTATTCTGACAGCCCTGGTGCTGCACCATGTACCTTAAGAGATTAGGAGAACCTTCAGTCCTGCTTTTGGGAGCAGCTGAAGTCCACAGAAGTGCTATGTTGCATCAGAAAAAGATCTTCCCCCTTCTATCACTCCTACCTGCGATTTGCTCATGTCTTCTGCTGGAAAGATTTCTTATGGGGTTAATTTTATTTCTTAGCAGAAACATTTGTCTGCTGCTTTTCCTTTGAACACAAAGTGCAGGGGAGAGTGATTTAAAGGAATGAAATCTGAAAGTGATTCTTTTGCATAAATTACTACTTCTGTAAATGTAACCTTCCAGAAGAAAACTGCACAAGTGAAAATCTTGGAAATGCTACATTATATAAAAAGGAAGGTGTGTTCTGAGCCCTAGAGTATGTTCCATGAATACTGTTACACTTTAGGGTGCAAAATTGTTCATTATCAAATGAACAGCAAATGTTAGTGATCTTAAAGGCATTAACAATATCACATCCATTTGTTAGCTACCTTCTGCTCTGTTTCAGTTTGTGACATTGATTCTATGTAAATGCAGCTCTTATTTTCCAGCATACACAGAAAAAAAATGCAAAAAACTGAAGCAATCCCTCCAGTCAGTATTTTATCTTTATGATCCAACACAAAGGTTGGTGTTTTCATGTTCTTGCTTTTCCTGTCTGAATACTCAGATGTCAGTGATAATGAGTAACATAGGCTCAGGTGCACATTAGGTGGAACATGCCTTCTCACTGTAGTAGGGAAAGGTGACAGTTGTAATGAAGAGCTTAGATTTTGCAAAAGCGAGGTATTGATAAAACAAAAACTAAACCAGAGCAACAAATACCTCTGCATCTGACTGCCATCCAGGGCCAATACTTCCAGATTTTTCATGGTGCATGTTCCTTTAGGAATCTCGTCAAAGTAATTTTCACTCAGATCTAGTATCCGACACTGGTTAATCTGGTGAAGGACCCAGGTACTGTGTGCTGTTGGGTGTTCCTCGGATAAACAGGGGAGAGGGATGGCCAGCAGCAGATCTGCTGTGGGATCTTCTCCAGGCTGTTAGCAGGCAGTCTGGATATTCTTATTTCAGTGAAACTCTTCAAACCTGGGGGGAGCTTGTGCAGGAGATTATGAGGCAGATCCAGCACAGCCAGCTTCTGGCAGTGTAGGAGGAATGGAGGATAAGTTATTAAAAGCTAAAAATAGCTTAACTGACTTTGTCAAAAATCCTCTCCTGGGATGAGACTGATTAGATTTTGTTGCACATACATTATTTCTAAATTAGCAATATGATGAAGTTCCTTGGGAAAACTTTCAAGTCTACTTTTTTTGGAGGTAAATTTGAGCTTTGTCAGGTTCACTATTTCTTTCGACAGACACTTGAGATTATTGTCAGAAAGAGCAAGCAGTTCCACGTGATGAACATATTCACAGATCTGTTCTAGGATTTCATGCAAGAGCTTGAGCTGATAAAGGGGCTGCAACTTGCTGATAACTGGCAGTGAAATACAGGAGAGGGGGTGATTATAATACTTAAATCTAAGCTCAGAAGATATTTCAGTTCCCCCAGTTCCTCACATGGGTCCTGTGTGTGATTTTGATCCAAGTAGAGGATCTACATGTGCCTCAGGCAATTGATGTCTCTAGCGATGCTTACAGTTGTGTTTGTTTCCACGTGCAGCTCTTCCAGATATTCTAGACTCAAGGCCTCTGGTGAGATGGTTTAGCTAAATCAATAAAAAAATCTCCTGTGATGTGTCGGAGAACAGGCTTCATTCTCTGGCGCTTCATTCACTGGTATTTCTTTTGCGGTCTCAGTGTGGTCACCCTCAAAACCAAGAGTTGGCTTTAGGGCAGTGAGCGTCTCGCTGGCCTTCTGGCTCTGCTGAGACTCCTTATTTTTAATTTCAGCAAAGAAAAAAATTAGAAATGAACAGTACTTGAAGACCTTCCTACGCTAAATAATTATGGTAAGAATTCAGCGTTTAGGAACACATTCTAGTCTCAGTTGTACCCCTGCAAAAAGCTGCTTGTGTTTGCTAAGATCAAATCCTGCAGTAAATACAGTGGGACCATATCTTTGAATCCCAGTGCATCCCAAAGTTGCCCCAACAGCCAAATTCAGAGGGTGACCTTGTGATGTCAGGGAAGCTGGACTAAACAACCTCCTTGAGTCTTTAAGGCCTGTATTTACAAACACTGACTGAGGTCTGTCTTCAGCAATGCTGATTGAAAAACTGGAAGAGTCTTACTGCAAAAAGGTGGCACTTTCTTCTGTAACTTAGTGGTTTCTGAGCCAAAGAAATGCCAGTGAATCTGATATTTGATAACCCATGAAGTTGTATTGTTGATAGCGAAGGAGCAACAGGTGGAAAGTGGTGACTACCTGACCAGCCCCTGATGTCTGAACAGTAGAAACCTTTCAGCTGGCATTTAGGGAATGATGAGAAAGTGGAGATCGAGAGACAGCTGTCAGTCGTCTCCCACTGATACCCTTTTCTCTGCTGCCATAACCATGCCAAGAGGATGTCATGTTTCCAGAGATGGGTGGTTTCCAGGTGTCACCAGGATGAGGAAAAAGAACTGAACAACCACCACAGGTAGACATTTGTGCTGGGCTTACCTGTCTAATTTAGATTTTGCCTGAGATAATTTTATTTTTATTGGCCCTGAGTTCAGTATTTGGGAGCAAGCCCTACATGCTGTGGGACAGGAGAATGTGCTGCCCCAGCTCACTCCCTCCTGGGGTGGTGAAGCTGGCAGAAGGATTTATTCCATGGAAAGGACCAGCACAGGCACCTTTGAAGTAGCTGCTAATCCGTGTAACCACGGAAATTTTTGCAAAGGCTCCTTGGAGACCATGGGCAGACCACTAAGTAAATACTCTGGGGTAAGCTGCCAAATCTCCCCTCTGCAGCTGGCACCATATGTGGCCATGTCTCCACTGCACTGGCTGCCACACCACAGCCATGGGGCCTTGTGCCAGGACCTGGCTGCCTTTCCTCGGGGTGTTCTCCTTGGAGATGGGCTCTGTGACCAAACATTCTTAACCTTGGAGAAGCCCGGAGAGAGAACGCAGGCATTCATTGCTCAGGTAGGCCTGCGGAGGTTGGGGACCCCACTGCTTTATGGGGAAAAAGGACCTACGTGTACGAATATTAGCTCAGATCCTACGCAATGGTAGACTAGAAACGTATCCACAAATCTGCATTTTTTTCCTCCATTTTTCCTGTCTCTCTGTATCTCTTCCAAGTGTTGTAACCATTTCAGACCAATCCCATTTTTATTGTTATGCAGAGCCCGGCAGAACAGCACTTGGGTCCAGGATGATGTTGCTAGGCTGCCCTAACAATGCACTAACACTTTGTTTTGTTTTCTAGCAGGTCATGTCACTTCGTCCAAATCTTCACCAGCAGTATGTGCAGGCCTGCCAAAACTTGGGCCAATCTGAAAACCCCTTCGTTGCTCACATGCTTCAGGAAGCTGATAAAAATGATGAAACGTAAGGAAATAATAAACAGCATGTTTCAGATGCTTCTGAAACCTTTAAACAAGATAGCAAGACTAGGAACTGAACAACGAGGAAGTTCATACAGTTTCAGGCCTAAACTCAAATCATATTTAGCATTTACTGCTGAAGTTCTGGTTTGACTCATTTTGACATCTTGGCAGAAGTTTGTAGCTATATATCCTTTCTGGGCAGCTTTACAAGCAGAGAAATCAAAAAAAGTGAAAAATGTACAGGATGGTGCCTTTGTGTCCCTTGGAGAAGCCAAACCCAGTATCTAGTCATTCTAACTCCCTGCCTTTTGTCTTGCTCCTGTTTAAAGAGCCTCAGCTGCATCCAGTTAGCTTCCAGCTGGTAAGGCTTCCCTGGAGTGACTCTGACCACCAAAACTCAGTCTCATTCTGTGGCTGGGCAGGGCTTCCTCTCAGGGATGCTCCTGGGATCAAAGCTAATTGTCCTTTGGAGAGAAAACCTGAGAAGTACAGTGTAGGGAAATGGTTTGTGGTAGGTTTTGATTCTGAGGGCAGGAGAAAGTAAATAAAGGGAACAAGTAAAAAGGAGATGATAAGGTAACCTCCAAGACAGTCTTTATTTCTATCTGCCTTCCCCTCATCTTGCTTCTTCCTGCTTTCTGTGCATGTGTGCTTTTTAGAGTATCAAAAAGGACAGTGCTGAGGTACAGCTTGAATCACGTCTGTCGTGGTGTTACCAAAGGCAGTGGCAGCAGTTAACTGCGTGCAAATGCAGCAGTGAGGGCAAGTGTGGGTACACTTCTTATCTGGAGAGAGAATTAATTTTTCTCTGTTGTTGTACTTCTCCCCATGTGTTTACATTTTGGTGTTATGTCAGATGGTCAAAGGGGATCACAATAAAAATAGCTGGAAATAATCGTCTAGTGCCTGTGCAAAGAGTTACAGATGACGATCTTCAAGCTCTCACTTCTGCCTTACACAATACGGCATTTGTTACAGGTAAGTTTTTTTTTCAGGTATGTTTGACATTGCCTTGTGAATTTGAGAAAACATAAGCAGTCTTGATTTCAGCCTTAGTTTGTCTTTATTTCTTTTTGTTTAGAGATCAATTAATTGTAGATATGCACTAGTGGTGTTCCCCAGGGGTCGGTGTTGGGTCCAGTCCTATTTAACATCTTTATTGACGATTTAGATGAAGGGATTGAGACCATCATCAGCAAATTTGCTGATGACACCAAGTTGGGAGGGAGTGTCGACCTGCTGGAAGGCAGGAGGGCTCTGCAGAGGGATCTGGACAGACTGGAAAAATGGGCTGATTCCAATGGGATGAAGTTCAATAAGGCCAAGTGCCGGGTGCTGCACTTTGGTCACAACAACCCCCTGCAGCGCTACAGGCTGGGCGCAGAGTGGCTGGAGAGCAGTCAGACAGAAAGGGACCTGGGGGTACTAATTGACAGGAAGCTCAACATGAGCCATCAGTGTGCCCAGGTGGCCAAGAAGGCCAATGGTATCCTGTCCTGTATCAAAAATAGCGTGGTCAGCAGGACAAGGGAAGTGATCCTTCCCCTGTACTCTGCATTGGTGAGGCCACACCTGGAGTATTGTGTTCAGTTCTGGGCCCCTCAGTTCAGGAAAGACATTGAAGTGCTGGAGCGAGTCCAGAGAAGAGCAACAAGACTGGTGAAGGGACTTGAGCATAAGACCTATGGGGAGAGGCTGAGGGAGCTGGGGTTGTTTAGTCTAGAGAAGAGGAGGCTTAGAGGTGACCTCATCACTCTCTATAACTACCTGAAGGGAAGTTATAGCCAGGTGGGGATTGGTCTCTTCTCCCAGGCAGTTAGCAATAGGACAAGAGGGCATGGGCTTAAACTCTGCCAGGGGAAATTTAGGCTGGATATTAGAAAGAAATTCTTTACAGAGAGAGTGGTCAGGCATTGGAATGGCCTGCCCAGGGAGGTGGTGGACTCGCCGTCCCTGGAGGTTTTTAAACTGAGATTGGACATGGCACTTAGTGCCATGATCTAATAAACGGACTAGAGTTGGACCAAGGGTTGGACTCGATGATCTCTGAGGTCTTTTCCAACCCAGTCGATTCTGTGATTCTGTGATTCTGTGATCTGTCACATTCTTCATTCTTCATCTTTTTCAGGTTTGGATCTTAGGTTTAATGTATTGACTGATGCTGGAGGAAAGCACATGGCAAAATTCCTTGAGGTGACAAAATTATGTTTATCATTCAGCAACTTGTAATTTTTTTTGGCTCTGATAATGTTTATCTGTGGTAAATTTGAGACAAGAATGCATTGGTTTGGCAAAATTCCATTCATTTTGACTTTCACATCCAAATCCATCCCACTAGAATCTCAGATTGCATTCTCTGGGGAGATTTATAAATTCTGGTAGAAAACCGTTTGACATGTGGCTGGGGTGTCATGAAGAAAGAACAGTGGAATAAACTGTGAGGCTTTTAGGCTTACTATTGAATTAAACATAGTGTCAAGTGTGCCAGGGCCTTTGTTTTAGATGCCTTATCATCTCTGTTAGTCTTTTTGTAGGTCTAAACATAGGAAACTTTAATGCTGCCTTTCTGTCATTGTAAGCACAGGAATACAGATGAAAAATGGTGAGTTGCCTGTGTTCCTGGAACTCAGCGGGGGCATTGAGTTCACAAAATGTCTGAGGATCTGCAGCTGAGCTTGACCACTGGCCTTGTTTGTTCATGCTGAGCACATGGTGGCTTCTGTAAGCCTTTCCATCATAATCTCACTTATTTTGGCATTCTTTAACCACATCTCCAAATCAAGGGCTGCCTGAAATGCAGCAAACAGAGGTTTTAAGTATGTGTATGACACAACATTTTTGAAAAATGTAGGCACGCTGTGGAAAGAAGTTTCATTGCTTTCTGCTTTGTTTGTTCCTTAGAACAACTCCACTCTGCGGTACCTGAACCTGATGCTTAACGATATTGGCACAAGGGGAGCGGTGCTGATAGCAGAAGCACTCCGTGTGAGTATGTGTCTGGGAGATTTTAGACATTGGCATCCAGTTTGATATTTTTGCTTTTGATGAGCAGTACTGGCTGTCCTGCCAACATCAGCGCTGGCTCAAAGGGCCCTCTGTCTTCAGTCCGTTCAGCATTTTGCTTTATCACAGGGATGGCTTGTTTTCCCAGGGCGCTCTTCAGGAATCAGATTTCACACATGAGAAAGTTGCACTGTGCTGCTATTAACACTTAATGATCACAACTATCACAGCTGGATTTTTCTGTGTGAAAAACGCTATGCTATAGGATATAAAATGCCATAACTTTTAAAAAATTGTATTAAATTTGCCTGTGCCTTGATGTCAATATTTATCTTGATTCAAGATGTCTGGAGATGTGTTTTCAAAACTTTGCCTTACAGCAGCAGCAGCATAAAAACATGTTTGTTATTTTTAATGTGGTTTGCCAAGGAAATGAGGCTTGTGTGTAAGATTTGTTGTGTTTATGAAATGAGACTCACGCGAGCTCTTTCTTCCTCCCTCATAGTCTTTGAACTCTGAACTGATTTCAGCTCACTGTGACATACCTCCAAAACGCTGAGGCTGTACAGGAGATTGTACAACACCGGGCTTGCAAAAAACCCTCAAAGCTGCTTGTGCAGCCCCCCAGCAGCATCTGCTGGGTTTGCTGAGCAACCTGGCAACCCTTTGGCTGAAAAAGCTTCTGCTGCTCACACTACTACTTGTTTTGTAATCTCTTACTTAATAATTCCCCGATGTTGAACAGTTTTAAGATTCAGCTGGACAGTGTGCAGGGCCGCCTTGTCTAGACCATGATTTTTCCAAGAAAGGTTGGACCAGGTGATCCTTGTTGTCCCTTCCAACCTGGGACTCTATGATTCGGTGATAATCTCTGGTAATGAGTGATCATGGTGGTACTGAGGAATTAAAATTACAAAACTACTCTGCATTGCATTTAACGCTTTAACAGATGAATTGATATTTAATATCTGTTGAAATTCTGTGGAGGGTGAGGGGAAATATGCTGACTTTTCTCAACCTCTGATCAGAACTTTATACTGCCAGTGAAGTCTCCAGCCCTGCAAAGACTTAGATATTGGTTTGACTCTGCGCCACATCATCCTGCTGAAGTCAATCAGCTTCGTTGAGCTTTGGCTGGTCATGTGGTTTAAAAGCCTCTGAAAAAGAAAGAAAAATTATATTTTTGTTTAAAATACACTTACTAGATCTAAATAATTTTGAGATAATTTGCATTTCAGCTGCCAGTTTAGGCAGAAATATCTGCCTGGATTATTTTCATGAATGCGAATTTGTGAACTTGGGAGAAACAAAAGTTTTCAAATGCTCAAGTTTTGTTTCCAGACTCTCCTACATTTGGTTCCACTATGGGGAGCCTGAGCCAACTGCTTAGTCAGTGTTATCGCTTAGACACATTTCTTCTGGAGGGATGTTTTGTCTGTGTGACAACCAGCAGGATTCACAGGAAAAAGGACAGTGTTGTTTTTCAGGCCATTTCAAAGACATTGATTTTTTTTTTTTTTTTTTTTTTTTTTTTCTAGAAGAATAAAACACTTCTATATTTGAGAATGACTGGAAACAAAATAGGAAGACAAGGTGGGCTCGCCTTTGCCACAATGCTACCATCTAATTCAACCTTAGAGAGGCTGGATCTTGGAGACTGTGATTTGGTGAGTAACCCAGTAAAATTATCAGCAATGACATAAGTCTTTCAAGGGTATGACAAAGGTCCTGCAGTACTTAATTAAGGGGAAATGCCATCTGTTGCCATTGATTTTGCATTTTTTGCTAGCTTGAAGTAAAACAATATTTAAAATTGCAATGCATACTTGGAAAGGCATGTTGCAGAAAACACCTGTGAAGTCATAGCTTATGATATATATTAGACCCACTATGTCCCTGGGAATTCAAGTGCTTGGCTTTCCCATTTTCCAAGGTTTGTTTCTGCTGTTAGTTTTTGTTATGCTAAGTCTTGTGTAATTCTTGTTGAAGAAAGGACTTTTTATGCCCTGGAGCTTCTTTTCCTTCTAAAGTGTGCAGTGCTATAACACCTGTAAGTCATCCAGTCCCAGAGCTCTCTTGCTCCGATCAGAGCTCAATCCATAAAGGACGTGGGACATGAGCACAACAGTGCTGAATTAAGTAGAAGGGCACCCAGTTTGATCTTAAACAACTTGCCGCCTCCTAAAATCGAGTACTGAGACTTTTACAGTGCACAGGGAAGGTCAGTGGGGTAGCAATGGGTTAATGCAGGGCGCTTCCCACTCTAGCCAGGAAAAACCTGTGGATGACTTTTAAAAGCCTGTATTTGTTTCCTGGAATTACAGCATTTGCTCCTAAACTAAGAAGGGGGAATACCTCTCAGAAAGCATGAAGGGTGTTATGAATACACAAACAAGGGAAGTGCAGCCAGTGTAGGATTTATTTGAAAGCTTAACACGTATCTGCTTGGTAGAGAGGATAGAGAGTTCGTTTAAAATTAAATGACTTTGGGTGTAGACCAGCCTAATTGGAAAGTAACATAAATATAAATTAGTGAGCAAACTAGAAGAAAATTTAAAAAAAAATCTGAATTGGCCTGCATTCTAGACTCTCACTTCTCTGTATCATATTATTCACATTCAGTATCAATTTACCTTTACCAAAGACCTTAGGGAACACACACAAGCTGATTTTGCTTCATAAATCAGGAAAACCAAAATACAGAATCAATTAAATGGACAAGGATCTTTGAGATGCATTATTCTTGCTTCTTATTTTCTGAGTTGCAAATTTCCTAGTAATTTGTACTTCTTAGTCTAATTCCTCTCTCTGATTCCATAGGGAGTTGACGTTGGTATGATCAGAAAATACATTATGTGTCTGTAAGAACCTGTCTACTGCACTTGCATTTCTCCAGAGTTCATGGAGTCAGAAATAATAGTATTTCAAATCTGAGACTATTTGATATTTTTGATCTTCTGACAATCAGTTCTGAGAAGCCACAGTAATTTGGTAGCTTGATCTATACATTGGACAAGTTTCTCTTAAGAGTTTATTTATTTTCATTTCTAGGATACAGAGTGTCTAATAGCCCTGGCAACAGCCCTGAATCTGAACCAATCAGTCAAAGCAATAAACCTAAATCGTCCTTTACTACACAGCCAAAGGGTATGTAAGTGGACCGTAGTGTCAGCTCAGCAAAGAGAGAAGCGTAAGTCAGTACTGATGTATTTATGGCCAGCTGGACTACACGGCTCTCTGGGTTTCCTTGTGATGTAAATGCCTGAAGAGATATTTTTTTCTCTTTCTGTGCCAAGTTTTGTACAGTCATAGGCTGCCCCTGTTTAACTAGAAGGTTAATTTTTTTAAAATGTCTTTCTTGGTACATAATGCATTTGTTAAATAATAGGCTAATGGAGACAGCTTGTTATTGGAGAGCCAGGTATTCCTTCTGCTCTTAGGGCATGGAGGGTTTTATGTGTCATTCAGTAAACAGAGGAAGAAATGCTGCTTAGCAGGAAATGAGGGGAAGAACAAAGGACTCTTGTTTATCTGAGCAGTGCGATACCAGAGCCCACAGCCTAAAGAAGAAAGGCCACGTTCACTATGCTGTACGGTTTTTTTCTTTCACTTAAAGCATGAATTTAACAAGTGAATGAACCTCATCCATGTAAAATCTGCAGTGCATTAGTTGGGGAAAAAAAAAAGAGACAAACCTTCCAAAACAATTGAGCATGGAAAAGCAAATTAGCAAGGCTGCTGGGGACAGCACCGCAGGTGCAGGGAGCCGCGGGGTTTTGCTTGCAGACGTGCAGCTTGTGTGCACGGCTGGTCCTGCTGAAGTCTCGGCTCTAGAGCTGGTCACAGTGGTGTTTCAGCAGACTGGCAGCAGTTGTCAGGTGTCTGCAACAGGTACAGTATTTTCCTGATGGCAGGATAACGAAATTAATGTATGATGAAGGTTGGATTTTCCTAAATTCCCAAAAGTGAATTTAACAGTTTAAACAGATTTTTAGTTGTTTCTCTTCTACTAGGACAGGGCTTGATCTATCTAAACCCAGTTGTAGAAGTCAATTTAAACTACTACTATTGAAAATACAGACCACTAAGGGCCTGGTCTGTATCTGTGGCGGACTATTTGCCATTGTTCTCACCTTCAACTCTCTCATTTTCTGAGGCTTCTGTGTTGTTCCCTTATTTTTGACTCAACATATTCAGTCTCTTTTTTTAACTAAGTATCACAACTTCAAAACTAACTTATTTTGCCTTACAGTGACAGGACATACTTTTTCCTGTAGCGATCCTGTTTCTTTTTATGAAATGATATATTAGTGTCATAACAAAATACTTCTAATGTTAATGAAGACTGACTCAAACATTCAATTTTTTAAAAGCAATGAATGGGAAGAAAACTCATTAGACATACTGATTCAAACATTGATGCTCCTGATATTTGCAGGGAGGTATACAGTACTGTAAATATGCAAAGATCTTTCTGGTGTTGTGCATTATCATAACGTATTGTTTCCTGGCTATTTTTAATACAAAGCTGCAATATGCAAAATAGGACAACACTGACGACCAAATCTTGCTGTTAGTTGTGCATTTCTCTTTGATTGAAGGAAGACCACATCTAGTCCTAAAGTATAGCTTAATTAAACTGACTGTATATTTTTAGGAAGAGACCACAGTTCATGTAGCTCTGACACTGAAAATTAACTCTTCTCTTTTGGAACTACACTTGGGCAAGCATGAAATCAAAAACTTTGGTGTACAGCAACTGTGTGAGGCGCTGTATATGAACTCCACCCTGAGATACCTTGATCTTAGCTGGTAAGAGTTATGAAGTGACATAGCCCTGACTAACCTTAGAAACTCATTTTCTTAGCACCTTTTGAAAAAAATGTATTCATTTCTCTTTCAGTAATAAAATTACCTGTGATGGTATAAAATTTTTGGCAAAACTATTAGAATGGAATGAAACCCTTCAAATCCTAGATCTGAATGCAAACCGAATAGAAGATGATGGAGCCATCTACCTGAGTGAAGCCTTGGCGTTGTACAACAACACTCTTCAGGCGTTAGTATTATAAGAAGCTTGGACTTTGCAGTGGCTGAACTGATATCAAAGCTCTGTGCTTTGAT
Source organism: Streptopelia decaocto (assembly GCF_964273445.1). NCBI lineage: Eukaryota > Metazoa > Chordata > Aves > Columbiformes > Columbidae > Streptopelia > Streptopelia decaocto. Next base: position 4,918,479 of record NC_138660.1, on the reverse strand, counting down.
GTTGATCGAAATACAAGTCAGGAGTTTCCAAACTTTTTAGTTCATTTTTCCTTCTCAGGGAAAAAAAATGTATCAGATTGGGTGGGATTCCTTTGCTAAGCATTGGTATCTCCTGCTGTGTTAGAGGCCCCAAGGCTTGTGAGATGTCTTGGGACACTGGCAGGTGCCTTTTTTTCCATCTTGTATCCACTGCTGTGTGGCCTGACATGCTTGTTTTTGTATTTCATGGGGTTTTTTTGCACTGACACTTAGATCAGTTTTGTAGCAGTTCATCTTACATGCAATTCACAGCTTTTACAGTCGTTCTAAGGAGTGGGAAAGGCAATTAGATCTTGTTAGTTCTTTTTGCATCTTTAAAGCCTAGGTGTGGCACATAAACAAAAACAAACCGAAAGCTGTACATCTTCAGAATTTTAAGATAATCAGATTCCATGCAGGCATAAAGCACTATATCTGTCAATTCTCATCTTCGACACTTAAGAAAATCCTCTGTTTAAGTTAGGTTCCAGGTGAACCCAAAAGAACTGTAATCTCTCCATCAGGGTGTATTTTGTAGCCCGCGTTAAACCGCACACGGGCAGGATGTAAAAGCTGATCAAAGGTGTTACCTGAAGCCATTAGTTTTAAGTAGCAGACTGAGGAGGTGGCGGCTGCTGGGTGCCTCTGAAAGCCTTCCAGGTTCACCAACATAAAAATAACTGCCGCTCCACGAAGATCAAAGCTTAGCCTGGCTAAATGCCAAGGCCTGGGCTTCAAAGCAGGCTGGAGATGGGACCTGGTCACCTTGCAGTGAGGCACTGACACTGAAGAACTAAATAGTGAACAACCTGGGTGCACGGGGCATGGAAATGCCTTGAGAAATAGTACAAACCCGTAGTCCAAACTGCCTGTTGCAACCTGCAAAAATGTTATAGTAGGACTGGCTTTGATACAAATAAATAATTGCATTATTAATAACAAAGATAGCATTTCAATATACATATACAACAATTAAATATAAAATAAGAATAAATCAGTTAAATCTTCATTAGGATGGTAATTCAGTGGTTTGACACACATTCGCATAACTATTTTCTTTGTTTATTAGGTTGTCAGTAACAAGCAACAATATATGTGGCAAAGGACTTTTAGCTCTTTCAGATGCAATGAAAAGAAACACAGAACTTTCTTATATTTACATCTGGGGGAACACATTTGATGAAGCCACCTGCATGGTAAGTATTTGCTTCTGAATTCTTCAAAGAGGGTTGTTTGTTGTTTGTTTGTTCTTATTTGTTTTTACAGTAACTGGGAAGACTACAGAAGTTTGTGAATACAGTGAGATACTTTATTTACTTTAAAAAAAAAAAAGATTATTAGAATATGGTGGTGCTGTTGTAATGAGACTCACTGCACGTCAGCATAATGAAATGATCAATTACTTGCCTATTGTGTGTTATCTTCCAGAGCCTTCACTGCAGTCAAAGTGGGATATTATATGTCATATTCTTCTTATTATTCATTTCAGGCATATTCAGAATTACTTCAGACAGGCCGCCTGAAACCGAACTGTACAGATGTGGAACCGTTTGAAGTGGATGGGCACATTCGCCTTGCGGAGCTCTCCCATGGCCTCAAGAAGCATTACTATTGGACACCCAGTTTTGGGGAGGAGATGGACAAAGACGCTAATGCCAGTCTGGCGATTGCACCTGTTTCAGAAAACCTGTGAGTGAGGCAGCAGCTCGATGCACTCCCTGTGCTTGAGGTTTTCCTATCTGGTTTCTAGTAAAATGGATTAGTCAGTATCAAAGTTGCTGCATGTTGTTTCTTCAGGGTCTTTAGAAGGAATCTAAAAGCACTCAAGGGGGCATTGGAGAAAAAATATCAAACCAGTGACCTTAAAATTTGTTGCTAAAGATGCCCAAGCTACTAACAGCCTATTAATATGAAAAGGCATTAATTTTGCTGCAGTTATTTCTATTGCACACCATCTCCTTTGCCTTACCACAGTTAGATGTAGTTCCAGGGTTCCCAGGTGATGGGTGAATTTATTAAAATAAAATGTGAAGAGGAAAATCATTTTCACCATGGCGCAGTGCACCAAGAGTGACACTAGGTGTTCATAGCAGCAACAGGGAATAGAACAGTCACTGACCAGAGGCACATGAGCAATTTGTGCAGCAGCACAAACATGTCAGCTGAACTCCCAGCAGCTGACCTGTTCTGCTCTGTTTAGGACACCTTCTCAGATCAGGATTTTTATCAAAGGCTTCTTATCTTATAAAGAGGCAGGGGCTGGATCAGAGCAGCAGCAGCGCCTGTGGATGAAGTTCCATGATCACAGGGTCCTCTCCCGCAGCAGCAGAGCTCTCCTTGTCCTTCCCAGGCTACAGTCCCTGCAGGCCCGTGTCCACATAGCCGGGAGAGCCCACTGGTAGCGAATGTTATTGCACCTCTGCAGGCTGGAGTGCAGCCAGGCAGATCAAACCAACAAGAACTGATACCCAGGAGTGCTGCTGGGCACCAGCTTTGCCTGACAGTAAATCAGATATGCTGTAAAAAATGGTTCCTGTTAAAGCTGAGAGGTTTGGGTAAACCCCTTTGTTGCTACTGTTCTTTATATACTCTCTCCTTTGACTTAGTAATGGTGTGCTTTTGTTCTTTTTTGTTTTGTTTTTGTTTTAAAACCAAGTTAAATGAACGTGTTTCACAACCGTAACACTGGAACTTTAAAGTGAGCAAAGTGGTATTTTGATGAACTTGCAGGACGTACTTGTTTCTTGTACTACAAATGAAACACACCAAGCTTGGTTTCATTATTTCCTCCTGTCTCTTGAAAACTGTTTAAAAATATTTCTGTCATTCTAACCATGAAGCAACTCCTATACATGAATAAGATGACATATGTATATAATGGTAGTTAAAAATCATTTAATGGTTTGGATACAGGCTTCTTAAAAACCTGGGAATCATTAAATCATTTCCTCTTTCCACCTACTCATCTTGTACCTGTAGAAGTGACTTGATTTATGCTCCTAAACAGAAAGTCACCAAATAGGACAGCAGAGGTTTGCTCAAATGCTTTCACTAATGTGATCTTCTGCAACTCTAAACATGCCTGTTAAAAGTTAGTATAAAGAATAAATAACAGAGTAAAAACCAAACCAAACAAACAAAAAACAAACCCCAAACCAACCAGCTTCCCCCCCCCCCAAACACCTCAAATAAAGTAGAATAAAGTCTGTGTTTAATTTAGGTTTGTTTACTGATGAGAAGAAAATATCGTAATCCTTGCTGTGGTAGTAGCTGCGCAAAGGGCTCCCGTGGGTGACAGGGCGCTCTGACCGTAGTTATGTGAAGCTGCTTCCCTCCTTCTGTTGCTACCCCTTGCAGTTATAAACAGGAGACACCAGGTAAGGGAAAATTACAAAACAAGTTTATTAAAGTCTAACAGAAAACACTTCAGGCTAAATATGTACAACCCCCTCCCTTCCCAGGGGATTATAAAATTGAGAGTTGAGCTATATACAAATAACAGAGGAAAAAATGTATATACATGAAAGATACTTTAAAAATAATTTAACAAAAAAACCAGTTATTCGTCCTTAACTGAACTTAATTCTGCAAGGCTTATCAACAGCCTCTCCATGATTGCAGCCCTGAAATTCTTAACATGGGACTTGTCCATCCTTGAAAGTTTTTTTGAAACACATGATTTCAGAAAAGTTGTCATGCTTGGTTAGTGCTCACATTTAGGCACATATTTGGAAGTAAGTGTCACACAAAGAATTATTCTCAAGTAAGATTTCTGAACAGCCAATTCAGAAATTTCCAGATGCAGATAATTTATTCAGGCAAAACTGGCACTGACATCAGTGCAAAACTGCCTGAAACAACAGTGTGACAAATCATGTCATTTTCTCTAAATTACTGTTAATGGAATTATTAAAATTCCCTCTTTCATTTTGTGGGTAGGTCTCAAGAAGGAGATGTCTGCCTAAAAAAATTCCATGCTTTCCCATATTAATCCCTTACAGACAGTTATCAATACTGTTATAAACCTTGTACCTCCAAAATGAACTCGGAATCTGTAAGCCCAGGAATTAGATGTGCAGCTGATTTCCATGCAACTATTGGCAAAAGGTACAATAAGGACCTGTGTCTTCAGGTCCTGCAGCACCTGGCCTCAACACACCTACAAATAGTTATATACATATATATATATATATATATATTTAAAATCTATATTCTAGTAAATGAATACAGTTCATAGAGATCATACCTCAGCAGGTGAGATATCTTCACGAAAGGTGAGGATAAAAATCAAAACTCTCAGATGGGGACTCAAGAGTGCAGGTAACTAAATTATTGCTCCAAGACAAAACTACAAGCCTGTGTATTCTATTAAGAAAGGTTAAAATTGTTGTCTTGTAAAAAATAATTATCTTCTTGTCTATAAAGAAAACTATATGACTAATAAAGCAAGTGCTACTGGTATAAGTATCTAAACAAATCCTGTATAAATCTAAGCACTGTATTTTTTTAAAAAGTCTGAAATCTAAGAATACAGTAATAAGCTATAATTTCAGAAATATAAAACCAGCCCAAACACACACAGTTATGGAATGCATTTTCTATGCAGGAATGTGGGTTTTTAAAAACTATTTTTCCAGAGCTAGTTCTCTCTTGTTGTTATTTATCCTGGATCTGTTAATCTTCAGATACTTTTCCTCAGATAAACTAATAATATGCTTTTGTTATCTTCCAAAGCTGTTTAAATATGAAATTTATTAATTGTATGGTATTGTTTATTGTCAGTATTCATGACTAAGCCTATGTCTATCCCAAGACTTCTGCTTTATTTTCAGAGAGAGAAAGTAAAGAGGAACCTTAGGACAAGCGTGTAAAGTTCACTTTTTTTTTAAAACAGTCAAGATTTTCATCTTTATAGTTCTTCAGTCACAAATGGCAAGACTAAGGAATCCTTCAGGTGCTACATCAATAACAGAGCTAGAAAATAAAAGGGGGCGGGGGGGAGAAGGGGAAAATGCCAAACAGGAAAGAAAAAAATCAGAGAACTTAATCCATTGTCCTTTGCCAGCATTCTGAAGGAAATGAGCTGGTCATAAATGTTGTAGTGCAGATATAGCAAAGAAAATAAAGGGTGGGCAGGTACGGCAGTAATTAGCTTTAGTGGACAGTTAGAAGCGCCTGCATTAAGAATGCTCCTGGTGAGTATGGTTGTACTCCTTGCTGTCCGCAGTAGACTTTATCAGCAAATTGACCATGTATTAAAGCACAGAATACGATCGAGAAGCTGAGTTTTAAACATGTCGCATCTTAAGACAATCAACACAAAGCAGTTAAAGGTCTATTACAACTACAAATGTAGGAAGAGGGGAGGGAAAAAAAAATTCAAAAAATCTAGAGTCATGCTGAGGAGTCACGAGACCATTTGCAGAATATTTAAATGGAATCCTCCAAGAAATTTGTCACAAGTCTGTTTAATTAAGGTGCAGATTAATTATTACTCCACGTAGAACAGAATTGGTTAAGAGGTATGTCTTATGCTCTTCTATTTATCAGTGTCTGGACACAAGGCATCAGTGGAAGTAAAATGCTAGCACCAAGTAAATAACCAACAAATACTATCTTTAAATGCATTGTTGGTACATTATTATGTTTCCTTACTAATTTGACGATTACTTAAATAATGCTTACATTATGTTAATGGCACAAACTGGCAAAACAGAGTATAAAAGTACTCCTATTGTCAACAAGTCTTAAAGTGATGACCCTACCAAGACACTAAAAATGTTGCTCTTGAAAATGTACATTATCAGTAATAAAACACACCTTTCATGAGTCTTGCTAGATACTAGTTTTGTGCAGTTACTGTGGACAAGTGACATGAGATAGAAAGCAATACATAAATACTTCAATTAAAATAAATCAGTCCTACTCTAACAACCCTTTGCCTTGTAGAACAGCAATCTGATCTGTTTATTCTTCCTTAATGTTCTTCATGTAGCATTCACTTTATTATTTTCACAGTGAAGGGCAGGATTTATTTCCTTTTCTGTACCTACTGTGGAACACTAGAAGCACTACTATTAAAAACAAAAAAGGATTATGAAGCTATAAGTCATGTGTTACATTAAGTCAATGCATCTTTTAATCTCATCTACAATATCCACGTTCCAGCTTTCTTGAGCAAATGCTGCTGTTTGTGCCAAAACGGGGGAATTTTAAGGATGTGAAAAATAAATCTGGGACAAGATAAAACAATGCTGGATTCACTTAAATAAAAGAAGAGGGGAAAAAGGTGACTTGTTGGAAAGAATACCCAGTAGCATCTCTGCCCCTAGAACCCTCTGACTTACCACGCTACAGAAAAAAATAATTAACCACTCCTTTACTTGCCTTATCAGGAAAATATACCCAAAACTTTCTCTCCCTCTGGTCAGACTTCAGCTCAAGATGGCTACTGCTGGCACACAGCAGGAATTCTTTGCAAGCACCTCAGCAGAGCACAGGCCTACCTTCCGTCACGTACCGTTACATCGCCTTGGAATGCAGGAGTACAAGCTTGTTAGTGTTAATACATTCAAATGATTATTTTCCCCTTACACCTCTGGGTTAATAAACTATCAAATATGGCTTTAAACGTCTGCTCTCAAATGACACTGTGACGCACCGGATCAGCAGGAACATGGGAGGAGATCTCCAAAACACATCAAGATATTTAACAGAGAATTCTTAAGGCAGGTGTTGCTGGAAAGGAATCGTCTCCCAGAAATCAGTGTTAATTGCAAAGAGAAATTTGATTGTGTATGAGCACAATTCAAGCAAACCCAAAAGACAGCACGGCACAAAGGAAATGCCTTACAAGTGTCTTCACACAAAAGAAAAAAAAGACCAGGTCCAATTCAAAAAGTGTGACTGCTGGCTTGCTTATGTTCATCTTACCAAAGTACCCAAGTTCATGACCAAATTACCTCGATGGCTCCGTACTGCACTGTCAGTATAACTGCTGCAAGAAAATAAACTGAGGTTCTGAATATCCAGTCACAGCAGATCTTAGTAACGTTTCTGATGAAGGAGACTGACTGCCCGTCATGGGCAGCAGCATCTGATGGTCTTCAGTCCCAATGGGAAGGGGAAGTGCTAAAGACATCTCTGAGGGTTTCACGTCTATGGACTCCGATAAAGGACTTTTCTGACTCTGAACGGATTCTTGTTCATTGAAAGAATTATCAAGTGCGTTACAATCAGGGGGAGTTTCGGATCCTGGGGGGAAAAGAAAAACGTTCAAAAGCTCCTGCAAAAATTCTGCAAATTCCCTTTGAAATGACCGTCAGACACTTGGAGTGTCAAACGCTGCCCGGGCAGCTGGGCTGTCAGTAACTTCCACATGCTGCGAAGCCCAAATCAGCAGTAAATACAATGTAAGCACTGAGAATCGCATCCTCTGCTACTTGTAGCATGACAACTACATAGCTCACACGTTCCTACTTGATGTCTATTTGGTGCTGTGCAGAGAACAAATCCTTAACATCACAGTGAACAAAGATTTGGAGATCAGGTTTAACTATTAAGGTTTTCTTAAGATATTCTGTCCCAGAAAAACGAAAAACTGCAGCCACACCCAAACATTCTCTCTTTTAACTGACAGCAATGTACAGTACATCATTCATCCATAAACTTATTTGGAAGAAAACATTTGTTAACTCCATCCTACTCAGAACCATTACAGTTTTTATCCAGTCACCTGAGAAAAATAGTTTCTATTCTTAATTTAAATCACTGCTAACGGATTCCTCACTGCCTTCCTGTGTGAATGCAGCCCACCACTGCTCTTGGACACCTTTCTGACTAAGCCACCTGGGATATTTGACCCTTCCTCTATGGAATTGTGCTCTGCAGCCTGTTATTTCCGCGGTGCGGCGCTCCTGCCTGCTGTCTGTCTGTCTGTGTGTCCGTGAGGGCTGACCCGCTCGCTGCTGCTCTCACCTCACCCTCGCCCCACTGGGACCTTGCTAAATGGGGCTGCTCAAGTTTTTCACGTTCAAAGCTGCCTCTGTCTGCGACTTGTTTTCTCATCCTCTCCCTCACCTGCTCTGTCTGTCCAGATCCTGATGTACACACACACCTATTACTCCTTCTGTATGACAGATGCAAGGAAATTATTTGCAACAGACTGAAGGATGGACAGATAACGAGGCATCTGGAGCCAGTGCTGAAAGAGGCTGGAGATCTGAACACCTCTGTGCTTTGTACCACAGGTAAGTAATATACATAAAATTTCTTCCTGATCAAAATCTGGTATCTAGAATAGGACTTGAATGTATTTGAAAAATCTTTTCAGAGCAGTATTGGCAGCTGGGAACATTCTGCCAGCTGTCTGATGTTGTGTGTTTGCTTTAACTTGGATTAACATTAACTGCATATATATTAAAAATATCTTTCACTGTTGCATTAAAAATATTTGTGCCTTCAAGATGTAAAGTAACCCTTGTAACCAGCGTGCCTTGTTCACCTCAGTTACTACTGTTGTGAAGACATACTCCTAAAACATATTCAGAAGAGGCAAAAAGCTTCCTACAATTCAGACTATGCCTTCATGTGGGAAGCTCTCCCGAGTTACTGGGACAAGTAAGGAAATATTCACATAGAGAAATTCTTGTCAGCAGCAATTCACTTCTATTTTGGTCAACATGTGTTTGCTTTGGCAATGCAAATGCTTGGAAATTTGTCTTGAATCTACTTTAAAGCATGTACTTTATGCTTTAAAAGGTTTGGGTACCTCTAAACCGGATGCTTTTGGGCCTAAAGAGAGCTACTATCAAAAAAACCCTATTCAGCATGGAGGAAAACAATAACTGATGTAGTTTCTTAACCTTTCTTTGCATAAGGAACTCACCTGTGTGAACTTTTGTTTTGTGCTTCTTAAGGTTTTTTATATCTGTGTAAGAATTTCCACACATTTCACAGATAAATGGTCTTTCACCTGAGAAAAACAGTTTGGCTGTTAGAACAACCTTGAAATTGAAAGAAAACACAGAGATGTAGGATAATAGATTTCAATGTCATATTTTAAAATGCAGCTTTGTAACTGTTATTTTGTCTGCTTGTCTGTATTCAGAATAAAATTGTTTCCAGAATAACAGATTAAAACTAAGCAAAAGAACCCAAATGTTAGAATGTTACATCAACACCTATGCTGTTACACAGATATTAGTCTAAAAAAGGCAATTAAGTGAATATTTAAGTATTTTCTTTAAATGCTGTAAACAGAGAGATACATAAATTAAGAAACTCTGCTACAGCGCAATATGGAATATTTTAAAGGCAAAAGGGTAAGGGTAGAATATTATTTATAGTGCAGGAAGCAGCCTGTCTGGAGACTGACCTGTATGGGACCGAAAATGTTTATTGAGCTCTCCGGAGGAAATAAAACTCTTTTCACAAATGCCACAGATATATGGCTTCTCTCCTAAAGGAAACACAAGGAGTTTGTTATTTCAATGCATAAACCAGAATATACATAAAGAACTGACCCAAATGAAACAAGAGGTAACATCCAAAGGGAGTCAAAAGGGAAGAACAGGAGACAGGAGTTGAATGACAACTCCAGAGTAACTCCCAACGAAGATTTCAGGGTCTCCAGCCCCTCCGCAGGCAGCCAGGCCTGTCCCACTACCTCGGTGCTCCATCTCTGCTCACCTGTGTGTTTTCGGGAATGGGTGATGAGAGAACTCGAGACAGCAAAGGCTTTTCCGCAACTGTCACACACGTAAGGTTTCTCTCCCGTGTGGCGACGCACGTGGTAGGTGAGAGTGCTGGCCTGAGCAAAGCGCTGCCCGCAGCGATCGCACACGTAGGGCTTCTCGCCGCTGTGCTTCCTGCCGAACAACACAGACACCAGTGATCTCCGGGCAGAAAGGAAAGCAACACCTTCCCTCAATTAGTGGGGGCTGGAAGGCAGGAGGGCTCTGCAGAGGGATCTGGACAGACTGGAAAAATGGGCTGATTCCAATGGGATGAAGTTCAATAAGGCCAAGTGCCGGGTGCTGCACTTTGGTCACAACAACCCCCTGCAGCGCTACAGGCTGGGCACAGAGTGGCTGGAGAGCAGTCAGACAGAAAGGGACCTGGGGGTACTAATTGACAGGAAGCTCAACATGAGCCATCAGTGTGCCCAGGTGGCCAAGAAGGCCAATGGTATCCTGTCCTGTATCAAAAATAGCGTGGTCAGCAGGACAAGGGAAGTGATCCTTCCCCTGTACTCTGCATTGGTGAGGCCACACCTGGAGTATTGTGTTCAGTTCTGGGCCCCTCAGTTCAGGAAAGACATTGAAGTGCTGGAGCCGAGTCCAGAGAAGAGCAACAAGACTGGTGAAGGGACTTGAGCATAAGACCTATGGGGAGAGGCTGAGGGAGCTGGGCTTGTTTAGTCTGGAGAAGAGGAGGCTTAGAGGTGACCTCATCACTCTCTATCACTACCTGAAGGGAAGTTCTAGCCAGGTGGGGATTGGTCTCTTCTCCCAGGCAGTTAGCAATAGGACAAGGGGGCATGGGCTTAAACTCTGCCAGGGGAAATTTAGGCTGGATATTAGAAAGAAATTCTTTACAGAGAGAGTGGTCAGGCATTGGAATGGCTGCCCAGGGAGGTGGTGGACTTGCCGTCCCTGGAGGTTTTTAAACTGAGACTGGACATGGCACTTAGTGCCATGATCTAATAAATGGACTAGAGTTGGACCAAGGGTTGGACTCGATGATCTCTGAGGTCTTTTCCAACCCAGTCGATTCTGTGATTCTGTGATTTTATTCCCAAAGTTCCTTGTGCTAATGTTCTGTGAACTAAAAAACTGAAAAAACGGTGACTTTGGTTTTGAGATAGCAGTTTCTCACGGAGTGAAAAATCGTCTGTTGACTCTGGGAATCAGCGCGCTCGTGATTTCAGTGGTAGCTGAACTGAACTACAGGCCCTGCATGTGTTAATGGACCATGAGAATGCAACAAGTTTTGCATTACAGTGTACTGAAAGATAAAGCAATAATTCCCAACAAGGGAACATAATTCCTGCTCCTGCAAAAGGACAGTGAAGAGCAAGAACCATTCTGTTTCACTTCCCATGAAGGAACTCTCTCCTCCTTGATGCTACCAGCAGTCTGAACCAAACCAAAATAAAACAAAAACCACTCCCACATCATTGCCATAAGGATACCAGTACGTATGCCATAACATTCATAAATCACAAGCTGCTTCCCTAATAAACAAATACATAGCTGTAATTATTCTGTTAGCCAGTATGAGAGAAGAGCCGAGAGAAACGGAGTAGACATGACCAAATTATGTGAGCATGTAACTCTTGCTCACACTTGAGTAAATTGTTCTGTTTAAATAAACACATAGGTAAGTATTTGCAGGTTCTCACTTTTGCCTACCTGGCATGAATCTTCAGATTGCTTGAAGTTGCAAACTGCAGGTTGCAGACATCGCATTTGTACGGTTTCTCTTCGCCATGATGCATCCGACTGTGGAACACTAACTGGCACTTCTGGGCAAAGCCTTTGTCACAGAGTTCACATTTGTACGGCTTCTCCCCTAGGGAAAAACAAAACCCTTGTACCCTCTGCATTTGCTAAGAACACTTTCCAATCCATTACCTGAGCAAAGCTCAAGTGTCTGTTGTAATACTTTTTACAAAGAACATCTTGAAACATCCCATCCTCAGTCCACCGAAGTGGAACACGCCAGGAGTATAGCGGATAACAGACCATTTTTGAACACATTGCTTTTTAGAGGAAAAAGGTAATAATTATTATTTTTAATTATGCCATTTTCCCCACATGAAGAATGCTACTACTACATTTTCAGACTTTTTGCTGGTTATGTCTATTCACGATTTTGAATATTCAAGATGAAGGACCAGTAAATCATCTGCTTTTTCTTGCCTGTCGAACCGCAACAGCTCTACAACGTACAGTCTAGTGCCCCCATATTTCTCGATAGCAGCTGCTGTAGATGCTACAGGTACTTCTCTGACTATTCATGTTTTCTTAGTGATCGAAACACTCTCATTGTGCAACTCCACAGTCTTAGATGACAGCAACTCAACAATTCTTCAGTATACTGTGCACATAAAAACATCAACAATAAAAGTACTTAACATGTAGCAACCAGCACCGTGAAATTCCCTACGTAGCCACACAAAAATTCCCAGTGCAACACCCTCAACAGTTGAAAGTGCAGCAAACTGTCCCTGAATGCTCCTCACAAGCTCCATCTTGCACATGAATCTTTGGTTAATCAGTGGCTGACAATATTTGAAATCCTCTCCCTTGGTTAGTGAAAAAGCAAATCCTTCTCCTGCAGCTGCACCTCAGCACCTCCTACTTCACCCCTTTCAATCTTCACAGCGTCCTGGAAAGAGCTCCACCGCTGGCCTCTGCTCAGAGTTTTCCAAAGGGGAAAAGGTGCAGAAATAAACAATTTTTAATCTGTTTTCACTGTTACTTCAGAATCCTGAATGCCAGTCACAAAAGGAAGAAAACTACATAAACCAGGTCCCTCTGCTGCTCGCTGGGCTAAGTCCAGCAGCAAAGGCAACAGCAGCAGAACAGCTACACCAGATCAGCCTGAAGAACCAAACAACCCAGTATCAAATCTTCCATCTCCAGAGAGAACACACGAAAAGACGAGCAAGCACCGCGCTCCGCCTGTATCTCTTCCCAGGCTCCAGCAACCGGCTGCTCGCAAACTTTTTCAGTGTTCATAACTGATTTTTCTTTGATGCTTTGTCCAATAGCTCTTGATACAACACAAACTTTTCGTTATGCTATTGAATGCAGAGATCATAACACCATTGCACATTTCAGCTGCACATTTTATGGAATAAAATCCCAAATGCTGTAGTAATTCAGCCACCTCCCTTACCTTTTTGGAAGACCTTATGGGAGAAATTACCTACTCATCAAAGGCTGCATTTTTTCCCACTTTTGTTGTCAAACATATGTTAGAAGTTTTTTAAAAAAGCAACAGAAATTCTGATATCAAGTACAGTGAGTTTTTCATGCTCTACTGGTGATAGTTTTTGGCATTTCATCACTCTACAGAGTTAAAGGGTAGCCAGCTCTTCTGAGTCTTTCCAGAAACCAAGATGCTCAGACTAATAAAGTCCACTCCAGCTATTTAACGTAGAAACTCTGATTTTGTACTGAAAAATGCTGAAACAATGTAATGCTACCCGGATACAGGTACTATCCCCATATGCATACCAGCAGCAGCTAACATTTCTAGAGGAAGAAGTCAGAATGCAAAGACCTTTTCAGTCCTGCGCTCACAGGCTGCGATTACAGGTCTCTGCAGTCCCGGAGATGAGGCCAGCGGCTTACCTGTGTGAGTTCTTACATGTGTTTTCAGCTGGTTGCACTGGGTAAATGCCTTCCCACAAAGCTGGCACACGTACGGCTTCACTCCTTTGTGTATTCTCATGTGTCGACGGAGGCTGCTGGCTTCTGAAAAGACTTTTCCACAGGTGTTGCACACCGGCTTAGCTTTGGAGAACTTCTGGTCAAGCTCTTCGCTTGAAGTCTCCAGCTGGTAAGTGTTCTTTTCGCTGGCTATGCTGGACAGACAGTGCTCCTTCAGCGCACAGCTTTGCTGGGGCTTTCCCCGTTTCTGTTTTGCTGCAATAGTCTGAACTAAAAGATCCTGAGCTGCCAACGTTTCGCTTTCCACCACAGCTGCCAGCTGTAGTTCGGAGTTATCACTGCCCTGGGCAGCCTGTTCCGTGATCTGCGTGGCCAGCTTATTCGCATCTAAAAACATTTCCACGGATGCGTTCTCGGTCACGTCGTTCTGATATTGTCCGGATTTATTCTGTATGCTTTTGGGGGAGCTGAAATTCTTCTTTCGCTTTTTGGTTTGAGGAGATTTCTTTTCTAAAGCTGTTTTCTTTGCCTGCGGTTCAACCAACTCTGCAGAAGCAGCATCTGCTTTCTCCCGATTATTGTAATCTCGGAGAGTCAGCAGACAAGTCTGCTGATTCACTTCAACATTGCCAGTGATACTGGATGTCTCTGTAGAAGAGGGATTAGCTATAAAAGCAAAGTCTTCCATCTTGATTTTGCATTTAGTGACCACTTCTTCTACTTTGAGATAGTCGGCTGCCTGGTGAATTTCTTTAACATTCCAGCTGCAAGAAAAAAAAAAGACTTGGGTGACAATATTCTGGACATAGCAAAAGTTTGTTCTGTACCAACTGTATCAAATACAGCTACTGAAAAGTTACACTGTCAGAAAATGTAACTTTAAGAACATATAGAGGAAGATCTAATCTCTTAGTGCTGTAGTGCTGCAAGACCCCAGTACCACGATTACTCCTGAACCACAGCCAGTGGGGTCTGCAGAGCCACAGAACTGAGAATTTTACTTTAAGTTCTGTGCCTTTTGTAGAATTTTAAGTTTAAAGCCCAATTGTAAGGCGGTGAGGCTAGACATGGGGTTGTTGGTCCAAAAAGCTCAGAAATCACAGCAAAAAAGATAAAACATTGGAGAATAAAACACATAAATTAACACTCTATAATCCTTCTGCCAAAAGCCTTAAGCAATTTGCAAGCAGCGCATTCACCTCAGCACTTCTGGGAGGCAGGTATTAATCCTGTTTTATAAAACGATTTGCAAACAGTCTTAATTCTGTATCAGCTGCGCAAAGACAACGTTAACACCAAGCAAGTCCTCATTTCAACTGCTATGCACTATTTTCAGTTCCTGCAACACAGGCCTTGATGGTTTAGAAAAAAATAACTTTGAAAAGGTGGCAACTTGTACCACCAATGAATCTACAGCACTCTGAAGAGAGATTAATGGTAAATAACATCATTCTATCAATCTATTACACAGGAAATGTAATTAAACAATAAGTAAGTAGCCACAACTACGCTCTGTACATGAACACAACTGTTTCAGTGTCCTGTGTTGGACCAGCGCTGAGTTCGAAGTGCACCCTCCTGGTGTCCCCCGCGTACCCACCACAGAGGACAACCGCATTTGCAGCCAGTTGCAGCAGTCGCCTCGAGGGACACAGGACAAGGTGACGGCTGCATGTGAGCAGAGCTGCGGGTGTCACCTCCCCCTGGCTGAGACTTGTACTTTCACCTCCCACTTCCTTCAGAGATCTCAGATGCTCAGAACGAATCCAGAAACTCTCCTGCTGCGGTCCCAGAGAGACGTCAAGAACGCTGCACACTTCTGCTCTGCGTAATTTGCAACACTCCAATTGTTAACTTCACCACACGGCTCTGCACGTTCATCTATTAATACTTGTGGCTAATTTAAAAACCAAACACTCTACATCTGTGTACTTAAATTATCAGGGATGAGTTTTCAGGCACCAATAGCAACAAGGCTTTTTGAAATGCATTTGACAGCAGACATTGAGAAAAGAGTTAAAATCCCGGTCTACATAGTTCTAAGTGTCACAGCTCCCATGTGATAATCTCTCTCTCTTTCCCTAAGAGAGAAGAATTCTCCCTGTACACGAAAACACACAATGTGCACAAAATCCACACAGTAAAGGGGCAAACACTTTTTTCTGTGAGACATTTTGGGCACTGCAATATGAGAGTTTAGTAAAGGCTTGTGCAAATTGTAACACTTGGAACCTTTTAAAATCGTGCCTATCCTCATCCATTCCTCAGACTTCAGTCTCTACTACACACATGGTTTCTGTGTGTTCATTGCAAAAATTGACTTCTACGATCCAACTTTAGAAAGAATACACATATCCTTCACCCTCTTGGAGATCATGAAAGATTGTTAATCCCTTCCAATTAATACAGAAAGGCTCAGAGAGTGAAACTATCAATCAGTGAAATATCAGACAACATATCTTTGTTTTGGCACTCACATACCATTCGGTATTTTGAAACATAAAAACAGATTATCTTCAACGTCTAATACATATCATACCTGCTACTATTTGTTCCTCCAGAACTTATTACAAAGAACAAAAATCCCAGTGCTGCCTTAACACAAAGTTTATTTCCCTATTCTGCTTCCCCCTTTAATAGCGTATGTTACCTGTCAAGGTTTAAGTTTCCCGTATAAATAAATTCCAGGAGTTTTTGGAATCCATCAGCTTTCACTTGAGTCTGATCCAAAACAACATTATTGTCAGATGCGTCTCTGTAAAACGCCCCGAAGTACTCGCTGAAGGAGGCAAGCACATTTCTGTGTGCTTTGAACTGGAATTCGCCAATAACAACAGTGCAGTCACACAGAAAGCCGGCTTCTCGCTGCTTGTTCAGTCTCTCCAAAAGGTGCTCACAGTGATGGGAACACTGCATTTTGATAACGAGATGCAGCCTCTTCGTCCTGATCTGGGAAAACAAAACAAAACAAAAAAATCGATTTACATACAGGATTTAACTTTGTTTCCCACCCTAACAGAGTAAGTTAATGATTAGAGAAGACTCTGCACTTGAATCCTGCAGGACGGCTGGCGCAGTGGAGCTTTTTGTGCCAAGTACAGGGAGATGGGTGGGTCCTTCTTCACTTGGGGAGCTGCTAATTTTAGAGACTGACCGAGGGGGCGAGGGCAGAGACGTGTCCACTCCCGCACCCAGATGAGAGGATTACCTCGCCTAATCTTACGAGCCATCGTGTCAACACGGGGCTCCAAGGGGCCCGTTGCAGAAACGAGCCGCCCGAGGCTCGGCCCGAGCCGCTCCCGGGGCTCAGCCGCGCTCCTCGCCGCGGAGGTCGGGGACGGGCAGAGCCCGGACGGGGGGTCCCGAGCGGCCATCGGGGGTCCGGGGGAAGAGCCGCCCCGGTGCCAGGGGAGCAGCCGCGGTGCCGCCGGGTAACAGCAGCCGCGGCCCCCCGGCTCCACTCGCCGCGGGACGGGACGGACCCGCAGCGCCCGCCCCCCGCCGGGCCCGGCCCCGCCACCCCCGTGTCCCCCGCGGCCAGGTCCGGCTGACCAGGCGCCGTCCGCGCCCCTGGCGCTGCCCGCCCGCCCCGAGAGCCGCTGCGGCGCCGGCGGGGCCGCCCCCGGGCCGGCAGGAGGGCGGCGGCGGCGCCTCACGCACCTGCGGAGGGGACGGGCAGGGAAGGGGCTTTCGCCTCAGGCCGCCATGTTCTGATGACGCCACGCGCGCCGCTTCCGGGGGGTGACTTCCGGTGTCGCGCCCGTCCGGGCGGCTGGGGAGAGGACACAACGGGAAATGGGAGCGGGAACGGGGCCACGACCCGTCCCTCTGAGGGGAACGGGCAGGGCAGGGCTGGGCTGCGCTGCGAACGGCTTCCCGGGAGGGTCGGGGAAGTGCTGACTACAACTCCCATAATGCAGCGCGCCGCGGCATGGCCCGGCGTTAGCGCGGCGAGGAGCAGTGCATGCCGGGAGGTGTAGTCGCACCCGGCGGAGCGGAGCGGGACCCGCAGCGGGAGCGGAGCCGGCGGGACGCGCGGGGCGCGTTGCGGTACCCGAGGGGCGGGCGGGAGGGACCTAACGCAGCTTCTGCCCTGCAGATCCTCTCCGTGCGCCCTGGATCGGTAAAATACACGGGTTTAACGTACCTCCTACCGCGGCAGCCCTCAGGGGTCTCAGCGTCGCTGTGCGTGCAGTTAAAGTTAATCTAAGAAGGGTGTTTTTAAATTTCAGAGATGCGGTACTAGCAGCGTGCAGCCCAACAGGGGGCAGCGCTCCTTCACTTTCAAAAGCGCAGGGAAGAAAAACGGCAACCCTGCCGGTGTTTCCGCCCGGTTTCGAACCGGGGACCTTTCGCGTGTTAGGCGAACGTGATAACCACTACACTACGGAAACGCCGCTTGCCAAAGGTTTTTCGGCGGCCGCTCTATTGCGATCCCACTCCGCCGCCCCTGCTGCCCCGAGAGTCTCCGTCCGACCTCGCACCGCTGCCCCAACCCCCGGGCTCACCCAGGGACCCGCATCATCCCCCTGGCAGCTCCCCGAACACCCCCGGGGCGCCCCCACCACCAAGGGCCTCCCCTCGGCACCGCAGTGACCCCCGAGCTGTGGGGTGCTCCAGGGATGTCACCCACTGCCCCTTCTCCGTGCACACCATGAGTAACAGCGTTGGTAGGAACGAGAAACTTCAAGATCTTGCTCTTTCTTGGAATATTCTCATTGATTTTCAATATATTTGTAGATAAAAAGCCATACCGTTTGGTAATATATCACACTGACGTGTCATTCTGAAGCACCATTGTTTACAAATCTACCTCCTGCTGTGGTTAGAGGGGTTGGAAGGACTACTGTGTTGGAAATGAGGCACAGACATGGAGAAAGGCACCAACAAAAGGAGCTAAAAAGCTGGCACCAGCAAATGCAGGTGGGATGAGCAGGACTAATGGGGCAGGGCTGCCAAAGAGGGACATGAAGCACTGCAGCTCCCATAGGAACAGAGCGGAGCAGTTTCAGCGTGTTTGTCAGAAATCAGAGTGAAACAGCCCCAGCCAAGGAGGAGAAATAGAATTGTTTGACACTGCCAGCTTTGCATTACAGTTACATCGGGCAGCGCCTCCTCTGCGGGCCTCGGGCTACGGCTGGAGCTCGGAGAATGAGGAAATGACTAATCCGCCTGGATTGTCTTGTGCTCCAGGCACTGAAATGCCTGATCTTGGAAGGAGCTGTAGAAAGGAACTCAGCTTTGCCATCCTTTGCAAAGGGAAACACAAGCCAAATCCCAGCTGGTGGGAGGAGAAAGAAAAGCCGAGAGGAATGAAATAGGAAAGGCTCCAGAAGAAAGCAGTGACAGGGAAGGGGCAACAGAAGGAATTTGGAAGTGGGCAGCGACACTATTCTGTTTGGCGGTGGGAGCCGCAAGATTTCTTAACACCACTGCTGTCATCACGCAGAGGTTTCTCATAGCGGCAGGGATGTGTGGGTAAGAGGTGCCACAAAAGAGCATCGTTGGGAAAAATCAGCATCCTTACCAGCTCTTTTCATGCTTGCAACGTCTGTCATGTCAATGTGGAAAAACACCTGTGGGAATGCACTTGTGTTCTTAGTGGCATGTTGGGATCACAAGATCTATTATGCATAACTTTAGCACCTGGTGCAAAAAGGTTGACATTGCAGCCACTTCTCTGCCCAGTCGCTTGCTGCCCCAATATTAATAACACCCATCTCACAGCTGCTGAAGTTGTTTGGCCTGTGAAAGGGCCAAAGGTCTTCGCAGTGTTTTTTTTGAAAAAATACACCCCATTTAAATGTTCACAAAGTGCTTTTTCCTAATGTTCTTTACCCGGCTCTTCCCCAGACTACCTTGACCAAGGGGAGATGCTGGTGTTGCCGTGGACACCAAAGTGGAAGAGCACTTGTCCAGCACCACTGACTCCTGTAGATATCAACACATCAAAGATTTTGCTGTCTTGAAACCCCCTTTCACCCTCCTAATGGTAGATTTTCAAATTCTGCTCCAGTTGTATCACGAATCATCGCCGTGCTGTTGGCATAAAGATTTACTTCTATTCCAGTCCTTCCTGGTGGTTTCAGCTCTTGCCCTGGAATGAAGCTGTTAGTAAGCGGACCAGTTTTACAAAATGTTCCTGGAAGGATGAATCAGTTTTGTAAACTGTCCCTGAGAGGATGTTCAAGCATATCGTGTTCAAGTATACTTTATCTTAACAACCTAGCTTTTATCTTAGCCTAAATACGTATAGAGTGAGGACACTGCACATGATCAAAATAGTTCCAAGATGTAGCAATCGATGTTGTAATCAACAGTGAGTAACCGTTACATATCTTAATGAATATATGAATATGTATGTGAATGGACTGTATAAATACTGTGTAACTTAGACTGACCAGCGAAGCCAGCTTTGGGTGCGAACCCCTGGTTTCCCAGCGCTGAAATAAAGCACCGCATATAACTACGCCCGTGGTTATGTGTCCTGATTGCTAACAAAGCTGAACGCTTAAATGAGGAGGTAGTTGGCTTGGTCCCAGGTGGCGTTAAGGTGAAAGTCAATGTCACCCCCGACAGGAAGCTTTTGGTTTGGACAGAAGGCTCCTCGCTTCCCTGAGTGCCTTCCAGACAATGCGGATTATCGTGAAAGAGTACAGGGAGGCCGAACCTAACACGGTGCATGGCAAACGTTTATAATATACATGTGATTTGATAACAGATGTTACTTAACGCTTAATGGAAAAGAGCCTGAGATTACAGCTACCTGGAAGGTTGTGTGTAGGGGGAAGTCTGTGTACATAGCGTGCCTTTTGAAAGTGCAATAAAAATCACGTCTGGCACAGTTACTTCCTTCTTAGTCCAAGAATATATCTTTGTGAATAGGCGTAGAATATGTTTTTAAAGAGGTTCTTTACCAGAACAATGCTGTACAGTCTATATATGACTAAAGTTAGGAAAACGGAGCATTCTACGCTATTGCTTCACACTCCACTGTACCTGCCAGTCTGCGCAGCCTTGAAACACTTTGCTTTGCGGTGGAAATCTCAGGGTCAAAAAGCAAAGACACAAAAGCCGTTCTGCGGAAGGTGATGCAGCAGGTGGAGTCCAGGCGAGCGCTCCAGGGAGCGGGTATCGCGCCGGGAGGAACGCGCCCTGCACAAAGAGATCATGGCGGAGATAAATACCCTCTTCCAACGGAGCACGGGGGCTGGGGCAGCCCCGGTTCGGGGGAAGGGGGGAGTTTCTGGGCCTGGCTCCTCACCTAGGGGTCCTCGACCGAATCGGGCAGAGCCTGGGCGCGGGTCCTGACCCTAAGTGCAGCCCTCAGGCCGCAGGTCCCGGCCTTAAACCCCAGATCCCGCTCCTAAGCCCCAGGCCTGACTCCGGGTTCCGGGTCCAGGCCCGGACCGCACGGCCCGGTCCCGGGGAAGGGGCGGGGAGGGGGCGGGGGGCACGGCCAGGCGCGCGCCCGGGAGCACGTGGTGCGGCGGGGGGACGAATGGCCCGAGCCTTCCAAACTCCCGCCACTCTCTCCCTCCCGTCCCCTCTCCCTGCCGCAGCCAATGGCGGCGGAGGAACGTGCCCCCTCGACCAATGGAGGCGCGGCGGGCGTGGCCGCGGAGGGTTTAAGACGCCCCGCGGGGGCGCCCCCACGTCGCGTGGCGGGTGGGGAGGCCCTGGTGTGACTAACCCTAATGGCCGCCGCTGCGCTCCCCGCGCCCGTCCGCTGTTTTACTCGCTGACTTTCAGCGGACGCTGGGAGTAGCTCGGGAGGGGGGGTGGAGGGGAAGGGGTTCCGCCATCAAAAAACGTCAGCGAGGGGTCTCCTCACCCCGGCCCGCCCTGGGGTCCCAGTCTCCCCCCATAGCCGGGGGCCCGCCGCAGAGGCTCCCGCCGCCGCACCGCCCGGAGGCCGCGGTCGGCCGGCTCCCGCCACTGCCGCCGCGAAGAGCTCGTCTCTGTCAGCCTCGGCGGCGGCCGGGAGCGGAGGGGCGCGCCCCCGCGAACCGGGGGGCCCCAGCAGAGCAAAACGGGAGCGGCGCCCCCGGCACCGACCGCCGCCGCTTCCCTCAGCCGTGGGGCGCGCGGCCGGCGCCGCTCCGACACGCGCGCGGCGGCCCCGCGCGGGTTCGCCCTTCCCGGGCTGCGGCGCGCGACCCCTTCCCCCTCGCGCCCGACCGTTAGGGCCGTTAACCGCCCTCCGCCGCCCCCTCCCCAGCCCCCGCTGTGGGGCGGGCGGGCATCGCGGGACTGAGCGGGGACCCGGCGGAAAGCCGAGCCGAGCGGAGCCCCCAAGTGTGAGTTCCCCGGGAGATGTGTTTTGGATCCCCACCCTCCCTCCCTCCCAGAGGGTGGGCGATAGGGGGCTGGGCTCGCTCATCCGGAGAGCTCTGCGGCCACGGAAAATCACAAATGTTGAATTTTGCTCATCGGCTTTAAGAAATCCTGAACTTTACCCATCGGCTTTTCAAACTCTTGAATTTTACTCATCGGCTTTAGGAAATCTTGAGTTTTAACTCGATTTTTAGAAGCGCAGAGCTGAATTTCTGCAGAAACGTGCGAGACTCCGAGTACAGCGAGCCGGCGACAAATAGTTCGCTGAGGTGTGGATGTGAGGGGGAAAGTGTCGGGGCTTGTCTCCAGCCATTCCTCTCCGTGCCGAGGCTTTGACCTGCCACGCAGCAAAACCTCCTGTTGCATTCCAAGCCACGGCACCGGCTCCCCGAAGGAGTCGTGCAGAGAGCCCGCCCTGTGCCGCTCGCCAGCGTGGAAACGGGCTGTGCAGTTACCAATTGGTAGAACCATAGAAAGTCCTGAGCTGGGTCCCACAGGGACCATGGAGTCCAACTCCTGTCCCTGCACGGGACAACCCCACAGGTCACGCCATGTGTCTGAGGGTGTTGTCCAGTCTCTTCTTGAATACTGAAGGTAGGTCTTACCGTAGGCCGAACCTTTTCTGTTGGTCTGTATCAAGCACTTATAGAAATTTACCAGAAATGCACACACACATGATTGCCATGTGCGATGGAAGCCAAGCGTTGCTCCGCTGTCCCACTGCAGGTCTCTCCTCAGCAGGGAAGAGATATGGCCCTAGAAATTGGGTTTGGGCATGACCCACTGCTCATATTTACCCACCGATCAATAATTTCCCGAGTGTTTGACCAGTGCCATCTTGTGGCCTTCTTATTTTTTTTTAATCTTTGTACAGAGGGTGGGAGTGAACTTGGGTGCTTAATTTTTTAAATTCCATTTGAAGGAAACCTTCTTTTGCCAGAATAAGTGGAAATGGGAGAATCTGACATCGCACACTCGAAGATGTAAAGGTCTTTTCTGGTAGTGGAATGTGAATGTTGCTTAATAAAGCTGATCTAGTTAAAGCTGGTGTTGGCTCTGCCTCTGGTAACATTCTTGTTTCAAAGTAACTTGTGTGTTTCCATTGTTTTATCTCGTTTCTGAGCAACAGCTTTCACTTCGCATCAAAGACTCCATTTCAGAATTACAACTAAACATGCAAAGCCAAGATATTTCGTGTGCTTAGTACATTATTTTTTTCAAATGAAACTCTTCGTCTTACCAGTGTCATTTCCCCGAGGAAAGTCTTGTTTCCTAAATATATCTGATTTGTGGCATTTACAGTGATTTTTTTTTTCCTCTGCTGTCACTTTTGAAAGAGGTGATAAGCTTAAACTGCCAAGTTTCTGTACGCATGAGAAAGTGGATGCTCTGCAGATTGATGTGTCGGAGAGGAAATGTTTAGAAACTGAGAACTTGGGCTACTTTTGTTTCTATTTATCTATAGTAGGAAGGAAAAGTGTGCAATAAGGTCTTGTGGAGACTGCAACAAATGTAGCTGTTGTGGCTACAACTTGCCTCTATGTGTAAACAGCCTGCAGCTGCCTTACCAACCCCTGTGAAAAATTCCAGAGAAGGTGCTGCTGTGGCTTTTTAGGAATCAAAACAGAAGTTCCCAGTGATTTCTCCCTGAAGAGTTTTAAACCGTTTTGCACGTGGCCACCACGGTGTGTCAAAGATGTTGTGTTTGATGGCGCTGAGCTGAGCTCAGCTGGCAGCTCGGGGAAGTGGGTCCATCTCCGCGTCAGCCTTGAATCACTTGGCAGTAAGTGGATTTTCTCCCCTGCAGATCACAAGTGCTCTTGTAAACACCTTCAGATTAGTCTGTTTTTAAAAAAATCTCATGTTATGCTTGAAATGTGTGCATACTGAGAAAGTTTACCCTCAATGTGACACGGAGCGATACAGAGAGAGGCGGTGACTTAGGAGTATAGGAGCACTTGCGCTCAATAAAATTATGAAAGTGCTTTATTGAGGTTTGTGCTCTGTGCTGCCATTTAGATGGTTTGGGAATTAGGATTGTGCATCCTGTGTGACTTGTTTTCAAGTGCCAAATGCCCAGAAATTAACACCAAGTCATCAGGAGGTTCTCTAATGAATGTTTAGGTGATGAACTTTGAAGGATGTCTTGCTCACATCTGCTTAGGGTGGGTGTTTTCACTGTTTGAGAAAAGCCAAATGACATTAGCCTTATCGGGCTGAGTACACGGAAAGTGCTTTGGGCAAAGGTGATAAAGCACCGCAGATTGCGCTGGCAGCACAAAATGACCTCAGTGCACCCTACTAATACATCCATGGGGTTACCTTCTTTTTGCGTGGTCATCTTTCCAGTGTGCTATTTCTAAACACTCGAGAGTTTTCTGTCCCTGTGGGAAATCACTCCCTTCCTGTGGAGAACCTAGAAAAACAATCAGCACAATGTGGATGAAATCCCATAGGATTGACAGGGTAGCAGGAGGTGTAATATTAGAGTGCTCATGCAAATAGCCTTTTTCTGAGAGTGTTTCAAGTACTGACCTGTTTGGGGGCTCTGGGGGGATGATTGTACCTCCCCTATTACTGCATTTTCAAGTGCACATTCTAAGCACGAGGTCTCAGCTGTGGTTTATTCTGGCAGCGTGCAGCACACGGTGAGCTGTGTTCCACTGCTGCTCTACCCTGGCCTCTGCCTTCTGTCACCTCTCAACACCATTACCCCTCCTGAGCTCAACAAGAATGCTTTGCCACTCTCTGAAAAACTTGCTGTATTTGAAAGCAGCAGTATTTTATCTTATGTTTGTTTCGTTAAGCCGTTTTCAGTTTGTTTTAGCTTTCTTGCATTCTTTTTAAATCAATCACAATTGTTTGGGTTTTATGTGATGTGCCAGTGAACAACAAACCAAAACAAGGAAGATTTAAATCAGTTCAAGAGGTTTGTACACATAGCTGGGCAAACTTAAGGAAACGAGCATAGATTCACATGTTGGTATGACTTTGTGTTTAAACTTGAAGTACACTTTGCTGTGTACTTGAAATGACCAACAGAAAAGCTGGAGTTTTTTCACTTACCTAAAATTCTGCTGGATATTTCCACAAGTTGTTCACAGAGGTGATAGCACATGTGGGCTTTGTAAGAACAGTGCAAGTAGAGTTAACATTGAACTGCGATACCGAGTCGATTGAAATATTTCAAGTTGACCTTGCTTATGAGACAACAAAAGTGTCTTAAGGAGAAATAATAATTATCAAAGAGTAAAGAATGGTTTAATTCAAAGGCTGTTTAACCTCTGACAGGTCTGGCAAACATTAATAGAACCCTACCCTAATTCTGTTTGTAGATGGCCTCAAGAAGGGATGCTTTCAAAGTGAGGTCGGATGTCGTATCTAAGGATATTTATCAGCAAAGGGAATAGAAGAAGCATACATGTAAATAATTTTTAAACAAGTGACTTCATGGAAAAGTGAAGTCGTATGATCAAATCTTTGTAAATGCTAAAATTATGGATTAAATGTAGTTTAATTGTATGATAACTTTCTCTGTCTTTCTTTGCCCAGTTCTCTGTATTCAGCTTAACACACTTGCATGGGGAAATGATTTTGTCCAAAAGAGGTTTGAAAAACCAAGGCCAGGCAGTGCTGTACCTCTGACACCACAGCCTGGCGGAACAGCTCTGGGTCTCGGTCCTGTGCGGGGTGACATTGACCTGTTTGATGGGTCAGATCAGGTCCATCTTCAAGCAAGAGTTCTGTATTGTGTGGCCTTTGCATAGAAAGCTGGGGGATGGCTTTTACCTCCTGCATTTATGGCTTTCAGTTTGCAGAGGCGTGGTTATAACTTGGGTCTAATAGTATCTTAAAGTTAAGCTTTATTTGTTAATCTTTTTTTTTTTTTTTTTGCATATGCAACTCTGGCCACAGTACTTGGGGTAGCGTTAACAAACTCTCAGATCTATACAAAAATAACAGTTGTCAATATTTGTATTCCCGTACAGTTCTTACTTATACCAGAACTAAAAATGATAAAAGTTTGGGAACAGAGAAGACCTTTTTCTGCTGCTCTTTGTCTAGTTGAATTCTGTATTTCAAATATTTCAACAGGATAAGCTGCACCCTGTGGCTGGTGCAGTCTTTGGTTTCTGTATCTTACCTGTACTATGGGAAGGTCTGTTGGATGTGCTCCTGCTGTTGATATTTTTTCCAGCAGTAGATGGCAGTAGCCGTTCATTTGTAAAACATGAGAGCAGAACTCGGTGCATTAGAGAGTTTAACGTGCAAGTAGGAACGTTCCTGGGTAGGAATTGAAGTGCAACTATTTGTAAAAACTTTTTCTTTTTTTCAAGTACAGCTAAACTGCCATGAAACAGAAAACTGAAGTTTAACTACATTTTTCTAGAATACACTTCAAAGCAGAAATGTTGAAAGATGCTATTTAAGCTTCACAGGAGGGTACTATAATGGCATTTCATTCCTATGTAAAAAGGAATTTAAAAATTCATTTTTTTCAGGGTATATTCTAGATAAATTCAAGTGATTAAAGAGTGTTGGTTAACACCAGATTTTTATTCCTTTTCAAGTTTGCTCAAAATGGTAGTAATTTTCAGTTTATGTTTTGTTGAGAAACTAATGAAAACATATCTTCACACAAATAAAATAATATTATTTCCTGCCTATAAACTTTAGGATTCAACTTGACAAATTAGTTCGACACCTTGACTCCATTGAAAATAGTGTCAGAGATTAGCATTTGCAGATATTTGGGTTTAGTTTTGCCTCAAGAAATGCATTGTACAATTTGAAACTGGAGGTGCAAATATTAGCCTTTCTAGTATACAGCGATATGTTGTAGGATAAACTGCCCTCCCCATTTCTCATTTACTTAAATAAATTTACTATTTGCTTTTGTGGAATATATACTTTGTTTCCCAAAAGTGAATGTGGGAGCTATGTGAGTGAGGAAGGTAATAATCCATAACAAAGTTATAACTGAGTCACAAGACTTTTGGGAATTTTACAGCTGCAAACCAAAATTCTCATGCTTATCATAGCATTCTGTTTTGCAATGATAATGAATTTAAAGGCTAACATTCCTCTGTTTTTGTTGAAAAGATAATCAGACTTGTGTACATTAATGATGGAATATTGGCAGCTATGATTATTTCATAGAAAACATTTTAGTGCTGCAATTAGTATTTTAATAAGGTTGTTTCTTATTACTGTATTGGTATTATCTGAATTGTACAGTTGGACGCCTCACTGTGCTCTGGGAAGGGGCACAAAGTGAGGCAGAAGGGATAGAAACTGGCTGAAACGAAGTGATGAAGGGGGTTTGGTCCCAAGACTGCTACTGACTCCAGATGTGCCCTTCTGAGCCTCTTAGCTTCTTTGTCTATAAAATGGTGATAACGAGACTGACCTCTTTTTGCAGCTGTGGATGAGAAGCTGAGGCAGTGCTATCCTCTTTGCCTGTTGCCTGGGGCAATAGAGCTGTATCGTTTCCTGAGATGCCGGGCTCTTCACGCATAAAACTGTCTGTTAGGTCGCAAACTTTCAGCATCAGGAAAATTTACCAAGTCTGCATGCTTAAGCCTTTTCTCTCTGGTTCAGCCTCTGAGCCTCCTAAAGAGCAGAATTCCATCACTTCTTTCATCACTCTAATATTCCTTTAAACAACTGTATCATGGGATCTATTGTACTTAGCTGTAGTATGTCTACCGTACAGTCCATGTTTTTCATCACAGGAAGCAGCTTGAACTGCTTATAACACATGGAGTATACATTTGTCTTGCTTTAGAACAGCTTTATATCGTTCAGCTGGCTTTACAGCCTCTTCTGTGTCTAAAGATAAGTATGTTTAAGTATAATCCTGAAGTTTTTATCTTCTGCATCATCAGCCTGCACTTTAGTTACCACTTCATATTATCCTCCTCTAGGCAGCTTTAAACAACCTTAGCTTGACAATTAAGGGAGGGAACTGGCAAAACGGCTAATTTCTCTCCCTTTCCTTTCACTCTTATCTTGTATTCTCTAAGGTACACGTCTTTATCTACATGTTTCCAAGAAGGTGGTAAATTAATAACTCCAACAAATCAGAGCTGATAGGATCTTTTAATGTATTAATTTAACTCTTCCTTTCAAATGGCATGCCAGAAAAATCACTGTTTTCATGTTTTCTCTATTTATTCTGGCTGTATTTTTTATTGAAGTTGCATGTTGTCGTTCTTTGATTCTTCTCCCAAGAAATTATCAGGGATTACAGTAGTGGCCTTACAGGTAACCAAGGTTCTCACTGATGTGTTGA
This sequence comes from Streptopelia decaocto, assembly GCF_964273445.1. Lineage (NCBI taxonomy): Eukaryota > Metazoa > Chordata > Aves > Columbiformes > Columbidae > Streptopelia > Streptopelia decaocto. The sequence continues at coordinate 4,890,426 of NC_138660.1, read as the reverse complement.
ATAGCAGTTTTCTTCTGTATTAATGTTGATTTTAGATTGGTTTAATTTATGGCAAAAAAGTAAACCCACAGACTTGGTCACACAGGATGTAGAAATATTAGGTGTTTGTTTGGGGTTTTTTCCTGCTGACTAGAATGATGCAACACAGCTGATGAATACAACACAATCAATTTTCAGTGGAGAGAAGCACAAGGCTTGTTCCAAGGCAGAGCTTTATCATCTGTACGTGCTCATCATTTAGCAGTTACAGAGAGCAACATTTAAAAGCTCCCTATTCGTTCATTAGACATGAACAACGACATGTTCGCTTCCCATCTGTGTTGATCTTCAGCAGGTTTAAACTTGCAATAAGAGCTGAGATGAATTGGTATTATAAAAAAAATCCTCCTGACTCTTGTCTACAATTTAAATGCATCTTTTCCTGAGAAGAATCTACACCATTGTCAGTATGAGCTGGGAGATGTAGAAATATATCATCACTCTTGGCTAGAACTGGAGATGAGGACACCCGTGTCCACAGCAGGTCATTTAGTGAACATGAAATGAATTAATTTAAGTGAGGAAAATAGGTAACCAACAAGCTAAAACATGAATCTTGAAAACAAATCTCAGGCAAAGGTGGTGATTCTTTATTGATGTTTTTTATACTAAAACATTATTGATAATGTATTTTACAATTTTCTCTTCATATGGCTTATAAATCAGTATTCTAGTTGCTTTCAGAGGGAGCAGCAGCCATGGATTTGAAACAAGCAAAATGTATGGCAAATATTGGTAAATGACAAGTCGAGTCTTGCTCCTGATTTTCATTGTGAAAATACATGAACCTTTCAGTGAACAATTTGTCTGAAATAAACTTATGTAATGTAAAGGTAATGTTATCTAGTACAGAAATTGTTATGTAGTACAGAAAAAAACACACCCATTAATCAGCTCCTCAGAATAAGCCTTTTTTCCTACCAAGTTGATTTTTCATTCTGCAATCAGAGGACTTTCTACATTGATTTTTCCCCCGGGAACGCCATTTTTACTGTAGCGAACTTGTATCACCAGGACAAAAAGTTGGTTTACATCCAGTGAGGATCATAAACAGATGTGGACTAATAGTTAAATTGCTCATTCTGTGATTAATACTGATGATTGTTTTAGTTGTCAATCTATTTCATGGAAATCTTGTGAGTATAAAGTCCAAGTTTAATAAGCTTGGGGATACTGCAGTTTTGGAATATTTCCAATGCCTTGCTTCTACTTGCAGGCTGATTTCGGTGGCACCACTGAAGCAGATGACATGTGAAGCTGCAGGTGACTTGCTGGTTGAGAGCCTGTTGTGTCGAAGGGCCTGGCTACAGCACGGTAATGTTAAACTCCTTTAAAATACAGTTTAGTCATGTAATATAAGCCAGTTCAAACCATGTTTTAAGTGTGTTTCTCTGCTGTAAATTCTGGCCAAATATTTCATATAGTTCAGGAGTACAGTGTAAAGAAAAATTATTACAAGAAGCAACAATACTTAAAAAGGTGAAAGTCTACTTTCCTGAAGCCAAGTCTTGCAACACTTTTTTTTTTAAAGTATAGTGAGGGCTTCAACTGTTTTCCATCTTAATGCTTGTGCAAGGTAAAACGTGCTTTTTAAATTCACACTATGTAATAAATAAGACGTAAGTTCATTGGCTGAAGACTTGGGAACCAAATTTTAAATCCGAAGGAGACGTTCTTTAATGCTTACTGGTAGAAAGTCAGATCTTGGGCTGTCTGCAGATTCCTAAGGACCATGTGCTGCTTGACAAGGAAGAACACATGTTGACAGCGTTCCTTAAAGGCATGCTTCAAGGACAAAATTAAAACATTTCCATAGGGTGTAGCCATCAATCACCAGAACACTGTTCTTGTACACAGAGTACAACACAGTATAGCTTTCCAGTGACCTTAACACACTAGCCAACATAGGAGCTGCTATAGTAATTACAGATTACATTAAGTATCAAGTAAAAGCCAACAGCCAACTACTAGGCAAACCTTTTATGCATTATTAAAATCATATCCTTCCCAGAAGATTCAGGCTAATAAAATTGAATTTGATAATGCAATCTGTAAAAAGCAGGTTTTTTTAAAAAAATGTCCTTTGTTGATAATGTCCCAAGAAATTCTGTGTTGTGTATAATGCTTAATATACATAAGACTGGAAGTAACCCCGCAGGTATTTTAACAGTTTCAGTTGCACATTCACTGAGACTGTCTTGATTTTTTTATAATTATGTTTTATTAAGAAATAATTGTTATAAATCAAGTGTGCATTGCACTTAGATTAAAGACTGGTTACCTAATATTCTAGCAATTAAACTGTAGACAATTTTAGAAAGTATGAAATTGGGAGGATTGGTCTTACATATCAAGAAGCCAGTTGAGCTGGCTGGGGCAGTTTCTTACAGGCTCTGAAAAATAAAAAGCATTCTAGAGATTTGCCAGGAAAAAGGTAGGAGAGAACAAACACTTTGCGATGTAGGGAGGTCAATGTTCACTTCTAACATCTCCAATAAATTACTTATAGCTTGAAAGATCCTATATTGGGCCACCTTAAAGGACCTCTAATGAGACTGACGTTCAGACCAAAAGTTTCTGAAAACTTGGCATTTTGAGGGATTGTCAGAATAAGATTTTCTTTTTTTTCCTGCCTTGGCCAAGATAACATATTTTGTTATATAATAGAACCAGGTTACCTGTGTTTGAGAACTAACACTGTACAGCAGGAGCTTTTGTGAAGTTACCGATCAGTCATATGACTCTTAAAATTTTAAAACGAGGTATATGCTATTCCCGTAGATCATATACAGAATTTAGACAAAAGTTAATATTGAACAATATTCTACAACTAGGTTAGTGCTCTGTTTCTCTCTGCCTAAATGATCCAAGAACCAGCTATAAAACTGTCAGCAAATGAGGTGAGTCTGCACTGAACATCTAGAACATGACTCAAAGCAGAATGTGGTGCAGATTCTCCGAGTAGGTGGTAAAATGATTAAAAATAAATGAGACTGGGATAAATCCATTTCATGACAATGCATCTTACATTGCTTAACTCCAGTTGCAAAAATCTGGCTCTTCAATCATTAGCTAGCGTAGAGGTATAAGAGCCTAGCCCCAGCCATGCCTAAAGGAGATCCTATATGCTTACCTTTTCTTCAGTTCTCCCAAACAAAGAAATTGCAACTTTGTGCATTAAGTCACAGCTATTACCTAAAGCAAAAAGTACCTTCTGATCTGTTCCTACTGAAGGGCGTGGAAATAGCGCTTACAGTAGGAGTTAACTGAGAGTTTGTCATTCTTAATTTAGGCAATTTGTTAGCTACTCCAGATCTCGATATGGTCTTAGCTATGGTTTTTGAAACAAAGTTGCCTTAATTAAATCTATTTTTACTTCTGAAAAGTCAGATTGCTTATTTAAAAACCAAAGTGTAGGTTCCTATTTATTTAAAAACCAAAGTGTAGGTTCCTATTTATTTAAAAACAAAGAAAAACCTCTCAGCCCTGGCCTGAGTCTTTATTGTTTGCTGTCTCAGAAAACTTGCCTAAAGCAGAAAATGGATCAAGAAGTAGAGGCAGAGCAGGCCAAAGCTGGCCATTGCGCAGGTCCAGTGCAATAGTTGGAAGTTTGCCTACTGAAACTGGGGCTGAATTTGGTCCTCTGTCTTTACTGTGTGAGTAGAGATTCTGTTTCAGTACTTCAGAGGCGCCCAAGAAAACTTTATAATTGATGTTCTCCACTCATTTTCTTTCTCTGCTGGTTCTGTATTTTGGTTGAGTCGTGTTTCCTCAGCTTTCAGATGTACGCTTGAACACTGGAAAAACTCACTCTCATGCATAATGAAAGAGTAAAAGTTACAGAGGAGGAATTTATTGGCTAAAGCCTCCATTCCTGCTCTGTATCTTGCTCTGCAAGCTCCCACAGCAAGTGAGTGTAGAGCCAAGAATAGAACACCACTTCTCTGACACCCAGTCCAGTATCTTAACCCCTGCCTCCCGTGAGAAATTTTGTTTCGCTTTTCTGTACAGAGCAAAGATAACATCATACTTTATTTTGGTGCATAAATTGATCTCTAGGGTGAATGAATAAGGTTGGGAAATAGCCAGAGAACAACACAATGTAAATAGTGAAACATAAGGAGGTCAGATATAAAACACTATAACTTCTCAGACTGCTGTGTGTCTAGATAGAATTAATTAAAAATTAAATGACGTATTTGAGTTCTTTCAAGTTTGTTTTGGGAACACAACATCTTCTTCAGAGAGAAAGCAGGATTTCTTTGCTCAGCACGATTTTCTCTGAGAGCAGAGCCTGTAACACAGAGGGGCTTTTCCTCGAGTAGCAGTCCTTGCTTTGTCAGGGATTACAGCAGGTGTTCTGTTGCCTGTTTGGGGATAGCAAAGGAATTTGGAAAAAGCCGCAGTTAGCGTGTGTTGACTAATGCATTCGAACTGGAAAACTTTGCTATTATTATTGATTTTGTATAATAAGGAGTAGCGTGAGTAAATGTAGCATGGGGATGTTAATATGAAATGTTTGACTGCATCCGGTATTCGCAAGTGATAAAGACAAGAGTGGTTTCTAAAAGTGCTGGCTCAGCATCTCTGACTTCTGAAACAGCCACTTCTCTGAGTTTGGTCAAGAAAAGTGTGCCCTCTCCAAAATATCCAGCTGTGCTCAGCTGATAGGGGAACTCACACTGTCCTTTGCTTTAGTGTCCACCAAACCTTCAGTGAGATTCATAACTGCAATTGTGCTATGTTAACCAGCTCCTTCTCAGGATTTATCCTCCACAAAGACTTTGAGTTTTGACAAATCAGGGAGTTATCACCTTGCACTCAATTTCAGGCAACATAAGAGCTTCTCTTCTCTGGCCTTTCCCAACATGTGAACAAGAGGCAAGTGCTAAGTGTCACAGGCCAAAGCTGGATCTCTTTTAAAAGCATATGAGTTTGAAGAGTAAATATTTGTGAAACATTTATTCCTAAAATCTCTTCACACATCACAAATGGGTGTGTATGTGTATATGTGGGGAAAAGAGATTGCTGTAAAAGGATAGAAAAGAGGTCACGGTAGCTTTCTGTCTGTGTTCTTTTGCCATGCTCATTGCTTTTATACAAGCATTTACAATACAAACTGCTCAAATGCATTTGAAAATGACCCTGCGTTATTTTAGGTACCTAGCAGTATGGACACACAAACAGTTACTAGGGGGAAGCTGAAGCACAACCCTATAGCACCATTGGGACAGAGAGATTCTTCTCCACTGATGGCAAAATAATGCATTTGCTTGCTCACCGGCTAGAAATGATTGGGAATTTTTTGGCAGTGCTTTCCACTCGGGAACTCTTTATTTCTCACCACTGAAACACTTTGTGGGAACAAGCCAGTTTCAGTGAAACTTCTGTAATAAAAAGTTTGATTTCAGGCTAGGATCTAGAGGGAGTGTGTTCTAACCCTGCTCTGCCTGCCTGAGAAGAAGGACTTAACCCTCAAAGTCTTCACGTTCCAGGAGAGCCCTAGTTCTGGGTCGTGATGTTGTTAGAGTGCCCTTTTCATGTGCTTTCATAAAAACAAATTAAACTGCTCCAAACAACAAACAAATCCCACTTCTAAGTTCATCTTGTTGCAATTGGGAATGCTTCTGAAATTTTGAAATTATTTCTGGGATGGGAAAAGTTATTTTTCTTCTCTTTCAACTTTGCACCTCAGCACTCTGTCATGAACTTTGTTTGCATCTGAGATTTTGCTCTTGATGAATGAGCTCTCAGCCATAAAGACTGCTGTGAAATAGGCTTAAGGACTTTCCTGAAAAATGAAAACCAAAAGGCTAAACCACAGCTACCTTAGGAAATATAAAGAAAGAGAAAAATGAGATCTTTGCTCTCCTGTCTCTTCTATAGGGTTTTGTCATTCATTCTTCAGCCAGCTTCTCCTGCTGCAGAGAGGGGCTGCTCTTGGTCAAACACAGATGCAGGCAGAGTGTTGCCATATTATTGGGGAGGATCTTGTGGGTGCTGAGCTGGCACTAGGCCGTGGCATCTCTAGGGACTCCAGGCAGCGCTCTGCTGGACCTCATTGTTCATGAGCACCAGCCCAGCTGCTCCAAGGGGAGCCACAAATTGACTTGACTCTTCACCCTCATGAACTCTTTTGGTCACTGCAGTTAGAAATGCCAACTACATTGTAAAATAAACAACTGGAAATTTCATCCGTTCTTCTTTCTGGAATGTGAATGTCTATCGTTATTTACTGCTTGCTGAAGTTGCAGCTATAATTTTTTTATTACCTGTGTGACAATTAAAAGAGCTGAATTTTGACCTCAGATAAATGTGAGATGACTACTGTTTATAGTCGGCCTTCTTCCACGCAGCAGATGCCAAGAGGCTGCTCCTCGGGGCTGTAGAGCTGCCAGAGAACTCACGGTGATACACAGGGTTGTATCACAGTGAAAAATATAATCTTACAAATCACTACAGAGTTTATGCAGCCCCTTCTGGGAAGATGTTGAGGAAAAAAATGGTTGAACAGCTGTTTAGTGTGTCAGTAGAGTGTGCTCAGATGTGATGTTTAGTGTGCTAGTAGAGTGTGCTCACATGTGATGATGAGTGCAGAATGAAAGAAAGAAAAAGAAAAGAAAATTGGAGCCAAAGTATCATGATACTGTACTTGATGACTCTCATCTAGAGCAGTAGGGCTTTAAAATATGTTGGGTTTAAATGTGTTTGAAATATTTTTGGGATTCCATATATAGTAGAAAGGAGGTTTGAGCAATGGTATCTGTACTTATGTCCTAAGCAGACGTAACAGCATATAACATACAAAGGAGTGATTCCTATCTGATGTGGAAGGAATTGAATACACTTAACTTCTGTCAGCTGTAAATGGTGTCTGTGTATGCCCTGTATTGATATAATGTGTTGGTCGATATGTGCTTTCATATAAGCCTCAACAAATTGAAATAGCAGTGCTCTAATGATATCTTCCTTCTTAATGTCTCATAGAAATAGCTATCAAATCAACTATGAATATAGCCGTATAAAGTTTGTCAGTGCATTCATGCTTTAATACTAATGAGTCCTATGCAAAAAGTAATTTGAAAATGCCTTTCAAAGAGAACAAGGGTGGTTTGTCTCAGCCAGTGTGGAAGTCTTAAACAAAACTGCTGAAGGATTGCAGCAGAACAGAGTATTTGCTGGGCACTGGTGGGCAAAGGAAGTTAAAAAATTGTAGGTTTTCTGAACTATTTTTGTGAGTACCTCTAATTTGCTGAGAGCAAATTGTTTTATTTCACTTTTGATTTTAACAGATTATAAGCATTTTTAATTTCTAGGTAGTTTTTACTCAGTCTTTGAACTTTGAACCTGATCATTTTAATTCAGCAGGGACTGGAGGATGGGGTTCTTTGTTTTGGTACAATAGACATACTATGACTAGCCACCTTCTTCTCTTCCCTGTTTTCCTAAGTTTTGTTCTTTACGTGATCCTATTTGTGTGTTAGCTACAGCAGGCATCAAATAAGATGTTTAATTAAAAAATGTTATCAGAGGTCCGATCTAAGATCAAAGATCACACGCTATCAGAGATCCAGTGCTTTGATACCACAATAATAAGTACCTTGGAAATAGTCAGATGGGTTAGATTAGATAGTAATTTATTTTAGCTTGTTTCCTTTTTCTTAGTGCTCATTTCAGATATCATAACCTACTAGAAGTTTCAAGAAGAAACAGTATTTTTAAAGTGAAAAGTAAAAGGTTTCCAGTTTAAACAAAACTGATCAAAAAATTATGGAAGTAGGAAAATGAGACCTTTAAAATAAATATGACCAAAAGCATAATAAACATTGACTGGGAATATAATACTGAATGCTAACATAAATCTGTTTGTTGTAACAAACATTTAGTCTAATTTAATCTTCGAATGTATTACTGCCAGAAAGAATAGAATTTACAGCCTCTAATGTGTTGGTTACTCTTAAAATTCCGCTTTAACTATTGATGCTGATAGTGTCTCTCACTGAAAAGACCATTTTAATTATCATTGTCATCCATCTTAGTGAAGTCTATGCATGTATATTATTTACAGATCATTCTTTAAACTACTAAATAAGTTGTATACTGAGACAGGAACAAGAGATAATATTATGCTACGTTGCCATCAGAGCACAACAACAGTGTGTGAATTTGAGCTCTTGTAAGTCAAGAGCTTGTGATCCAATACTCAGAATAAAGCCAAGGCAGCGCTAGTTTGTTACGTGGCAGCACATCTGCACTGCTTGTGCTTGGAGCTCGCAAGAATTTAATGGCCTCTAAAAAGATGCAAGAACCCTCCACTTTTAACATAGCCTGTGGCAGTTAATGGAAGAGGCCGATGTGTTTTTACCTGTTTACTTTTGGTTTACTTCTGAATTACTTTGATTTTAGATTAAGTAATCTAAAAGTCTGTTTGTTGGGGAACAGTACTTTTTTTGTATTCTTTCACGCTTAGAAATTATTCTAACAACTCTTCCGGCTAATAAATCATAACTAAGTTGGTTTCTAATGCGTTTGAACTATCAGCCAGCATGCACAGAATGTTATCAGTTTTCATGTGTTACAGATAGGGGAAGTGGAAAAATGGTTTTGAAATGGTGTTGAGCTACTGCAAAGATTTTCCATTTGCTTCTCAGCAATCTCAGGGCAATTGCATTTAAGTGGTGGGGGGTACAGTCTGCCAGGAGGGACGCTCTGCAAAGCTTCCTTTGACACCTGTGGAACCCAAAAAGCTCTTACCTGGACAAAGCGCTGTCTTTCTCCTGGATGGGCAATGGAGCAAAGCTCTGGCTCCTGCCTACCAACCCCAGCCATCTCTCCCCAAAAACACTTTGAATGAATTTCCATTTTTTTCTGACCCAAAGGTGGCTTTGGAAAAATGACAGGAATGCGAATAAATGTATAAAAGAGTCAGTCTAATCTGACTTACAGTTCTCAGAACTTCATTACTCTTTGTTATCTGAAAAACTGCAAATAGGAAAGCAAATGCCAGCAGGGCAGAGATGCATTGTTACACTGCAAATTTAGTGTTAGCAGAGATATTTATGAACGCTAACAGAAAGCTCAGGATCCAAAATTTGATACTTGGGCTCAGTCTTGTGAATGAACACTATATTTAGAATTGAACTCAATTGAAAAAAATCCTTATTTTCCATGTAAATGGACATTTTGTTTAAATTCAGAGGCAAAAAACACCACCAAACCTGGGTTAAGTGTAAGACTCACAATTCAATTTGCATCTTGAGTAATTCAGACTGTAATAGAAGCTTTGTCATGTTAAGGTTAGGTCTTTCCTGTGGCTGTTCAAGTGGGCTCTAAAGACTTTTTAACATGTTGCAGGATATTAAGGGGGGAAGGTTTGACCTACATCCATTTTTTTCAGACCCACTTCTGCAGGTTTCATCACACTTCCCGTGTCTCGCACGCGGGACATTGCTGAGGGCAGGATAGGTGCCCAATTGCCTACATACAATTTCATCAGGAAAGGTATATGATTTATTGCCCTGTAAAGGGTTTTGACATGAAGCCTGTGAAAAGCACTATATAAATGCCAATACAATATAAAACGTCACACAAATACTTTACTCATTAATTCTGACCCTGTGCTTTTGTACTGGAGAGAAATGAGAGTGAATTATGAATGTGTTCCTTATGCTTTAAAGGGAAAAATGGGTTTGTGGATTTTATAAAGGCTGATGTGTTAACCTGCCATTGTGGTTCCTGCAAAGACCAGCAGAAAGAAGATCGCTCATTGCTTGGTAGTAGCACTGGGAATGAAAGCAGGTAAAACACAAACAAAGGCCAACTCCATGTTTGTGATGACAGTCCTTGGTCATGATCCTTCTTTCACGACACAAACAGATTATTTAATTTCTTACTTGAAATTTTCATTTATTTCTGTGCTACTTGCTGGAAGCCTTTCTGCCATCACCCCATTCCATTTCCCCACCTTGTATTTTGTCATACTATTCTCATTAAACAGCTTAATAGCCAAAGCTTGCCTATCCTTCAAGGCACTGAAGAGCCCTATTTGTGAACGTGGCTTCAGCAAAAGAAAACGTGCTTCATGCGAGTTTCACTGACTCCTTAGAGCTGAGCAGTGCATGTTGCACCATCTTCATTCATTCTGTTGCCCCAAGGGGACAACAACTTCTCAAAGCCCAGATCTCACCAATTCCCAGCTCTTTCCTACTGGGATGCAAGAGATGAAGGGGAAAGTCATGGGACACACCAGGAAACCCCCTTTCAACTTCTGTGGGGATTTTCTAGACTTGCCCAGTTCACTTTGCATAATGGAAGCCAGCTTAGTGTAAATCACTAAACTCTTATGTCTAATCAGCTGAGGATTTCTCTCACCTGCTGACCCACCTGTGTGATGTGGCTTCAGTTTTTTTTAACTCTTCAGCTATCAGATTGAACTATTGTTTGGTACCACGGTAAAATTTACTGATTTTTTTTTTTTTAATTTCAGGTTGCTTTTCAAATTGCTTCCCCTTTCTGTGGTTCTCCATGATTTTGATTATTTCTATTTTCACTTCAAATAGGATGTTCACTTTCTGCTGATCTCTGCTGACATTTTTCCCTTTTGATTTGTAGTACTATTAATTCCCCTCTGTTCAATGTTTTGTCTACATTCAGAACATGTTTGTTTCTCTCTAGTGGCCTGTAATTACTTTCCCCTTCTTCCTTTTTAATTTTTCCAATTACATCTCCACTGATGCTCCTTTAAGAACGAGACATACTGGGGGTAACCTCTTGAGGATTTGACTTTTTTAGCCGGAAAGTGCTTTAAGTCTTGGGTTGAGGATATTGATTGTACCTCTCTCTGATAAATTGGTAAATGAGATTTTGGTTGCGGTCAGGTAATATGTAAGTCCTGTGGCATGTTTGGGGATGGTCATGCATTGCCACCCTCTTGGGTATTGAGGGCAGAGGTCTGCAAACCCTCCTGTGGCTGATACCTTAAAACCGAGACCTCCAGCTCTTGGGGTTGGTCAAGCTTCTCTCTGCGTCAGGTGAGGGACGGAGGAATGTGGAGACTAGGGGACCAAAGCAAAGTAACCCAGGAAATCTGTGATGACTTAGAAAATCAAACTCAGTTCTCTGGTGTCCCCTTTTACCAAACTGACCTCCACCCTCGTCCTTCAAGCTAGCCACTACCCTGTTAATTTTTCTGTTTTGCTTTCAATCTCAATGTTGTGAAAATCCAAATCCGTCCTACAGGGAAAAACAAGATCTGCTTCGCATTTGGCATCTTGTACCATTTTCGCAGGGAAATTTTTCTAGAGGAGTATTTTGCATGGCTCACTGGTGTTCTGTACTTGCTCTGAACCTATGAATGCATTTCTCTCTTCCCAGCCCCGCTGTTTTCAGTGGCACTTTTACCGGGGACAGGATAATCCCAGGCCTGTTGGAAATCCCGAGCCAGCCCTGCTTCCTGCCAAGAGCCTAGAACTGACTTAAACATTATATCCCTTTAAAACCTGCTTTCGGTTTATTTTCGTCCCTGCTGCTGGCGGTTGGCAGCATGGGGTGTCCCCCCTCATTTTCCCCCGAGCCCGGCCCGGAGAGCCCAATGGCGGCCGCAAGGGGGCGCCGCAGACCGCGGGGTTCCGCGCAGCGCGGCGCAGGGACGCGCAGGGGCCGGGACGCGCCCCATCCGCGGGGACGGGGACCGCGCAGCTCCGCGGGGCACCGCGGCTGTTCCTGCCCGCAGCTCCGCAGGGCAGCGCCGGGCTCTGAGGGCGCGCAGTCGTTAACCACGAATTTCTCCCCAAAGACGGGTCGAATAGCGTTATCGGGGGGTAACAGTGGAGCTGGCGTTTGCTTCCCACCCCCGCCAAAGTCGTTTAAAGGCAGCAGCGCAAACAGGGAGGCTTTGTGCAGGCGTGTGCGTGAAACAGAGTGCAAAAGAGAAAAAAAAAAAGTGGTCATAGTAGGTTTGTTAAGGAATCCGGTAAGTTATAGGAAGCAAAATTAAATGTCTGGTGCTTACACGACGGCATGTTTTACAAGGGAGAAGGAAACTGCGCAGAAAATGCATGGGCTTTTATTGTTGGTTTTCATTGCCTGTATTGTGGTGGATGCTTTATGCTACGGAGAGCAAGTTTAATTGAACCAGATCGCTGATTTCATATAGCAGGGGGCACGGGGTGCGTTTTTTTGTTTTGTTTTGTTTTCGGAGTTAACCGTTTCGGGGACTAGAGGCAGGCAGGACTGGGCTCCGCAGTCTCCGAGTTTCGAGACAGCAAATAAAAACACATTACATAAAAACAAACACCGAGCCCGGTTATCAAAACCTCAATCTCTCTCTATTATTTTCCCCTGTACTTGGTGCCTTTTTTTAAAAAAAAAAAATTATTTATTTTTTTTTTAAATCACATCTGTCGTTCCCAGCCTTTCCCAGGGCTGCAAAGCAGAGTGGACAGCTTCCATGTGACCACCTAGCACAGGAGGCATTTTCTACTGGAATACTTTGGAGCGGTTTTCTCCCTTCCTTACCTTCTGAGGGCTCAGAAAATGTGCAGTCTTCCCAGTGATTAAAGTCTCCGTATTTGTCTTCAGACTTATCGGGTTTATCCAAACTTTTGTCTGCGTGTGTGTGTGTGTGTGCCACCTCCCCCCCCCCACACCCCCCTTTCTGTGCATTTGTAAAGTAGCCCCATCTAGCAATGATAAATATCCCTGTTGATCACTTGATTGATTACCTCTCGGAAAGGTCACGCGGGCTTGCAGTAATTTCCTTTTGCCTAAGGCTCCCTTTTCACTTTTACTCCCGCACGACAGCTCCAAGTATACAAGATCTTTATTTTTGATTTTTAACCCCTAAATAGCTCCCCGAAAACAATGCGTTGGCGAAAAGAAGGAGGGAAATCAGCCGGCGGGTCCGCGCTGCCCCAGCCCTCGCCGCGCTCTCCCGGGGCGGGTTTGGGGAGGGAGAACCTCCCTCCCCGGCTCTCCTGTGGACTGAGAATTCGGATTTAAACAACCAGACAAGCTATTAATTTACCCATGCTACCCAGGGTCCTGAACCCAATTAATTTCTAATAATTACAGCCCAAGGGGGCTGGAGAGATCCCTCTGCCTCTTTCTAGCTTTGCCACTTCGCGGCACCGAGGTCAGCATATAATAATAAAGTGTATATTTTGAAAGTGATCAGCAGAACAGTGAGTTATTGCAATGAATGAAAATTGTTTCCATTTTGGCTAATTGAGCCCGTGGCTGAAAGCTGGAGTTCTGAGACTAAATAAAGAGGACTGTTTCATTTCAACGTAGACTGAAAATCCCTGCATAGTTTTTTCGGTCACCCAGCAAGAAGCTGAATTTCTTAACAGCAAACCTGAAATCAAGCGTTGGGTAAACAGTATTAATAATTGCATTACAATGATTAAATTAATCTTACTGGTAGCTAGGAGAATATAGATTGAGATTGAATAACACGACGTAAAGTTCACTGCACAAAGACAATAGCACAACAAATACCTCGATGAAGAATTCCAACTTTTCTTCAAGTAGGCTGCGGGGCTTGTTCAATTATAATATAAGGAAGGGAAAATTTCCTGTTACAGGGAATGAACTGAAACCTGGGTGTCAGGGGCTGCATTTTGTCTCCCAGCCTGTATTAGAAATTAGATACAATTCCAACCCTCCATCAAAACAACAACAACAAAAAAAAACTACAAAAAAAACCACAACCAAACAAACCCCAAATTTAAATATTTCTTTCTGGCCGTGGATCTGCCGAATAGGAGCCCGCATCCCCGCAGCCAGCCGCTTCCCACCCGTACGGGAGCGGCGGCAGCCGGCGCGGAGGAGCCTCCCCGTACGAACGAAACGGATTTCCCGGGGAGATGGCCGGGACCTTTCGGGGAGGGGGGCGAACGTGGCGGGGCTGAGACGGGCGATGCCAAGGGCTGCGACGCGGGCGGGCGGGCAGCGTGGGGCGGCCGCGGGGCGTCCCGGGACTGCGGCCGGGTGCCCGGGGCGAGCGGCGCGGCACCTGCCGGGCTCCCGGGGCCGCTGGGACGGCGGACAGGTGGCGGTGACAGGCGGGCGCGGCCGGGTCAGGGCTGCTCGCCCGGGAAACACGCATCTGTGCGCCCGGCCCGGCCACGGGGCTCCCACGCGTGCTCCCCTCGGCGCCGGACTCGATCGCCCGAGTGGGAGTGGGCTCCCTGGACAGGGAAAAGGACATGCACCCCTGCCCGGGCGACGGCTTTGCCCGGGTCTCCGTTTAAACCAGGGGGGGCGACAGGCGCGGGGGAAGTTTTACAAAGTTGCCGAGTGTTTTCGGTTCTCCCAAACGGAGAGAGCTGAGGCAGAGGGGCCCAGCTCCTCCCGGGACAGCCCCGGCTGCGCACCCCGGGGGGTGCGGGAAGTCCTTGGCTGAGGGAGGCCGAGCCCGGTGCGTGTACGCGGCCGCGCAGTGTCCTGGCCATCTTGTTCAAGGGGCATTAGGTGCATCCCTGCCTGGCTGCGCTGAGGTAGTCTAATGGGCACAGAGCAGCTGCGTGGCCCTGAAAAAAAAAATCCAATTTGTAAATTAAAAATAACGATGGGCATCAAGGACGGCTCCGCGGAGCGGGTTCAGGTGCTTGCGCCTGTCTGCCGGGCGTTTGGGGGAGCAGCGGGGGATCCGCGGTGTCCCCACGCCACGGCCCGGGAGGTTGTCACCACTGGGGTCCGGGGGAGTGCGGGCCCGCGGGGGCGCTCCGCGGGCGGCCCCCATCCACAGCACCGGCAGCCGGGGCGGATGGGGGGTGTGAGGGGGCTGAAGGGGGAAGGGTTGATGCTGAGGATTTTATTAAAACAAAAAGTTGAGCAGCGTGTATGTACTGGCGCAGCCCCGAGTCTGAAAGATTGTAATTTTCTTTTATGGTGTCTGGCAGGATTTGCAACAGATATTAATGGGAACATAAATAGCGCATGGAAGGTATTGAACAAAACTGTTTAATGCAAGGAGGTTGTACCAGAGGAAAATCTATATGTAGCTTGGATTGATTCATACCTCGGACACAACCATCCCCTAAAGGAGTTCCCAATTTCTGCGCGCTCCCTCTTTGATTGGCAAACCTTGTAATTAAAACAGATTAGAGCGGTCGGTGTTACTGTTTTAAAAGCGGTTTTTTTTCTGCCCAAATGGTGGTGACTGAGCCGACTTCAAGGTGGGGAAAGAAAGTGTGAGTGCTGGGAAAGTGTACGATTTAATGGTGCGCATACATAATAAAACGTGTTATCAAATTATATATCTTTCTCTGTATATACGTAGAGATCTATGATAATTGGAGCCGGGTGAGAATAAACTATTTAAATATTGCAAGGACGCCAGAACAGCATTAGTATCCCATAAAAAAAAAAAAAAAGGCATAAAAAAGGGGTCATTTCTTCCCCCCAAGCCTCTGCCCCGGGGAGATCTCCCCCCCGAAACCCCTCCCGGCTGCGCAGGCAGCGGAGCGGCTGCCCCGCGGTCGCTCAGTCTGGCGGCGGCTGCCCGCCTCGTCCCGGCCCGTCCCGGCCCCGGTGCCGGCTGTCAGGGTCCCCACCGGCGGTGATGGATCGCTGCAAACTTTTTTTTGGCGGCGCTGAAATGTTGAAGAGCGGGGGGGAGCCGCCCGTGCGCATGTGCGAAGGTGTCCAAACTGACAATGCTGGAGAGATAGCGAGCCGGGATTGAGAGAAAGGGAGAGTGTGTGTGCGGGAGAGGGAGAGGAGAGAGGGAGAGGGGGAGCGAAAAAGGAGGAAAAGCTCCGGGAGGAAAAAAAAATAAAAGCCCCCCCACCCCAAGCCCACGCCAGCATCGGCCGCGGGACTGGCAGCATGCGATCCAAGGGCAGGGCGAGGAAGCTGGCCGCAAGTAGGTGCAATACCCCTTTCTCTTGGCTTTTCACCCTCCCTCTCTGCCATGTTGCATAGACATGTCTGATGCGGCGCGGAGCTCGCAGGCAACCTGCAGCATCCCTCCCCCCCACCACCCCGGCCCGGCCCGGCTCGGCTCGGCTCGGCGGGCGGAGAGCGGGATGGGGGGGGGGTCCGGCGGCCGGAGCCGGTGTGGGGGCTGCGGGCGGCCGGCGGGAGGTGGGGAAGGAGTTGAGGAAAAGTTCAGTGGCGAGCGCTGGAAGTTGCTGCTGCTGCCGGGGGCTGGAGGGGGGGTCGGGGAAGTGTGTGGGGGGGTGTGTGCGAGAGGCTTCGGGCCCTATAGTGGGCGCTGTCGGCTGTCGGCAGGACTGGGGGCCGCGGGGGGGGCGGTGAGTGTGTGTGTGCGTGTGTGTGCGTGTGTGCACGGAGGGGCAGCGGCAGCGGCAGCGCTGCGGGGGGGGCGGCGAGCCCCGGGCTCAGGTAGCCGGTGCGAAGCTACAGAGATCACCCCCTCGGACCCTGCTGCACTTGTGCCAGCCCCGCTCCTCCATCAAACCCGCTGCCGGCGGGTCACATCAAACCAAACCGCGCGTGGGAGCGGGGCGTGCGTGGGGCCGGGCAGGGGAGCGGCGGCGGAGCGCGGCGCGGAGCCGGGGGGGGCCGGGATGCCCCGCGTGGATTGAGGAGGGGGGCAGCCGGGCGTCCGGGCAGCGCGGCGCAGTTCCCAGCCCGCTGGAGTCACCCGCTAAAAGTTGATGTAAATGTTGTAATTTCAGGCGCTTTTCCAGCACTTTTTATACAGTTTGGCCGCCCGAAGGTCTCTGTTCCGCGAGGCAAGGGCTCGGCCGTCCACACGCAAATCCCGATTTATTTAATTATTTGTCTGACGCTCACTCCATCTGGTTCTCCTTTATGATAGGGATCTTTGCTTTTAACTGCTGCAGTGTTGGGGCTTTTTTTTTCCTTTTTTTTTTTTTTTTTTTTTTTTTTTTTTTAAGAGGGAATCAACAACAAAACTTCTCCAGCTTTCGCGTCCTATTTTAAAAGCAGCTGATGTCTTTATTTTCTCTGACACATCTGGGCAAGTTTCATTTGATATCCGTGGCGATGGCAACTCACATTCCCGAGCGAAAAAAAAATGGGCAGGCGGAAAAAAGTCGGATGAAATGTTGCATAAGTTGCGTGACGTAAAAAGCAGATGCTTATTTACTCTTTATTTGTGAAGGGGGAAAAAAATAGAGGAGCGTGGAAAACGGGAAGCGAAAGATCTCTCCGGATCATCATCAGCTTTTCTGTGAACCTTAACAATAACAGCAGCAACCTGCATTTGATTAGGTGATTTTTAAAGTGGATAATCCAGCGCTCACAATTTGAAAACAAATATGTTGTTAAATCTCCAGGTGACCATCTCTACTTGGGAGCTAATTATGGGGAAAAAAAATCTCATGTCCCCGACCAAATCCGTCAGGTTTCCTTCGCCTTTCTCTCGCTTTTCTGCGCTGCTCCTGCTCCGCGGGCAAGATCCGACCGTCTGTAAAGTTTCTGCTCTGGGCTGCGCGTCTTGGCTTTCTCTGCAGCAGCAGGAGCACTTTCCCCCCCCAGACAGATGCGTTGCATTAAATAATCCTTCAGTTACAATCTGCTCATAAAGGAAATAATATTTAAAAAACCGAGGGTTTTTTTTTGGTGTGTGTGTGTTTCGAAAGGCTGTTTCTTTCCCCCCGCCGAAGAGCGTCTCAGTTTCATGGCAAGTGGAAGGAGGGTTGGAGGCGACCCCTGTAATTTAGTCTTTCGAGAAGAAAAGGTTTTAAGCTTTGCAGTTCTTTCTGGCTGGGTTGGGAATAGAAAATATTTTGTAGCCTTCACCCTCTTACGTGGAAAAGGGTATAGATCGGGAACAGGCGCACTTCTTTTATTATTTCACTTTTACTGATTCGTGCGTGAAATAAAAATTGCCCCGATTGTGTGACTGTCGCTAATACCCATGAAAGGTTTTTCTTCTTAATTAAGGGAGAATACCTAATGCGCGCATTTTCTTGACCTCTGTGTAAAATCGCTAAAAATTAATTTTGAGTCTTCGCCCCCCCCCCCCCCCCCAAATTTAAAAGAAAAAAACCCCACAAATTTCAGAAGAAACAAAAAGAGCCACTCGGGAAATAGCTAGTGAATTTTTTAAACGTCCAGCTGTAAAAATAAGGGAAAAGACACACTGAAGTCTTCTTCCCTGTCACACTTTCGGGAGGCAGCTGGTGGGGAGCGGGGCCTGGGGGTGCGGGCCGGGCCGCCCGCAGCCGCGCTGCACCTGCGCGGGCATCTCCGCTCCTCGCAGCGCGGGGACGGCCCCCCGGGGCAGCTGCTTTTCCACTCGGGTGGGTTTGTGCCCGCCTGGTGAAACCGTATCCCCGAATAACCCCCGCCCCAGCACGGGCCGCCGCAGCCCTGCAGCCGGCCGGGGGTAGCCCCCAGCCACCCAGTAGCCTCATAAAGAGACAGAAGGTGATCAGATTAGGGGAACACACGTGAATAAGGAGGCACTTGTTACTTTTACACTTTATCACCACTTTTTTACAGGCAATTTAAGGCAGCCAAGGTAGATCCAGATCCCTCTAACCATCTGAGATAGTAAAATAACACTTTCCTAAGTTTCAGCAGGTTTTCCTGCGCCTGTAATTTGCCTCGGTCTAGTACTTAAAAGGCTTGATTGGAAAACAGAGCTGGCAAGTTTATTTGCCTGTTTAAGACTCTGTCCGGGAATTTGTTTTCGAGCAGGGAGATGTTTGCCATGCCCAGGCCCCCGGCCCTTCCAGCGAGGCTGTTTTCTTTGCCTCGCTGTACCATTACCCCCGCCTTAGCGCCGTTCCTGCTGCTGGCACTTGGTGTCGATCTCCCCCAGCCCCGCCCGGGGAGGCAGCGCGGGCGGCCGCCGGCACCGCGCACACGGACCCCGCCCGGCCCGGCCCCGCCGCTGCGGCCGCGGCTCCACACCGCCCCGGGCACCGGCACCGGCCGCCGAGCGCCTGCCCTGGGCACGGCTCGGCCCGGCGTTGTCCCCGCGTGGCTTCAGCGCGGCGGGTGCGGGCACGGGAGGCTGCGGGGACGGGCAAGACAATTCCATTACACGCTGGGCACATTTTCACCGGGCACTTCATTAACCCTTTTCAGGGTGGAAAGCGTGCTTGTGGCTTTTCGCTCCTTTCCTTCCTTTTCTTCCCCCCTCCACTTCCTCTCTCTCTTTTTCTTTCTCCCTTTTCCTCTCCTCTCCTCTCTCTCCTCCCTTTTTGTTCCTTTCTTTTCTTCCCCCTCTTTCTCCTTCTCTCTCTCTCTTTTTTTTTTTTTTTTTTTTTTTTTTTTTTTTTCCGCCTTTTCTCTTTTCGTCTTCTTCTCATTTTCTCCTTTTCTCTTTCTCTTACTCTGGGCCAACAGACACCACTGAATTCGAGGCCAGCTTTGTGGAGCTGCACTGGGCGATGCTGCCCGAGCCCGAGCCCGTGGCCGAGCTCTGCGGTGCCTCCCGGCCGCTCCCCAGCTGCACCGGCCCGGCTGCGGTGCAGGGCAGAGAAATGACAGAAAGGAAAAGGACAGTCCAAAAAGCGAGCTCGTTATTAATACAGCCCTGCTTGTAAATGAAAAATGTAACTCTTGTTAATTAACGCTGTTTACATGGGGTACAAGAAACTTAAGAAATGTTTCTACAAAAGGGAAGGAACTGTTTACAAAACTCTTTCAAAAGTGTGACATATTGCTGCAGTTCCAGCACTAAAAAGCCAAACACACTTACACGCCTTTGAAGTTGGCTGGCTGAGGCAACATTATTTGACTCGGATTCAGATATTGCTTGTGGGTATAACTAATGGCTTTTACCTAGTTAGTGGGCTGGGAGGGGCAAGGGCCTGGGCGCCGTGGCCATTGGGTCCCTCCGGAGAGCCGGGGCTGGCTCCGCGCCAGCTCTGTACAATGTCAACATTGAATATTTGAATTCCCAGACTCTATTTAACAACTTTCTAAATAAATAAACTCATTGTGTGTCTGTGTTTAAAATTATTTCACCTCTTTCATGAAAGCTACAGCATCTTATTACACCAGCCTCTCAGGCTGCTTTTCCCCCTTTTCTTTCCAAACAAACACAAACAGAGCTTAGCACAGTTTTTTTTTTTACTACCTCGTATCTTTTCCTCTTTCCTCACTTTCTGTCTTCTGTCTCAAGAAGCATGAGTGAAAGCTGCTTGGACATCCCACGATGTCCTTAGCAGGACAGATCTGTGCACCCTGCTATCTAATCATAACTAAAGCCAAAGCCAGGTTCACCAAGTCGGTTAAATATTAATCATTTCTAAAAGGAGGCCCATGTGAGTGCCATTGCTGCAGCAGTACCCTGTACATACTCAATCATTTTGGCTGCTCTACCGTAGGCGGGCTCCAGGGACAGCTTTCATTGTTGTTGCCATAAATGGCTATTAGTGTTCATATTCACCTATTCACCTAGTTATTTAAGTGCACATAAGTGTGTATGTGTCTGTGCTTACTGCATACATGTGCATACGTGAGCGTTCATGACATATCTTTCTATTTATGCCACAGATATATGTATATATAAAATACCTATATATATGTGTGCACATACAGAGAGAAAAGGAGGTAAATATGTTTGATATCTGCAATTGCTATTAACATATGTAGTGCTTAAAGAGAGATTGTAGTATGCACAGGCTCCTGGGGTGCTTGCAGCCTGTGCACCTATGTTTGTACGTTCACACAGACTCTGAAATATGTGGATGAGTGTGTAGGGAGCACAGCGCTGATACACAGGAGCCTATACGTTGTTCTCTGGGATGCCTCCCAAATGTACAAATTATGTACTTCTGTTGAGAGTATTCATTGTAAAATGTTTATTGACTGCACAAGTAAGTGAGCAGAAAAAATACTTCTGGCTGTCGCGGGGAGCACAGCTCCCTGATAGAGTTGTGTGTGTAAGTTGCTGAAGAAGAAAGTGGAATGTATTTTCTGCCAGGACAGGTACGTGGTGCAGGAGGATAGAGGAAAGCATCAGTGGCTGCCCTAGCCCACCGGAGGGTGGATGAGGAAAGGCCAGAAGGGAGGCAGATGGAGTTTTATAAATCCCAGCTAATGAAGCCTTGTACACTGAAATTGCCTTGTTTTGCAGTAAACCACTTTCTAAACAAACGTACTTTAACTTTGGAAGGGCTGATTCAGACACTTAGCTTTCTGATCAAGAATTCATTATATTTGTTTATTTAAAAATTAAATAGCTTTACTGCCATTTTTGGAGCAACTCAGTGTTCTTTTGCTATAACTCAGTACAATCAGTTTTAAATCATTTCAGTTTAGTTAGGCAATGAGTGACTTATGAAAAGGAGAGAGAGGCTTAATCACACATGGCTTTTGAAACTAACAGATACAAGTGTCATATTATCCGGTAGACAGAGCTAGAACTGCACAAATACAGATTAAAATACAGTTTATATTTTAAGTAGTAACAATTTACCAAGAGCTGGGTGGATTTCAACATCACTGGAATTCCTTTGTCTTAATTAAGGTTGGATGTTTTTCTTAAAAGATATGAGCTAATCCAAACAGGAATTAATTTAGGGAATTCCTGTAGCCTGTGTTATACAGGGGGGCACACCAGACCACTCACTCTTCCTGGTTTTATAATCTATGCACCTAGTTAAAGCAGTGCCGTTTCATATGGAGACCTAGACTTAAGGCTGGGATCACAGGAATGCACTTAAAAAACTAAAAGGCCATTAAAAAGCAAACTGGGTTCAGCTCAGACTATGCAGAACCAGTGTCTGGCTCAAAGTACTTTCCATAAGTACTGCTGCTAACCCACAGCACAAGCATCCCTGGAGCTATGCTGGGCTCAGGGGTGCCCTGAGAGCAAAGGCTCTCAGGTGGGTTTTGCAAAGATGGGCAGGAGGAATGGGGTGTCCATGCTGGGGTTAGGAGTTCCTGCTATGTTAATGTGCAATTGGTTACCGCTGCAGTTCCAAACGCCCAGACTGGAAACCAGACAAGACCAGTATAGATTGTGTTATGGACCAATAAGCATCAGCAAATGCCTCCAAACACCCTTTGCTGCAGGGGCTGCTGGAGGGAGGTGTTTGCTGGGAGATAAACTCAACTAAGAAACAGTGAGGTGGGGAAGGAGAAGCTAAGGAAAAGTGGATGTTGTTATCCCCGGGACTCCGTCTCTTTGCATTGCCATTTTAAATACGAAAATTAAAATGCTCAGGGTATAAAGAAACCCTGCCTGATCATTCATTGACTTTAGGCTCCCTCCCTTTTGTTTGCATTTCCAGGCTATAGCGAGGCATTGCCTTCTCCAGTGCTGCTGGAAGAAAAGGCAGCCACAGAGCCGTGTGGGAGGAGGGAAGCTAGCCTGCAATGAATATTGTATTTGGTGCTAAATATGTAACAAAGAGAAAGAAATGTGAGCTAATCCAGCAATAGAAGCTGGGAAGTGAAATACAATTCGTTTTATTTCAGGGTTTAATATTGTGGTCTGTTTCAGCAAAGCATTATCTTTTAAAACTGGGATATATGCAACGACATAAAACCCTACTACCTTAAGGGAATGTCAAAGTTTGATCTACAAAATAAAGGAAATTCAAAGTTAAGGCTGAAATGTACCACATGGCCTCCGAGTCCCAGAAACAACAGGAGGCAAGGAAGTAGCTAAAGGTACGGGCTGTGCTTTAAAACGAGTCCAGCAACTACCAAGCTGCCAGCGCTCACTGCAGATACACAGTGCGGTTTGAGCTGGGATTTGTATTGACTAGAGAGGGGCTGGCTTAACAAGGTCTGTGATGATCTTGAGCCTTTTTGGAAATCTTGGCTGATCTGTGATGAGCATGAGAGTTTTATGGTGGAAGGATTGCAGGTCTGGGCTTAATTTATACAATAGAAACACTCTTTCCCCTTTGGCACCAACAGCTTTTGTTTAGAAAATCCTATATTGGAAAAAAAAATTGTTCAGAAAAGAGATATACCCAAGTTACAGCTTTATTCCTTTTCTGAAGAATTGCTTACATGTCTGTATGGGTGCACTACTTTTTAGCCCTGTTTAAACTCTGAACTAAATTTAAATTGCCTGTAAAATAATACGCAGAATGGAAACTGCCACACAACTGTAGCCCTTGCTCCCTGACCCAAACCCATATTCCATTGCAAAGCAGTGCGCTGCTCTGTTTCGTGATTACAGTAAGTTAGAAACCAGAAGAGCAAGACTTCTATGAATAAGTTATTTTTGGCAATTGCATCACCAATTATGTATAAAATTTCAAAAAATATGAGTTCCGCCAGTTTGATCTCTGAGAGGGCTACAGAAAATGAAAACTTTGAGACTGTTGTAACATCATACTATTTTGTCTATTAGATATCATTAGATTACCAGAATACTGAGACCTTCATATCAACCAATCTAACAAAAATTTCCCAGGTGGTTTAAATTAAAAAATTAGCCATAAATATATTTCGTATAATGCAATTTATTATGGATGTTTATTGTGTGTAGTGGGAAAATGTTTGGTTTCAGATGATCTTACTATATAACATGTGCCCTACTGAAACTGTTTATACTGCGGCAGCCTGCAAAGGCCCCAGTCTAATTCTGAGACCAGCCGGGCTACATGCTCAGAAAGCCACAGGAAGGCAAAGCCCTTCCCCTGGAAAGCCAAATGAGCAACAGCATCTTGTATGGGACATGTGCAACAGAAAACTTGGCGGTGGGGGAAGAGCTGAATGGTAGAGAAAACTGGAGGATTGTTGTTTTCTAGAAAAAGCGATGACAAAGTGACACCAGCCCCCAGCAGGTCCTGTTATACTGGGATGAGGGGCTTACCTGTGTTCAAGGGATATCTTACCTCAGATCCGCCCTTGTTTCAGCCAGGCTGGGTGAGTGCAGGCTCTGTACTAACATCCACCTGTGACTCCAGATTTGTCTTTCCGCATTGGAGTGCAGGCACTAACCTGGCCCTAGGGACTAAGGGGTCCCTGTGATGGACACATCCATCCTCCACTGAGATGCTGTGACAGGGAGGTGATGGCTTCAGGAAAAACATCTCCTACCCCCTCCCGTTTTTTTTTTACACAAAGTCCACACGCTGGCAAGGGTGAAATCATTCCACAGTTTAAAAGAAAAAAGCCTCCAAAACCTCCACCTCCCCCTCTCCCTCCAGCTCCTTCACACATCTATTAACACCAAACTGGCAAAGCCAATGGAAAAGGATTTTGCATTTTGGCAGCAGAGTTGACTCAGTGCTTGCAGCAGGCCTGATCCCAAACCCACTGGAGCTAAAGGAGCTTGTACCGACTTCAACGGGCTTTGGATGGGGTCTGACCAGGAGGAATCTGCTTCCCCTCATCCTTGGGGTGGTGGGGACTTTTATCAGCAACTTTTGCTTTGTGGTGAGCCCCAACATGCGATGTTGTAACAGATACCAGGATTTACATCAGTGTAAGTGAATTAGGTTTGCCCTATAATCTGGCCTCATTTAAGAGTCATTTTAGCCATTATGATGAAATATGAACGCTGCTGATGGGGGGATTGTGGTGGCTTTGCATACTTGTTTCCCACCGTGCCCCATCCATTCCCTGTGCTCTCCATCTCTCTGGTGAGTCGAGGGCCGCTGTGGGGTGCGGTGGGTGCTTGGGGGATGTGGGAGGGGTCTGGCACCCGTGCATTGTGCTATGGGGCTTGGCATCCTCAGGACTGCAGTTCTGTGAGAAGCCTGAATTTGTACCTTCTAAACAAATAGCTCTGCTTCTGAAAGCACCTGGTGCCTCCAGTAAGGGCTCCATTTAATGCCTCCCGACTTCATCTCAGACAGACAGAAGGTATGCGAGAGACAAGCAATGACTGCTGGAAAAAAATCACCCCATACATGTCTAAAACACAGCTTGAGTCACTGGTGGTGCTTATATTTTTGATTTAAAAACCACTTAACATTTCCAACATTTGACAGAAAGGATTAGCCTTTCCCTCTTGAAAACTCCCTGTGATTTCAACTTGCTGTGGCCACCTTTTCACCATGTTTTATTTACTTGTATCATGGTGAAGAATCAAGGAATTCTTTTTGTGAGTTTTAATCTTTCCCATTGTCTTTGTGACTCCATATAATGGAAGAAAAGGAATTGCTGTTTGAAATAATTTTGAAGTGATGTTTCTAGTTTACTTGTTTTAGGCTCTTGATGTAGTTTTGGCTGCAGGGACTGACATGGAGTATTGGTCTAAGAACACACAACATTGAAAAGCAAAAGATATCAGCTATATCTGAGTTAACAGCACTGCTTTATACTCTTGGCACTTTGTTGTTACTGTACCATGATAATGATAATTCACAGCAATAAGGAAGACTTGTTAGTTGTCAAAGGTAAACAGCACTACTTGTTCATCCTGTTTCTTTCAGTTCATATAGTAAGAAATATGTCAGTAGTCACTGTCTGCCTGTGTAAGTGTTATTAAGCATTTATGCTCTGTGTGAATGTTTACTACCCAAGAGTTTGTGGTACAAGGTGCAATGCAAGACAGCAGATAAAGCCAAGGTAACTGAGAAATGAAAAAATTATGCACTAGGTCACCCCACATGATGCAGATCAGAGATATCTGAGGGAATAAAGCTGCGCAGTATCTTTAATACCAGTGAACAGGCTCAGAATGAGAGAAAAGGTGAAATTATCTGTATTGGATCGATGCCCTGAGTGAAAACTGAAGTGAGACTGAACCAGAAGGGGTAGCACAGGGCAAAGATTCCCAACTGGTGCTTTCTCTGCACACCATGCTGAAGGATCAGCCATGGACCGAACCCAGATGATTTATTTCCAATGTGACATTGTTATTTACTATGACTCGAATTAAAGCAGCGACTGCAGAACCCAGCCAGGACTGGATGCTTGTTGTGCTGAGCTCTGTGCAAACACAGGCAGCCCGCGCAGAGTTTAGGCCCTAAGAAATGCAGATTAGACTTCATGCCTGCTGCCCTACGTATGCGATTACAGCATCGTTGGAGGCAGTAGTGAAATCCTGAGGAGAAACGGATGCTTTGAGGAAAATCCATGGAGTCAGGGCTGCGGAATTCTAGGCTTTCCTCTTGCACATGGGTGGATTTGCTTCAGCTTTAATCCCATCACCCTCTCCCTCTGCCAGCAATTGACCCTCGGTTCCATTTTAGACCCTATTAGTTTTGGCTGCATCCATAACCTTGGGTGATCAAGTCATATGGAGCTATGAGTATCCTTGCAGCATCATCCACTTGCTTTCAAAGAAAATAGCTCTGAGATTTTCCAGGAAGGAAGAGGGCAATACCAGTAGATAATCCAGCCCTATAAAATCCCCGGGTTGTGGTTCCAGCCCACTTTCCAACTGGGCGCTGCAAGTGGGATGTGAGCAGTGTGCCTGGCAAGTGCCTGCAACTAAATAAGTCCCCTAAGCCTATAAGGTTTATTAAGGTTCTTTTTAAGTCTGTGCCAACAAAAAGGGTCCACACAACCTCTGAGTGAGACTTCATAAGCTCAGTTTTATGTTTGGATAGTTTGGAGCCAAACTGTCATGGAGTTCACATGGAGAAATACCCCATGGAGCATCACTGACTGTGAAGAAAATACGTTGAGGAAAGAGAGGACTGATAATTTTATGGCTTTCCTTCAGGTTAGGCAGTAAAATGGGCTTTATTTAGCAATTTCCGAACTTCTGATTGCAACTTGGTTACCAGTGCCAAAGTTTTAGATAATTTTTTTTTTTATAAATACGGAGACACATTAAAAAGTAAGGCACTACGGCTTTGTGCACAGCACAGGGAGCTGCTGCAGGAAGCAGTACCACACAGTCCTCGTTCCCAAACTGTTTGATTTTTGGATCAGAGTGCTCGTCAGGACATGGCAGTGGCACTTGCCTCTGCCGTGAAAAGCTGGATGCTGAGCCCAGCACAGCCGGGTAGTCATTGGGAGGAACTGCCCTTTTAAAGCCAACTGGATAGTTTGATCCAGGTTCAGGGATGAGCAACCTATAGGATTTTTTTGGAGGGTCAAGCATTTCTGCTTTGAAACATGCTAAAAGCCCTGATTTTTACAGGTGAGGTGATCATTGCCATCTCAAGGCTCATATTCCAAAAGAGAGGCTATTGATTTCAGTCGCATCTTTGATGGGATTTACAAGATAAACCTCACACAAATGGTTATTTTACACTCAGAATGGTTCATATTTTAAAAATTACAATGTAATAATTCACACTCACTTCTCTTTGGAACGTCACTTATAGAAGGAAAATTAGATGCGCCTGGGCATTAGAGGGAGTACAGCTGATACATGCAGCAACTCAAAATGTTGAGGGAGGTGATTGTGGGTATGGGAGAAGATGCCATCATGACCTCGGCAGCTTGTTTATTAGACACTAAATCACGGATGTTTCTTCTTCTAGTTATAACTGGTCTGAGGACTTAGAAATAACCTTAAAAGCCTTTTCTGGGGTTTTAAACAGAACTTAGATCTCATCACTGCTCTGTACTATTTATGTAGCTTGAATAAGAAAAGGGAATGCAGAGAACACTGTGGGAAAGGAGAAAAAAGGAGCAGAAACTAGAGAAAAAAGCAGTGTTCATTCCTATGTCTATATTTCTTTTTCAAAGGTTGCTCCTCCTGGTTCCACTGAGCAAAGGATGAGAAAACATTTGATGTCTTTTTACCCACTTTGTTTATGCACCTTGAGCATATGACAGCCCGTAACCATCAAACTTGTCCTGCCAGCCTTCTCTATTTCACTGGAAAGAAAGGGCTATCTCTCGCTGTCAGCAGCAAAAGTAGCACCGAAAATCAGATGGAAGCATCCAAACAGTAGGCAGGGATCGTGGAGAGGGAGAGGACCAGGAGATGGGACGTGCCTCATGGATTGCTGTCAGAACACCCTGAACAAAAGAGACAAACAAATCACTCTGCTGGCACCTTTCTGTGCAAAAATACTAAAATAATTCAGGACACCTGATTTAAGAGGTGATTGGTGTTTTTCAGATACTCAATAAGTCCTGAATATGCTGTTCTCCTTGATTTTCTCTCCTCAGTGCTATACCAGTTATATATATATGTATATATATGTATATGTATGCATGAGCTCAGCAAGCCAACATGGCTAAATCACATCCATGAATCCTGACCCCTTGCTTAGTCTCCTGTTTCAGAGGCTCAGTGGGAACCAAGGTGCTGGGCTTATTCTTTGGGTCCACGTCTTTCCTCCGGGTCCCTGCTCTGCAGACATAACTCTGCTCTGCAGGTCGGTGAAGATCCAGCTGAAGCCTGCGAGGGCTGGAGGGAGCAGTGTTGCTTTAGGCTCCCTGCCTGCGAAGTGACATATCAGAAGTAATAAGTCTGAGCCTGAACTGATGTCTAACAGCATTGGAGAGTGGGCTGGAAGGCTGAACTTGTGCAAAAATGAAAGCAAAGAATTTAACAGCAGTAAAAAAAGAAGTTAAGGAAAGAACAAAAAGGAAAGGAAATAAAAGTGATATGAAAGGCTAGAAAAACAGCTACATCCAAATATTTACCTCTGCTGCTGTATTTTGACACTGGTCTGAGTTAATAAACGTACATGGCGAGTATGTTAAGTTGGAAGAAGGTACTTAATTTCAGAAGTTATCTGGATCAACTTGATACAGAAAATATTTTAGCAAAAGACATTTTCTGTGTGTTCAAATCTGCCAATAGCTTAAAGACATATTCTGCAGGAGGCTAGCAAGAGAAAGTATGTTTTACTGGTGGGGTTTTCAGCCAAACTCTCTCGCTCTTGGAGTTTCTTATCCCTTTCTTCTCCAAGATACCTTTCCCCCGACTGCCAGAGGAGCAGAAGCAGACAGACCTTTCCGCAGCCCATCAGATGTGGCCTGCCCAGCCGTACCTCCTGTCAGCCGCAGGAACCACACAGATAGCGCTGTGGCAGAGACTTTTTTTACCTTAGCCTGCTAATGTAACAGCCCCAAAGCACACAGAGCTAAACTGGTGTAAAACTGGTGTGAGAGCAGAACCCACTTTGGCAGGGGTTGAACCTGATGTGGCTCTGCTGGCTCTTTGCCCTGGGATCCGTCCAGAGTGGGGAGAAGGCAGATACAGGGCAATCTTCACTTTTTAAAGGTCTGCTCTAGCCTCTAATGCTTAGAAGCGAAAAACATCTACAGTTCTTTAAAATAAGGATTTTTCTCTCCTCTTTTGGATTTCTAGATGTTCCTGGAGATTGTGTTCTTCAACGAGTGTCATTTGTTTCAGAACATAGGATCACGACGAGACAGCCTGGGCTTTAATTTCTGAGAATCTCCTTATAGGCTGTTTTCACAGCTATACAACAACATTATTTTATTTGTCCATCTCTCATTCCCTTTCCTGATATACACAATTATCAAGACTACCCATCAGTCACTCTTGTGTTTTCCAGCCCCCAGTGCCATTACCAGTTTTTAGGATATCTTTCTGGTATTACAGCTACCCTATTCTTGATGGTTTTTAAAAAATTATATAAAGTTCTGAAAAAAACTCTGCTAAAATGTAGAACAGCAGCTGAAAAGAAGCAAAATATTAGATTTGAGTTATATTATTACTAACTTCCTGAAGGTTCAAGTGAGGAAGTTAGGTGGGTTTTTTTAAGGAAAACAAAAAGGCAACATGGAAGAGCAGGACATCGGGTTTTATAATGATGCACTAACAAGCTGGGACTGTGCACCACCTGATGTTGTCCTCTGCAGCCTTTCAAGTACCCAGCCTGCCCAGCTGATTTCTTCCTGTGGTTCCATCACAATTTCTCAGGTTTTCAGATGCTTGTCTGGTATGTTTGCACACCTTACATGCCAGATGGCCTGAGCTATGATGGGATGTAGGGGTGATGGGAGATACAGGAGTGAAGATTGCTCAGGAGAAAGAAAAAAGAGACTGTGAGGGTGTGTCCTGCCTCTCTTGAGCTTCCCCTCCACACAGCTGGGCAGGGACCTGCTCAGCTGTGCCACATCATGGTGAAAATAAGCTCATTATTTTGGGCTTGTTTGCAAGATAATTAGGGACTATGAAGGCTGGCTTCATGTTGGGCAGAAGATAATTTTTCTGCTGCTCCACTTATAGGATACCACAAAAAGCATTGCTGGTGCTTTATACCCTTCCCTGGGCAGGGCTGTTGTGGGGCTGCCATCTCAGGTACCATTCTGCTAGTGGTGGGTTGGGGTGGGGGTGATTTGCCTTTTGAGCTTGGGCACAGTGTGAACTGGTCTCAGCTTCCTCCGGTGCTGCCTGCAGTTAAAGCTGGGGCTGTTTCCTTCCCCTTGGTGTAACTATCTGCTATTACAACAGTCTCACAGTGTGATCCCAGAAAATGCTATTCCTCCTGGAATTAGGGCAGAGGCTACAAGAAATGTTCTGATGTTTTATTGAGAAATACATAATCTTCTCTTTTTCTGCAAAGTTTTCACTTATTTAGTGTTGTGTCTACTGGCACTGACTTTTTCAGTGTTGATTACAAATCCCAGAGTGATAGAAAGAAGACTCTTCTTTTCTTCCCCTGTGTGATTTTTCAGAGGATATTGGATAATA
Organism: Streptopelia decaocto; assembly: GCF_964273445.1. Taxonomy (NCBI): domain Eukaryota; kingdom Metazoa; phylum Chordata; class Aves; order Columbiformes; family Columbidae; genus Streptopelia; species Streptopelia decaocto. The sequence goes on along the minus strand of NC_138660.1, from coordinate 4,859,942 downwards.
GGTTGGAGGAACAAAAATCTCCTCTGCTCCCAGCATTATCTCCCTATCCACAGCTGAGATGCTATGGGGAACCGGTGTTGGAAACCATGTCTTGTTTGACTTCCTGTGACAGCCTTGAGTGCCAGTGCCCTCAGCCCTGTGATCCTGCCCTATTCTGTGTACTGCCCTCAATATATAAAAATGCATATGTTAAAAAAACATTTTGGCTGCAGGTTTAGATCACTATCCGTCAGCATCAGAAGCTCATGTGTTTCTTTCCTGCTGCCCCGGTCAGTAGTGTCTGAGCAGGTAGATGGCTTTGGGGATGCTCAGAGTCTGCCTCTTGAAAGCTCACTGTGTGCAGTACGTGGGATTGCAGCAGCAGAGGTGATTGAATAGCACCATTTCACTTTGGTTTTGGTTAATAAGCAAGAAAAGATGTGCTAATCCTATAAGCGTGTCTGACAAAAGCAGCAGAGGCAGACTGTGCCGTCCCACGGAAGCTTTGCTGGCCACGGTGGGATGAGGGGTGTGTTGGAGGATGGTGCTGTTGAGAAACATCCTCTGGAGAGGGCAGAAATTGCTGAAAGGGCTTTGCGACTTCTTGTGCTGGGCTGGAGGGAGAGGGGGAAATTCCCATGTCAGTGCTAGTGTTTCCCACATTTATGGGAACCACAGGTTTTGCAGAGCCAGCAGCCACCTCTGGTTTGAGCGATACCAGAAGCAGGAACCTGTTGATCCATGTAGAGCACAGCAGAGCCGCAGGGCGGTAGGTGATAACTTCTGTTCCTGATGATTTGAAGATGGTGGGTTTTTTACCCCATGCACATGTGGAAGGGAACTTGCATGTCTGATGCCCCAGGTGAACAAGCAGCTGATGTTAGAGGCTGGTGCATACACATGGGTGAAAGTGTGTGTCGCTGTGGGCTCTGGCACCTTTCAGCTGGCTTATCCATTGCCAGGGGTTCAGCACGTGGCGTTCATTTGCTGGACTGGTAAACCTGTGGAAAAACCTGGAAATTAATTTCTGACCAGGCTGAGGCATCATTTGCCGTTTAAAACTGTAAACCTGTGTTTATCCAATGTTAACAGATGTAACGCAAATGAGTTCCTGTGCTCTCTTTTGGTTTGTTAATGGCACTTGTTTATAAGTACTTTATGTTAACAGCTATTGGATAGTGCCCATTAGTTTTTTCCTAGGTTAATGTTATATAATAAAGTGAATGCTAGCCAAAAGCAATAGTAATATGATAAACAAAAAATCCAAATGCTGGGTGAGAAATGTAATGGAGTGAGGGTTGAACTCTGGTGGGAGTTTGGTTTAATCTAAAGGTTAAAAAATGTTATAATTTGGGTTTAAGTAAATTGGCTCTTTAGTCCCAGAGGTCTTGCTCTTGTACTTCTTGTTCCTCCAAAGCTTCCACTAATGCCGATGGGAGTCTTGGGCGCACAAGAAATGCGGGTTCAGGTACTAAAGTTACAGATTGGCTTGGACCAAAACCCCTAATCCAAATACCTCCGGCTTTTGAAAGCATTTGCCAATTGGATTTGAATCTGGACACAAACATTGTGGCTTGAGCTCATCTGAGCTTACTTACATCTGTGTAAATCTGTAGTATGGCCCTGATCCAGCCAAGCACGTAAATATGTGCTTAATTTGACTTCAAGGGGACTATTGTGCGCTTAAAGCTAAGCATGTGTTTAAGTGCTTTGCTGGACTGAAGTCCGAATGCATGGGAGTCAATGAAATGACACCAAATAATGCTGTGTAAGTGAGATCTGAAATGAACCAAAATGTTTGTGTTTCTACCTGGAAGTAAACACCCTGTTCATATCCTACATATCCTGCATGTACTTTGTATTTTCATCCATCTGCACATAATGTATTCTTTACGGTAACCTGTCCATTCAATATAGTAAAAAAGAAATATACTTTGAATTTTCCTGCTCTATTACTCATATTTCATGAAATGTGTTCTTATGCCAAGTGTCTGTTTATATATATTTATACATGTTGTTTCTTTATTGATATTGGCAAGATACAAGAAGAAAAGAAATATTTTACAGTTAAAAACTTGTAAACAGTTTTACCCTTCGTTTAAAACATTGTTTTAAAGAGTTTACCTGACATGGTCAAATTACTTTAACATTTTTTCAGTTTTGCCAGTCTGACCAATATGAAAAATATTTGTTAAAGATATAGCTTTATTTTTAGCTGCAAATACACTTTAAACACATTTACAATTAAGTGACATGTGATTGTGCCTTTACACTTAACTACTAAATGCCACTTTTGTACTTTAAATCCCACTTAGTGATTGCCACGCTACATAAAGCTGTCAATGAATATTTTCACATGAATACATTAATACCTGTTAAAAGATTGTGTATCGCTTGTCGACTGCTGCAGCTCATTGCAAAGAGAACACAAAAGAGTTAATTGAGCCCAGCCCTGCAAAGGTGGCAGAGGCACGGACTAGAATTGGGAATTAAACCCAAAACAAATACAACAAGAAATAGCACTCGTGCCTGTGTATGATGACCACAATGCAGACATAAAGAAGTGTAAGCTGCGAACGTCTGCAGGTTATTAATGAGGTAATAGAAGCAAAATTAGGTATCAGCAGGGTTTGGCTCTGTTTGAATAAAACAGAGATCTTTTATCTCGGAATACTCCAGGAAAGACTCATAAGCTGTGATTTGGTGGTCTAGGCTGTGCCCTTCTTGGTTATGGGAGTTGACTCACGCCATTTAAACTCACCAGCGTTTTCCACTTGGCCCAACCAGATGTGGGATCAGATGCTGGGAAAAGGGAAAAGGTTTGCATGGCAGTTTATGAGGAAAAAATGCTTTTGTGTGCTTGCGTTTGAACTAAAAGAATGTTTTGCATTTCAGCTTTGTGTGTCTGGAGAGGAGGTACTATTTTCTTGCAAAGCCAGTGCAGGGGAAGCACGTGATGGCTGCACTAAAGCCCCTCTGTGTCCTGTGCTGACCACTGTGGAGGCTGTGACTTGACCCCCACTGATTTTGGAAGCTTCCCTCCGGATTTAGTTCAGTATGGATGAGAGCAGAGCTTGATCACGGACCTCAGTGTTTGTTCTGTTTAAGTTAAGAGTAAACTTTTCACCGAAATAAAAGAAAAATACTCTTTCATGACTCCCAGAGAGGTTGGCAGCCAGAGATGCTGCTGATGCATTGTGTAGAGCCATCTGCCCTGCCCTGATCCCTCCCCAGCCCTGCTGCCACTGAAGTAACTGGCAAAACTCCCATTAACTTTAATGATGCAGAATCGACCCTAAATGGATAAGGTTTCCCTTTAAGAAAAATCACTAAAGGATTAAATTACACTATAAATGTATTCAGTGGTTGTGAAGTGATTCTGGTGCACGTACAGCCAAACCCTGAATTCCTTCTCAAGTAAGTGTCTGGGTGAGGATTGATTGCAAATCCTGCTCTAAGTTACACCCGAATAACTCCCCCGGAGCCGATGGCATTACTCCATTTCCCTTGCACGGGCAGTGTGGGGAGGCCGAGCTGTACAGTGCCCACTGCATCCCACCGCTGATTGTCTTGGACAGGAGCTGGGAGGGATGGAGCCTGTCCCCGTGGATCTGCAAAGTTCCTTGTGACCCGGAGCAGCACCCATGGTGTGACGGAGGCTGCACCAAGGGTGGTTTTGGCCCTTCAGCCTTTGAAGAGCTCTGGCATGATGTAATCCCAACCCCACAAGCTGCTGTGGGACCCTCGGGTTGAGATGTCTTATAAATCTTGGTCACGGTTTTTTGTTACCTGCCTGCTGTGTTACATGACTAATGACTTAAGGTAAAGAATGGGTATTGGAGAAATGGGTAATTAACAAAAACATCCTTCTGTGTTTTCTGCTTGGCTTCCGTGACTGGTGTTTTCAAAAGCTGGGCAGATATGATTTGTAGCCTCCTTCTTTCACAAATGCAAAGGCAGTGCTGGTTTGGAACCTGGCAATCCCTGAACATTTCGTGCAGCTGGGGCTGGTTTGCCGGAGAGTCACCAGTATCTGCTTTGACGTGATGTTTTTGTACTGCAGTAGTTTTCTTCTGGAGGATGGGGCTGCTTTGAGAATGGCCTGATGCAAGTGCATTAGCAAAGTGAACCCGCTATAAAATATTGCTGCATGCAGCTGCCCTGTCAATAGGTCAAACTATTTGTCCGATCCAGACAGGGTGTCTGGCTCTCCTGGCAGCATCCCTCGCTTTGGCATGGGAAAACTTGTTTTGTTTAGCACTAGGGAAACAATATGTATAAATAGTAATGCTTGAACCTAAACACTCCTGATGTCTTTATGCATGAGGTGCTGTGTTACTGGTTATTTTATGATAGTTTTTTTTTCTTCCCCGAAAGAACTTGAGTCCCAGCCTGCAGAATAGCTGCCGTTGAGTGGAAGCATTCCTGCTATTTTCCCCTCAATTCAGAGGAAGCAATGCACTTGTTGTGTTACCTTGGTGAATCGAAAGTGGTTTTCACTTCCCTTAATTAAGCCTCCTTTGGCGCTGGCCCCTCCAAGGTGGAGAGTGGAGCGCACTCAGGAGCGCTGCCGCTGATTTGAATTCCTAAATTCCTCTCCTTGTAAACTTCAAAGGCAAGTATATTGCTGTAAGAGGCACCAATTATGTAAACCCTGGGCTATTCAGAATGTTCCATAATTATTTATTTTCAACGAAAGAGGTTTTAACCCAAACTAGACAGAAAACTGGCATTTCTCCAGTTATTAGATTCTATTGGAAAAGGTATTAAACAATGGGTGGGATAACATGGTAGATTAGTGTCCCTTCATCTTCCTGACCTGGGCATGTGTCAGAACTGTACTGAGCTGACCAAAATTTCTTTGGTTTGATGGCCATTAAAGTTCAGGAGCAGAATGGGATCAGACGTCTTGGTTGAGGCTGAAGTGCACAACATTATATATTGATAGTAATTAAGCTGTTTCATTTAATAAACACTATTGGATTTAAAGGCATTGTTAGAGTATTAGGGCTGGGAGGAGGAGAGGCAGGCAGCTGGGATATGGGCTGGGGGTGGAAAGACAGAGAGAGAAAGGGTTCTGGAATGAGTGAAATATGTCCCTGGAGTAATTTTTTATTTTATAAACTCAATGCAAACCTGACAGAGAACTATGGAAATGAGCAGTCATGTTGGATACATACACACACACTCTCAATATTCCTACACTGTCTGTAATGAAAAGTGCCTTCAGGGATAGGGTGGCCTTACCATTCATCAGTGCCATAGCCTTAAGTGGGTAATAACTAAGAGCTCCCATATCTAGTGTGTATATAAATTCTAGCTCCTCAGTATATTTGCTGCAGACTGTATTTAATTTATACAATTCCTTAGCTTTAAAGCTGTCAATTGATAACATTCAATCTGTGAGCCTGCCTGATAAAAGGGAAGGGAAGAAGTGCTCTCTAGTGGCTAGAGCAGGAGTAGGGTGTGGGGGCCAAAGACCTGTGTGGGGTGCAGAGTGATGCTTCACCTGGGCTTTGCACTGAGGCCAAAAGACCTTTCTGCTTTTTCCTTTACCCCTTGGGAGCACAAGCTGGTCTCTCTGCTTGGCAGATGCTGCATGTATCTACAGTTAGCAAACAACCATCTGACATGAGGATCAAGGTATCTCTCTTGCCTTCAGTGGTGAGGGGAATGGCCTTGCCCTGTGCTTCTCAGTCTTGTGAGTCTGGGAGATGCTGAGAGTGGTAGCTTGCTCACATCCATATTCCAGAGATGCAGGTAGGATCAATCACTGTGTTTTAAGAGGGCTGGTGATTGAGCTGACTGGCTTTTGGAAGGAGCAAGGTAGGAAGGAAGTCCCCAGTGCAGCAAAATAAAGGGAGGCTGGTGAGGGCTCTGCACAAATCAGCTGTCCTGTGGATGCACAAGTGGGTGTTGGACTTGGCCAGCATGTGCAAATGGTAGAGTTGACACTGCCCTCGGGCACAGCCGTGATGGGGGATGTGAGTCTCCAGGACTAAATGATGTGCCAGTCACTTGAACACTATAAAGAGAGCCAAACTGTCACACTTCAATACTTTTGGGAAGTTGAAGGGAAAATGGCCAAGCAGTTTGGAATTCAGCTTGTGAACCCAATATTGCACATTTTTCACTGCATGAAACAAACTGTTATTAGCAGGGACCTTTGTTCTTCAGCCACGTTTCAAATGCCCTAATGTCGGAGAGGGCCTGGTCCAGAGCTTGGCTCAGCCTCCCTTCATTGTAAGATGTGCTGGTTCCTCCTGACCCCAAGCTGCTGCTGGACTGTGAAGGCATGGGTGGCAGCACCCATGTGGGTGGCTGTGGTCACTGCTGAGGCTTGCAGAGGTGCAGCTCTACAGTCACTGCAGGTGGTTCCTGCTCATCTTGGTGCTGAACCTTGTGATGAGGCACAACAGGTGCTTTGTACCCCAATTTGGGCTGTCTGGGTTAGCAGCAGCCAAATCACCTGGTGCTGCTGGTGGTTTTGGCCAAGGTGTTGGGCAGAGATGCCAGTGAGGGCACATCACAGGTGAAGGTTGGGACAGGGCAGGTGCTGGCCAAGGAAGGCCTTCAGATTAGCTGGTATCTTTTTCCCTGGTCTATGGTTACACATCATGCTGATAGAGGGACTGGGGACTGACTTTCAGGGTAATATCTTCCCCTATATGGGACTTTGAGAAATATCATGCATTGCATGTGGAAGCTTTTTAAAAGTAATGTAATATATTGATTGCGATGGAACAATAACAAGAGTGGACTGAATGGTGACTCTGTAGGTGATGTGTGTGGAGGTTGTTGGTTGTATGGAAGAGTCATGTGTAGTATTCTGATGTGAACTTGCGTATTTTCTGGTTTGTGTGAGAGGAAATCCCACTTGCCCTGATGGTCAGTCAATTCATTAGAGACTATCTTTGCAACCTGTCTTCCAGGATTCACCAGTAACTCCAAATAGTGCCTTGAAATGCAGTTTGGTAACATTCTCTATAATTCTGAGCTGCTGCACTACAAGTCAGCTATTCTTATGCTGCTGTGCCATGATTAGGTTAAAAGGAAGAGAAGCAACCTACTAGTAGTGCCTGCAGGAGCAGGACAAATATTCTTATAATTGCTAATGTAATTGGGCAGTATGGTCTGCATCCAGATGGTGTTTTAGAAGTTAATCTGTAGTTTTAAATGGCTGAAGCCTTGATGTGACTGTTGAATGGGGCCGTGGAACACAGGTCCTCACAAAGTTCATTGGCTTCAGCCAGCTGAGAGTGGAAAAGATTGCGTGAACCGGGAGGTGCTGGATCCGTCTGAGAGCCGTGTGGGACGAGCAGGAAGCGTGGCGTGGGGCAGGTGGCCAGGAAGAGGATGCAAGGAGGAGTGGGCACCACATTCCTGGAAAGCCGGTTGTGAGGAAGCGCTCCTGGCTGTGAGTAGAGGCAGGGTGCTTGTTTCAAACACGTAACCTGCAGGACAGAAGGTGCGCATCTAAGCGGAAATGTGCTGGCCATGCTGGATTTGGGGTTGCTTTGGGTTCAGATTGGGAATAAAACATTTTTTTTAGCTAAGCAATGCCCCATCCATGCTTCTCACTGGAGACACCATGTTTTTCATTGAAGTGGAGAACTTGGCTCATGTAACCACCACATACTTCTGCAAAACTCTTACTGCTCCCTACATCCGTGACCCAGCCTCTTCAAACAGTCCATTTTTCAATCACTGCTGAGCACCTTATTTGAGCAAAATAACTCCATTAGAAAAGGGTCCCAGTGCAATCAATAAACAAGCATTGAGTAGAGATAAATAAACTTGAAACAAGCATCATAATTAACCTGCTGAGGGGAGAGCAAAATGATTTAGTGATGACTGAACATTTGGCAAAGAAATTTTCAGCTGGCACCTGCTTTGCCCAGACTTTCAATGGAATAAGAATCTCTTGAAAAATGGCTCAAAATGGCCCCAAAAAGCAATTTGGAGCTTGTGATAGCCCAAGATAGGAAACAAAAAGAAGGAACATTTGCTAAATAAGGGCTGCAACAGGTCTTGAGGGCTGAGATGGAAATAAACCTGTTGAAAGTTAAACAAAACCATGTATGGCCCCGGTACAAAAGAAGGAAGGAAGGTGATCACCGTGAAATGCTGCTGCACGGCATGAAAACCCTATACCCTTCTAAGAATAAGTCTTCCAGTATATGGGTCAGGAAGCAGCGTGGCTTCAGCCTGGATGCCTAGTGAAAAACAAAGCGATTGTTTGGTGGTATGTTAATATAGCAGGTGCAGTTTTATTTAAACAAGAGGTAGCTATTGTTTTCTGGAAGTGTGGTGATTTACAGGCTCATAGCTTATCCCGGAGGATCAGGGTGTTAAGTCATGTGCGTGTATGTGTGTTTTAGCCCAGGGTGGTGGCTCTCCTGTCGGCATCTCTGAGCCAGGGAACTTAAAGGGAAGGGCCCTGTAAGCTCAGCGAAATTAAATCGGGAGAGTTTGCAGTGTAATAGGTAAATGACTGAATGTAGGGGCCTGGATTTGGGATGAAAGGAAGGTGTGATCTCCAGCCCATGTTATGGTCTGCGAGGCTTGTGCAGGACTCCAGTTAAATTCTGTGGTATTTCTGCATGAGGATTTGTGGAAACAACCTGATCTTATAAACGCTACTTGCCTGGCAAGCCCTGGGAGAGAACAGGAATTACCGAATATCTTAGCTCCTGACAATTCCTTCAATGCAGTCCTACCACAGCTTAGCATAGAAGCCTCCAAAATGCAATATCTGATTCCTCTCTCCCTGTCCTCATTGACTTTTTTTTTTTTTCTTCTCTTGACCTTTGTTCTGGGCAGACGGGCAGCAGGAGAAGCCCCTTGTTCCACAATAGAGACAATGAGCTGTGCAGGCTGGAGCCTGGTCCACCCCCAGCAGGGAAACTGAACTGGTTTCCCTTCCATGGGGCTTTAATCCCACGGCAAGGGGCTCCTGCTGGTGCTCACTGTTGGGACAGTTCTATACATTTTATCTGATCAGTGGGCTCAAATAGATTAAAATACTAATGCAAAGTCTATCTTTGCATGACAATATGTTTTTTCGGGGGATAACCCTGGTGTGCTGGTCTGGTGGGGAACTGTGTCTTACCCCACTTGGCTTCACGGAACGTTTTCATCTTAGCTGTACCTGGTCTAAATCTCAGTGCCGGTGTGCAGTTACAGATACAGCCAAGCTCTTTTGCCGCTCATGGTTATTTATGTCTGTTTATTTTCCCTCTTCTGCCTGGAGAGCATCTTTCCAAAGGTTGTTCTCAGCTGTGCTTAGAGTCCATAAAAAATTTAGAGACTGGGCAAAATAGCATATTCCACCCCTGGAAAGCCTGCTGTGTTACTCTGACCAAAGGATGGTGGCTTTTCTCCAGCCATAGCAAAATAAAAGGAGGGTCTGGGCTTGAATCCTCAGTTTTACTCTGTAGAGTGAGAACAGCTTCATTGGGATACACACATTTACACCAAAGTGAAAACAATGCAAAGAAACATTTAAATGAAGCCAAAAATTGTGTTTAATCCACTTATAACCTGGCAGATTATCTTCATTGACTACAGATACCTCTGCTCTGGAGTGAAAGCCGTCTTTTTTTTTTTTTTTCACCCCGCCCTTTTAGTGTTGGGGTTGATGATGATGTGAGCCTGGTGTTGGTAACACCAGACTTGCCCACTAGCTGGATCTGCTCTGAGCAAGCAGGCATCGCCTTCTGCAAGCTGTGGCCAAACCTTGGGGGAAACCCTGGCCAGGATGCTGTAGGGTTATGTCTGGATGCTTTGGGGGAGGTCAGGCCACAGCTCCTGGACCTCTCTCACTGCCCTGTTCCTTGCTCGGCTCAGACCCAGCAACTTGGAAATGGCAGCTTAATGCTGCACTTTCACTTGTGATGATTAATATTGCTCCAATATTTGTGTGATGGTAACTCCCACCGACGGGCAGGGCAGCGCCCTGTTGTGCTGCTCATTGTACAAGCTGTAGTAAATGACTGTCCCTTCCTCAGTGAGCTCACAGGCTAAAATTAATAGTGGTTTTGAAACGCAGGGTGCTTTCTGGGTAAGGACTGTTGTTATGATTTCTAATATTTTTTTCCATAGAAACAGAACATTTTATGACTTTCACTGAAGAAATCCACGTTATCAGTTTCCTTTCGTGCAACAAACCACCCTCCCATTCTTCTTTAATAAACATTAATTGCTTAAATCTCATTCTGCGCTTTGCTTGTAGAAAACAATGCAGAAATGCCAAGTATCCTTCTTATTTTTTTCCTCCTGGAGCTTCCAAGTCACTGAATCCACCAAGCCAAGATAACACCATCTCAGAGGGCCAGCGCTGCGACAAATTTACAGTCTGGGAGCTTATATCTTTCCAGGCAATTGTCTTCAAACAGGCAGTGCATTTCTGCATGTCGGAGTTGCAGGGCTGGAGTTTCTTCTGAGAAATGGCTGAACCTGCCACCGCTGAACCCCTGAGTGACAGCAAGTGCTTTTCGGCTTCTGTTGTGATTTCTTTTTCTCTCTCTCTTTTTTTTTTTTTTTTTTTTTTTTTTTTTTTTTTAGAAGGGTTGGCAGCCTGAGCTATTCTCAAGGATTTGGAAAAGAGCCACAAACAGGAATTATTGAACAATTGCTCTGTGAAACTTAAGATAACAGTTTGTTCCACCACAGTGGAATTGCTTTGTGGTAGAAGGAAATTATCTTTTTAGCTCTTGATTAACATTATGTGAGAAAAATAAAATTAAAGGCTGATTGTATCTGTGGTTGAATGGAATGTGTGTTTGTGCGAGGGGAAGAGGGGACAGATGTTTGAGGTGACACATACGGAGATGAATGTTTGGGACATCTCAGATTGTAAGTGATTCAGAGATTATGAATGCTTTTAATGTTTGGAAAATTCCTCATTGCTTCTTTATTGTCTGATTAATGCTTACCCTGAGCTCAATGTGAGTGTAATTACTAGATCATTAATGAAAGTACATACCATAACTTGCAGGTGGGGAAGGATTTTTTTTTCTTGGTGCTAATTCATATTACAATAGCAAGAATATTAGTTTTGGTGCTTTTGGCAGGTTCACAGTAATAAACAATAACAATTTGTATCTCTGTAGTTATTCTGTAAAACGGTACACTTGCTTCTGAGTTTATCACTAATGCTTATTAAAGGTAAACCATATTATTGAGAGTACAAGCACATTTTTAACATACCAGCTCAATTCTACTGCCTCTGAAGTCAATGGGAGATTTTCCCCTGTCGTAAAAACAAACTGGGCCAGACCTTGAGGAAAAGACATAGAGGTAGGGCCAGTGTTTAGGATACTGACGGTAAAGAGGGCTGCACCTGTAGAGCAAATTCATTATGTGAGTGCAGGATTTTGGTTCAGCAAGCTCTGTATTTGATCTCTTGCACTTGCAAAATGGGGAAATGGATTTAAGGGTGCTATGAAAAGGCTATATTCAGGTTTCTCATGGACCTCCCCTGGGTATTGGCAGGTGTTGCCCTTTTGTATTGAGGGAATGGTCTGTCTGCGATGGATACTCTGAAAGAATGAAGTCTGGAGTTGTGCAGGAAGGTGATTTGCACAATGCGTGTGGGGTTTTTAGGAACTGTGGCTTGCCTGAAGCCCTGGAGCTCAGCTCTGTGGTCGCATCTGCCCAGCTTCCTGCCTGCCCCAGGAGCCCCACCACTCCCCGGCGGTGGCTTTGACACCCTGCAATTCAGAGGGAAGCTCTGAGGATGCTGAGATCCAAACACGAACTTTCTGGGCAGGCTGAATTTCTGCTGTGATCTCCCAGCTCAGTGCCTGTGCTTATCTGTGTTTGCAAGACACGCTGGGAGATCAAAATATGTCCCTTTTGAGGTGATAGGAAAGAGACAAGATGCTTCTTTAATCACGTCTGATAAATTCTCACTTGTAATGAGAGCCCTAATTAAGGGAAATTACCTATTGGAAAAGAGTTAAAAGGGGCCCCCATACTCCTTCCAGCAAACTTAAAGACAAAAGGAAGTTTCTAACAATGGGTCACTGGAGATGCATTTCCGCTCTGCTTTAAAAAACAAGGTACTGTCTAGCTGATGAGCGGTGAAGGCGAGCAACGAGGCTTTGATGAGCCTTCTCCTGCTTCCTGATATTGTGACCCTCTTAACAAACACCGCGGATGAAAATCAGCATGCCTTCGGTATGCTGTAAGTGCAGGCAGGCTATCTGAAGAGATGCCTCGCTTGCAGGATATGGTTTAAATCCTGTTTTGAATAAGGTTTACATCCTTGTCACTGAAATAATATTTTTGTACCATAAAAATCAATGCGAAGAGACAGGCAGACAGGTCCCCCAATGTGTAAACAGCCTATCTTTGATGTCACTTCTCGCTGCCTTTTTTTTTTTTTATGTCCCAAGGAATGCCCAAGAGCTTAGCCATTTAATTTTACTTTTATGTATCTCTTTTTGATGTCAGAAGATGTGCACCATTCTTGATGTAAAACGCTGAGATGAGAGGCAAATAATCTTAACTCTGTTTCATCCTCATTGCTCTGAAATCAGCTCTTTTGCTTCCACTTGGGTGGCTGGGGAAGTTCTGGTTTCGAGTCAGCTCTGTGATTAGAATAAAAACAAGAGGGATTCTCTCTGGGTGCAGCAGGAGGAAGAGGCTCTAGGTCCAAGAGTTTTGGTCACTGTGATCATCTGGAATGAGCTTTCCATGTATCATTAACTTCTCCTCGATGGTGCATGCTGGAGTGGGCTGTATGTGGTGCTCCAGACATACTTTACATACTGATCTCTCTTTGGGTTGGTTTTCAGTCTCTATTCTCAGTGTATCTTGCAGGGAGCATTGGTGAGAAGCAACATATCTACTTTCCTTCTAGCACACAAATTGCAGAACCTGTTTGCAGTAAAACAACAGAAAGGCTGCCTATGTAATAAAAATGCTGGGCTTTGCTTGCAAATACAGTGAGTCTGCAGTTTCAGTCTGCAGGTAGTGCCAGGACTGGATGATGAACAGTAGCTGTTTGCAATCCTCACATCAGCTTCGTTTCATTCAGCACATGGAGCTCTATATTACATCTCTGAACTCTGCAAACATTTGAATTGGTATCCAAATTTTTCAGCCTACGTTGGTTGTTAATACAAAGAGCATCATTGATCAAACCTTAACTTTGTTCCATGTTACATGGTACTTGTTTATTTTTTCTTTCTGTGAAGCAAATCATCAGCAATTTTCCCCATCAGTAAGATTTTTTTGTTTCACAAAACCACAACCACAACCAGCAGTGGCTTGAGCTATGTTATTTCTTTATTGTTAGGCATTTGTAATATATTTTTATTACTCATGATATGAATGCGCCTTAGGCATGTTTAACCACTGCAGTCACTTCTCAACACCTCTGTGGGATGGGTGTTGCTACTAGCTCTGGTAAAATAAGAGTAAACGGGGGTGCACAGAAGTGAAACCATTTTCCTAGAGATCTTGGAGGAATGCAGGGGGCTGAAACAGGGATACAGCGTGTGGTTTGGCCAGTCCCCGTCCTAACCGCGAACTCTTCCGAGCTCTCTGGAGTGAAACACGTGCGAGGGGTTGGAGCCGTGGGGAGGGATGGGGCATGGGCACCGCTCCAGCTTGCAGCTCCTCAAGCGGTTTGCGTTGGCATGCCAGGAGCTTTGGAGGGACATTGGCCTCTCAAATTAATAGCATGCTTGAGGATTTTCTACGTACTGCTAGTAAATTATGTGTGAGTGCTCCCAAATGTGAAACTAGATGTGCTGGGTCATACCCCAGGTCTCTTCAGCCCAGTGTCCCATCTCCTATGGTGGGTGGCCAGAGCAGGGTGTGAGGACAGGAGACATGCCAGAAAACTCTGCTATGTTTTGCATCAAAAACTCCCTGGTGAGGAGATAAGTGCACACACACTGACTAGTCCCTAGGAAACTGTTCTGTGGGCTCACCTGTGTGCTTGTGTAGCTTTGAGAGCAGCCAGCTTGAGTTCCAGCTGCCTTCTGAAAAGACTTGGCTATTACATTCTTTGGTAGCATCAGAGTTTATCTTTTAATCAAAGCATGGAGGAGCTGGGTGTAGTGTTGGTCATGTTTGTGGGCTGGGAGATGGTGAGCTTTGCCAAAGCAGTGCCCTGTCTCCGGTGTGTGACGGGGTATGTGACACCCTACCTGCTGAGCTGATATTGGAATTACCCTAAGACCTGGCCCAGTCCAAGCAAAATCTCCTTAAATATGCTACTGAGTAAATTCCCCTGGAATTTAGGTGTTGGTAACACTAGCAAACTGTGTTGATGCTGATTGGTGGTGTTACAACACTCCATTTTCATTCAATGTAATCCAACGGTGGGCTGTTTGGGTGCAGTTGTACTGGCATCCTCTGCAGGCTGATTTCTAATCACGAGGGAAACTGCTGCCTCCTGGTAGGCAGAACTGGTGAGCAGCAAACGCTGCTGCCATCTTCCTGGTAGCACCATCCCTCTGCCACCAACTCCTTAGCTGCCTTTTGGAGACCACTGAGTGATTGCCCCATCCCTCCCTCCTGGCACTTGGAGCACGGTGGTGCTTGGGATGGTCCCGTCTCACTCATTTCTGAGATAGGAGACAGGCATGAGTCCTTGCTTTGCCTAAAGGAACTCTTATTAAATAATAATAATAATAAACCTAAATCCTTTGCTTTTCCAGAGCTACTGTCTGTGCAGAGGAGGAACCTGGTATGGACGTGGGAGGCGTGTGTGTGAGCGAGCACTGTGCATTTAGATGGACTTTCGGTCTAATTTGAAAACTGGTTTGTTTTTGTACAAGCTTCAGTTGCAAAAAGGAATGATTAACCCAAACAGGAGCGCCTGCGTTACTCACCTTTAATTATGTTTGTGATACATCATGGTGATATGGGGGAGCAGAAAGCCTTTCTGTATCCAGCATATTTGTCTTGTAGCATATGGTCCTATGGAAACTGTTTTGATTCATAGCCCCCAGCAGCATATGGTGAAAAATATGCCCCTGAAGTCAAATTGAAAGTAGAGGCTGGTCCCAGGCCCCGGAGGACCCTGTGTCTCCTGCCAGCCGGCAGGACTGGAGTTGGAGTATGTGTCACTGTTTCACTCATCATGAAGACTTTATATTTGGTTTGGGACACTGGTGCATGAGGTTCTGGATGTAAAAGTCAGAAGAGATATGGTTCCTGTAATGTCTGCAGAGATCCTTGTGTCGATAAGGTCAGCAGCAAGTTAATAGATTTTTATCTTCTCATCACATGAACTTAATATAGTGCAACTGTTGGAGGGGAGGGGAGAAACCTTCCTGCCATTATTTTCTGATGTGTTTCAGGGGGTTTTAAAAGACAGTGTGTGCCTTAAAATACCTTTTTTGCTTAAAATGAAAATCAATAGTTCAAAAATCATAATGAAAATATTAAAATATGAACGGAAGGCTAAGCACTGTGTAATAACCACAGCTAAAACTAATTACAGCTGGGTGAAGAGGGATGTGTTTCTCCATGGCAGTGATGGAAGGGATGAGAGGTAGAATGGAGATTTCCTATTCAGTGCTCCCAACAGCATCAGGCTAAGTTTACTTAATGCCAAAGCAACATTCAGCTCTGCACTCCCACCATGCAGAGTAATGCAGAAGCAGAACTGGAGGCTTTGAGCTACAAAAATAGCTGTACGTGTGACTCAGTGTTGTTCCTAAAACAATGCACGTATGGGAACAGACACCCTGACTGAGTCCTGGGGTGCTCACAGAAACCTGGATAAAGGGGGTGACAGCGCTGATAAATGTGGGGTCTGCTGCTGGGCTGGGGGTGAAGAGAAATTGCAGGGGGGAACAAGGTGATGGGGAAGTAGAAAGACACTCTGTGGTCATAAATATCTGTCACCACCAAAATATGGTGTCACTTGCGCTGCAGCCACCACAATGGAGGAGATGGAGGAGAGGGCCTGTGTTGATCAAGGAGGGAGCTGCTCCTGCACCAGCACTGGAAACCCGGGGCTGAAATACGGCGTCTCTGTCAGGGGCAAAAAATCCATGGAGGGACATCGCCGGGTCAGGCTGACTAGTAGGGCTCAGCGATCAAACGTGTCACACCTGTCTTGGCCACGGGTGCAGGTGTTCTAGGTCAGCTCTCACTGTGGTTATCAATCGCTGACAGTTGACAGTTTAATTTTACACCACAAGTACCTCATTACTTGTGTAGGCACTTGAAGAACATGTGGGCACTGGGTTGGATCAGTGATCAATGACAAAGGTTGCGCAGGGTGCAAGTGGTAGCAGTAAAAGTGAAGGTCTCCGTGCATGAGTTGGCAGTGGTGGGGATACATGACAAGGGGAGTTTAGCTGACAAACAGTCTGTCAGGGCTGGAAGAATGGAGGCTCGCCGGAGAGCTGACGCTCCATTATAAAATACAGCTCACCATTTAAAAAACAAAAAAGAAAAAGGAAAAAAAAAAGGCCCTTGCTTTGAAAAAGTGTTTAAACAAATTTAATGCATGTGGAGGACTGTAAATTTTTATTCTACAAGCATTTATTTCATGACATGGGAGCATCCAGGTGTTCAGGAATTTTGTATTAAGGGAAAGCAGACATGCTGTTTTACAGAGATATACACGCACGCTGCTGCTGCTTTAGGTCACTCAGTGGGCACAGGTTAGGGATGTTCGATATGTAACCAAACCTTTCCATGTGAGATTCCCGCCCACTCCGTGTATTGATAGGATAATTTCCAATTAAATCTGCTGTGAAAACACTTAAAAGTGGTGGTTTAATCAGTCCCATCCAACTTTCTGGTTTGGTGCTTTCCTTCGCAGAGTTTCTGACATTCTTTTCCATGTTGAATCTACCCAGTGGATTATGTCACTGGGGCAATGACTGAAAAAAAGAGACATATGGCATTTGTTTGGTAGAGCTGTGAATCTTGCATTAGGATGTAAATCTTGTTTGCTTGAGAAACTGCACTGAAAGATACTTTGCTCGAGGTATAACGTAGCCGCATTATTGAGTACACCTTATAATAATTGATATGGTGGGAGAGATATTAATGGAAATAATGTGAATTTCACCCAAACTGTAGTAAATAAGGAAAAGACTAATAGTGTTTGCCCTTTGCTGAATTGAACACGTCTTAAAAAAAAAGATTCTTGATTACTTCTCGCTTGCTGATTAGGTGTAGGCTAACTTTGATCATATCACCTATGGTTCCCAATGAAAGGACATGTGTGATGCGAGTCGTGTTTTTTTGAAATTGTTAAAATGATTGAATAAGCAGCTCGGAAAGCACACGGCTTTAAAAAATGAGATGAGTGCTCTCTGTTGGTGTTTTGTATTGATTTAATAACAATGCCAGAAAGCCCTCGCGGTGCTCGGTGTGGGAGCAAGGAGCTCCCTCTCCCACCACTCGCCTGCGGAGCCAAAGGCACCGTGGTCTTTGGTCTCTGTTTAGCCCCAAGGTATGGTCAGTCTTTAGTAATCGACACTGGAAACAAACAGACCTCATGTTAGGGATGGAAAAAAACCCCTTTCTATAAATCGTAGATAAGAACCCAAATCAAAATTCTGGATTCAGATGCCCCTGAACTATTAATTAGCTTTAGAGACAAATCCAAGGTTCTGCAAAGTCTGGGATTGTTGTGGTCTTTTTTTTTTTTTTTCCTTTTTTTCTTTTCCTTATTCAGTGCTCTTTTAGTATTTATTTTAACTTAAGTCTAGACAGTAAAAAGAAGAGTTTTAGAGATACATTGTTAATGCATCTAGTGATAAAATGATCTTTATAAAATCCTAGTGGTATAGGGTGCCACGGGCATCAAAACAGTGAGCCTGATTTCAACTCCAAACCATCTATCATTGTTCAAATAGGAAATGAAGGCTATTTGCATTATTTTCTCTCTTTCTGTGTACAATGTGGAGGGTTTTCCTTGCCACATCCATGAATACCTTTTTAGTGAAAGTAACCCCCTGTTAAATTTGGAATAGGGCTATCCATGATAAAAGTTCATGTCTGATGGGTAACCTCAGAATGTTCTTGTGGCTTGATAGCTATAGAAACTATTAATAACCAAATGTGATAGTTGGGGCTAGGCTGATCGTAAATTTGTTTACTTGAAAAGGAACACTTAAGGCAATGTGAAAGCAACTCTCTGGCTTATGATCTAAGAAAGGTTGTCTTAACTCCTGATGTTGGCTTGAACAGTCCCATCAACCTTTAGTGGGACAAAGAATAGTCCAAAAGGGCTGTCTTCATACTGTATCTGGTAAGAACGCTTTAAATTATCTTGGAATCCATAGTTATAAACCCTCTTACTGTATATATCTATAAATCCAACTAGCTGCATGTTGAAGGTGAAGAGGAGCAGGCCAGTTGTGGGTGTGTTGAACCATTTAAATGTGGTGGCACCACAGATGGGAAGGAAACATGGGTGATGATCGGTCATGATAGGAGAACAGGGGGAACTGGGAGGAGAAAGGAGGAGAGAGAGATGAACATCCTGAATATCCACTTTTGTCCCCAGTTAAAGGATAATATTACAAGGATCCAAAGCGATACAAAGGCCAGTGAGGGTTGTGATGGGGGAATGAAAGAAAGAAATACCCTGAGGAGAGATGGGAGGAAGTTCTGGGCTGTGAAGAGGAACAGTCTGGGTCACTATTAGGCCAAATTAGAGAAAATGGTCTCTGGGAGAGTAGTGGTGAGGAACACTCCCACACAAGACTCACAGGACTTTGAAAAACCCAGAGTTTTCTGACTGTGTGGATCCAGCCTGCACCAGGGAGGTATCAGGGAAGCATTCAGCATGCTTGCTGTTGCATAAATGGAGGGGAATTTTTGCTGGAAATAGAAAATATCAGAAAATATCTGGCATAAAACAAAGCACCAAAGCCTGTAGTGATCTATAGTCTATGCAACACCACTGAGGTTTCACATTCAGTGGGAGAGAAAAAAAATCAACCACCTTGTGTTTTTAAGGAATTATTGGGCCAAGTATTTCCCTTAGGGATGCTGGTGCAAATCCAGGGCCTTCCCACCAAAGTTGGAGGTTGCCCTAGGTTTCCACCGAGTATGGACACTTGGGTTTGGCCAACGGGGGTTGCTCACATGAGTGCGACCTCACCACGATCGGTGTTGATCTGTGCTGGAGGTAACTGAGAGAAGTTGGCTCGGTTGCTGCTGAGGAAACACAGTGGTCATTTTTCCAAGTGTTACTTTAAATATAGGGGATTTTCTTTTCACATTTGTTATTCAGAGCTAAAAAGTGGCTAGTCTTTTCTAGCTACATCAAAATGTTGGATTTACATTTGGTTTTCTGTCCATTCTTCTTCTCCCCTATCCCAAACCAGCCGCTTCTACACTATTTCCTACAAATTTTTTTTGTTTTAACATGAACAAATCCTGTGCTCTCCTGCAAGTTTAAGCTTAGTTGACCACTAAGGAGCAGTGTCAGTTCATACTAGCCAATAAACTGGACAGTGATTTCAAATGTCATTTAATACATGGCAGTAACAGGTGGGGACAAATGCCCCCGACTTGATCCCCCCACCTACACGGTGGGTTCTTCTGTTTCAGTTTCTTTTTTGTTGGCTCTCACCCTGCCTCTCTGCTGGGTGGGCTGCTATCCCTTTTTTTATACTGATCTTAAAATGGAGAGATTTTAAACAGTTTAAACAATTAATTATTTTTTAACGTGGGTTAATGAGCCCCAAGTCCCTGCAGAGAGGCCGTGGGTGCTCAGCTCTCTGCAGGGGACAAGGTGAGGGATCTGGGTGATGTGCTGGCCCACGGCACTGCGGGTGCATCTGCTCCGATGCTGCCCAGATGTGGTGGTCTTTAATTTGCCATTACATACTCAGTGCTTGTCTGCAGCTCGTGTGATCCAAAGTTCTCCATGGGGTCTAATGTACGGGGCTTGGCCTGTTTTCATTAGGTTTCCCGAGCTCTCCTCCCTTCTCCCCAGTGTCGCTGCACAAAGACACTTTTGTCAGGCTGTGTTGGACTCTTCTCAAAATCCAAGCACTTTCAGGAAAGGACTTGGAAGTCTATCTTCTCAGTTTCCATATCCTTTTGCCCTCTGCTCTGGCATTTGGTTTGATTGGTTGTAGAGTCCTTTCCCCCCCCCCCCCCCCCTTTCACTTCTTTTTGCAAAGTTGATTTGTCTGCTCCAGAGTCTACCTTGCAAAGCAAAAAAGTGTATTGCAAATCATGCAAGCTATCTCTCGGAATTGTTGCATATTTTAAAACATTAACTCCTTCTGTCCTCAGCTGGTTTAAGTGCTGGGACCAAAATCATGATAGGAATGTTAAAGGAGTATCATTATATTTTATGTTCACTGCCACAAGTTTAGCAAGAAATTTAATCCCCCCTCTCTTGTGCTCGCTCTGTCTGTCTGTCTGTCTGCCTCTTGAGAAAAAGAAAGGGGGGAAAAAAAAAGAAAGAAGGAAAACTGGCACCAAACTTCCATTTGACTTGGCAACTTTTTCACTAATGTGATTTGATATGCTTTACTAGAAAGGGTAAAGTGCTAATGTTTCAGAAGAGGCCAATTTTCTATTAGTGAAAGTATGGTATATAAAAGATCAGGCGTTGCTATTAAACTCTTTGATAAATGAATTTATAGCCTATTCTAAGTGGTAATGATATAATGGAATGCAATCATTTAATATTGGAAAATATGTTTGGTTTGACGTTTCAGGGATTCCAGGAAATACTGCTATTTATATAGCTGCATCTGTGCAAAAATTAAAAACAGGAAAAAAATTATAAAAAGAAACCCAGTGAGATAGTTTGAAATCAAGTTATCCAAGATGCTTTCGTAATGTATTATGTAAAAATCATGTTTGATATTTTCATTTATTTGTTTCCTTAGAATATGCGTCATGATTTATGGACCCCGAGTACTGATCCCGTAAATAGAGTGGTGGTGTATTATTTGGTTTCACGCATTTTTAAGGCAGTTTGCAGATTACTTTCTCAGGGGCAGAGGTGGAAATGGTATTTCTGCCTATGGGATATAATTATATTATGATTACTACAGAAAAGGACATAGTTCAGCTCCAATGTTTCAATTAATAATGTACTGTCAGCTCTGAGGGATGATATGAAACTGTATTGGATCAAAGATTATCAGCATCAGCCGGGGCTGCTTCTCTCTGTGCTTTTCTTTTTCCTCCTTTTTTTATGTGTGTTATCGACTCTCTGTAGTTTTTGGAGAATAATATTTTGCTTAAAAGTAAAATATTACATTCTTGCAAGCCTGATTAGGTTACTTTTAAGGGCAGGAGTTGGTTTCTTGCCTTACATGAGCAGATGTTAAGATCTTTTCATTATATTTTAACATCTAACATTTTGCGTATACCTTTTAATTGTTAATGTGGTCAGGCAATAAATTCAGTGTCTTAGGGGAACTAAGCATATTTTTCCAAATTTCATTCTCTCTAGCCAGTCGCTGGGAAATGAAGTGCTTTGGCTAATAATGTATTTAAGATATTTGCAGTGTCTCAGTTTAATATTTGTTCTGTATTTACATGAAATCCTCATCAAAAGAGAAAGCATAATTAAAATATATTTAGCTTTTGGTAGCATTTAGCACTGGCTTGAAATATACCACTAAAAATTATGAAATCGTTTTGCAGGCGAATAGGAAAATATTATTTGAAATCTGACAAGGTTTATTTGAAATAATGCTTACTTTAAAAAATAACTCCTTTTAGATCTTACAATTCTGCACTTCTTACTGAAAAATGGTTTCCCAGTAGCATACATATCCTATATCATTGTAACTAAATTTATATCGTTATAAATTTTTGAGGTTGGATTCTCGAGTTTTGAAATTAAATAACTACAGTTAACTGTATTAAGTGTAGACTTGAATTTGATCAAAAATAAGAAAAGCACTTATGACAACCTCAGTAAATGCTTAAATACTTTAGTTGTGTTTGTGAGCGTTAAATTGTATTATAAGGAGCCAACACTGAGTATATATGCTCCTGTGGGGCAGCTTTGACTTTTGGGAGATTAAAAAATCGTGCATTAATGAAATTCTGCAAGTTTTTTATTTAATAGATAGTGCTTTTCAGGGTATGCAAAATAATTGGAAGTGGAATGCTGTATGCATCTTTACACTCACACCACATAATGTATATAATTACTTGGAGAAACTGCTTAACTTTAATGGGGCGTTTCTTGATCATATAATAGGAAAACTAACAGCTTTAATTAAGATTTATGAAGCAGAGAGGTAATATATTCTGCTAAATTAGGTAACCATTGGTGGGTAGTGTATTTTTAAGCAATTAAGGGCCCAATCCTGCAGCTCTGGCTGTGTAAGTTGTTGCCAGCCCATGCAGGTAGTCCTGCTGCCACCTGAGCAAGGGCTGCGGGAACAGGGCCTGATTTTGTTGGTGTTACAGTCCCTAAGGTATGGCAGGCTTATTCCTGGTTTTAGGCCTGGTTTGGGGGTAATTTTTCCTATTCCTAATACTTGGTAAGTAGTAATTACCAGAACGAAGTCGTTAGCATCCCCCTTGGTAACTCGTGCGAGTGGCGGGGCAGCTCCAAGGAGCCCTTGTTGCTGCAGCAGGAGGCGCGAGCGAGGCTGTTTGGGGATAAATCGCGGTACGGAGCAAGCAGGACAGTGTTTCCCTCTGGAAAACCAAACTGACCATCAGCAGAGAGGTGCAGGGGTCTCCTGGAAGGGCCGTGTTGTGTGGTGGGGCAGTGTGTGTGCTGCAGGTGGTGGGCCACATGCTGGAAACCACTTCAGATACATGCAGAATATGGGATTGCGCCAGAATCCTTTCTTATTTCCATGGTGTAAATTCCTGTTCTGATTTCTCATGTGTTGTATGACGAACTTTAAGTTCTTAATTTTAAATCGCACCAGAACATGACTAATATTTTCTAAATGGTTACTTTCTACCCATGAATATCTGAGCAGAAATTGCTGCCTTTCTGGAGTACAAGCACCTGATCAGCAGAGATCCTATGAATTCAGTAGGAAGATCTGAATTAGTGAGGGATTGCTTTAGTATGTAAAAGCTGTCAGACACTTCAATGCACAGTTTAATGCCTGGTATAAAATGAGCGGGACAATAAGGAGAAATAACACTGATACGGAAATGAGTTGTTCTTGATATGTAGGATGTAGGAGGAGTCGAATAAATTGGGTCATTCTGTATCTCTGCCCTTTGTTTTGCCCCAGTTCCTCAGCTCAATTCTTGTTTCTCTAATGCTCAAAATGCCTCTGACAAAAGAAAGAAACCTCCAGACTTTTCCTATAGGGTATGAGCTTCAGCTGGTGCCACCTCCCTGCCCAAACCTTTATAGAGAAAGCAATGGGGACAACCCCAATTTTAATTTTAAAAATACATGAGTTTCCAAGCAGTGCTTGAAAATATGTCTAGGAGCACCAAGCTCAGTATCTAAATATAAAATATCTCATGATTTTTAGGTGTCTCTTCCACCACCCTCATACTTCAAGAGTTTATTTTATCCTGCACGTTTGCAGTTTACAGTGGTGCTTTTGGGGTCAGTCAGAGACACTGACCCCAAAGCGAGCCCATCGGTGCCCATGCTCTCTCTTCATTTGTACGAAAGCTGCCACGTTTGAAAGCTGCCATATCATCGAGGCAGTATTTCTAATGGTTTTGGCTTGGGAAACATATGAGCACAATACAGAAGAGGAGGGCTGTGGGAAGTATATTTTTAAAAGTACACCCAACCAGATAAATAGACCTTTTAAATCCCCCCAAAACAGATAGAGAAAACTCACTTAGGTAGATGATGCATAAATTATCTTTACCCTGCAGTAAGGTATTCCCTCTTTACATTTAAAATCTCTATGTTTTCAAAGTCTGTATTTCATGTGTAATCAGTAAGAATGCCCCCTTTGACTTCACCCGCGCCTGCGATCGTGCCCTTTCCTGAGAAGGGCCCATTTGTCTTGTGGGGAAAGAGGGTTTAATTAACTAGGGAAAATGTACCTAAGGTGGAAACTGTGAGCTCTGGCCACGTTTCCATAGAAAATACGTGAAAAAAACATGTATAGATTATCCTAAACTAGTGTGTAGTGTTGTTTTTTTTTTTTTTTATGAAAGGACATTTTTGTGGTTCCCAACTTCACTCTTCAAAACCCAAAGAGCTCCTTTTATGTAGGATTCCCATCTGTCTTACCCAGAACAAGTGTGGAAGGTGCGTTTATTCCCAACAAAAACAAACAAACAAAAAACCCCCAAAAAACCCAACAACGACCACAAGAAAACACAAAAACCACCTCGCAAACATTTTTCAAATTCATTTTTTCCTCTGTTTCCTCTTTCCCTCTGGGAACCCAGCAAATGTCTCTGTTGTGCACATAAAAAGAAGTTAAGGTTTGAACAGGGAGGAGTCGAGGAAAAAAGCCACTTGCAGCTCCTCTGCTAAAATTCCAAGTATTTCTTTTAAACAAACAGAATTGAAAGAAACAAAAGGGAAACTATCAAAAGGAAGTGTTTAAGTTACTAGAAGGCTAAGGGAAGACTTAATGTTCATGCCAGCAAAAAAGTTACAGGAGTTTTATATTGGAGCTTTATTTACTGATCTGCTTGTGATCGCTTACTGTGAAAAATGCAACAATCTGTAGCATGTATATGTTGTTCCTGAAATGCAACGTATGTACAAATGCATAGGGGATCTGCCTGTAGCTTTGCTGTGTTTTCAGAGTGACAAAAGCTCAGAGATTTCCTTGAAGCAAAAACCATTTCAATTTTTCTCCAGTCAGTAACTTTGGGTCATGAGCAGCCTAATGGGGCTGTCCATGCATATATTTGTTTTCAGTGTGACTCTTTGCAGCCTTACACCCTTAATTTGCAACAATTTGTTTCATTTTTCTGAGCGTTTACTTGCTATTTAGTTATAGTTTTGCCAGGCAAAGACAAGCGGTTATTCTGGTGGGACGCTATGGCTGGGTACTGGGAAGCAGGCTGGTGTCAGGCCAGTGCTTGATCTTGCATGCTGTCGTCTTGTTCCCTTGGACAAAACGTGCTCAGAGGCGCCTGGTGACTTTGCAGGTGCTGTCTTGCTAAGCGAGATGCTACTTGGAGAGTCACATCTTGCAGAGGGTAGATTTTGCTTAAAGTTGGTGGCAAAACTCTCACAAATCAGTGAAAGAAAGGACTGGGCTTGTGTTATCCTGGGCATGGTTACAGTCCAGGCTTTTCTTACAGAGGTATTTCCTAGGAAATCTGTTCTTATCTTCTGAAGCTGTGAATTATTCTTCTCCAAGCTGAAATAAGATGCTGGGGGGACAAAAGGACAAGGGGTAGTGGAGTGACAGAAATGACAGGTCCTCTCACAGAGCTATGGAAATGTGTCGACACTTTTGCAGAAGGGATGAGAGAAGCCTTCTTTCTCTTTACATGAAAAGCATGAGGAGGAAAGGAAAAGGGCTGCTGCGTTTCTATCATCTATAATCCTCCACTTAACCTATGAATTAGCCCTTGTGTGAGCAAAAAGGAAAGTTGGTGGCTAAACCATAACCCACCCCCCCAAGTGGGTACAAGTCTTCCTTTTCCTGTCCTGAGCACTATATATAATGGGCCCCTTGAATTAAGGAGAGATATTAAAAAGAATCCTGGCTGGCTTGCACCATTTTCTTCCTGGCCGTGCATATATTTATGGAATGTCCAATGTCCCAGGACCAGCCTTTTCAAAGCTGGTGTCAAGGTGTAAGGTATGATTTTTAAACGAGTAATTCTTTGCACACTTTAAATCGCTGGCACAAATGTTGGAAGAAATGGATGTCTAATTACCCGTTTATACCGAAACTGCAAATCAGGTTTAGTTACAATGTGGTTCACAGGGAGTTTGGAAAAATGTACAGTTACCTATAAGCAAACTTGAGCCAGCAAAACCAAAGAGTTTAGAGAGTAGAAAATCCTACAGTGATCTGGACGATTTGGTTAAGGATCCTCTGTTGTAGCTGATACCATGTATTTTAAAGGAAAATCGAAGAGATCTTGAATTATACAAGGATGAGAGAACTTCCCTGTAGGTTGCCACACAGGGTGAGCTTCATCTTGGCTGGCTTGAGCTGTCTGAATGTTTGGTATCCAGCTCCCTGTGGCAGTCAAAGCCACCTCGATGGTAACAGTGAGAAGACCATAGTGAGCCCATGCATCTGGGGTGAGGTGTCCAAAGTGTCTTCCTCCGTGGACTGCAGTGAGAGGCTGGGTGACTACTTGCAGAGAAGTGCCTTCCTAAAGCTACATGAGATACTCTCTGACCACAGAAAATGGAAGCTGTGGAGATATGAATGGCAGAGCTTGTGGTTATTGTTTGTTTTGTGTGATGCTGGCACCCAGAGGAGCACTCACCATGTCAGGTCCCCTTCCTACCTGGAGGTGAGCTGGGTGCTGCTTGGGAGCAGATGCAGGGTCCTGGAGCACTTGGGTGTCAGACTCCTCTCGTTCCAGGGCTGGGCTGCATCTGTGCAGGAGGGTAGGAGTAAAGCAACTTGGTCTGGATAATGGGGATTTATTAGTGAATCCTTGGATGAAGACAGCAAAAAATGGGCTCTGTGGCTTCTGGTTTCTTGCTATTGCTGCTGAGCTGCACGTGGGGGGATTTCTTGTGTGTCCCTTTGATTGCAGCTACTTGGGGCTGAAGGCAAAGAAATGTCAGTGACGGTGAATGTGTCTGTTTATGCAGGAAAAAAATGATGAAATGGGATGTGCAGCCCTTTCAAGGGTGCTGTGAGTCCACTTAACAGAGCAGGTTTGTGTTGTGAGCAGACTTCCCACAAAGAGACTGTCCCATCTCTGGGCAACACCACCAACAAACCATTGTACCATCCTCACTGAGATTCAGGGTAGAGAGTATAATCTTTAGCTGAGCCCAGGAATGCCTTTGTCCTGAAGGAGCAGCAGGCATTTTAACAGCGAATAGCCTCTGTGTTTGACTAGTGCCGGTCCGCAGTCTCGCTGGTCACACCAAGTGACATGTCATTTTTTATTATGTAGAAGGAAATTTTGCAAATATGCCCAAGGGCGAGGCCACATCAATAAGTGGAGAATGAATGCTCGATTACATTAATTTGATTTCGCAAGTTCTGTTGGGCCACAGGGGAGCTTCAAAACAAAACAAAATCTCTTGTATACTGGCTATATTTAGTTGTATGAAGCTTTGTGTTTGTTCTAAGGCTGAAGAACAGCATGTCCAAACCTGGAGCCTAAGGTTGAGTGTGTACTTAAGCCCTGGTCCTGTAAAAGTTTACGCCTGTTCTGAACTTTGTGCATTTTGAGTGCAAATGAGCTTGGGTATAATGAGACCACTCACAGGTTGTAATGGGAAATGTCTGTAACCTGTGCGGATTATTTCTTCCACACGTTCATAACACTCATGCACGTATATACGCACGTACAGGAGTACAATGTGTGTTTGTACTTGTGTGGTGTGTGTGTATATATATATACATCCCTGAACTGAAGGAAAAATGTTGACCTTTGCCTTTCAATTGCCTATCCAAATGTGGCTAAAATAGTATCTTATATAAAATAACTTGATTGTGTGTTTCAACATCAAACAGAACTCTTGGTGGCTGGCAGTCCCCGCAGCGGTGGCCCCTTCTAGTTCACATGGGCTCTAAAACCATACAATATGAACCCTTTTCCACTAGAGCACTAAAATGTGTGACTACACCTCCATCATATATTTGTTTTCCCTTTATTGTATCCAGTGGATAGGGGAGATTTAAAACAATTTATGTGGGAATATATGTATGTTAGGAAAAGTTAGGACCAGTATGGACCTGTTGTCATCAGTAGTCAGGCTGGATTAAAAGCAGACAGAGTAGTTTATAACAGAAATTTTCATAGTCATTGTAACAGATTTTCCAGTTCTCGATAATCAAAAATCATGAATCAGGTGCCTCAGAAGTATAGAAGTTAAAGCATATGAGTTTCTTTTTGTTTTCCTTCAAGGTTTTGAGTTCCTAAGGTAGTTTGAGGGAGAATTTCAGGCATTCTTCTGTCACATTATAAGCTGCTGCTTCTAAGAGAAAGTTAAAATCCTCATATATTCACAGGCCTCCATGAGCTGAGGCTTCAAGAGAAACACCAATTATCAGTACTGATACTAAAATTGGAAGAGTCAGTGGCCCATCCAATTGTGCTGTGAATATAGCACAGTTCATGAGTCTCTGCAATGTTTTATATCTTCTAAGTTGACTACCCAGGTGGTTAGATTCATGAGGTACCTATTCAATTAAAAAGAGAATTTAAACTTTGAGAGTGGAGGGTGAGCCACAGTGATGTGTCTCCAAAACGGTCTTTAATGTGGCTGGGAGGCTCCTGATGCTGCATCCCCCAGCCCATGGACAAGTCCACAGCAGGGATTAAAGGCAAGGCACAGTGTTGCAACAGGCATCCCTCTGCCCTTGCAGCAGATTAAAATAAAAAAGTGAAAACAACACATAAATTTTTCTTGATTATTTAAAACTTGCAGCAGAAACACACGCTCCTGCCTGCCTCCCCGTTACTTTACATAAAATTGTTATGCATTCTAAGTAGTAGCAACCTGGGCCTCTTGACCTCACAAGAAGAGCTGTTACTATGCATTTAACAAAAACAAGGTATTATGTATTAGCCTACACACTTTGCAATAGCTCCAGCAATTTAGTAACTACAGTCCAATTTAAACCATGCCTGGAGGCAACAAAAATTGCACAAAATGGCAGCTAATTTATAGAAGGGAGAGAGGAAATATTTGGGGGTCTATTCCTTCAAGCCATCTGATTCATATTATTGACTCATTTAGAAAACAGAAAGTGAGCAGAGACAAGTTTTTAAGGAGTTTGGTTTCACACAAATGACTTGCAATTGCAGCCCATTATTTTTATACCAAGACTTCATTAGTCATATCCCCGTCAAACCTGCGAGCAGTGTCAAATGTTTTCAGAAAACACACCAGGACAGGTATGGAACTCATCAGCTCGTGGCAAAGGTCGCTCTCATTAAGGAGTCAAAATGAAAACTTTCAGTGTCTCTAACACATTGCACAGACGCTCCTACCCCCACTTCTGAAACGTGGGGCCGAGCGAGCACCTCCTGCTCCCCAGACATTCAAATAAGATCAAGATGACAGGGCAAGAAAATGA
Organism: Streptopelia decaocto; assembly: GCF_964273445.1. NCBI lineage: Eukaryota > Metazoa > Chordata > Aves > Columbiformes > Columbidae > Streptopelia > Streptopelia decaocto. Next base: position 4,830,849 of record NC_138660.1, on the reverse strand, counting down.
ATAGGATTCTTAACTGGCTGTACTTTATAACATGGTACTGATTGGAAACAACCAGAAAGTTGTTTGCCATGTCTATAGTACCATTTCCTGAGGTTAAACATAACATCTGAAATGAAGCAATTAAGTCCCCTTCAAAAAAAAGAAACGGGGGGGGGGAAGAAGGAAAAAAGGGGAGGACGTGGGTCTGTGCGGTGCTGACTCGGCACGCCAGCCATGCTCCGATGAGCAAAAGAAATGTCTGTGCAAACTTCTTCCCACCTGGGAGGTTGGAGGGGCGATAGGAGAGCTGTGACACCGGAGTTGTTTGGGGCTGGCTCTCAAGCTGTGCCGTGACAGATGTGTTTTGAAGAATTTTGAGGCGCGGAGATAAGAATAACAAAAAAGCCATTCACTGAAGTGCAGTTACACAGGCTTAGCACAAAGGGGCGAAGAGAAAATGTGTCAATACGCTCCTTATTTGTGGAAGGTTTGCTGTGTTTCTGCAGCACGCCGCATTTTGATCTGTGGGCTGTCGCTAAAAGGAGCAAGGGTTGCTGTGTTGCCCCTTAAAAGTTATTCAGAGCATCCTGGCAGTGAAAAGGGATTCCCTTCAGCTGCTTCACTCTGGGACACAATAAAGTCTCCCTGATGTAGAAAGCATTTGTGTTACAGAAGATTTGCTTATTTTAAAATAGTGCCCACAGGGTATTAGGTAAAATGGCAGAATTTTTTTTTGTCTCCTTCTTTTTTATAACCTCTCAGCTCATGTGGAATTGGCTTTGCTCAGTGTGCTCCAAGCAGGTCCCCAGGCAGCTGGGACCAGGGTCTCCAACGTGCCTTGGTCTTGGCTTTTTTCATCCTGATGTTTTACAATGGGTTGCAACACCCCTTGGTTGTGGGCATAAACTCTACTGGGTCCCCTGACAAGTGGGGACAAGAAAACGGAATTAATTTGTGAATATGTAGGTGCTAGAACGATTACCTAAAGAAAATGGTTGATGTTGCAGGGTTTTTGCATGCAAGAAGACATATATGTGGATACTTGAATAATTCTGCTTGGAAAGCTTGGTGTTTTGTCCCGTGTACCAGCACAAACTATGGCATTTGTGCCGTGTATTTATTCACACTTCAGAATATTTTCCTCTCTTGCCGCCTTGCCTGTTCATGCCTATGCATGTGTGCTTGAAAAGCTAAAGTGCTCAAAACCCCTCCAGCCCAACAGCTGGAGGCACAGATCCCAGAAAAACAGAGAGCAATGCCAGTGCTGCCGAACAGGTTGCGGCCGTGCCGCTCTCGCGTGGCTCCCGGTAGCTCGCTGTTCCCACCGGAGAGTTGGCTGAAATAGCAGGTTGCTCCTTGAATGTGGGAAATAGAGGTGATGTGAGACAGAAAAAGTTTTAGCTGTTTTTGATCATCATTACAGGAGTGTGTGTGGGGTGAGCGGGCTCAGCAAGCCAGCTCCTGGCCCCTTTGGTCATGCATAATCTGCTAGGAGATCCTGGGCAGGAAGGGGAGAGCCAAAATTTCTGGGTTCAATTTCCATTCTGCCACTGTGGTCTCAGACAAATCTGCTTCTCGGTTACTTGGTTTTCCTCTCTGCAAAGCAGGACCATCGTGGCTCCCTTTGTGTGAGTGTTGGGAGATCGCCTGGATGGAGCTGCTGGTGAGCACAGAGTGCTGCTGTGAGGGCTGAGCCGAGAAATGCCAACACTCATCACTGATAAACAATCCCTGGGCTGGACCCACTTAACAAAAGTGTTTTCTGACACTTATTACCTAACCTGGGTGTTCATTGTGGGGCGTTATTCCCTCTGTCCCAAACGCAAGACTTGTAGGGTTATGAAACAAAGTTCTCAACTTTATCTTCAGAGATAAGGAGGCCGGGGGTGCTCATGCCCTCACCTGCCAGCCCCCGGTCAGCCCCCGACCAAGCGGCACATCCTGAGCGCCAGCCCTGTGATTGATGCACTTGGCTGAGAACTTCCCTCCTGCCCGCTCAGGAAACAGGAGGGCTGGGGAGATAGTGCTCGCCTTTCTTTCACAGTCCCTGCTTCCGAACTCTAATCACCTTCTGCTGTGGGAAAAGAGATGAGATGCTGCCTAAAAACCAGATCATTGTCCGCCTCCTAGATTAATGCAGAGAAAGCAGTATTGTCTGCTGAATGGATAAACCTTCCTCCTGTCACTCAAAACCTAAATTCAACGCTACTTCATTTCTAAGAGGCTTATCTTCCTTGAATAGACCCTTGCAGCTCAAGTAAGAGGCGATGTAATGAAGCGTGTTTTTTTCTTAAGTGAGAAACCTGCTGCAAAGAAGGGGTGAAGCCTGTGCAGCTGTTCTAAAGGGCCTTTGCAGACTCTTGAAATACTTGTCATTTATCTGGTCTTGCATGACAGCAAATGAGAGAAGATCAAGTTCAAAATCTGCCGGCGTGGCTTTCAGGGCTTCTTCATCTGTTAATTAAATAATGGTTGTTAGTGCACAATGCCCCCCAGTAAGGAAGGATATGATGCTGAGATGGAAATATAGGTTTGGGGGTTATGAATAAGCAGATGGTCCCCAGGAATTTTCCTGGCTTGACCCCCCCAGTGCTGCCTTGGTATGTGGCTGGAGGAACCAGCAGTGAAACAGGTGGCATCAGGCAGATAAATAAATTCATAGAAGCGTGCCGAAATCATTATAGAATATACCCTTTTATGCGGTGTAGCGATTAATTCAGTGATTTCCCACAAACCAGCCATTTTTTGGAAAACCGCACATGCCACCTTTGCCACAAATAATGACCTGTTTACTTTGTTTTCCTAAAGCCTGCTGCGGTAAAGACTTACACTTTAAATGTATTTTGCAAAATGTATGCTCTAAATTAAGCTTAGTTGCTAAACACTAGAGGGCCAAATTCTGAGGTGTTTACTCAACTTTGCTCTGTCACAACTTACACTGATATCAAACAGGGGCTCTGGGGATTGCTGAGATGCCTTTGAATAATTGCATGTGATACAGGAATTTTCCTGAATATTTTTTTTGTGTTGTGAGTGTAAGAGATTAGTTCTTCTTTTCATGGCTAGCACATATTTAATTCTCTAGACAGCATCAATCAGATTTTACCTAAAAGCACTGGTCTTGTAAACGTCCTTTTCTTTCATCACCAATAGGGTGAGATTTCCAGTCTTGCCATCACCACATGGACCATGGCCATTGAGTTTGTGCCTCTGTTGTTATGGTCCATGTCCTGAAAAGTCCTTTCTTAGCTCTTTTGGAGGCATGGAGGTGTATGTGGGTTTGCCTCAGCTGTGATCATGTGGGAATTACCTGAGACTCTGACTTTTTGCTTTATTTGCTGGCTTTCTCCCCAGGGTTATGATGGTGGGACCAGGGAGGAGATTCAGCACAGTGCATTAAGTGGGGGCAAAGCAGGGCCTGCTCATGCCAGAGCAAAATGTGGCCAAAGACACATCTTATCTGGCCTGGAGAGGGAAATAAAAACCTTAAGGAAGTACTCGAGGAGATTGGCCATCCACAGTGTGGTGCTTGGCATGGGGGGATTTGATAGATCGATGTGCTGAGGAGGAGAAATGAGGCACCTGCTGTGGATGGTGATTTAAAGGGGGTTTTGAGCAACATGGAGGAAAACACAAAACCTGGAGTGCAAACCCCTGTAATGGGACGTAGGATTTCTAACACTGAAATGGATGCCTGAATTCCTGCAGGGTGGTCGGCATCCCTGGGATGTGTCCCTGCCGTGCCGTGGCCTTGGACTGGTGCAGAGACCACGACAGCCAAGGAGAAGTGGGGAGCAGCTGAGAAAAACATGAGATATATAGTAAATATGTTCATGCAATGAATCTGCATTAAAGAAAACATTATGCTTGTGACAGAAAACCATAAAAGTGAGGAAATTTGCAGTTAATGGTAAAACATACCATATGTCCACGAGTGCCTAGGCACAACAGGGCATCCCCATAGCTGCTTTCTTGATGTCAAGGTGTTGAGGAACAGATGGTAGGTTTCACCCCAAATTACAGATATTTTGGGGGGCTGCTGCTGTGTATTTTTGTCCTTAGTTGCAGTTTTCATCATGTCAGTGTGTCTTCACCAACCATATGTTGCAGATGATATTTTTGGGATGAGGGTGACCTGCAGTTCTTGTGGACAAAGGCTGTTTCTCAGGTATCTCTGGCAGGAGAGCCTTGCTGATGAGCAGTTGAACCCTGAGCAGATTAGTCAACGCTATCATTAAATGCTCTGTAACCCTAAAATACCTGGTCTGGCAAAGAAAATGTCAACACAAATCATGGGTTATTCCTCCAGCCCTATGTGCTAAGAAGCTCTTGACAAATATAATGCTATATTTCCTGAATTAATAGGCATCGATAGCTAAATCCCTGAACTACGGAAAATTAACAAATCTCTACTTTCATTATGTGAGTTATTTACGAGGATGTTTTGGTAGTAGGTGCTGTGTCTGTTAACTGTTTAGGGAGCTGGCTAGAGGCTCCGTGCCTGCAGATACTGACCTTTTGCAGATTTTTTTTCCCTTAGCTGATGTCTTCGTCAGTAAGGAGACACCTGCATCCGTGCAGCTCCGCCGAGCAGAGCAACACAGCCCTTCAGTATTTCCCCTTCTTCACCAGCTGGATGGGACCCCTGATACAAAACCTGAGAAATGTGCCAAAAGCCTTCAAAGTTCAAGCCCGAGGTGTTTGTGCAAGATAAAAATGGGACAATATAGCATCCCCGTACAACTCATCCGTTTACACATGACACTCGCTTTGCAGTCTCTGATTAGCTTGTTAGTAAGGAGGCAGGAAGAAGTGCAATCAAGTTTTTATGATTCATCATTTCTGTTCCCTGTTTGGGAGACAATGTCAGTGCTCTTTGCCAATCATAGAAGGTGGGTCTTGAGTGCCTTAGGGAGATGCTTTTTTTTAAAGATGCTCTCTGTTTCTGAAGGTTGAGCCACATTTCTAAATAATAGGGAAGTGCTGGAGTTTGGTTTGTGTTGTGTGCGTGTGTGTGTGTGTGGTGTTTTTTTTTCCTAATTGTATCTGCTAACAATGCTTTTATGTTCGCTGCACGTATGCTAAAAGAAAACGTGCTTCCAGTTTGTTTGTAATCCTGTTTTCACTTAGAAATGTTTGTGCAGAAATAAATTAGAGATGGTACCTGGAATATTTTCTGCAATACAAAAGGCAAATGTAAGTTTTATTAAGTTGAAAAGGATACATTCTCTTCTCCTGACCTTGATTTTTTAGCTATATTCTCTATACCCCTGCTTTAGAAGTATTATTCTTCATCCCATCCAATTACCATTTCTATCAGCTCTTCTGAAAGATTATGCTTTTTGGGTGTTCTTCTGTAGATGTCTTTCCAGTGGCTTCACTTGATGAATGTGACAAGTTTTGTGTTTTCTCCCTCCCCTCATTGAATTGAAAAGTTTTTTGATAAATACAGGCCAATAAGTGCCCAAAGGCAGTGTTTCAATGGCTGCTAAATCTTTCAAGGTTAGGACTTAACCTCCGTTCTCCCTAATTCAACTGCAACCTTCAGTCTGGAGCCAATCAAGAATATCAGATGATACTTAAACAATGAAGGATTTCTGATATTCAGGTACAGCCTCTGTTCAATAGGATTGCAAATTCTTTGTGTGAAGAAAGTCGGTTTTGCTCTAAAGTACTGTCACAAAAAGTGAAATTACCATTTGCTTGGAATGATGCCATTCATCATTGTCAGAATACTAAGCATTGTAAGTAGCTAGGCCTCTCCAAATTAATGCCTTGTTTTGCATCGGCTAAATTTCCCAAATCCTCGAGGATGGGTCATACAAAACTCATCTCACCATTTTAATTTATCAATCCAATATGAGTGCGGTGAAAAGGAGCTTCATTCGGTCTTAGCTCTTTTATTTACAGTCTAATTCTAAAAGAAAAGGAAATAAGATATGAAAATAAGTTGGAAAATAAGATAAATCTCTCAGTGAAATCACAAGATCTACTCAGTCCTGTAGCAAACCCTCTATAATTCATTTGTAGGTCAGCTCAAGGGATTAGCCATGACGTATTTGGAAATTCATTTATTTTTATTTTATTTTGCTGTTTCTTATGCATAAGGGTAATGCTGTCCCCAAGGCTTTTCAGGTAGCCCTCAAATCTTGACAACATTTGCTGTCTCTAAGGCCTAAGCCAAAATTAATTTTCAAATAAACAGCATAAAAATGTATGGAGTTGTATAAATTTGAATACAAAATGCATTTGTTTTGTTTGCTTCCATCCATACATACTGTTGGCTCAGCCAAAAATCATAACATGACATTGAAATTAACGGCCATATGTACATCATGAAAGTCAAAAAAGTTTCTTAGTTTATTAAAAACACCATAGTGTGCTTTTTTTATTCCCCCCCCCCCCCACTTTCTCTTTGATATGCTCTGCTAGATGTGTGCTGGGAAGGAAATGCATGCTAATTGTGCTTCTCTCCGAGTGCCTCACAAACCGTGTTTCTGCTCCTAGACCACTTGCCGGGTCCCGCATCCCGCTTGGGGCTTTGATGGGTGTGATACCTTGAGATGTTTTCAGCAAAAGTGAAATCAGAAACAACTTGATATCTCTTGTAATTTATTTTATTGGGCACAAGTGAGGAAACACTGGAAGTGAGAACAGCCCTTGGCCAGCCTGTGACAGCGATGTGGGCTGGAAAGTGCCTCTGGTCTTGCAGCAAGTGAAGAATCAGAGCAGGGGGCTGGAAATAACTCTGCGAAGAAAAGTCCCCAATTCTGGGCTGAACTAAAACAACAATAAAAAAACCCCAATCAGAAGCCTGTGCTGAGGGCTGATAGAGAAACAAGGCAAACATTTTTCTGGTGTTTAATTATGGTACTGAATGGACTCTTCCCTCTGGTTGTTGGTGGCTTCAGCACATCCCAGAGTGTGCCAGGAGCCACTGCTGCCCCAGGAGCTTGCGGCACCTGCAGGATCAGCTCCACAGCAGCTAAAAATAACTCCTCAGTGCTCTTAAATTAAAACAATGCTGCTTTTTTGGTGTAGTTTTTGAAACCTCATTCCACAAGGGGGCTGTAGGTACGCTGGAAATTTAGTGGTTGGCAGGTTGGGGAGTATGTGAGAGAAAGGATGCCTGATCCCATGCAGAGGTGTCTGAGCGTGGGCCAAATCTGGAGAAAAATGGACCCTGAAGTCAGAGCTATGCCTGTGCATGGCTCTTTCTGAAGATGTGACAAGTGGCTCTTTGGCAAGGTAGCTGTGCCATCCGCTGGGGATGGTGGAAAGGAGGAGGAAAAGTCTGCAAGGGTCGGTTGGGATGCAGAGCTGCATCACGCTCATGCTGCTCTTACCCTAAAGGTCCTCCAGATTAATAGGGCTAGCTGAGATATCCTTTCACCTGTGCTTAATTAAGAGAAATACGGCTGTGTGAGACCTCGCTGGTGCATTGCCTGGAACTCCATATCTCCAGCACTATCAGCTGACCAATAAATAGTTGGTTAATTATTAATTAGCTAAAGATTATGTTTGGAAGGGTAGATCACCTTGAAATGTTGCTTTCTCTTATCTTTTCCCAGTCTGGCAATCAAAGATGTCAACTTAATGTGACATGACAAACTACAAAAAAGTGGTTTTTAGGATATGGCAGATGAGTGAGCAGAGGTCTGGGTGGGCTGTCAGCCTTGTGATGTTCTCCTGGCCAGCATGTTCGGGATGTCTGTAGACCCTTTGATTAGCAAATAATTGGTATATTGGGTCAGGCTGATGTAACTTCAGCACTAAATGTTCTTGTACCTCTTAATATTCTTTTGGGTCTTTCTTTTCAGCAATATCAGCTCATCCTGCTATGCACAGTATGGAATCTTTTGTCTCAAAAAACAGCAAAGTGCTTTGTGGATTATTTTCCAATTTTATTTAATGCTCCACTGAAATGCTGTTATGTTGGGCTTTGGGGTGAAAACCATGGGGACACCCCCTTGCTGTCTCCTCCCGCCCTGCACACTGGTGCAGCAGGCAGGTGTCTTGGGGAGCGCTGCCCTCTCCCAGCCAGGGGCATGGCCTCGAAGCAGATGGTGCAGCTGAGACCTTCCCACCTGGTTCTTCCCGGCTGCTGTTTGCAGGCGTGAATTTTCCCTCCAGGCTAAGTGAAAAACTCAAGCCAGTTGCTAAATGAATGTCCTTGTTCTTCCTATCCACCACACAGGAGCTGCTCCGTAGCCCTGGTTGAGGGTGGCCTGGGGAGCAGCTGTGGTTTCTGTGCCGTCCTTGGCCTTGGCTGGAGATGGAACTTCAGCTTTTGGTCTCCATCCAGATCTCCTCAGCCTAGCTTGTCCTCCACTCGGCAGATTTTGTGAACTGGGTTGCAAAAAATGCAAACTGAGGGTTGCTCACCTTATGCCCAGCTCTGGAGAAAGTGGGGGTGGAAAAGGGAGCATGGTCAGCAGTGGGTTCTGCTGCCCTCCTCTACAGAGGTGTGCTGGCTGGGAGCTGTTCTTAGCAGCCCAAACCTGCTTTCACAGTTGCAGGTCAGAAAGAAAGCAAAGCAGAGGAAGAAAGAGAGTTTTACTTGCAAGTGAAGGATATTTGATAAAAAGCACTTCAAAAAGCATGGTAGTCAACATGGATGCTGCTATATAGCACATCTTAGAGCTGCAAAATTGATTTAAAAATGAGTAGTACCCCGAATATCAAAGATGAAAAGAAATCAGTTTTATACATGTTTCTAAAAGTGAAAAATCAGATAGGATCATTGAACCATGCGCTATTGCTTATCGTCTCCTCTGTTTAGTGTATCTGCTGAGATTTGACAAAAATTCACTGTTTTTTTGTTTTGTTTTTTACATACTTGGAATCTTCTCAAGTCAAAATCCCAGAGGAATGCAATGCCTTACTCATAACTTACAGTATACACAAATTGCTTTTTAACTAGTAACACTTCTTAATTCCTATTGTAGGCAGCGTGTGTAGAACAGCAGAGTACTGCACTTCTGGATGTGTACATTGTTTTTGGAAACATGTTTTTGACATGTGAACTACGTGTCTTGCTGTACCGAAACTATGGCAAACCAGACACATCAATAATATGTTTAGCCCTGTAAATGTCTTTCTATTGTGCTCATCACCCTATTATGGCAATTGCTTCTTAGGTGACTTTCATTTCTTGCCAAAGCGTAAAACACCCCATGATGCATGAAATGTGGGATTTGCATACCCATTTGAAGCATCGAATTCAAAAGTATGTTGGCGACTGATTCCTTGAGGGTCTGTATAAGCAGACGCAGGGTACCACAAGGCTTGGCAGAGTGGGTGGAGGGGCAATGTCACTGTTGAATCCTGTGGAAGGCAATGGAAAAATAATGGCTTCTGCATTATCTTGAAAAAACGTGGCACTTGGTTTCCCTGGCTGTGCCTGCAAAAGGGGTAGGCGGATGAACGCTTGCAGCAGCATCAGCTCCCTGCTTTAGCTAAGCAGGGGATGTGGTTAAATTACAGTTATTCTCTCCTGGCTGCGCTCCTGGAGAGTAAAACCCCTTTGCCTCTCTCCCTGCTGGTGTACCCCAGGGGGACAGGTAGCTGTCCTGGCAGAGCCACCCAGTGTCCCCCCACTGGGGCTGGCACCCCCCGTGCTACTGCTTTCCCCGGGCTAAGGCAGAAAGTCTCCTCTGTTGGCTTCAGTGAGGTGCACAATACTCTCTTCTTTTCTGCAACTTCACTAAAATCCTTTTATCCTATGTTATTTATACTTCATACTGATAAAGGAAAAGGGTCTTATAGTTATATACCTGTATCTTAAGTGATTGTGCGTGACTTACGACATCCAGCCATCTCTGGGAAGTGAGAAAAGTTTCAGGGCTTCAGTTAAATCTGTTTTTTGGATTTCTACATGAAGTTTTCCAGAAACACTTCCTGTTTACACTGGGGAGGATGCCCCCCTCCTTTGCTTTCATTTTGGTGCTGCCACTAACTCTAAACTTGAGATAGTTTCTGTTTCTTCTAGGAAAGATCGGGTGGGGAAGAAGGCAGTTTCGAGGAAAAACTCCAACTTTTACATTTATGGGAACAATTTCAATAACTCCAAGTTACTAGTGCTAATCCTTTAACAGGAAGGCAGTTTGAGAACTGACCCAACCTCCTTTCCTTTCATTCCATCCCAAAACACCTGCAACTCTCAACAGAGTAATCTATGAATCACTGTGTCTGTTGTCCACTTATTGTCTTGTCTAGTGCACTCCACGGTGGAACTAATCAACAGCCCTGAATGAAGCATTGCTCCTGAGCTGAATTCCTTAAAGCTCCTGAAGTATTCAGCAAGGAGGAGAAATCTTTTAGTATGATTTGCTCCACATTCCAAATTCATTTATAGAAAGAGAATAGATGATTAACAACGGGTCGAGAGACACAGATTTAGCACTGCTTTGCCCTGACCTGCCCTGAGTTACTCCTTCCACTTCCCAGGCTGCTCTAATAAGATGAGTTCAAGGAGTGGGATGGCAAAAGCTGCTTGAATCCCCTGCACCCAGCAGTCTTAATTTGGTTTATTTGCCTTAATGAACAATTCTGGTTCCTTAATCACAGGTGAACGGAAAGGGTCACTTGCCACTCTGACAAATGGGTTTACCCTGAGCTGTTTGTGTCGGGCTCGCAGATAGTGCATTTCCCCCCTTTTTCTGCCCCGCGATGAAATGCCAACATCTCTGCGGCACCTCCTGTTACGGCCATTACCTGTGGTGCCTGGGCTGCCTGCCAAGGAGCACCCTCAGTAGCAACAAAGGCATAATCATTTCCAGTTGGAAAAGACTGGTGTGGTAATTTTCCCCTTTGAAAGCCGCAGCAGCGAAGCTCAGGTTAAGCAGGGACTCAGTCCTGGGACATAGTGCAATGAAAGTACAAACTTCATCATCTGTGGCAGTCATCTGGGGAGGCTGGGAGGTCCCCAAATACATTCTTCATCCTCACCAAGCAGCGTCCAGCTGACCTCAGCGGTGGAATGGCCAGGGGGGATGTTTGCAGACATCTTTTAGGTAGGTATGGGTGGTAAACGATAACAAAATGGGTGCAAAAGGAATGATTAATGTTTCCTAAATGACAAGCTGGGCTGCAGAGAGGTTCAGAAGAGCAAGGGGTGTAAAAGGCATTGCAGGTTCCTGCCCTATCGGCCAGGATGGAAGCTCAGGCTCTGCTGTCAGAAGCGAGCTGACGCAAGAGCTCATCCCAAAGGACCACTCCGCATCTCCGGGACTGGCTGGGGTGGGCAGCTGCAAGCATCAAAGGAACATTACGGGCCCTTTCCCAACCAGTGCAAACTTTGGGCTCGCTGACACTCGCTCTTGTCTTAGGGTGGTAACCTGTAGCAATAAAGCCAAGTCTCTCTCCAGATGTATCTTCTGGAAAAAGCCAGCTGAGCAGTCTCATGCAAACCCTGGTTAGTGGCTTGTTCCAGGAAATCCTTTTGCAGCCTGTACAAAAGGGAAAGCATTTCAGAAAACAATTAAAGAACTGTATAGGTACTTGCAGCAAAATCATAGTTTCTTTCAGTTAGGGCTGAAAATCTCTTGATATGCATAGAAGAACACATTCATGGTGATGTATACTTATCACCATGTGTGAGCTTTTTGGACATGTGGGCTGTGGAAAATAAAACCTTTGAGAAACGACCCAGGCGGATTTGCAGAAGCACCGCCCGTGCAGGGCAGCGTTCAATGTCAGCTGAAGATGAAGCTCTTCTGCGGGCCCTGGGTGCTCACAGATGGCCTCACTGGCAGCCTTCTTGGGTCACATAAAAAATGAGTTGGGTCAAACCCCAGACGTGCTAACTGGGTGTTGAGATGCCCTGATTTTCACTTTGTGGGAAAAAACTATGTCTCTCTTACTTCACACTTCTGTTTTGAAACAAAAAGCGAGGTGGGATTTTGTCCAAAACAGAGCTTTCCAATTCTACCTGGCATTTAAACTCTGCTATGTTTGAGTAATCCTCAAAAAGATAAAGTTCCATCTTGCAGGAATGTACTTGGACATGGGAAAACACAGCGGACAGGTGACTGGCAGGAAGCAAGTGTGGCTGCTCCCACGCAGATGTAAGTAAGTTTTGAGATCATCGTTCCGCTCAGGTCTTTTCCTTTGATTCTTCAGATTATTTTTATGTTGGAGGCAAATAAGGAACAAAGACAAATCTGCAAAATGACGAGTCAGAGTTTATTGGAGCAGGAAAATAAACCATTCACGCCACTTCCCGGTTTGCTGTGAGAGGCAAAATCATTCACAATGGTGAATCGTGGCAACTAGAGCTGCTTGAAATGACTGCTTTCTGAAGTTAAATTGTTGCTGACATGCATGGAATAAACAAAGATGTTAGTTCAGCTTGTTTAAAAGTACAGGTTTTCTTTAGCTTTGATTTCACATGTGCTTTTGCATAGCTAATGGATAGTCTTATTTTCTCACAGATGATATTTAAGAGCATCTCTCTGTTTTCTTTGGGTAACTACATAATTTTCAAGAGCAAGCCCCATCAGGGTTGATGAAGAAATGCATTCACTCCCAACTCCAACAGCCAAAATGGCAAGACGAGGTATGAGTTGCATCTCTTCAATAACTGAAATTGTTGCTGGTGAAATTATCTGATTCTTCTCCCTGTCACAAGTGTGGATTTTGAGAAGAAATCTGTTTGGCCTCCTGGGTGAAGGCATTAATTCATCCAAGTTTTTTTCTACAAGGATCTCCTTAGCATGAACTTTCAGAGTCAGCCAGGTACCAGTGAGTTTTTGAAATACTAAAGGTACTGTACAAGAGCTGAATGTCACATCTCCATAATGTAGTTTTTGGCAGGTCTTATTCCTTTACATGTGTTGGCTACAGGAGATAGGCAGTTTATTACAACAAAAATATAGCTCCTGAAGCCCAGCTATTTATGCTGCCATGGCAGCGAGCTAGGTGGGAGAAGAAATTTTGGAGGCCAAATTTAATAGCAAATAGGTGCTTTTCTCACATGGCAGTTCCTGCCCTTCTGTCTCCTGCTGGTCACACATCCACAGGTACATCTTTTGAGGCTGTCTGCTGGGACGCCTCCTCATGCCAAAGCTTTTCACTTCTTCTTGTTCACAGATGATCAAGGTAGGATTTAGCTGCTGTAGCATTCCCACATCTGAGGAAATTGTTTAGATTTCCTTTATACTTGATGGACAGCTTGTAGGACGACATCTCACCTCAAACTGGACATCTAAAATGAGCCCCCTGAACAGTCTGTTCCAGTGCTGTGTTTTCTGCAGCCCGTGTGAAGCTGATGTGTGTACAGCAAATGTCCAGGGTTGGCGGTGGTGGATCTCCGCGTAGGTTGTGTGCAGACAGCAGAGGGTGCTGGAGTTTTTTTTCCTTTCAATGCACCTCCAAGGTTGCAGGATCATTATAACCTAAAATCAATTGGCTTTTATTCTGATTGCTGAACACACAGAAGCTGGGCAGGTACAGCAAGAGAGGAGGTACTGAACTTGAATTAAATGGACACTGTCACCTTCAAAAGTCACACTTCTGCCAAAAAAATCTGTACCTACCAAATCAGTAAGTAAAAACTCAGATTATCATGATATGAATCAACAGATTTTATTTTTCTAGTGAACTTTTTAGCTAGGATTTTACCTCTTAAAACATTTTTAGGAACTTTTTTTTTCAAGAAATGGAACATGAAATCCTCTACGGCTCTTTATTTCAGAGAAGTCAGAGTCCAGAAGATTTTGCTATGTCAGAAATAGAACTTGCAGATTTATCAACCTCCAGCAAGTTGCCAACATAGACTTTTACAGATCAGAGTAGTGATGCTCTCAGATGGCACCTGCTGCCTTATAGCAACATCTGGATGTATATAAAGAGCTTCACCCAGGACTATGGATCTCATAGGACAGGGCTGGATGAAGGGCTCTCCTACAAATATCAGCAGTAAGAGTTTCAAGAGCAGGATTTAAAAAAAGCAAAGGTAACAAACCAGCCTGGCAGGCTGTAAGACTGGAATAACTCCCTTAAACTCGACAGAGCTTTAATGGCTTAAACTTCTCAAAGCTGAGCTTTCCCTGTCAGGGCACTGACCTGCTGGCTGGTTGTAGAAAACATCTGAAATTCAGCCTTGCTCCTCAGGTCCCATACAGGCGTGCTGTGGATGAGGAGCTTGGGGGCTGTGTTTTGGGCTATACCGTGTGTGCTGATGGCAGGGAACGGGAGTGTGTCTGGGGCAACAGCCACTTCACCTTCCAGTTAATGCGCCCTTACATCCACCCCTGTTTAAAACCACAAATTTCACACCCGCAGGTTCTAAGTCCAACTGATGTCAGAGCCAGGATTAAAACTCAGGAGCAGACTGGCTTCTAGCCTGTTCCTTAATCTATTAAATCACAGTCTCTCTCCTGCTAGCTCTCGTTGGTTTACTGGGACTGCTTGGCAGCAACAAGGCCAGGCTGATGTCTGATGCTGGCTCTGTTACCAACTCAGCTTGGTTGCCAGCTCAAGGGCATCCAGTCAACAAATGTCTTATTTTTGGATTCTCCCATTCTCCTGAGACCGTTGCTATGAAGAATGACCTCCCTTACCTCATTCACGTTGTTTGCTGTTCCCAGCCCAGATATTGTTGTGGCTATTGAATGAGTCAATCGTCCCACAGAGTAGTGGTCTTGCTGTGATGTTTTCATGAGCACTTGAACCAGAGCAGTGGCTGGTATCTGCTGGGTGTTTTGGATGAACATACAAAAGTCTATATTTTAGTCAAGTTAAAACTATGACCAAGCTAACAAAAGTCAGGAAATCCAAATTGCAGGTTGATAGGTTGTGCTTGGATTGCCCTGCTGTGTCTGGGCATGGGATGGTGACACTCCTGGGGCTGGGCATCGCGGTCCATGAGGATGTGCTTCTAGTGCCTGGGCATGGTGTGATGAGCCGAGGGTGGGAGAGCAGCCACAAATACACTTAGGACTTTCATGGTTTCATTTATCTTCTTTTTAAGGTCAATCTACTCTACTTTGGCAGTTAATTTTTGTTGTTGTTGGTTGCAAAATGTAATTTTGCAAAGAGGTGCGGTTTTCTTGCATTAAAGTAGAAATCAGCTTTTTGAATCTGAAAGTCATGATGGTTTCTCTGTCTCTGGTGTGTTCACATTTGTTCATGGCACGTGGGTCCTTTTGCACAGCAACACACAGAAACTTGCTTCCCAGTAGAATGCACTATTCCACAGTTATCTTTTTCTGCAGCCAGCAAGCCAACGTCGCTTGTCTGGTTTTCTGGTTTGTGTTGTTTTTTTTTTTCCCCTTTCTATATGTGTTTACAATTGAGAACCTTCTTTAGTAAACACACTATAGGAATCCAAAATCTTTCAGGTTGCTTGTAATATGAAAATTATGATGGGAGTCAAGGGTCACAGATTCTTATGCTAAACTACAGTTTTTATGAGTACTTGGAAAGCCTTGTCTATGTTTCTTATTAGACCTGGTAAAATTATTCAGATCAAGTTCATTTTCATAATTTCCAAAGTTCTGGTTCTGTTCCAAAATGTAATTCCTTAAAATCTTTTTGCTTCTCCCATTACAACCGTAAATGGGCAATTTAGTTTTTCTTTTTTTTTGGCAGAGTATCGCACATGCAACATTCAGTGTTTATAGCTTTTGCTGAGTGGGCTGACTCAGTTTTGGGGTGGAATGGCTTGATGATTTGATGCAAAAAAGTATGATGTTTAAATATAGTTTCAGATTTTTCAACCCAATAAACAGTAGCGATCCCAAGTGGAGTAATCCAGGGACCTTCCAAGCTCTCCCCTGGGCACACCAGTGGCTCAGCTCTATCTCTCGGGGTGACCGAGACTTTCACAATTGCCCTGTGACTTCCTCACCCTCCTCGCGAGGAGAGGATGGGAATTTGCTGAAGGCTTTTATCAGCAATATGCATCTGCCCCCATTCTCACTCAGCAGCTCTCGCCAGTGAGTGGGAAAAGTCGGGCCAGCGCGTAATCTGCTCCCAGCTTGCTTCCTGCCGCCGTGCCCCAGGGATGGAGGAAGCAGACAAGTGGCCCTGCATGCTCATGCTTTGCCAGGCCCAAAAGTTCAAGAGGCACAGGGAGGCAGAAGAGAGAGTCTTGCTCCCTTTTACAAGGGATATTTAATATTTAATGCTGGAATATAGTAAAAGTCTGTAAAGATGAGTTATAGGGGAAAAAACAGATAAACCTTAGGATGTCAAGCTCTTTGGACACTCACTGATTGGATTTAAGTCCGAACAGAGCTATTTGCTCTGTGCGATCTGAAGTGATCTAATGTACCATCTGAGGAGTCTTCCAGTTAAATGAGGTGTTATCTTAAGGTTTAATTTTGTACCTTTGCTCCATCTGCAGTTTGAGCGTGCTCAGGGCTGCTGCTTGATTTATTTCTTTGTCAGTTCAAAAAGCTTTTGCATCAAGAGCTTCTCTTGCGTCTACAACAGTAATTTCTGACGAAGTATGCAGTGTAAGGGACATCTCTGCTCCTGGCACACATAATTTCAGTAAGTTTAGTAGAAGCTTCTGGATATGGAAGACCTGTATGTGAGGCCAGACGATGAGAGCACAGGGAATGTGCTGAGGTCTGAGTGATCGCCCATAAGGAGCTGGAAACCACCAGTGAAATGCAGAGCAGGAGCTGTGCTGGTGTAAAGCATCATGAGCCCTCCAGACATGGGCAAATGCTGCCTTTGCACAATTTATCTGCAGCCCTTGGCACAATATGGTTTTGATCCCCACATAAAGCCATAAGATATGACTCATATAAACAGTAATAACAGAGGTGGTCTCTTGCCCTTGCTGGTGTATGAATGGGAAAAGATACTGCATAAGTCAGAAAAGCTGTGCTGGTGGCAGCAAGCATCAACACATGAGCCCCGTGTTTGCTCAGAACCATAGAGGTTTGTTTCTCTTTATTTTTTTTTTAACATTTATATATATTATATTTTTTTTTTTCCCCCCATTGGTGAAATCTTGCTCTCATGGAAATCACAGGAGTTTTGCCATGGACTTTCATGTGGGTGTGGGTTTTTAGCACCTGAGCTTAGGTAGGTTTCAGGAGAATGCAGCTGCCATTAGCCCAGCCTTCCTGTGTTGTATCAAGGTCTGGACTCCACAGAGCACTTGCAAAGTGTGGCACGTAATGCATTTCTGCATTAAATACACCCACATTATCTTACATCCCAAGCAACCCAGATTGTCAGTAGACAATTATGGGTTTTGCTGGGTTTATTTTGATTGGCCTGCTCTCAGTTTTCCATAGTGGTACTCTGTTTGCAAAAACAGATCATTAATGATAACAACAGATGACATGAGTCTGAAATATGGGGTGGACAAGGGAGTTAGTTTTTCTTACTATTTTTTCTTTCCTGAGTGTCTGCACTTTGACAGCACGTTTGCCAGGCTGTCACTTGGTTGAGAGATCTGCAAGATTAGGACCTCATTGTGTAAGTGTTTTCACAGCACTTGTTGCTATAAAGAATCTTCACACTTTGGCGGATGAAATCTGGACTCCTAGACACAAACTGTTAAGAAGCAATCATAACAATTAGCTAATGTGTCAACAATTAGCACTTTCCATCAACCGGCATTGAGTGGAACCTTCTTCTTATCCATATGCAGACAAAAATGCAATGATGTAGTAAAGAAAAGCAGTGGAGTTGGCCGCACTCGTCCCTTGCTGTAGCCAGCAAACTCCCGTGGGTATTGTTTACAATGATTATTCTTCCATTATGATGTTATTGCACAGGTCAGGGGTGGTAGCTAGACTGAAAATAAGCTTTTTTTATTTTATTCTTTTTTTTTCTTAAACTCTTGGCTGCTTTTACAAAAGTACAACAGAAACAACTGCTGTGAAAAGGTCAGCCAGTAACAGTACTTTAGTGTTTCACTGGTAAATATTTCAAAATAGTATTTCTAATATTTTACCATTTGGAAGTTTTTCAATGCATCTCCAGTCCAGCGCGACTCAATCAATGTAAGATTTCCACAGTCTCCGCTGGGAATTCTTTACAATGGGTACATTATAGTCTGTTACTGTATCTACCACCAATTGGTCAGAATTTGTTTTTATATCTTTTTATAAGGTATATTACTGGCAGTAATATAAAAGCACTGTTTTCTCAAGTATTTTACATATCTCCATATGTAGGCACTGAAGAGAACTAAAGATTTTTCTCAAGGTTTTCTGACAGGACCTTGCAACCACTCTTACTCATATAGTAGCTTCTTAGGAGACAATGTGTTTGACTGGAAAGAAGATCAGGGTCTTCTCCAAGGAAATGTCTTTCAGGAACGTTTGCGTGCATGGGGTTCGTAACGGGCTACTGTGAGACGAACATAAAATACGGCAGCATTGGTAAGGGTTTCTCTGGGTTAATTGCAGAGCTGGAGCCAAAGTGAAACCATCTTAAAAACAAGCAGTGCAGTTTCTAAAAGTAACACACTGCTTGACTGCAAGCCAAAGCAACTGATTTAAAACAGGGCACGGTGCTCGAGCACAGCCTCATCTAGTACAGCACCCTGGTAGCTGCAGTTTGGACCATGTGTGCACGTTTAGGAATTATTTGACAGCTCAATAAACAAGACATTGTAGTAAGCTGAACAAAAATGTGGAGGTAAAGATGCAAATAGATACAAGAGTAATAAAAATTAACCGTTTTCTCCAAATTGAGAAAATGTTCTCTTACAGTAACAAGGGGAAAAGATGACCCTGTGGTTTAGGGGCAGACGCACCCTCTCCCCAATTCTTCCCAAATCTCCCCATGACTTCATGCGAACCTAAGACCTCAACATACCTCTGTTGCACCCTTTTAATCCTTGTTCCTGTCTGTCCCCTCCTTCCAGCCTGGGACATTGTGATACTAAACAAATGTTTGAGATTTTTGGAGGGGTGTGCGGGGGAGTATAATTACACCAAGGATTATTAATATGGGAAATATGGTCAATAAACGTGAGAGGGGTTGAGTAATGCAGGGACATTCTTTACAAATTCTTTAGTAACAGAGTAGGCAGAGTGCCACAGACAAAGAAAATCCTCTGAATTGCAAGTGTGTTCTTCTGGCTTTTGCCAAGACTATGACAAAACCCGTTCTTTCTTCTCGCATTAGGACCCCTATTCAATGATACACTTAAGCATGTTCTTAAATTCCGTTGACATTTGAAAGCACTGTTGACTTTAATAGGACTTAAGCACCTGTTCATGGTTAATTGTGTACTTTCAGGGCTTTTCTTGAAGGAAAAAAAAAAGATGGATAGACTTAGGCATGTGCTTAAAGTTAAGCAGGTGCTTAAGTGCTTTGCAGAGCTGAGGCCTTAGAACTGAGTCTAATCCCCTCCGAAGTCAGAGGATGGATTTTCCCTGCAGCGTGCCTGGTGTGGTGGAGCAATTTGTTTGGGTGGCAAAATGAAGTCATGAGAGACATTTAAAGGAATATTTTTTTTCAATAGCACCTAACCATGGGTGCCAGCTGCTGACAACTGAATTATGAAATGAATTTACAAGTAGACTAAATGGACCAACCCAAAATCTCTTCTAATATTAATGGATACAGGCTCAGATAATATCACTTGATAAGTTGAATTGTAGCCTGAAAAAAGCCCTTTTTCCGCAGACATAACTCTAGGGTTGTTCCTGGCCAGTTCAGGGCTTGACCCCCAAGTGAAGGCAATGGTCCTGCCAGGACACGTGACTGCCCTTGGGTAAGACGGGAGAGGACAAATGTGTTGGGTTTGTCTTTTTATTTTCTCTGAGAAAGGGCTGGTTTAGTATAGACGGTGATTGATGGTTCAGAAATGACAGAGCCAGAGGTGTTTTTCCTGCCCCTTAGCCTGGAATTAAGCAACCAGCTTTTGGGGGATGGTGGGCTCACAGTGCTTCAATCTCCTTGAGACCTGCCCTGGATGTCTCTTCATCTCCACTCCCTGGCTGGGAGGAGAAGACAAGGCTCTGCTCTCTTCCCTTCTCTTGCTTCATATTTTAAGTCACCTCATCAGGGACTGTCTTGCTGGAAGGTGATGTGCAGTGCTCAGAGAAGGGGATCCTGCTTGGGACTTCTATGCAGTGCAGTAGCAATTAAAAAAACCTAGTTGCTAAACAAATATAAATTTTGGGATCTGAATCCTACTGTAAGGTTAAAAAATAGTACCTCATATTTCCCCCTCCCGCCCCCCCATCTGCTGAGCACCGAGTGGAGCAATGTTCATGCTTTCTTATGGTCAACATCCCAAAAGAAGGACACCATTCCAGTGTGGTGCTTTGGTAGGAAAGGGTCGTGGCTGTCACTGATCTGAGGTGTGGGTCCTGCTCCTGGCGCGGGGTTGGACTTTGGAGATGCCACAGAGGTACATGACATCAGGGTGAATCTGAAAACAGAGGTTCCCTGGAGAGCAAGCAGGTCCTCCACCAGCACCCTGATGATGAATTTTGCCATATTTGGTAGTTTTCTCAGGGCCCCGTTTCCTTCAGTATTGTGATTAAGTGACAATGTCGTATTTTATTCAGAAAAAAGAGGAAAAAAAAGTTTCCAGTCTTTGTGGTAGCAGAGATAAGCGGGAAAATGTAAGCCTAAAACATTCCCAAATAACAAGGCAAATAGTTAGAATCCAGCGTGGATTTATAACAACAACAACAAAAAACCCAAACCCAAGTAAAAAAACAAATATTAAGCTGTATTTCTGGCCAAGTGAATTGGAACGGGGGGGGTTAGCAGTGTTGCCTTGCTCAGGGGGTGAGGGTTGCCCTGGTGCAGGTACCTCTGCTCAGGACTCTTTGATTTAACCCCTTCACCATGAAACTGCGATAAAGTCAAATGCAAGTACAAGTGGTTCAGGGTGGATTGCGGGGCAGTGCCTGGCTGGCTGGATTCCTCGCCTGGCTGGAAGGATTTTTGGAGAGCATGTACCTACCTAAGCTGGGCAGAAGGACTTTTATCCTCTGTCAGGAATACGACAACCAGAGTGAAGCGTTTCACAAGAACTGACAATTCCTGTCCTCACTGTATTGCAGATTAATAAGAAAACAGAAAACACAAAAATTCTTAATTTTTCTTATTCAGTTTATTCACAGAATGAAATATGTTCATATCAGAGAATGGCAAACAATCCCTGCCACCGCAGAAAGGAGAAAGGGGAAAAAAAGGAGAGCCAGGTGCTCCAAATAAGAAAATGTCAGGAAGGCTCTTCGTCTCTGCCGAGCAGCCTGCGCTATAAATTGTGGCAATGCCACCACTGTGACCTGGAGCCTGGGGGAAGAGAATAGTATAAAAATGATAAATCACAGCCAGAGTTCCAGATCTTAATCAGACAAAGAAAGCTGGTTTCATTATCAGACAGATTTATATAATCGCTTACTAATAATGCTGTGTTCTTCCTCCAGTTTCTTTTAGAAGACAAGGGGTAAGAGCCCAGATAGCAATCCTGAGGTCACATCTGTCCTGACGTCGTAGGGACCAGGGTTCTTCCAGTCAGCCCTTCTGTGTCACACAGGCAACCGTTTTCCTCCCATTAATACCTGCTTGAACTAGAGCTTCTCCCATAGCAAAGCGGTGAATCCTGCTACCGAGCACAGCACCTGGTGAACTTTCCTAACACTATTCCCGGTCATGCTCCTCATTGCGGTGTGTCCAGCTTCCAGCCGCTGCTCTCCTGATCCATCTGTTTACTTCCACTCATGACATTTCCACCATCAGCCCACTGTGATCTTTTTTCCCTCTCCCCTCTATATAAGCTAAAGAAACTCTTCCCCGTGCTTCTCACCACTCTTGCACACTTTCTGATCTGCTCATAACTTTTATTGCTCTGCTTTTGAATCGTCTCTACTATTTCACACTTTTTCTCCTCAGTTTTTGCATCTTGCGCATACCGTTCTGAATATTAGTCAGATATTTCTTTTTAGTCATTTATTAAAAAATCTGATTGTCATAATGTCAGGAAGTGATTCTTGCAGGAGTCTTGAGAAATTATAGTTATTTGATGGTGAGTTCCTATTTGCAGTTGTATTTAAATTCATTTTTTTTAGCTGCGTGTATTTTGTATCATTCTATCTGATTCTATTATCAGATAAAACCTAATCACTTACTAGTAAGTCTTCTCCCTATCTCAGTCTCCAAAATACCATCCAAAGATTCCTACTGTAATATAAATTCATAACTATTATCCAGCCAAATCTTTTGAGTAGTTTAACTATATTGTGTGACCAGAACTACCTTTGTCAGATAAACTTATAATAATATATATGTTATAAAATCCTTTTACTTTGATAGGATTCATCATCTATAAGTACATATCAATTAGTGTTAACTATAAATATATTACTTTAATTCCTAAAGAAAAAAATCTGTTGTTTAAGGAAATACCTGTAGTGTAATTTGCCTGTTCTCATATCAGGTCGATGTGTCTTTACCTGCCTGCGCCCTCTGACAGGTTGCAGATAGCAGAACCAGGCTGGGTTTCCTGCAGTCCTGTGAAAAGGGCACTTTCTTCTTAGAAATCCACATTCAGAGGGTGTCTCCTTCATTTCCCGTAACACCCCTGCATGCCAGTTGTTTGGATAAGTTAATATAATATAATAAGTTAATATAATCTGGCCTTCCTTGCTGCAATTTAATTCCCTTCTGGGCTATTTTGAGTTTGGGTCACCACCGAGTGTATCTGTGATACGATATTTTTCCCCAAATATTTTGCAGAAGTATTTGTTTGAGTACTTCTTGCTTTTGTACCTTATTTTTGGCAATTAACTAGAGCCATAATTCAGATCACTTTTGTTCCTACTAAACTTGAGTTTTTCTTGTGTCATTATTTTCCTCTTGCAAATTTCTGTAATTTATAGCTTCAAATTAACATTTATGGCTGTTAGCTTCCCTCTTTTCTATTATATTTATATCAGCTCCCACTTCCTCTTTAAGTGACACTGTTTTATAGGTTTTCTGTTTCTTTTTATTTTTGTATTTCATTTTTGCGGCAACTTACTTTCTCAACTCTAGAATAAAGCCTTGTAAACATCTTGTAAAATGTTAGCTGATCCCAAGCATCATTCCCATACTTCTATTTCGTTTCTCCTTTACCACTGAGCAGTTTGGTAATTGTTTTCAGCTTTGCAAAACCATCCCTTAGAGCAGTAGATGTATTCAGAACTGGTGGGACTCTTATTTCTTTACACATGATGAATGTAATTAACGTGACTTCATGAGAACCAGTTGTCATCGTCATACTGCCGTAAGCCAGGTCTCTTTATTTATCATTACGGAGCATGAGTCCCAGTTAGAATTGTATTTTCTCGAAACCCCATATTACTTTCTAAATAAGCTGGGGATTTGAATGCATATGTTGTTGCTGAGGTCCATGTATGTAATCTTGGTAAGATCATAAACTTCTACCAGCTCTGTATCTGTCTATGCAAAACCACCACCATGGGAAGGTCACTGTGGTGGGAGACATGTCTGCACCGTCCTTTTTCCTTGGGGGAGAGAAAACCAATGGGGGGAAATTTGTGCCCCTGCGCTGTGAAGCGTGCTGTCCAGACACCTGTACATAACGTGAAGTTAAATAGGGGAAATAATAGGGAAACCATTTCTGTTGTCATTTCCATTTGGATCATCCTCATCATCACGTTTCAGGGTGACAGGTACAGAAATAATGTGTGAAAGTCTCTTTTCCTGGTGCGTTTCGAAAGCCTGCATCTGTGTTCCAGTAGTCAGTCTCAAACAGATACAGATTTGAACTATTTGTATGTATCTGTGTGTACAAGTATATGCCTGTATCTACAGAAAATTAAATTATGCTTTAGTGCCAAATACATCTGAGTGGACTGAGAAAGACTCTTGGGAAGATGCTGGGTCTTTTTGCTATGATATTTTCTGGTAATTAAACAGTTCTTTATTTTACAATAGTTAATGAAAATGAGAGTGGTTGGAAGGGTTATTTCTGTCTGTTACCATTAGATTCTCCAGATTTGCTGACCCTGAATAATTAAATGTTTTTGATCACTCCGTTTATATTGCCTAGAACTGAAGTAATTCTGATCCTTCAGCAAACTTGAAGCACAGCATGGAACATACTGAAAGGCGCCAAAAGATGAAACATTTCAGTTTTGTGGTTCACATCTGTCTGTCCTGAGACCAGGAGACCATTATAATACACTTAGAGCATTTAAAAGCTCCTCAAGGTTGACAGCCCCGATTAGGGCAGTATCTGCTCACGTGTGGGAGTCCTGTCTGCGCCAAGCCTGGGATCAAGGAGCCCTTGGGTCCCTTTTCTATGGGAAAAGATGTTAATAGTGCCGGGTAGTGAGGGAAAAAATAAGGGGAAAATGTAATCAAGGCAACCCTGACGCTGAAGTAAAAATAGCAATGTACGCATCCATCAGTTTGTACTGTTTTTACAGAGAGTATAAAATATTTAAACTGAAGCCATTAATCATCCTGCTCCTCCGTTCTAATCCATGGGAACCACAGGAGGTCACCAAATATGCATTTAATATAAAAGAATGAAAAATATCGGAGGGAAAAGCAGTGTAGTCTAAGAGCTAGAAATGCTAAGAGCAAAACAATTTCAAGCAGAAATTTTGCTAAAAATGAAAATATTATTTTCATGGTGTTCTGTAGGGAAATTGTTATATTTTGGGCAGCAATTCAAAATACACTTACAAATAGTTAAAAAACAAAACCAAAACAACTAAGATGGAAATTGGTTTTATTTCTTGATTTTTTTTTTAATTGTTTTAAGATATTGCTAGATAGGAGCATTATCTACTTTGTTTATTTTGATAAAAGCCCACCAGTGCTCAAGGAGAGCAGATGCTTCTCACAGAAGCCATTACCAGTTTCCCATTCCAGATTTTCATCAGGTTATTTTGATGGGTATTTTAAAACCGTCACACCATTGAGTTTTGTGCCCAAGGCTGATACTGCCCAATAGTTTCAATACCTAGAGGTGGGAGGGGATGCCTTTCCATACTTTTACTGGGTGTTGGCACGGAGAAGAAAGCCAAGACTCTGGCTAAGCAGCATCTCCCCGATTTATCTAGTAGTGAGTTTCCTGGTGTAAACCCCCTGGCTAATTGTTTTTTCATTTATTTATTGACTGGTCCTACTACAATGGTGCCTAGAGCCAGAGCTCGCTGCGATGGGAGGAGATACCTTGGTGCAGGGAGGCGAGGGATGGCAGAAGCCGACTAGCTGCCCAGCCAAGGACTGGAAGGAACAAATATTTCCATTATCCAGGGGTGGTATCCTATGCCCAATAGAAGTGCTAATGAGAGGCAGCATGCAAAGCGACAGCACAGAGCTCTGCTGTGCCTTGTGATGCCTGGGAATGTGGGGAGAGACAGCAACACACGGCAGAAGGATGGGTTTCCAAACCCTGCTTTCAGCTTTGGCACAATACAATCACTGTAGAAGACGACATTAGGAACCAAAAATAAAGCTTGAAGCTTCAAGAACAGGCTGCCAGAATTATTAAGCAAAACATCAAAATGATGCCATTAAAAACAGATGGGGATTCTATAAAGTATTGAAAAGAAAATGTTTAATTATGAGCCTTATGCAAAACCCATCAAAGTTGGATTAATATTATAGTGCTGTTGCTGTAGAGGGTTTAAGTAGTCCGTGGTGGAACATTAATCTTTCACTCCTTTAAAAATAATGTTTTCCTTTTGTTGATGACAAATTCCATCTCTTCACTGTTGAAATCATATATCCAGATTAATAGCATCTAACATAATGAAATCAAAAGGCACAGGTAATATGGATTAGTTTAGAAAACAACAAAAACAAGGGGAAAAAAAGACCCAAGGGGAAAAAAACTTCACTGGATGAGTGCTTTGTCAACATCACTGTATTTTTTCTGTTGTTAAAGGATGAGGGGGTAGTCTCTATTTACAGGTATTCTTGTCTGAGATATGTAAGGGCTGTATATCCATAGCATTTCTAAAAGTGTGCCAAAGAGGGGATGCTTTACAATTTTTTTAGAATAGGAGAGTCTTGTCTGTCTTGAGTTTCTGTGAGGTTGCCCATGGCTGCGCAATCTGAACACCCTTGGCAAGAAGTGCTGGAATAGCTAGAAAGAGTTTCTGGGATTCTACTTTTATTAAATAAATATAAGTGTGGAGTTGCTGGTACAGGGAGGATTATTTTGGGAAAGGTGGGTGGCAGAGCTGCTTTTCCCACCTTCCCTCACTGTAGCATCGTGCGTTTCCCTCCATCTGTGGGGGTTTTGGACTGCCTTGGTGGGCACCCTGCCCGCACAGACTGGCCACTGCCTGGTGTCTCAGGGACCTGTACCGCCTGCCCACGGGGAGAGGTGTGTACTCCAGGCCAGGAGTTTCAGAAAATTTCCTTCTGCATCCATCAGGATGAGTATTGGAGAAGACAGCACATTTTTCCACGTGTCGCAATGTTTTTGAGTTTCTCCCTTGTGAGCCTGGAGGTGTGAGCTGCTGCTTTAGACGGGAGAAACACGCAAAGTAAAACCTTTTCCCTCCAGCCTCTGTTGTCTTGGTGTCTGGACTTGGACTTCTTAAATGAGACAAGGACACCTGGTTCCTCTGTTTTTTTTCTCATCACCTGTTCTTCCTTCAGGACTGGGTTGCAATGATTGCTGCATTAACCCATGTGTTTGGATTCCCCACCCCAGCCGTCCATCATGTGTCTTTACAATTCTTGCGGCCAGGTCTTTGGGCATGAAGCTCTACCTGTGCTGTTTAGTGCTCATCTGCTTTATACAATGAACCAAAGGGTCAAAAACATGTATGTTATGTTCAGTTAACACAACGGGAACAATTTCGCTTCTTCCTTTCCACCTCCCCCCTGAAAATATCTCTGTGCTATATTGAATCATCAAGTACACCAAAAGCAGGTTCTTATTTTAGCAAAAATATCAACACTGACTGCCAAGGTAGATTTAAGGTATTCATTACAAAATATTTTGTCCTGGGCTTTAAGAATAATGCACTTTCGGTACAAAGAAATGGTTATTCTGAACATTGGACTTTTTTTTTTAGTTATTTACAATAGGTTTCAAGATTTAGAATTACCATGAAAGATTTACTTATATTGCAGTTCATGTAAAATTTAAAATCAATAAAGTAAATAAATTTAGCTTGTCTGCCTGAATCGATTTCCTCCTATGCTAACGCAACCCTGTAATACTGTACTTTCTTATCTCCGATGTCATCCTTTAGTGATAGTTTCAGGGTTGCAATTCTGCTATGCTATCATGTCCTTTGCAACATAGTGTGCCTCTGAGTCACCTGCGACTTCAATATTTCAAACCTGGGTTATGAACGCCGCCTCCCCCCGAACGGGGAGCTGCTGGGAGCCAGGATCCCTCCCAGCCTCCTGCTCACAGCCAGCGCATGGGGGAGAGTGGAGGTGGCCCCTGGGTAAATGGAAAAGGGGAAATACTGCTGCCAAAATAGGGTAGTTGGGCTCCAGCGCTGCCGAGGTGTGCATGGAAAAGAGCTGAGAGGCCTTTTGGCAGGACGCCCCCACCAGAGAGGGAGATTACCCCTTGTTTTTCCCACTTTTTCCAAAGATGTCAATCCATGGCTTGAGAACAAACAGAGGTTTATTTTATTTATTCAATTTGTAGGATTTAAGTGGTGATGAAAAGCAATTGTGCTCATCCAGATGTTGTGTTGCTATGTTCCTCAGCATGAGACACAGGGTGGCTGCAGTGGGCACTGAAAGAGGAGAGTCCCTCGTGATGGCTTTTCATTGAGTTGGTCTTACATTTTTTTTATATAGGTACCTATTCAGAGATACCTTATAGGAGGTCATGGATGAATCGCAATGGACTGGTTTCTGAGCAGGGTTTGGGGCTGTGACAGTGAGCAGCCCATGGTCCCTGTGTGGGGATCTACTGCCCAGAGATCCACAGCTGTTTTGGGGGGCATGTCCTATCTCCTAGCTGGGGCAGCACCTTTCCAGTGGGGCAAAGTGGAGCAGATGAGGTTGCATCAACCAACCTACCTTTCAAATATGCAGAATAAGGAAGGGTGGGTAAGCCCAAGGGAAACCTTGCAAAATGGTGGGTTGCTGTACTTAATCTTTATTTTGGGACTCAAATGAAAATGTTACACAAAAATATAATGGCTACTGGTGTCCTTTGGTGCAAAAATAAATCCTTTAGTTGTTCCCACTCTGTACTGCCAAATTGCATTCTCGATGTTTTCTGGATCTATAACATGACTGGTAAAGGCTTTATTGCATTGACAGTTTTGGCTTTCTGATTGAAAAGTGATTATCTGTTGCCAAATGGAAGACACTCGTTATATTTTACAAGTTCAATGACTTAAATTTTGGTCCTGTTCTGCATTGGAACAACCCAAAACTTTGCAAACAGGTTTGTAAACTGTAATTACGTGTGAATAACAGTGTCTGCACCTGAACAAGGTTTTCAACTCAGTCTCTCTGTTTAGAATTTAATAGAGGGCCATGGATTTCGGAGACCATTACCGAAAAAAAAGTTGTCAAAACTGATACACCTTTGGAAGATGTCCTGGCATGAATGAAATGCTGCCCTGAAAGAAAACACTTGGTCAGAAATGTTGCAACCAGCTCCAGGTTTAACCCTTTGCAGCCTCATTGGCTTTCCCTATGGAAGAACAAATGATAACATAAACTGTAGACCTACCCTGCAACGCTGTCACAAAGTTTGCACAGCGGACTAGACACAGCTGCACCACTCAAAGGATTTGGAGGAAAATAATCCTTGCAACAATAATAATCTAAACCTGATGAACTTTAAAAATGTTTGATTTATTTATTAAAAAAGGAAATACATAAATACAAATGCTTTGATTCTGGGTCTGGCAAAAGAGTAACTGTTTTTATAGCCAAGCAAACACTCTTCTTTTAAGGCAGTACTCTAGTTTCACGTGAAGTGAAATGTTCTTTTTTTATTACTTGCAAAAGAAAAGAAACTATCAACCCCGTCTGTCAGTGTTGCTGTTGAGTTTAAGATGGAGCACCCTTCTGGAAGCTGCGAGGAAGATGTCTGTAAAATGTTAGGCAGACTTTAAAGGAAACAAAAAATAATCGGGAGAACAGAAAAGGAGAGGGCATAGTGATATAACAATAAAAAAGGGCAGATCTCCTTCTGGTTTAAGTTAGGATAAATTCAACTGAAACCAGTAACGTTGTGCTGCATTTATAGCAGTGCAGCAGCAAAAGATTTACGTATGTCCGAAGCTCATGAATTTGAGCAACTAAGTACAAGCTATGTAATCAGTTTTGTTTTCTGACTCATGTCTGGTGTGTGGACGAGAAGAGACTCCAGTTAGAGGAGCCGAGTTGTCCTTCAGGCCGGAGCTGATGGTGGGCTTGGAGCACTAAGTTTTATGAAGTTGCAGGTTCGCTGCTTTGGCTCTGTAGCTGCTGGCAGCTTTTGCAGGTGAATTTGAGCATGACGTTGTTCTAGCCCAAATACAATTCATGTGCTGTCTTGGTCAGCCTCAGAGAAAATGAGAAGTGCTGGATTGAGTGCATTAATGACCAGGTTTTTCAGATGCAGAGCTGTACAACTCCTGGGGCTGTTTCTCACTAGAAAACTTGGCCACGATGCAGGGAATTGGGCTAATTAAGAAGATGTTAAACACAGCTCTGCTGTAACAGCAGCTGACTGGCACGTTGTCTGGAACAAGAGACATACTGAGCCTGACTGTCACGAAGCTGAGAAAGGAAGAGCCTGTCATTTTATTAACTGCAAAATAGTGTTTGATTGCATTAGCGAGGCTCTCCGGGAGCAACGTAGCCTAATGTTCTGGGGAAGGCCGAGTGGGTGCCCACAGGGGGAACACCGTGCTCTGAAAGCCAGCTCGGGCTTTCATTTTTCCTGTTTTTTAGATAAACACCTAATTAGTCAGAAATGAGCAGTGGTAGTTAGTCTCCTAAGCACCTATGGATAGGCTTGGAACAAGTGCTTAAATTTAAAACTCTTAAACATCAAGCCAAGAGACTCACTGTCCTGTTCTGCACTGTTTAAATTCAGGTGCCGAGATAAAGGGAAAGAAAATGTCTTTAGTCACCCATTTAGAAATGGTTCAGAAAAGCTAGCCCAAACTTTTGAGGTCTTTTCCCTTTCTACTTTGCCTATTTAGTAAATAGATAAGAAATTAATCCTATACAGTGCCATTTTTTATTCTATTACCTACTGATTTTTTTCACTATGGACTTTATCTGTGGCACTGCACAGGGTGACTGAGGTTTAATTCTGCACCAAAGAAGTTGCGAGGATCTGCAGGAAAAGCTCAGACCATGCAGAGCAAAAATGCTGAGGACCAGCCAGGAATATTTCTGAGCGTATGTAATCAACAGTGAGCTCACACTAAGCTTCAGTTAAACCTTCCACTTTTCTGCACTTACATTGTCAAGTATTTTAAGCCTTTCCACCAAGTCATCCCTTCTACTTCTTTTTAATTTTGTAGAATTTAATTTTGAATTTTGTTTCACTGAAAGTGATGGTTTGGATTAGCTAGGTGAGATTTTACTGACTTTGGGTTGGATTGCATTTCTGTAGTATTCAGTGCCTGGCTGCAAACCATTTCAGGTGAGATACCAGATTTTCACCACAGATTGTTAGAAATTGGTATATGAATAAGAGAGACCCATTTATTTATAGAATTAAAGCCTTAAATTGTTTCTGTTTAAGTAGTACTTTAGGTAGCTGAGGGCAGGATCAAAACTGCAATATGATCCCAAAGAAGTCGTGGCTGTGGCTCTATGTTGGTCAGTGTATGTTGTACCAGTATCTCACATTCATATTTTTCACCAAGAAAAATAAAATCTGAACCTAAAACCAGAGTATATATATATATTTCTTTTCAAGTAATAAAAGCAGGTAAGACTCTCTCCTCCCATGAGCAGGCAGGGACACTTTGATTGGAGATATTTTGCTGATTAGAATGAGGATGCTGGGCTGGTTCACTGATGCTCAGTGCAGTGCCTTTAACTCAGCCACCAACACAATGACTCTGCCCATCGTTTCACAGAGTTCATGAGCGTAATGCTGCAGAAATAGGAAGCTACTACCATGTGGTTAATCTGGTATTTCCTCAGAGGGGTGATATGATAACAGACTGGGGTTTTAATTTTAAAAGCTGTTAATGTGCAATCCTGTACAGTTTGGGATGTGTTAATTAGGATGTGGGAAT
Organism: Streptopelia decaocto; assembly: GCF_964273445.1. Taxonomy (NCBI): domain Eukaryota; kingdom Metazoa; phylum Chordata; class Aves; order Columbiformes; family Columbidae; genus Streptopelia; species Streptopelia decaocto. Next base: position 4,799,725 of record NC_138660.1, on the reverse strand, counting down.
AACTGAAAACAGGTAAAGGGATGAGTCAGACTGACAAGCTCCTATGCTATTAACTTTGTCATATCAAGTATTTACACTGATCCAGCTACCAAACTCCTGTATACACTCCTCCACATTGAGCTGTAGATGAGATTGAATTCATGTCTAGGCTCATCTTCCTCAAGACGGAAAAAGAGGACACTGGAGGAGGGTGATAATGTTAAATGGGCAACCCAGGCTTACAGAGATGTCTGGTTTCCTTGCTCCCATATACACAAACCCAGCTGTGAATGTCAAATATTCCCAGTGTTTTACCCTTTAGTTCTTATCTGCACTGAACAAGAGGAAGTTGCAGTGAAAAAAGTATTTGTGCAAACTGTGAACATGTAAAGTAGAATCCTAACCCTGGTTAATTTAATCGTGTACCTAGAAAGTTGTAAAGCTTCCCAGAATAAATTTTCCCTCCTGGTACCAACGAGAGCATGAGAGCCCATATCCATAGTGCAAGGAAAACGTGAGAGGGTAGAGCTGGGGGACATAAGGATTTAGGGTGAGCTTGGCTTGAACCCACTCAGCCCTTGTTTCCCTGTGGCTGGAGGAGACCCGAAGGTTGTCCCCATCCCTAGCACGTGCTCCAGGAAACAGAATGGAGGGTCTTAGTGATCTCTGTAGACAAAATGGCAGGATTTATTTTCTGAGAGGCAGTTTCTGAGAGGTAGCACAGTTTGAGACAAGCAAATAGATTTAGAAGTTTTTATTTTAATTATTTTGGTCAATTTACGATTCAGCTCCGGCTACTGCAATTTCAGGTTGACAATAGCTGTTTTCTATCCTTCTCTCATACGTGTGCACGCAAGTCCCGCATGATCCCGGGTACAAGTGCATCCCTTAGCGCTGCTGAGCTCCTCTTGGGCCAAGGGGCTGGAGCTTCGGTATTTCGCCTGGCCTCGGCATGAGCTTTTCTGTGCTATCTCTGAAATCAGCCCCGCGCCGCCTCCTCCTCCTCGTTTATCAGCCAGCGCACACAGACAGATAACATCCTCGTGACGTGGCCCTGACCTTTGTCAACCTTTGTTAAGGCTCCATCTGAAGTCCGGCCGAGTGTTTGTAAACAGGATGTAATTAAGGCTGGGAACTGACAGCGCCTGACGGGAGGACAATGCGGAGCTGGCGGGACCCGGGCTGTCAGATGTCCGCCCGCATTGTGCTGCCGGTGCCGTCGCGGTAATTGGTGTCCTCTGGCCGAAGGAAGTGCACTCAACTCGGATTAATCTGCCGCGGTGCGGAGGCCATCCCCGCGAGCGCAAGTGTTTCCTCCGATAAACCCCTCCGGCCCCTCGGAGGGAGCTGGGAGAAAGCTGTGGAAGTCGAGACCGCGGTGACAGGTGCCCACCAAAAACTGGGAACAGGAAAGGTGTGGGGGGAGAAAAACCAGTCAAGACAAGACGTCTTCACAGCTCGCCTTATCGGCCGGCTGAGCGGGAGAGGTCGTGGGCTTATCGTGCTCCGGGGCAGCTGGAGTGAGCGCAGGAAGATGAGCGAGCAGAAGGGCTGCAGATAAACCCCGTCTGTGAGCGGGGCTGCCTGGGAGCTGCAGGAGTCTGTGGCAGAGTTAGAGCAAAGGTTTAATCCCAGATTTGGCCCTGGACAAAGTTAATAATGCGTATAAATACATGTACATATATACATTTATATGCATAAGTGTAAAGTGGATCTATTTGCACATACATGTATACATGCACCTACATATCTATCTATACGAAAACTAAAACTCATAATTGAAACAAAAGTGTTTTTCAGTTGGTGTGGGTTTTTTTTAATTGTTTAATATCTTGATCAAGTTTTATAGCTCATTTTGTAGCTCTAAACAACTTGTGCATAAATAACTGGGAGTAGAATTGACTGAAAGACTGAAACTGAGTATCCCATTTGGTTTGTTCACTGCTTGTCCAAGGATGAGGAAGAAGTGTGGCTCTAAAATCTTTTTGTTTTATCATTACTTAAAGCAAGCAAGTATATTTCAAGCATATTTTTTATTTTTCACGTACTTTTGTCCATGCTAACCTGTAAATTAGGTGAAATTTCATGGGTGTGCACTGATTAAAGAAAATGTGTAACATTCCAATTTTATTTGGCATACAACATGGCCCTAAGAAAGGTATGATAAGTTTTTCTTGTAGGTTTTAAATTATATCAGCTTAAGGGTTGTAGTGAACACACTAATAATTCAGGCTTCTTCACTTAGAGTTCAATGCAATATACTGGATTCTGTAGTTGTTAGGAATTTCAATATTGCCATTTTTATATGGAAAATAGAGACGTGTCCATGAACATGAATCAGTGAATACAGGAAAAGGCATATGAAAAGGTCTGTCCTAAATACATAGGGCACATGCTTTGGAAATTCAAATAATACTATGGCAGTTTCCCAAGGTAACATCCTTCACAGCATCCAAGTACAGACCATTCATTGAACGTTTTAAACTCTCTAATTTAGGAGCCAGATAGTGCTGCCATTGAAATCAGTTGTCAAATTCTTGTTCTACTTTGCTCCAAGGAGACATGAGCAATAGGAGGGGGATTCCCGATGCCCCCAGCCCAAGAGCTCAGCTGTGTCGGAAGGAAGGCGAGAAGGTGACCACTACATTTGGAGCATCTGTACATTCAAATAACACTGACCTATAGTGGAACGAGGAGAAAAAAGGGCTCTTTTCCTCACATTTTTGGGTCTGCACAAGAAGGAAGCCATAAAAATAAAAGAAACACTAACTGAAAATCCACCTGTTCCCAGGGGAGAGAAGTGATTCCTAGAAGCCTACAAGAGACTGAAAAAACCCCATGGATATGTATGTTTCTATTTGTATGTAAGAAGACAAACGAATGAATATATTTTTCCTCAATATGAGAAGGAAAACAGAAAAATATTCTTTGGCAGCCTCGAGAGTTGTAGTTTACTCAGCTTGGAAATACATCTCAAAGTTCAAACCAAAGCTGACCAATACTCCAAAGCTGCTTGTAGCTGTAGATAGTGACATTTATTTCCAGATGTTAATGGGAATAAGGTAGAAAAGAATAATAATGCCTGGAGCCTGTTGAATGGAAATGCCTTTTTTCCTATATTTGATCGTACATAGTTGACAGACATCCATATCCCAGCGCCAGTAAGACAGGCAGGGAGCGCAGCGGTGTTAGAAGGTTTGCCAGGTTTGGTTTTATGTACATATGTGTCTCGGCTGCAGAGCACAATATGAAGCAGAGCCCTTCACTCAACAGGAGCAAATAATACAAGAAAGCAAAGGGCTAAGGACAACACCTTCGGGAGCGGAATAGGGCAGGGGAGAAGGGGAGGGTGGATGAAAGCTGCTGAGAGATGCAAACTGGCTCACGGCTGGAGAGAGATGAGGCAAACCAGGGCAAAATGGTTCCACTTAACCTACCTAACCTGCTTAACTAAATAAACCATTACCGCAACATATAGCAGGGTTTCCCTTAAACACAACTGTCTTTAGATGAAAGAGTTAAAGACAGAAAGCTCTGAAAGAATTAAGTTTGATGTTTGAATACATTTTTTGGCATGGAAATGCAACCACTGAAGAAAAGGAGCCAAATACCCAAAGCGGTTAATTTAAGTGGAGTTGGGGGGGGATGGAGGTCAGGTGTGTGTTGCCTTTTTTTTGGTAGGTAAATCATTTTCTTTTTAAATGAAATTCTGTTTGACTGTATGAAATATGAACAGTAATTAAATGCACAGTCTGTGGGCCTTCCATACTTTAAAGCTCGCTCTTAAAAAAAAACCCAACACAACTGCTCACCTCAGACAGGCCAATTACCCAAGAATGATGGAGTCAAGAGGAAAGTAGCTAAATTTCTTTACTTGAATGATCACAACCACAAGCCAGTGATTAGTCCCTGCAGCACCAGCGGGGATGTGGTGGGGACACTCACATTGGAAAACTTCAAATAGTCATTTCCTTGGTTAAAATAAAATCTGACTGCACTAAATAGACAGTTTTTAATCTCAATTGGACATCTGAAGATTTCTCAAGCTGTTGTTGGCTGCGGCAGAAACAAATTTTTCTGCTTTGTTGATTAAACCAGTGGTCTCCACCATTGCTTATCGGGCTGCGACGAGCTGTTCTTTTTAATTAAAAGTGAGCCACCACGAGAGAGCAATTAACAGCTAGTAATTACTGTGCTCTTCAGAACTGCAACATTTTGCCTTTCATTCCAATTATATAATGGACAAGTGGCTTTTTGATCTTCAAATTAGTGAGCTCTTGTACTATTTGTTTTGAGGCAGATTTGGAAGGTTAATGATGGCCTGTGGTGGCACTCTTTCCACTGACTGATGTAAGACAAGAAAAAAGGGGAAGGAAACAGGAATAGTCTATCAAGAAATGCAAATGCTGCCTTCATGATAATGAACAGGAGAAACACAGGCAACTTAATATGCAGGTTACTTAATACGAACCAAATAAGCGCTTGTTTCGGTGCTGGCCTGTGCTATGGAATTATTTTTTTCAGTTTCCTTTTTTTTATTTAAAAATTAAAATAAGTTTAATTAAGCATTTCAATATAGATTCTTTAGAGAGTGACACATAACATTTAACTGTTTGATACTTAATTGTTTTTGCCTTTGATTGTGGCACCTATAGTCAGATGCTGTACAACATTACTGAGGCATTGAACTGTCCCTTAGGACACACGATGCATTGACTTTGCCTAAAATCTTTTAAGTAGTGTCTTAATATATTTAATGGCCACTGTGCCCTTTGAGTACAAGGACCCCTTACATCACAAACAGTTGTCTAATTTTAATTAATATTGATTTGCATCTCTTAAATAGAAACTTTAATTGTTGCTGCTGCTTATGGCTCTGTAATAATCCTACAGGATAGACATGTTGAATACGTTGTGCAGATAGGCATGTGTATTATAAAGAAAAGATCAATAATACTGTTATTAGGGCAGATCTCTGCTCTTTTGATGGGAGCTGCTGCCACCGGTTATGTGGTGCTACACTGACTTACAGCAGCTGTGAACTTTGCATTTGATATATTCAAACTCTTGCCCTGGTATTATTTTTTTTGTGTACGAATACAGGTAAGTTTTGCTCTGGCTTCAACTACCCTGATTGTTTGGAAGAAGTCAACAGCTGTAGTACTCTGATACTCCATAAGTAGATTTAGAATTTGACACTTTTGCTGTGCAGCTCTGGGTTATGCATATCTGCACAGCTTAATAAACCGAGGACCCCATTTAACAGATGAATTGCAGGTATTGTGAAAAAAAGTAGGTATGCTCAGTGTGATGATTAAAAACCCTCTCATTCTATGGATAGCTTAAACAAGGTGATCTGGGTTTAAATTTCTTCACATCCATTGATTTATGGCTCCTTCGCTAAACACAGTCCTAACTGCACAAATAACTGCAGGCATGATAGAATATAGACCTTTCTTTTTGGGCTGTTGAAGCTTTAGTCTTTCAGTTTTTCCTGTAGGAGAGAAATGTGTTGATTTCCTTGGAGGCAGAATCAGGTTCGTATTGCTCTACAGATGCTGAAGAAACAGTATAAACCCCATGTTCTTAAAAGTGTTTGGATCACATCTTCAAATGCCCACCTAAACCCGGAGCTCGGGTATGATATTTAATTATGATTTTGAAAAAGGGCTCTGCAACCAGTGAGTGAAGCCCTTCACAAACCATGGCTTACGTTCCGGTGCATATCTGCAAGGTGAGCTCTTGAACATGTGCATCAAGAATCTCTACCCATATCCTGACTTGGGCAAAGCTTTCACTGAAATGATTTTGGCCTGTGAAGAGTCCGTGACTGAACCCACACAAAAGTGCTGGGAGGTAAAAGGAGCTGGAGAGCATGATAATAAAGAGGCTGGATCAAAATATTTCAAGTAGGAATTGGGACAATATATGTACATACAATTAAAAAAATACTTCAGATCTGTTTGAAAGTTTAAGTCTTTTAGGAATTCTAGTTTAAATCTTTCATAGGAAACTGCTTTGCTATGTGGAGAAGATGTTGACTTTTCAATTACAGGTTTGTAAAGGATCATGGACTGTTTTGGTTCACTGTCTAGATATTCCTCCCAAGTGGTTCCAAGTTTGAAGACAAATGTGTGCTCTTTATTCTGAGCAGTATGCAACCCATCACAGTAACACTTTCCATGGGCTGAGATGTCACCAATGTGACGTTCATCTGTATTGCAGGAATGTGGATAAAGTAGGAGGATTGCATTTCCCATTATCTCTCATTCAAACAGTAATTTAAAGTGATTTGTTGTAGCTCTCATTTGTTTCGTTAACGTGCAACATGCTGGGGTTTGTTTAGGAGATCTGTGGGGAAGGTTAAGAGGAGCACAGTGTCTCTGGGACGCTGAAATGAACAGTGTCATGCTGGGGGAATTGGATAGAAAGGAGTAAAAACTGAAACCTTGAAAATTTAGGAATGTGGTGTGGGAGCAGGTTATAGAGCAGAAGACCCCTGAGATGGACCCCCTGGAGACATGCACCAGGTCCCTAGTGCTTCTAAATTTCCCTTTGATTTCAACATGCCAACATTTAACCCATGGCTTTTCCTTGGGTCTCCGCATGCCTTGGAGAGGCACCTCCAGGAACACCCAGGACAAGTAACACCTCCCATGGGGAGGATTCTCTCTCTTATTTCCAGTTCTGAAAGAATGTTTATGTCCTCTATATATACATACATGGGTAATTAGTAATTTTTAATGACTGATGGTGCTTTTTTTTTGCACCCAAGGCTAAGTTATTGTTTCCTGATAACTGTCTATTATCTAATTTGTCACCTGCAGTACACCACTGATGTGATACGGTTCTGTATCTAGTAACATCCTGAGGGGATTCACAAAAATGTAGATAAAAGGAACTGGCAAAATAATTGAAATAATTACTGTGGTTTGATCTTAGACATCTGCAATATCTCATTCAATATAAATATGATCCTGACTGTGGCCATTTGCACATAAGCCCAGAAGGTGAAGGCATGTATGTTAAACGCTTCCAAATCAGGATGGCATCTGATGTGCACAGATATAATCACCTATGTAGGGTGCAAGGCGATGAAAAATCAAGCCTGAAACACTGTTGTGCTTAAGTGCTGCGTTAAGTAGGAACAAATGGGATAAAGGTTTAATCACTGACAGATCTGGTCCTCACAGCAGCGAAAGGCTCTGAGGATTTCTGAATTGTGGTTATTAGCATCAAAGCAGCTAGTTCTGTAAAACTGGGTGATGCTCTCCAGCCCTTTGCCGCATGTGTGCAATGCCCCTGGATCCTCAGCCTGACTTCAGTCCAGCTTGTCTGATGGATGTCAGCGTGAGAGGAGGGTCCAGGCATTTGCTTCAATTATTGCAAACTCTTCTCCATATATCTACATGTTGGAAGCTGCAAGCAGCGCCTGCCGTGCGGTTCACCTCCATAAACAATATATTCTCTTGATCTGCGCACATATGGTAACTCACATTAATGGGAGTTACACATGCTGGGTAAGATGAGACTAAAGCTTTCCTGTATTTTTACTAGTGAAATACTGGAAATGGGACGACAGCAGCCAACTAGATTGTGAGGACTCTTGTCAGAAATATGATTAGGAATTAGTTTCCATGTAGCTCACACAGTAACAGACATGAGCCTCGAGCCAGAGACAAATAGTAGTTAATATCTAGAGAAGGCAAAGTGTTCTCTGAGATGTTTAAATGAGAATTCCAGAGCAAGATGAAAATTGACCTCTGAGGGAATAACATTTTCTTTTTCTTCATAACTGCGAATAAAAACTCCAAATAGATCATCAGTATGCATATTAAGGGGAGATCACATTCCTGTGATATTGTTGGAAAATTCGGTAGTGATGTATTTTTCATTTTTAATATTTTTTTCCTCCCTGAATTTTTCTTCTTGGATTTTTGCCACATAATGCAGTAAGAATCACCCAGGAGATACAGGAAATTTAAAGTCTGCTGGTGTTCCTTACATTACACAGAGTCATACAGAATTTAAGGTTCTATACATTAGTCTGCTTCTGAATCAACACAGACAAGTACATCCAAGGTAGAAGAAGCAAAACCCTGGATGCCTCTGTTGTAGCTGGAAATATGAGAATAAGTCTTCTGGATGTGTATTTATTTTGGAGTCTCCGAAAAACCCAATAGTAGCAGTGCTGCTTTATGTGAGGCCTGGAGAGAAAGAATATATATATTCACCAAAAAAAAAGTGTGATCAATTTAACTTTCATCTTTTCTGCCTTGTCCTCTGTTGCTATCACATCTCACAGGCTGAACAGAGCAAGGCTCTGTGAGGGGCTTGAAGGGAATTGAGTTACAAATCACTATATTGTTAAAGAAGGAGGTCATATAATTTTAAAGTATAAATTGCAGTCTGTAGATTTTAGTGAGAAGAGCTCTACTTGAGTTCAGCTGGCCTGTTCTCCTGCGCAAGGTTTTACCATGATTTTCAATAGGGTTTTGTGTGGCTGTCTATTTGTGATCTCTCCTCCTGATGGCCATATCCCGCTCGGGTACGGTAATAAGTGCGTCGAGTGCGGTGTTTCTCAGTATGGAGGTATTTGAAAATTGTCTGCAGAGATAACTGAGAAATTGCAATGTTGTTGTGGCAACATTCCTTCAAGAATCATATATTTTTCTCAATAGGAACAAAAGAAGTTTCTTCAGGCGTTTCTAAAAAGTCTTACAAAAGAAAATGAAAAATCATCTTAAAAAAGCCAGAAGATCTTTTGCATGTTTTGTGATGCACCTTTTAATAGTTGTGTAAAAGAATATTTGCAAAGATCCTCCAAAGTGTTTGACATCCTACCTTCAACACAGTTTTGTACCCTTTCTTTGCTAATCCAACCTCACGTTATCTTTTTTTATTGGTTTAAACTTGCTTTTGCTTAAATTTACTCCAGGTTTTGAATATTGTCCCCATAATCAGGGTCCTTCATCCTTCCTTCCATTGTGGGTGTTTAACAAAGAGGGGCTGAGAGCTCCATAGTCTGAACTGGAAAACTGAAATAGGACTCCAAACGGATTGTTTTTTCGGATGGAGCTAATAGTTACTAAATCCCCAGTTAATACTCCTGCTTTGCGGATGTCTCTCCTCCAGTGAGCACCATGTGCTAATCTCTTGTTCTTCCAGTGTATGCATCCATACTTAATGTGAGGAAACAGGCTTAAACCTGTTAAACTCATGTTAAATGCTCAGAGTTGACTTTTACAGCTGTCCGCGTCCAGAGGTGGGAGTGCATACCAAAGCCTTCCCGATGCCACCAGCGATGCAGCGTGTGACCAGACATGCAGCATTTTGCACTTTGCTGCAAGTTTTGAGATTGTGCCTCTGGCTCTTGAAGTTACCTGCTAATGGCAGGTTGCTTTAAATGTGCCCTAAAATGCAGAGGTGAAAGGGATGGTGGCCTCCTTGGCTAGATCCAGACTGCTTGAAAAGTTCATCTATCTGTGACATAAATTTCTGAGCCAAATCCATTCCCAGCTTTGGCAACCTTCACTTTTAGTGGGTTCAGATGCTGTATCCTCAACCAAGATCCGTCTTTGGAGCTGGCTGGTGAAAAAAAGTGATGTTAAGCTATTTTGGGAGTATACTGAGGTTCTGGCTGTCTTGCCCTCATCATCTTCCTACAGACAATAAATCCAGGCATAAAACCACATTTCTGTTGAATTCTGGGGAACACTCCTGATTTATACCCGTAATAAGATTGTCTCCAAATCATCTGTTTTGTATAGATGGAACAATATTAGACCTTCTATATTTTTTAGAGGTCCCTGATGTCCATCACATCCTCAGGAGCTTCTGTGTATGGTCCTGCCACAAATTCCCTGTAGTAAAAAAATGCAGAGGAAGTGAAGAGGTACAGAAACCTCATTCTCACTTCTGCTCCTTCCTATGGGATTTGCCAGCACTTTCTGGCTCATTTCGCCTATTACATAAGAATGATGTCAGATGGAGAACATGTTTGTGCTGTGTCATCGTAGCCTTGTTTTCTGTTAGGAGCAGCTCTGTTTAGAAAACAACAAATTTGGGAGCAGCAGGAACTACCTGCGGTAATTGTTCGCAGATCTGCTGGGTGCCATGCTGGGATGTGACCCCAGGAGAATGGGGGTCGTGCAGTGAACTGCAAAAATCGAATTTTTTGTGTAATGGCCCCAGTTTTTTGCAAGTCTACATTTTATCTAGCATGGTGGCTTTTGAAGCGTGGTTTGCCTTTGTAGTATACTATTTTTCCTTGCTCCGTACAAGGTGGAAAATAATGCGTCTGTTGCCCAGCCCTGTCTCCAGTAAATTAAGAGACTTTTTGTTTGCGCACTGATCACTTTATTTTGCATTGTTCTAGGGAATATAATGGACATTCCTAAGAAAATACTCTTTTTCCAATAGAGGGAGTATTAGTGCCAGGCAATACCCTTCTGTCTCACTCTCTTTTGCATCTCATAAACCTACCTATAAGCAAATAAAGTGTATGTTGGTGGCTTGGTGCTGTTTAGACTGAGTTTGCTCCCTGCTCTGCTTTAGCTAACTGACTTCTCTGAGCCAAGACACACAAAACCCATCCATCTGTTCAGAACAGCAGAGTGAGGTGAAAGTTGGTCCTCCCAGAAACCTGCCTCTGGATGGTAGGGCTGAGTCTTCCTCCCTGTCACCCTTTGTCTTTGTTCACCTAATCTCCCACAGATAATGAAGTCACGTTAGCATCCAGAAAATCTTAAAAAGGTGAAAAATAAAGCAAGAAATTCAAAGCTCTGATCTTTGTCGTCTGCCATTGAGAGGGTTGGGGCTGGTGGGGAGGGGCAGAGCCCCAGCTTTCAGAATGAAACTGGTCTAAACCCCTTGCACATCAGACAAAGATTAGGAAGGTGCTGCCCCCCAGGAGCAACAGCTGGGCTGTCAAACAGGGGAGCCCCTCTGCTCTGAGCCCCTCTGCTCTGAACCCCTCTGCTCCCAGCCCTGCTCAGCTGCTCTCTGGGGAGGTGGGATGCACTGGGACACCACCCTCCCCAGCCTTCAGCTGTCCCTAGATAAATAACAGACTCCCTGTCTCAAGTATTTGAAAGGGAAGGGGATGCTGAAGACAGGATGCAGGGTAACAAGTTGGCATCCAGGAGGTACCTGGGGTGTGATGACCAATGCCTGTTGGTGATGGAGCTCTTCCATCCTGGCAGGGTTTTTACTATGTTTTGCCTTCACTGGGCTTGCAGTGCAGGCTCGGAGTGCTCCTTTGAATCACTGGGGCCAAATTCTGCTCTGAACTCAAGTTTCAATGAAATTTGCACTCTGAGTGCAAGTGAAATCAAGATCTGATCTGAATTTACTTAATCTCTAGCAGCTAACCTGATTGGGAGTTTGCCTTCTGGACAAGACAAGCAGCCACTGATTAAAACCCAAGTCAGGGGGGCAACAACCCCAAATTTACTGCCTGCCCTTTGGCAGTTGAGAGGGTCTGGAAGTCAAACTCCCAAGCTCTGCAAAGGCTGTGAGAGCAGAGGAGCCTCTGGAGAAGTCCCTGGAGAAGCCGGGGACACAGCAGCAGTGAGGAGAGGCGGCGGAGGGCGAGCAGAGCGGCTGCGAGCTGGGCTGTGTCTGCCCGGCGAAAACACAAAGGCTGTAAATCCAGCGTGAATCATGGCAATGGAATTAACTTAAAATTGTACTTTCAAGGTGAAATATTAGTGGCTGTAGCAGTTTGTTTTTGTCACACAGTTGTGAGCCGCTGTGATTTTTAGGAAACTTCCTGGTAATTTAGCTTCAGGATATGTGGCATATGTTGCGATGTCTTTAATAGGGAGATGTAATAGCGTGTGCTGTGGGATCTGTGGGTTGAACGCTGAAGCAGGCGGCACACATTTAAAATGTAAAAGGGAGATTTATAATGTTTCCAATGAAACAGAATGATAAAAGCCAATGACCGAAAATAGGGAAAATTAATTTAGATAGAAAAAATGCATCCTTCTGTGTGTCTTGCATCTGCTGTTCTGGGATTTCTGTGTAAATCTATATGTTTTGGTTCTATTTAGTGCTGTGGGTACTTTGATTAATTTAGCTACATGTTACTGTCATGTTGGGCACATTCATCTTCTGTCTTGAAGCATGTACTCCTCAGCCTCTCTATCATTCCACCCCTTCAGGCCTTATTTTCATCACATTTAAGGGAACTCTCCCCTGCCTGTCTTTATCTTGTTAGGCTTTCAGCAGCTTAAGTTGAATCTTCATTCTTTCACTCTTGCTGTCAAACCTCCTTTACCAAGTTATCTCATTTTCCTATTCATAACATCTAACCCATTATATTTAATACTCAGGCACAATTGCATCTGAACATTATGTAGGACTTGCCAGCACAAATACTTGCAAATGAAATCAGACCACCCCTGGAAGGAACAGTGGTGGCTTTGCCTTGCCAGTGTATTTTAAATTGAAAAATGCCCAGGACTAAAATCCAGTCCTGGAGTAAGCGGTTGTGACTTAAGTGAAGTCAGTAGAGCTTCATCTGCTAAGCTGAGATGGATTTGACCCTTCAGTGCTGAAAGCTGGAAGGTTAATAACGATCACATAATCTGATACGAAGCAGAAATTAGTGTCGGAAGTGTCCCAGTGGGTGTGTACATCTACAGATGACAAAGCCCCTTACAAGGACGGGTAAATGATAATGTTCCTATGGCAGACTGGAAAACCGAGGTGGGAAAGTCAAGGGACTTGCTAAATTTCAGTAGGTGGTCAGCGTTGTGACTGTGCTGAAGCCCGTCTTTTGGCAGAAGAGGATCCAAATGTCCTTTCACGTTGCCTGGATCCTCTACTCCAGGCTTGGAGGCTCATCTCCATCAGACAGAAGAATTTGATTTTTCTCCCAGGTCTTCCCTCTGCTTTTTGAACTAATGAAATGGTGCTATAGAGGGGCCTCTTCAGCAGGAGATTATCTGAAAAAAATATGGGGAGAGAATAAAAACCCCTTTGCAAAGGTTGCAGCAGCAGTGGCACCGCCGGCCCTCGCAGGGGCTCGTGCTCCATTTTTGAGGTGGATCCCAGCATTTCCGTCTGTTGCAAGAGCTGGGTCAGTCTGTGAAAGATGATATATGAATTAGTTTCTTCTGGTAGCGCTGGACAAAACTCAGTGACCCAGGAAATGTTTTCCTCCCCTTTATTCCTATAACTGCCTTTTTTTTTTTTTGTTGTTGGCAAGCTGACCTTTTTAAATGCTTCATCCTTTCCCTCCCAAATGTGGAATTTCCTCCCAAAAAAATCATTCTGGCTCAAGACCCAAGGCTGGTCAGACTCAGCACAGGCTAGCAATGGGTTTCGATAGAGGACAGCATCATGCTTTTGGCAGAGTATCCTGGCCTGGAGAGCACTGGTGGAGAATGCCGGGCTGGGGGATCCCTGCTCCCCCCTGGGGCTGGCCTGACACTTCCCAGTCGCCTCGAAAAGGAGTCCAACTGTTTTCTCTCTACATTGTTCTATTTTTAGGAGGAGGAAAAGCTATTTTAGGCCACTCTCAAATGTTTTTATGGCTCTTTCTGAGCCCTCTGTAGCTAGTTGGTCTCATGGTAATTAAGGTATTTGGCTTTACAAGTGGAAGGATTATGAAAACGGTTTCAGCGATTTCTAGAAGTGCTCTGACATATTCCCAAAATAGGGTTTTTTTTGCCTGTGTATTTGCTTCCAATTTTTGTTTTGACAAATGAATGATGCTAAGGGAAAACACGCTATCTGCCACTTTCACTAGGGTGGTGTGACCCAGACCCTGAGGATGAAAAGCACAATAGTGCATTTCCTGACCGTTAATACACACCACTCACTTGATAGTGCATTATTTTTACTAACTGGAGCAATTAAAATGCCTTTGCTTAGCTTTTATGTATCCCTAATGCAGGGAAAAGCCACTGGAAGATTTACATGGGAAATTTTCTTGGATAGAAGTAAGAAAAGAGCTGTGATTTGGGGCTCAGGGACAATCTGCTGCCTGTGGGATCATGGCAATGAAATCACACTGCAGTTAGCCATCATCTCCAAACTTTTCCAAGTCATGATTGACGTTTTAGCTCTGCTCTCCCTGCTAAAAACAAGACAGCAAAACTAAACCATTTCCCTTAAAAGATGGATTTTTTTCTGTAGTGCATAGGTGATGTAGAAATGTCATATGTCTGCTGGGTTTGGGAGGGTAGCAACCACAGTGTTAAATAAACATGTAAATAAATGTTAAATGAACATGTAAACTCGATGGGATGAAGCAGTGAGAAATGAAAAGTATCGCTTCCAGGGCTGGCAAAATGAGTGACTTATTGCGGTCCAAAAGAGATGTCTGGAACTGTTTGGCTGGGGGCGTCCCAGGCTGAAGAGCTGGTACGAGCCACCATCAGTGCTATGAACTTTAACTTAGAACTGGAAAAAATGAGGTTCACGGTGGCCCATACAGCCAACAGTATTCCTACATATTTCTAAATTATCTGTGATAGAAACAAATAGAGATTTAATAATGTCAGATGAACATGTAAATGGAATTATGTCTTAATCTAATTACAAGTCCTACTGCAGTCAATATAATCAGTCTAAAACCCAGTATATAGGAAAAAACCACCCTTTTGCAAAAACTGCATTTATTCAAATATTTCTAGAACTATTAATGTCACTGAATCGAGGCACAAATACAGGTTAGTGCCTTTGGGCCTGGGTGCCTTAAACATTAAAATTTATTATTATTATTTATTTTTATTAGCTTCATGTGGCAGAAGATTTATAATATTCTAGTTAGTATTAAGTAATTGTGGCTTTTAAAACTGATTGTAATTGTTGCTGGGCAAATCTCGAAAGGGTTAGAGGATTGGTTGGTTTAGTTTTGATGAAACTTTCAGAACTTTAGGCATTTATCCAAACTGTCTCAGCCTCCTGCATTTCTAATATGGGTCCGTGTATCTTCTGAGGATAGACTTTTATTTTTCTCTTTATCTTTTCCTTTCCTTTTTCTTTTGTGAAGGTTCCTGTCCTCCCCGTGTTTGGGTCAGACACATGGTAGAGTATTTTGGTATATCTGCTTCTGAATGTGACCTGGAAAAGGCAGTCAGGAAGAGAGTTCAGAAAGTTTACAGCAAGTGATTAAAAAGAAGTTATCTATACCACTCAGCTCTTAACCCCTAAAAACCTGCTTCAGTTTGTAGTTTATGCCATGCAATAACGTCCTACTATAGCTATCTGTTAATTTAGATTCTGCACATAGAATCCTGTAACCACATGACAGTCTTGGTCATGGACATGGTAGGATTCTGATGCAGGAAAATCCAAATATTTTTGTTCTTTGATACTATATGAGAAAAATAGGAACTAAGAACCAGAGGGTGGAATCGAGCATTTTCCTGTATCATATTGCAAACTCCCTGTACTTTGTTACAACTGTCACCTCACTTGGCACCTTTCTCAGTGCTGCTGCTTCATGTGTTCCGTGGCTGTTAGAACTATAAGTTTCATTAAATAAATAAACCTTACAGTTGTGAATGGTCATGAAAACATCTTTGTGTCTTGGAAGAAGAATACAGAAAGGTCTTTCCTAGAGCAGTGCATTTTTTTTTTAATGTAGGTATTTTGTATACACAGGAGGATGCATGCAAGTTATCTCCTGGTTTTCAAAGTAATTTAAATAAAATTGTCAGTGTAATTATGCTTGTGTGAGCATATTTTTTATTCAGAAGGATTTGTAGCCAGCACAGAGATTTAGGCTTTTTACCCCAGTTTGTGAAAGCATCTCTCTTGAAATCATTTAAATCTGGCAGGATTGAAGCACCTATTTGAAATAAGTCATTGTCATCTACTCGTTGGTGCTATCAGAGTCACCAGGGACCTGCACGAGGATCTGCTGCTGTACATATAAATATAACTATGTCTGTATGTGCTGCTCCTGCACTTGGCTGCTGCACAATGTCCATGGCCTCATCATTTACTGTGACAGTGGGTGGCTTTGAGCAGCTGCTGGTGTTTCCCTCATGAAGACTGGTGCAAACTGGCTGAGTTCTTGGAAGGAACCTTGTTGAACTGGTGGGCTTCTCTTACAAGGTTGGTTTGGGTACAGGTAAACATCGAGGAGAGGTGCTTGGGTGGAACATTATTGTAAGGACAGAGACCATCATGGTCTGGAGAAGCTGTTTTTCTCTCTGGTGGAAAACCAGTGTGTTTCCTCCCCTCGTGGAGGGACAAATGACTCCTCAGTACTTGGTGTTAACCATCAAGCACAAAATCAGTTTTGATCTCCAGTTTGGAGCTGTGCTCAGCTCTCTGCCTTTGTGTGAGACTTTTTTTGTCGAGCACTCAACAGACCTTTATTCCTTTTTTCAGCGAGAACAACTTTCTCCATTTCCTTTCAAGGACAGGCTTTAGCTGCTATAAATGTGCAATTCCACCTGGGTTAAAACTGAAAAGTGTTTCTAATTGGAACCAGGCTAATATCAGGCCAGCACACAGTGGTTTTCCAGCATGACTGGGATATTCCACCCTCTGCCAAGCAAAAAGACACACTTTTTGCCTTAAAACCCCCATGATTTTCACTTGGAAAAAAGGTGGTTTTTTTTTTTTAAGTTTTTCCTTAAGAAAACCAGATGAATATATGTAATAAAAATATTTTACACAGGACTATATTTTGATAGTTTGTGAATGGTGCTTTGCTAGACCAGTTTCTGGTTACCAGAAGGTTTTGTTGGTTCTAACAGCTTTGCAGACAAACCCACCAGCCACGCCTGAGCCCAGTGCTGGAATGTGTCGGTGGGAGCTCTTTATGCCGTGTTGGTCCCTCATCAGTGCTGCAAAAGAGGGTAAGAGAGGCTCAGAAACTTATGAAACCAGTGCTGCTAGGTGGCAAGTGTCTCCTATGTGGGACTGAAGGAGCTTGAATGGAGATCATGACCCTAATCACCTCTTTGGGACATCCTGCTGAAGGAAATATCTTGCATTTTTGCTCCACCGAAATCCATCCCCATGGAAATCTGGATGATGATGGTGTTGAGTCACCCTGACACAGCAAGTTATGTGGGTTTAGTGCAGTGAAGACTTGCTGAGCCCAGTGCTGAGTTTCAGTAGGTAATGGCAAGGACAGACAGGTTGTGATTTGGGCTAAACCAGGTCCGCACTGAGCACGGGAGCCTGTGCTTTCTGCAGGTTTTGGCACCAAGGGATGGACAGCAGCTGGAACCCACTGCCACACGGGGAGACACGGCCACCAGTGTTTGCATTCAGTCACCTTCTTCAAGTGCTGAGTTTTAAGTGCTGCAGCGTTATGTAGTTGTATTATTTTAATAGATGAGAGAGGCCTGTGATCAATAGCAGAGGTGCTTTTATCTTAATAATCCATCCCTCATTCATAGATATGGAGATTTTCAGCCTCCTATAATATTGTTTCTGATTTTCTGTGGTATGGTAAAATGGACTGAAGTAATTTCACCATCCCTAAAATGCCATAAAAGTGGTAGTCAGATTATATTAATTTGCCAACCATATTGTTTTACATGTCTTTTTAAAAGGTGTTGGGACTGCTATATTGGGAGCATATAAGGCCCTTTTTCCTCTGAGAGCATTTTGCCCCTAAACCTCATGTATCAGTTCAGGATTACACATGAAAAGTGTAACATACACACACACTGAGCCAATACATAGCCAACCTGTAAAATGCACGTGTGGATATTTCCTTGACCAAACTAGAATCACTGACCTTAAAAGACCCTATTTTCTCTGAAGTGATGGGCTCAGATCTAACATCTCT